>NC_080195.1:46122113-46789973 GCF_030028045.1 Hippopotamus amphibius kiboko
CAAACAAATGTCACTCTCTGGGTGACAAGAAAGGGCTAGGTCCCAAGGCACAAGGCTCACCCTCTGAGGTCCAGACCCACCTAAGAGAAAGGGGTCCCTGGGAGGGGTGGTGGTCCTCCTGCCATGGAGGGTTTGTCCAGGAGCTGGCCTGGGTCCTCCCACCAGTGCCCACGCCTCCCAGAGGAGGCAGCTCTGCCTTGGTGGCTCCCTCAGGGCCAGGTCCCAGACCCTTGCTAGCTGTCATCACTGAGGGAGCTGGGTGCACATGACCCAACAAGTCTTAATGCTCCTCAGGCCACCCAAACAGTGGCGGTCAGGTACCCCAGACTGTGAGCCATACCCTTAGGGTCACAGTGGTGGTGTGTGGTAGAGGTTCAACACTGCCCCAAGGCCTGGTCTGGGCCAGTGGGCATTCATGGCCTTGGCTCTGGAGCCATGCAGGACACACCCCCAGCCTGTTCTCTGGGCCCCCCATCACACCAGCTGGCCCAAGGCCGTGTGAGCAGAAGAATGCTGGGGAGAAGGCTGGCACTTGCCTCTTACCTCACGCTCCAGGTCTGAAGGGGCAGCACTGCACTGACTGCTGCCTAAAAGAGGGCCCCCACTAAAGATGGCTGACAGACAGTGGCTTGCTTGGGGCAGGGGCCCACTACACTGCCCACCAATGGCTGAGCAGGGTGGTCACAGTGGCATTAGTGGTCTCCTGGGAACCATTGCCTGGTAACGGGGCAGTGGGTCACAGTGCACAGCAAGGGCTGCCTGGGAAGGGCTGCATTCAGCTGGCTATGGTACAATTCCCCCTTTTCTTTGGTCCTCTTCAACCCTGAGGAGAATATGTGGGTATGATTTGGATAGAGTGGTTAATCATAAACTCAGCAGCGGATCTCTGTTTTAGGGGACTTGCTTTCAACCTCCATTCCTGGTTCATCTTTTCCCAAGTCTTTCAGGGAATGGGGTGACGACCACTCTAGCTACGTCCTGATGCAGGAAAGCAAAGCCCTACAGTGCATTCTGAGTTGGAAGCAATGCCACGTTGCAAGGCTTGATCCAAGTCTTATATAAACTTGTATAAGGAATCCAGGAGAATAAGCCTGAAAAGCAGCGTGAGGGTGGCACTCTGGGGGAGACGTTCTGGAAGGGAATCCAGACACGCAGAAGCAGAAGGGAAGAAATTGTTGCAAGTTGTTAGGAAGTTGAGGGGAAGAGCTTCCCTTAACGGGAGAACACAGATCAAAATCAGCATTATTGCAAAGCAAATCCATAAACGTTAGTAGCATATGCATCTGTTTACTCAGTTTGTCAAAACTGCATTGGTAAGAGTCTTCTTGAAGTTGAAGCACTTTGGGAAAGCCTCAGCCTAACTATCTGTTAGACACTTAAAGAGGCAAGGTTAAAGATCGGATGACAAGGGGTTGAGAAGGAAGCTTAATCAAGTGGCTCTCATGTAACCGTCAGCATGGCTGACCGATTATCCCAAGGCATACCTGCATTTCAGAAACTTTGTACCCTTTCTAGAATATCGACAGGTGTGCCATGTATCCATCCTGTGTAATTGGAGAGGCTTCTCCCCCATTTCACAATGTTTTCTCTGTAATTTCCATACCAGATATACGACTGAAATAGTCCTCCTTGAGTTGCCTTAAGGGCCCTGCAACTAATCCAAAGTTAACAAAATATTTCAAAACACCTGGTCCAATAAGCTCATCAGTCCTTTGAAGAGAATTCTTCTTTCTTCTCCAAAGTGAGAAGAGATCTTAAAAGCAAATAGAGATCCCTTAAAGGCAGGACAGTTCACATACCATGTTATTGAAAGCAGCATTCCAAGTAAACGTGTTCTCTTGGCAGAGGGGAACAAAATCCAGCCTTGAAAAAAACGTATTTTTAATAACAGTATCCATTTCCCAAAGTGGAGATTTGTTTCAGCCCAATGATGCATCAAATGTTGGTTTTTGGCTCAACACATTTATCGCACCTTCCTACTCTATCCTGAAATGTGTTCCTTTTCATGAGTTTCTTAGCTTTAATTACATATTTCGATTACAATCCTCAAGTCCTTAACACCTTCACTTAGTGAAAACCAAGAAGCAAGCAACTGTCAGCTGGATGTCATACCAGCATTTCTGATTGCAAACGGATGCTTTTGAGACCTTCTGCTAAGTAGGCAAAGGTAGGGAATCTTAGATGTGCCCAGCATCCAATGTTCCAACCCTCTATCCTCTTTGAAATGACCCGGAGAGTCAAGGAATGCTTGCCACTTACCTTGGTGAAGTTTCATGCTCCCCAAATCTAGAGAGGTCATTTAGAAAGACTTCAAGTGTCATCATTTCAACTTATGGTCCTTGCTGTCAAATTTGCAACAGATATAAGGTCTTTTTGGATCGCTAAGAAACCTAGGGACTGCAGAAGGTTTATACTTCAGAATGCAAGAAGCTTAAGGCAGCTTCCATACCAGATATCAGTTCAGTACTAGCTATTTGCCAGATCATCAGGACCTGAAATCCATGGAGGCCAATTCTCTCCAGAGGAGGAAGTATTGAATAGGTAAGTGCTTCCCTTTCAGTGAAATAGAGCTCATTTACACATCAACTCGGCAGTTGATGTCAATTGCCTTATCCCTAAAAGTGGCCCAAATCTGGAGAATGCACCTGAAAGGGGTGCGTTGGGGAAGCACATTTGAGTTTCCCAGAGCCACAACACTTTCACACAAAACAAACGCAAAAGTACATGCAAAAAAGAAACTCTCAGTCCTGAGGACCAAAGCAAAGGGTGAGGATGAACAACATCCTCAGTGTTTTCGAAGTACGTTCCCTCATTTTAACAACAAAATGACAAACAACATGCAAATTGAAAGATAGGGAATCAGGACCACAGTTGTCATGCCTACTGACCTGGGAAGCAGAAAGAGCCAAAAAGGAAAAAGCAAAGAAATTAGGAAAAGTTCAATTTGCTTCATGAACTTCCACATGTCTCCTGGAAATATGCTCGTTTTCTCAGGGTCACAATGATGCAAACCAAAAGGATTTCACTGAGCAAACTTTCTCTAACTGAATATTTTACATAGACTGGTTTTGGAGATATGAAAATGATTCATTTGATGCCATGTTTCACCAGAATCTGTAGAATATGCTGGCCATGCAATGTAAAAAAAAAAAAAAATGCTTGTACCTTAGCGGACTACAAGATGGACTAGAGCTCTGCTGATCACAGCAGGTGTTATCCAATAGCAGAGAGACAAATGCAATGCCAAAAGGTCTCTCAGGATCGCAGTTCCCAGGCACCAAAAGGGAGATTCGTACCCATTGGAAGGGGAATATGTCAAACAATGTTCCACCACAGCTGAAACACAACGCAGGAGGGAACGATACCTAGTGTGATCATATGCAAGCTCCTTTACTGTCCAAAGACGTCTCAAGTACTCAATGCAAGTGCTGTTTCACACACCTACAATGTACGAATCACAAACTGGATCCCACAAACCAAAGCCCAGACTGCCGTGATTAACACCACATTGACACACACAAACACATGAAGAACAAATAAACACTCCAATCACAAAGACAGAAAGCCAGAGAAGGCATTTTGTCAACTTCCACTTCCACTCCCACATGGAGGCCCCCAGTTCTCAAGAGGGAATGGACTCAGAGGGGCTCACATCCGCTAAGGGGAGCAGCCCAGTTGGAGTAGACCTATTTCCCAGCCTGTGCAAGCTGGAGCCACTTACCCCCAAATGACATGAACTGTATACCGTTGCTCTGGACATGTCTCCAAGACAAGCAGCCTCGTGCTGTAGGGCAGCCACTGCATATCAGGGAGAATCCCTGCCAGTATCCTGGAGCCAAATGTACTCTGGCATGTGCTGGGAACTTTAAATGGGGATGCCCCTGATCGAGATCAACACACCATGGGCACACACCTCCTGGCTGGCTCGCTATAATTGGTAACCAAAGGCCAGGATGTGTGCCCGATGCACAGTGAGGCCAAGCAACAGCAAAACATTGGACTTTGGAGCCGAGAAATATTTTTTGTTGAGACATTCAAGGAAATGGGTGGCTTATGCCGGGTAATCCCCAACCTTGAAAGCTTTTAGCAAAGCCCTCTTAGAGGTAAGGTGATGGAGGGGTGTGGCTGTTCGTTGAAAACGTCTCCCTGTCCGATCCTTTGTTCCTGAGGACAGGTCATAGTCAGGTCTCAATGTTCCTATCAATCTCCAGCCAACAAATGTCACTCTCTTGGTGACAAGAAAGGGCAAGGTCCCAAGTCACAAGGCTCACCCTCTGAGGTCCAGACCCACCTAAGAGAAAGGGGTCCCTGGGAGGGGTGGTGGTCCTCCTGCCATGGAGGGTTTGTCCAGGAGCTGGTCTGGGTCCTCCCACCAGTGCCCACGCCTCCCAGAGGAGGCAGCTCTGCCTTGGTGGCTCCCTCAGGGCCAGGTCCCAGACCCTTGCTAGCTGTCATCACTGAGGGAGCCGGGTGCACATGACCCAACAGGTCTTAATGCTCCTCAGGCCACCCAAACAGTGGCGGTCAGGTACCCCAGACTGTGAGCCATACCCTTAGGGTCACAGTGGCTATGTGTGGTAGAGGTTCAACACTGCCTCAAGGCCTGGTCTGGGCCAGTGGGCATTCATGGCCTTGGCTCTGGAGCCATGCAGGACACACCCCCAGCCTGTTCTCTGGGCCCCCCATCACACCAGCTGGCCCAAGGCCGTGTGAGCAGAAGAATGCTGGGGAGAAGGCTGGCACTTGCCTCTTACCTCACGCTCCAGGTCTGAAGGGGCAGCACTGCACTGACTGCTGCCTAAAAAAGGGCCCCCACTAAAGATGGCTGACAGACAGTGGCTTGCTTGGGGCAGGGGCCCACTACACTGCCCACCAATGGCTGAGCAGGGTGGTCACAGTGGCATTAGTGGTCTCCTGGTAACCATTGCCTGGTAACGGGGCAGTGGGTCACAGTGCACAGCAAGGGCTGCCTGGGAAGGGCTGCATTCAGCTGGCTATGGTACAATTCCCCCTTTTCTTTGGTCCTCTTCAACCCTGAGGAGAATATGTGGGTATGATTTGGCTAGAGTGGTTAATCATAAACTCAGCAGCAGATCTCTTTTTTAGGGGACTTGCTTTCAACCTCCATTCCTGGTTCATCTTTTCCCAAGTCTTTCAGGGAATGGGGTGACGACCACTCTAGCTACATCCTGCTGCAGGAAAGCAAAGCCCTAAGTGCATTCTGAGTTGGAAGCAATGCCACGGTGCAAGTCTTGATCCAAGTCTTATATAAACTTGTATAAGGAATCCAGGAGAATAAGCCTGAAAAGCAGCGTGAGGGTGGCACTCTGGGGGAGACGTTCTGGCAGGGAATCCAGACACGCAGAAGCAGAAGGGAAGAAACTGTTGTAAGTTGTTAGGAAGCTGAGGGGAAGAGCTTCCCTTAACGGGAGAACACAGATCAAAATCAGCATTATTGCAAAGCCAATCCATAAACGTTAGTAGCATATGCATCTGTTTACTCAGTTTGTCAAAACTGCATTGGTAAGAGTCTTCTTGAAGTTGAAGCACTTTGGGAAAGCCTCAGCCTAACTATCTGTTAGACACTTAAAGAGGCAAGGTTAAAGATCGGATGACAAGGGGTTGAGAAGGAAGCTTAATCAAGTGGCTCTCATGTAACCGTCAGCATGGCTGACCGATTATCCCAAGGCATACCTGCATTTCAGAAACTTTGTACCCTTTCTAGAATATCGACAGGTTGACATGTATCCATCCTGTGAAATTGGAAAAGCTTCTCCCCCATTTCACAATGTTTTCTCTGTAATTTCCATACCAGATATACGACTGAAATAGTCCTCCTTGAGTTGCCTTAAGGGCCCCGCAACTAATCCAAAGTTAACAAACTATTTCAAAACACCTGGTCCAATAAGCTCATCAGTCCTTTGAAGAGAATTCTTCTTTCTTCTGCAAAGTGAGAAGAGATCTTAAAAGCAAATCGAGATCCCTTAAAGGCAGGACAGTTCACATACCATGTTATTGAAAGCAGCATTCCAAGTAAACGTGTTCTCTTGGCAGAGGGGAACCCAATCCAGCCTTGAAGAAAACGTATTTTTAATAACAGTATCCATTTCCCAAAGTGGAGATTCGTTTCAGCCCAATGATGCATCAAATGTTGGTTTTTGGCTCAACACATTTATCCCACCTTCCTACTCTATCCTGAAATGTGTTCCTTTTCATGAGTTTCTTAGCTTTAATTACATATTTCGATTACAATCCTCAAGTCCTTAACACCTTCACTTAGTGAAAACCAAGAAGCAAGCAATTGTCAGCTGGATGCCATACCAGCATTTCTGATTGCAAACGGATGCTTTTGAGACCTTCTGCTAAGTAGGCAAAGGTAGGGAATCTTAGATGTGCCCAGCATCCAATGTTCCAATCCTCTATCCTCTTTGAAATGACCCGGAGAGTCAAGGAATGCTTGCCACTTAACTTGGTGAAGTTTCATGCTCCCCAAATCTAGAGAGGCCATTTAGAAAGACTTCAAGTGTCATCATTTCAACTTATGGTCCTTGCTGTCAAATTGGCAACAGATATAAGGTCTTTTTGGATCTCTAAGAAACCTAGGGACCGCAGAAGGTTTACACTTCAGAATGCAAGAAGCTTAAGGCAGCTTCCATACCAGATATCAGTTCAGTACTAGCTATTTGCCAGATCATCAGGACCTGAAATCCATGGAGGCCAATTCTCTCCAGAGGAGGAAGTATTGAATAGGTAAGTGCTTCCCTTTCAGTGAAATAGAGCTCATTTACACATCAACTCGGCAGTTGATGTCAATTGCCTTACCCTCAAAGTGGCCCAAATCTGGAGAATGCACCTGAAAGGGGTGCGTTGGGGAAGCACATTTGAGTTTCCCAGAGCCACAACACTTTCACACAAAACAAACGCAAAAGTACATGCAAAGAAGAAACTCTCAGTCCTGAGGACCAAAGCAAAGGGTGAGGATGAACAACATCCTCAGTGTTTTCGAACTACGTTCCCTCATTTTAACAACAAAACGACAAACAACATGCAAATTGAAAGATAGGGAATCACGACCACAGTTGTCATGCCTACTGACCTGGGAAGCAGAAAGAGCCAAAAAGGAAAAAGCAAAGAAATTAGGAAAAGTTCAATTTGCTTCATGAACTTCCACATGTCTCCTGGAAATATGCTCGTTTTCTCAGGGTCACAATGATGAAAACCAAAAGGATTTCACTGAGCAAACTTTCTCTAACTGAATATTTTACATAGACTGGTTTTGGAGATATGAAAATGATTCATTTGATGCCATGGTTCACCAGAATCTGTAGAATATGCTGGCCATGCAATGTAAAAAAAAAAAAAAATGCTTGTCCCTTAGCGGACTACAAGATGGACTAGAGCTCTGCTGATCACAGCAGGTGTTATCCAATAGCAGAGAGACAAATGCAATGCCAAAAGGTCTCTCAGGATCGCAGTTCCCAGGCACCAAAAGTGAGATTCCTACCCATTGGAAGGGGAATATGTCAACCAATGTCCCACCACAGCTGAAACACAACGCAGGAGGGAACGATACCTAGTGTGATCATATGCAAGCTCCGTTACTGACCAAAGCCGTCTCAAGTACCCAATGCAAGTGCTTTTTCACACACCTACAATGTACGAATCACAAACAGGATCCCACAAACCAAAGCACAGACTGCCGTGATTAACACCACATTGACACACACAAACACGTGAAGAACAAATAAACACTCCAATCACAAAGACAGAAAGCCAGAGAAGGCATTTTGTCAACTTCCACTTCCACTCCCACATGGAGGCCCCCAGTTCTCAAGAGGGAATGGACTCAGAGGGGCTCACATCCGCTAAGGGGAGCAGCCCAGTTGGAGTAGACCTATTTCCCAGCCTGTGCAAGCTGGAGCGACTTACCCCCAAATGACATGAACTGTATACCGTTGCTCTGGACATGTCTCCAAGACAAGCAGCCTCGTGCTGTAGGGCAGCCACTGCATATCAGGGAGAATCCCTGCCAGTATCCTGGAGCCAAATGTACTCTGGCATGTGCTGGGAACTATAAATGGCGATGCCCCTGATCGAGATCAACACACCATGGGCACAGACCTCCTGGCTGGCTCGCTATAATTGGTAACCAAAGGCCAGGATGTGTGCCCGACGCACAGTGAGGCCAAGCAACAGCAAAACATTGGACTTTGGAGCCGAGAAATATTTGTTGTTGAGACATTCAAGGAAATGGGTGGCTTATGCCGGGTAATCCCCAACCTTGAAAGCTTTTAGCAAAGCCCTCTTAGAGGTAAGGTGATGGAGGGGTGTGGCTGTTCGTTGAAAACTTCTCCCTGTCCGATCCTTTGTTCTTGAGGACAGGTCATAGTCAGGTCTCAATGTTCCTATCAATCTCCAGCAAACAAATGTCACTCTCTGGGTGACAAGAAAGGGCTAGGTCCCAAGGCACAAGGCTCACCCTCTGAGGTCCAGACCCACCTAAGAGAAAGGGGTCCCTGGGAGGGGTGGTGGTCCTCCTGCCATGGAGGGTTTGTCCAGGAGCTGGCCTGGGTCCTCCCACCAGTGCCCACGCCTCCCAGAGGAGGCAGCTCTGCCTTGGTGGCTCCCTCAGGGCCAGGTCCCAGACCCTTGCTAGCTGTCATCACTGAGGGAGCTGGGTGCACATGACCCAACAAGTCTTAATGCTCCTCAGGCCACCCAAACAGTGGCGGTCAGGTACCCCAGACTGTGAGCCATACCCTTAGGGTCACAGTGGTGGTGTGTGGTAGAGGTTCAACACTGCCCCAAGGCCTGGTCTGGGCCAGTGGGCATTCATGGCCTTGGCTCTGGAGCCATGCAGGACACACCCCCAGCCTGTTCTCTGGGCCCCCCATCACACCAGCTTGCCCAAGGCCGTGTGAGCAGAAGAATGCTGGGGAGAAGGCTGGCACTTGCCTCTTACCTCACGCTCCAGGTCTGAAGGGGCAGCACTGCACTGACTGCTGCCTAAAAAAGGGCCCCCACTAAAGATGGCTGACAGACAGTGGCTTGCTTGGGGCAGGGGCCCACTACACTGCCCACCAATGGCTGAGCAGGGTGGTCACAGTGGCATTAGTGGTCTCCTGGGAACCATTGCCTGGTAACGGGGCAGTGGGTCACAGTGCACAGCAAGGGCTGCCTGGGAAGGGCTGCATTCAGCTGGCTATGGTACAATTCCCCCTTTTCTTTGGTCCTCTTCAACCCTGAGGAGAATATGTGGGTATGATTTGGATAGAGTGGTTAATCATAAACTCAGCAGCGGATCTCTGTTTTAGGGGACTTGCTTTCAACCTCCATTCCTGGTTCATCTTTTCCCAAGTCTTTCAGGGAATGGGGTGACGACCACTCTAGCTACGTCCTGCTGCAGGAAAGCAAAGCCCTACAGTGCATTCTGAGTTGGAAGCAATGCCACGTTGCAAGGCTTGATCCAAGTCTTATATAAACTTGTATAAGGAATCCAGGAGAATAAGCCTGAAAAGCAGCGTGAGGGTGGCACTCTGGGGGAGACGTTCTGGCAGGGAATCCAGACACGCAGAAGCAGAAGGGAAGAAATTGTTGCAAGTTGTTAGGAAGTTGAGGGGAAGAGCTTCCCTTAACGGGAGAACACAGATCAAAATCAGCATTATTGCAAAGCAAATCCATAAACGTTAGTAGCATATGCATCTGTTTACTCAGTTTGTCAAAACTGCATTGGTAAGAGTCTTCTTGAAGTTGAAGCACTTTGGGAAAGCCTCAGCCTAACTATCTGTTAGACACTTAAAGAGGCAAGGTTAAAGATCGGATGACAAGGGGTTGAGAAGGAAGCTTAATCAAGTGGCTCTCATGTAACCGTCAGCATGGCTGACCGATTATCCCAAGGCATACCTGCATTTCAGAAACTTTGTACCCTTTCTAGAATATCGACAGGTGTGCCATGTATCCATCCTGTGTAATTGGAGAGGCTTCTCCCCCATTTCACAATGTTTTCTCTGTAATTTCCATACCAGATATACGACTGAAATAGTCCTCCTTGAGTTGCCTTAAGGGCCCTGCAACTAATCCAAAGTTAACAAAATATTTCAAAACACCTGGTCCAATAAGCTCATCAGTCCTTTGAAGAGAATTCTTCTTTCTTCTCCAAAGTGAGAAGAGATCTTAAAAGCAAATAGAGATCCCTTAAAGGCAGGACAGTTCACATACCATGTTATTGAAAGCAGCATTCCAAGTAAACGTGTTCTCTTGGCAGAGGGGAACAAAATCCAGCCTTGAAAAAAACGTATTTTTAATAACAGTATCCATTTCCCAAAGTGGAGATTTGTTTCAGCCCAATGATGCATCAAATGTTGGTTTTTGGCTCAACACATTTATCGCACCTTCCTACTCTATCCTGAAATGTGTTCCTTTTCATGAGTTTCTTAGCTTTAATTACATATTTCGATTACAATCCTCAAGTCCTTAACACCTTCACTTAGTGAAAACCAAGAAGCAAGCAACTGTCAGCTGGATGTCATACCAGCATTTCTGATTGCAAACGGATGCTTTTGAGACCTTCTGCTAAGTAGGCAAAGGTAGGGAATCTTAGATGTGCCCAGCATCCAATGTTCCAACCCTCTATCCTCTTTGAAATGACCCGGAGAGTCAAGGAATGCTTGCCACTTACCTTGGTGAAGTTTCATGCTCCCCAAATCTAGAGAGGTCATTTAGAAAGACTTCAAGTGTCATCATTTCAACTTATGGTCCTTGCTGTCAAATTTGCAACAGATATAAGGTCTTTTTGGATCGCTAAGAAACCTAGGGACTGCAGAAGGTTTATACTTCAGAATGCAAGAAGCTTAAGGCAGCTTCCATACCAGATATCAGTTCAGTACTAGCTATTTGCCAGATCATCAGGACCTGAAATCCATGGAGGCCAATTCTCTCCAGAGGAGGAAGTATTCAATAGGTAAGTGCTTCCCTTTCAGTGAAATAGAGCTCATTTACACATCAACTCGGCAGTTGATGTCAATTGCCTTATCCCTAAAAGTGGCCCAAATCTGGAGAATGCACCTGAAAGGGGTGCGTTGGGGAAGCACATTTGAGTTTCCCAGAGCCACAACACTTTCACACAAAACAAACGCAAAAGTACATGCAAAAAAGAAACTCTCAGTCCTGAGGACCAAAGCAAAGGGTGAGGATGAACAACATCCTCAGTGTTTTCGAACTACGTTCCCTCATTTTAACAACAAAACGACAAACAACATGCAAATTGAAAGATAGGGAATCACGACCACAGTTGTCATGCCTACTGACCTGGGAAGCAGAAAGAGCCAAAAAGGAAAAAGCAAAGAAATTAGGAAAAGTTCAATTTGCTTCATGAACTTCCACATGTCTCCTGGAAATATGCTCGTTTTCTCAGGGTCACAATGATGAAAACCAAAAGGATTTCACTGAGCAAACTTTCTCTAACTGAATATTTTACATAGACTGGTTTTGGAGATATGAAAATGATTCATTTGATGCCATGGTTCACCAGAATCTGTAGAATATGCTGGCCATGCAATGTAAAAAAAAAAAAAAATGCTTGTCCCTTAGCGGACTACAAGATGGACTAGAGCTCTGCTGATCACAGCAGGTGTTATCCAATAGCAGAGAGACAAATGCAATGCCAAAAGGTCTCTCAGGATCGCAGTTCCCAGGCACCAAAAGGGAGATTCCTACCCATTGGAAGGGGAATATGTCAACCAATGTCCCACCACAGCTGAAACACAACGCAGGAGGGAACGATACCTAGTGTGATCATATGCAAGCTCCGTTACTGACCAAAGCCGTCTCAAGTACTCAATGCAAGTGCTGTTTCACACACCTACAATGTACGAATCACAAACAGGATCCCACAAACCAAAGCACAGACTGCCGTGATTAACACCACATTGACACACACAAACACGTGAAGAACAAATAAACACTCCAATCACAAAGACAGAAAGCCAGAGAAGGCATTTTGTCAACTTCCACTTCCACTCCCACATGGAGGCCCCCAGTTCTCAAGAGGGAATGGACTCAGAGGGGCTCCCATCCGCTAAGGGGAGCAGCCCAGTTGGAGTAGACCTATTTCCCAGCCTGTGCAAGCTGGAGCGACTTACCCCCAAATGACATGAACTGTATACCGTTGCTCTGGACATGTCTCCAAGACAAGCAGCCTCGTGCTGTAGGGCAGCCACTGCATATCAGGGAGAATCCCTGCCAGTATCCTGGAGCCAAATGTACTCTGGCATGTGCTGGGAACTATAAATGGCGATGCCCCTGATCGAGATCAACACACCATGGGCACAGACCTCCTGGCTGGCTCGCTATAATTGGTAACCAAAGGCCAGGATGTGTGCCCGACGCACAGTGAGGCCAAGCAACAGCAAAACATTGGACTTTGGAGCCGAGAAATATTTGTTGTTGAGACATTCAAGGAAATGGGTGGCTTATGCCGGGTAATCCCCAACCTTGAAAGCTTTTAGCAAAGCCCTCTTAGAGGTAAGGTGATGGAGGGGTGTGGCTGTTCATTGAAAACTTCTCCCTGTCCGATCCTTTGTTCTTGAGGACAGGTCATAGTCAGGTCTCAATGTTCCTATCAATCTCCAGCAAACAAATGTCACTCTCTGGGTGACAAGAAAGGGCTAGGTCCCAAGGCACAAGGCTCACCCTCTGAGGTCCAGACCCACCTAAGAGAAAGGGGTCCCTGGGAGGGGTGGTGGTCCTCCTGCCATGGAGGGTTTGTCCAGGAGCTGGCCTGGGTCCTCCCACCAGTGCCCACGCCTCCCAGAGGAGGCAGCTCTGCCTTGGTGGCTCCCTCAGGGCCAGGTCCCAGACCCTTGCTAGCTGTCATCACTGAGGGAGCTGGGTGCACATGACCCAACAAGTCTTAATGCTCCTCAGGCCACCCAAACAGTGGCGGTCAGGTACCCCAGACTGTGAGCCATACCCTTAGGGTCACAGTGGTGGTGTGTGGTAGAGGTTCAACACTGCCCCAAGGCCTGGTCTGGGCCAGTGGGCATTCATGGCCTTGGCTCTGGAGCCATGCAGGACACACCCCCAGCCTGTTCTCTGGGCCCCCCATCACACCAGCTTGCCCAAGGCCGTGTGAGCAGAAGAATGCTGGGGAGAAGGCTGGCACTTGCCTCTTACCTCACGCTCCAGGTCTGAAGGGGCAGCACTGCACTGACTGCTGCCTAAAAAAGGGCCCCCACTAAAGATGGCTGACAGACAGTGGCTTGCTTGGGGCAGGGGCCCACTACACTGCCCACCAATGGCTGAGCAGGGTGGTCACAGTGGCATTAGTGGTCTCCTGGGAACCATTGCCTGGTAACGGGGCAGTGGGTCACAGTGCACAGCAAGGGCTGCCTGGGAAGGGCTGCATTCAGCTGGCTATGGTACAATTCCCCCTTTTCTTTGGTCCTCTTCAACCCTGAGGAGAATATGTGGGTATGATTTGGATAGAGTGGTTAATCATAAACTCAGCAGCGGATCTCTGTTTTAGGGGACTTGCTTTCAACCTCCATTCCTGGTTCATCTTTTCCCAAGTCTTTCAGGGAATGGGGTGACGACCACTCTAGCTACGTCCTGATGCAGGAAAGCAAAGCCCTACAGTGCATTCTGAGTTGGAAGCAATGCCACGTTGCAAGTCTTGATCCAAGTCTTATATAAACTTGTATAAGGAATCCAGGAGAATAAGCCTGAAAAGCAGCGTGAGGGTGGCACTCTGGGGGAGACGTTCTGGCAGGGAATCCAGACACGCAGAAGCAGAAGGGAAGAAATTGTTGCAAGTTGTTAGGAAGTTGAGGGGAAGAGCTTCCCTTAACGGGAGAACACAGATCAAAATCAGCATTATTGCAAAGCAAATCCATAAACGTTAGTAGCATATGCATCTGTTTACTCAGTTTGTCAAAACTGCATTGGTAAGAGTCTTCTTGAAGTTGAAGCACTTTGGGAAAGCCTCAGCCTAACTATCTGTTAGACACTTAAAGAGGCAAGGTTAAAGATCGGATGACAAGGGGTTGAGAAGGAAGCTTAATCAAGTGGCTCTCATGTAACGGTCAGCATGGCTGACCGATTATCCCAAGGCATACCTGCATTTCAGAAACTTTGTACCCTTTCTAGAATATCGACAGGTGTGCCATGTATCCATCCTGTGTAATTGGAGAGGCTTCTCCCCCATTTCACAATGTTTTCTCTGTAATTTCCATACCAGATATACGACTGAAATAGTCCTCCTTGAGTTGCCTTAAGGGCCCTGCAACTAATCCAAAGTTAACAAAATATTTCAAAACACCTGGTCCAATAAGCTCATCAGTCCTTTGAAGAGAATTCTTCTTTCTTCTCCAAAGTGAGAAGAGATCTTAAAAGCAAATAGAGATCCCTTAAAGGCAGGACAGTTCACATACCATGTTATTGAAAGCAGCATTCCAAGTAAACGTGTTCTCTTGGCAGAGGGGAACAAAATCCAGCCTTGAAAAAAACGTATTTTTAATAACAGTATCCATTTCCCAAAGTGGAGATTTGTTTCAGCCCAATGATGCATCAAATGTTGGTTTTTGGCTCAACACATTTATCGCACCTTCCTACTCTATCCTGAAATGTGTTCCTTTTCATGAGTTTCTTAGCTTTAATTACATATTTCGATTACAATCCTCAAGTCCTTAACACCTTCACTTAGTGAAAACCAAGAAGCAAGCAACTGTCAGCTGGATGTCATACCAGCATTTCTGATTGCAAACGGATGCTTTTGAGACCTTCTGCTAAGTAGGCAAAGGTAGGGAATCTTAGATGTGCCCAGCATCCAATGTTCCAACCCTCTATCCTCTTTGAAATGACCCGGAGAGTCAAGGAATGCTTGCCACTTACCTTGGTGAAGTTTCATGCTCCCCAAATCTAGAGAGGTCATTTAGAAAGACTTCAAGTGTCATCATTTCAACTTATGGTCCTTGCTGTCAAATTTGCAACAGATATAAGGTCTTTTTGGATCGCTAAGAAACCTAGGGACTGCAGAAGGTTTATACTTCAGAATGCAAGAAGCTTAAGGCAGCTTCCATACCAGATATCAGTTCAGTACTAGCTATTTGCCAGATCATCAGGACCTGAAATCCATGGAGGCCAATTCTCTCCAGAGGAGGAAGTATTGAATAGGTAAGTGCTTCCCTTTCAGTGAAATAGAGCTCATTTACACATCAACTCGGCAGTTGATGTCAATTGCCTTATCCCTAAAAGTGGCCCAAATCTGGAGAATGCACCTGAAAGGGGTGCGTTGGGGAAGCACATTTGAGTTTCCCAGAGCCACAACACTTTCACACAAAACAAACGCAAAAGTACATGCAAAAAAGAAACTCTCAGTCCTGAGGACCAAAGCAAAGGGTGAGGATGAACAACATCCTCAGTGTTTTCGAACTACGTTCCCTCATTTTAACAACAAAACGACAAACAACATGCAAATTGAAAGATAGGGAATCACGACCACAGTTGTCATGCCTACTGACCTGGGAAGCAGAAAGAGCCAAAAAGGAAAAAGCAAAGAAATTAGGAAAAGTTCAATTTGCTTCATGAACTTCCACATGTCTCCTGGAAATATGCTCGTTTTCTCAGGGTCACAATGATGAAAACCAAAAGGATTTCACTGAGCAAACTTTCTCTAACTGAATATTTTACATAGACTGGTTTTGGAGATATGAAAATGATTCATTTGATGCCATGGTTCACCAGAATCTGTAGAATATGCTGGCCATGCAATGTAAAAAAAAAAAAAAATGCTTGTCCCTTAGCGGACTACAAGATGGACTAGAGCTCTGCTGATCACAGCAGGTGTTATCCAATAGCAGAGAGACAAATGCAATGCCAAAAGGTCTCTCAGGATCGCAGTTCCCAGGCACCAAAAGGGAGATTCCTACCCATTGGAAGGGGAATATGTCAACCAATGTCCCACCACAGCTGAAACACAACGCAGGAGGGAACGATACCTAGTGTGATCATATGCAAGCTCCGTTACTGACCAAAGCCGTCTCAAGTACTCAATGCAAGTGCTGTTTCACACACCTACAATGTACGAATCACAAACAGGATCCCACAAACCAAAGCACAGACTGCCGTGATTAACACCACATTGACACACACAAACACGTGAAGAACAAATAAACACTCCAATCACAAAGACAGAAAGCCAGAGAAGGCATTTTGTCAACTTCCACTTCCACTCCCACATGGAGGCCCCCAGTTCTCAAGAGGGAATGGACTCAGAGGGGCTCCCATCCGCTAAGGGGAGCAGCCCAGTTGGAGTAGACCTATTTCCCAGCCTGTGCAAGCTGGAGCGACTTACCCCCAAATGACATGAACTGTATACCGTTGCTCTGGACATGTCTCCAAGACAAGCAGCCTCGTGCTGTAGGGCAGCCACTGCATATCAGGGAGAATCCCTGCCAGTATCCTGGAGCCAAATGTACTCTGGCATGTGCTGGGAACTATAAATGGCGATGCCCCTGATCGAGATCAACACACCATGGGCACAGACCTCCTGGCTGGCTCGCTATAATTGGTAACCAAAGGCCAGGATGTGTGCCCGACGCACAGTGAGGCCAAGCAACAGCAAAACATTGGACTTTGGAGCCGAGAAATATTTGTTGTTGAGACATTCAAGGAAATGGGTGGCTTATGCCGGGTAATCCCCAACCTTGAAAGCTTTTAGCAAAGCCCTCTTAGAGGTAAGGTGATGGAGGGGTGTGGCTGTTCATTGAAAACTTCTCCCTGTCCGATCCTTTGTTCTTGAGGACAGGTCATAGTCAGGTCTCAATGTTCCTATCAATCTCCAGCAAACAAATGTCACTCTCTGGGTGACAAGAAAGGGCTAGGTCCCAAGGCACAAGGCTCACCCTCTGAGGTCCAGACCCACCTAAGAGAAAGGGGTCCCTGGGAGGGGTGGTGGTCCTCCTGCCATGGAGGGTTTGTCCAGGAGCTGGCCTGGGTCCTCCCACCAGTGCCCACGCCTCCCAGAGGAGGCAGCTCTGCCTTGGTGGCTCCCTCAGGGCCAGGTCCCAGACCCTTGCTAGCTGTCATCACTGAGGGAGCTGGGTGCACATGACCCAACAAGTCTTAATGCTCCTCAGGCCACCCAAACAGTGGCGGTCAGGTACCCCAGACTGTGAGCCATACCCTTAGGGTCACAGTGGTGGTGTGTGGTAGAGGTTCAACACTGCCCCAAGGCCTGGTCTGGGCCAGTGGGCATTCATGGCCTTGGCTCTGGAGCCATGCAGGACACACCCCCAGCCTGTTCTCTGGGCCCCCCATCACACCAGCTTGCCCAAGGCCGTGTGAGCAGAAGAATGCTGGGGAGAAGGCTGGCACTTGCCTCTTACCTCACGCTCCAGGTCTGAAGGGGCAGCACTGCACTGACTGCTGCCTAAAAAAGGGCCCCCACTAAAGATGGCTGACAGACAGTGGCTTGCTTGGGGCAGGGGCCCACTACACTGCCCACCAATGGCTGAGCAGGGTGGTCACAGTGGCATTAGTGGTCTCCTGGGAACCATTGCCTGGTAACGGGGCAGTGGGTCACAGTGCACAGCAAGGGCTGCCTGGGAAGGGCTGCATTCAGCTGGCTATGGTACAATTCCCCCTTTTCTTTGGTCCTCTTCAACCCTGAGGAGAATATGTGGGTATGATTTGGATAGAGTGGTTAATCATAAACTCAGCAGCGGATCTCTGTTTTAGGGGACTTGCTTTCAACCTCCATTCCTGGTTCATCTTTTCCCAAGTCTTTCAGGGAATGGGGTGACGACCACTCTAGCTACGTCCTGATGCAGGAAAGCAAAGCCCTACAGTGCATTCTGAGTTGGAAGCAATGCCACGTTGCAAGTCTTGATCCAAGTCTTATATAAACTTGTATAAGGAATCCAGGAGAATAAGCCTGAAAAGCAGCGTGAGGGTGGCACTCTGGGGGAGACGTTCTGGCAGGGAATCCAGACACGCAGAAGCAGAAGGGAAGAAATTGTTGCAAGTTGTTAGGAAGTTGAGGGGAAGAGCTTCCCTTAACGGGAGAACACAGATCAAAATCAGCATTATTGCAAAGCAAATCCATAAACGTTAGTAGCATATGCATCTGTTTACTCAGTTTGTCAAAACTGCATTGGTAAGAGTCTTCTTGAAGTTGAAGCACTTTGGGAAAGCCTCAGCCTAACTATCTGTTAGACACTTAAAGAGGCAAGGTTAAAGATCGGATGACAAGGGGTTGAGAAGGAAGCTTAATCAAGTGGCTCTCATGTAACCGTCAGCATGGCTGACCGATTATCCCAAGGCATACCTGCATTTCAGAAACTTTGTACCCTTTCTAGAATATCGACAGGTGTGCCATGTATCCATCCTGTGTAATTGGAGAGGCTTCTCCCCCATTTCACAATGTTTTCTCTGTAATTTCCATACCAGATATACGACTGAAATAGTCCTCCTTGAGTTGCCTTAAGGGCCCTGCAACTAATCCAAAGTTAACAAAATATTTCAAAACACCTGGTCCAATAAGCTCATCAGTCCTTTGAAGAGAATTCTTCTTTCTTCTCCAAAGTGAGAAGAGATCTTAAAAGCAAATAGAGATCCCTTAAAGGCAGGACAGTTCACATACCATGTTATTGAAAGCAGCATTCCAAGTAAACGTGTTCTCTTGGCAGAGGGGAACAAAATCCAGCCTTGAAAAAAACGTATTTTTAATAACAGTATCCATTTCCCAAAGTGGAGATTTGTTTCAGCCCAATGATGCATCAAATGTTGGTTTTTGGCTCAACACATTTATTGCACCTTCCTACTCTATCCTGAAATGTGTTCCTTTTCATGAGTTTCTTAGCTTTAATTACATATTTCGATTACAATCCTCAAGTCCTTAACACCTTCACTTAGTGAAAACCAAGAAGCAAGCAACTGTCAGCTGGATGTCATACCAGCATTTCTGATTGCAAACGGATGCTTTTGAGACCTTCTGCTAAGTAGGCAAAGGTAGGGAATCTTAGATGTGCCCAGCATCCAATGTTCCAACCCTCTATCCTCTTTGAAATGACCCGGAGAGTCAAGGAATGCTTGCCACTTACCTTGGTGAAGTTTCATGCTCCCCAAATCTAGAGAGGTCATTTAGAAAGACTTCAAGTGTCATCATTTCAACTTATGGTCCTTGCTGTCAAATTTGCAACAGATATAAGGTCTTTTTGGATCGCTAAGAAACCTAGGGACTGCAGAAGGTTTATACTTCAGAATGCAAGAAGCTTAAGGCAGCTTCCATACCAGATATCAGTTCAGTACTAGCTATTTGCCAGATCATCAGGACCTGAAATCCATGGAGGCCAATTCTCTCCAGAGGAGGAAGTATTGAATAGGTAAGTGCTTCCCTTTCAGTGAAATAGAGCTCATTTACACATCAACTCGGCAGTTGATGTCAATTGCCTTATCCCTAAAAGTGGCCCAAATCTGGAGAATGCACCTGAAAGGGGTGCGTTGGGGAAGCACATTTGAGTTTCCCAGAGCCACAACACTTTCACACAAAACAAACGCAAAAGTACATGCAAAGAAGAAACTCTCAGTCCTGAGGACCAAAGCAAAGGGTGAGGATGAACAACATCCTCAGTGTTTTCGAACTACGTTCCCTCATTTTAACAACAAAATGACAAACAACATGCAAATTGAAAGATAGGGAATCAGGACCACAGTTGTCATGCCTACTGACCTGGGAAGCAGAAAGAGCCAAAAAGGAAAAAGCAAAGAAATTAGGAAAAGTTCAATTTGCTTCATTAACTTCCACATGTCTCCTGGAAATATGCTCGTTTTCTCAGGGTCACAATGATGCAAACCAAAAGGATTTCACTGAGCAAACTTTCTCTAACTGAATATTTTACATAGACTGGTTTTGGAGATATGAAAATGATTCATTTGATGCCATGTTTCACCAGAATCTGTAGAATATGCTGGCCATGCAATGTAAAAAAAAAAAAATGCTTGTCCCTTAGCGGACTACAAGATGGACTAGAGCTCTGCTGATCACAGCAGGTGTTATCCAATAGCAGAGAGACAAATGCAATGCCAAAAGGTCTCTCAGGATCGCAGTTCCCAGGCACCAAAAGGGAGATTCCTACCCATTGGAAGGGGAATATGTCAACCAATGTTCCACCACAGCTGAAACACAACGCAGGAGGGAACGATACCTAGTGTGATCATATGCAAGCTCCGTTACTGACCAAAGCCGTCTCAAGTACCCAATGCAAGTGCTTTTTCACACACCTACAATGTACGAATCACAAACAGGATCCCACAAACCAAAGCACAGACTGCCGTGATTAACACCACATTGACACACACAAACACGTGAAGAACAAATAAACACTCCAATCACAAAGACAGAAAGCCAGAGAAGGCATTTTGTCAACTTCCACTTCCACTCCCACATGGAGGCCCCCAGTTCTCAAGAGGGAATGGACTCAGAGGGGCTCCCATCCGCTAAGGGGAGCAGCCCAGTTGGAGTAGACCTATTTCCCAGCCTGTGCAAGCTGGAGCGACTTACCCCCAAATGACATGAACTGTATACCGTTGCTCTGGACATGTCTCCAAGACAAGCAGCCTCGTGCTGTAGGGCAGCCACTGCATATCAGGGAGAATCCCTGCCAGTATCCTGGAGCCAAATGTACTCTGGCATGTGCTGGGAACTATAAATGGCGATGCCCCTGATCGAGATCAACACACCATGGGCACAGACCTCCTGGCTGGCTCGCTATAATTGGTAACCAAAGGCCAGGATGTGTGCCCGACGCACAGTGAGGCCAAGCAACAGCAAAACATTGGACTTTGGAGCCGAGAAATATTTGTTG
The DNA here is from genome assembly GCF_030028045.1 of Hippopotamus amphibius kiboko. NCBI lineage: Eukaryota > Metazoa > Chordata > Mammalia > Artiodactyla > Hippopotamidae > Hippopotamus > Hippopotamus amphibius. The sequence goes on from NC_080195.1 coordinate 46,142,978, forward strand.
TTGAGACATTCAAGGAAATGGGTGGCTTATGCCGGGTAATCCCCAACCTTGAAAGCTTTTAGCAAAGCCCTCTTAGAGGTAAGGTGATGGAGGGGTGTGGCTGTTCGTTGAAAACTTCTCCCTGTCCGATCCTTTGTTCTTGAGGACAGGTCATAGTCAGGTCTCAATGTTCCTATCAATCTCCAGCAAACAAATGTCACTCTCTGGGTGACAAGAAAGGGCAAGGTCCCAAGGCACAAGGCTCACCCTCTGAGGTCCAGACCCACCTAAGAGAAAGGGGTCCCTGGGAGGGGTGGTGGTCCTCCTGCCATGGAGGGTTTGTCCAGGAGCTGGCCTGGGTCCTCCCACCAGTGCCCACGCCTCCCAGAGGAGGCAGCTCTGCCTTGGTGGCTCCCTCAGGGCCAGGTCCCAGACCCTTGCTAGCTGTCATCACTGAGGGAGCTGGGTGCACATGACCCAACAAGTCTTAATGCTCCTCAGGCCACCCAAACAGTGGCGGTCAGGTACCCCAGACTGTGAGCCATACCCTTAGGGTCACAGTGGTGGTGTGTGGTAGAGGTTCAACACTGCCCCAAGGCCTGGTCTGGGCCAGTGGGCATTCATGGCCTTGGCTCTGGAGCCATGCAGGACACACCCCCAGCCTGTTCTCTGGGCCCCCCATCACACCAGCTGGCCCAAGGCCGTGTGAGCAGAAGAATGCTGGGGAGAAGGCTGGCACTTGCCTCTTACCTCACGCTCCAGGTCTGAAGGGGCAGCACTCCACTGACTGCTGCCTAAAAAAGGGCCCCCACTAAAGATGGCTGACAGACAGTGGCTTGCTTGGGGCAGGGGCCCACTACACTGCCCACCAATGGCTGAGCAGGGTGGTCACAGTGGCATTAGTGGTCTCCTGGGAACCATTGCCTGGTAACGGGGCAGTGGGTCACAGTGCACAGCAAGGGCTGCCTGGGAACGGCTGCATTCAGCTGGCTATGGTACAATTCCCCCTTTTCTTTGGTCCTCTTCAACCCTGAGGAGAATATGTGGGTATGATATGGATAGAGTGGTTAATCATAAACTCAGCAGCGGATCTCTGTTTTAGGGGACTTGCTTTCAACCTCCATTCCTGGTTCATCTTTTCCCAAGTCTTTCAGGGAATGGGGTGACGACCACTCTAGCTACGTCCTGATGCAGGAAAGCAAAGCCCTACAGTGCATTCTGAGTTGGAAGCAATGCCACGTTGCAAGGCTTGATCCAAGTCTTATATAAACTTGTATAAGGAATCCAGGAGAATAAGCCTGAAAAGCAGCGTGAGGGTGGCACTCTGGGGGAGACGTTCTGGCAGGAAATCCAGACACGCAGAAGCAGAAGGGAAGAAATTGTTGCAAGTTGTTAGGAAGTTGAGGGGAAGAGCTTCCCTTAACGGGAGAACACAGATCAAAATCAGCATTATTGCAAAGCAAATCCATAAACGTTAGTAGCATATGCATCTGTTTACTCAGTTTGTCAAAACTGCATTGGTAAGAGTCTTCTTGAAGTTGAAGCACTTTGGGAAAGCCTCAGCCTAACTATCTGTTAGACACTTAAAGAGGCAAGGTTAAAGATCGGATGACAAGGGGTTGAGAAGGAAGCTTAATCAAGTGGCTCTCATGTAACCGTCAGCATGGCTGACCGATTATCCCAAGGCATACCTGCATTTCGGAAACTTTGTACCCTTTCTAGAATATCGACAGGTGTGCCATGTATCCATCCTGTGTAATTGGAGAGGCTTCTCCCCCATTTCACAATGTTTTCTCTGTAATTTCCATACCAGATATACGACTGAAATAGTCCTCCTTGAGTTGCCTTAAGGGCCCTGCAACTAATCCAAAGTTAACAAAATATTTCAAAACACCTGGTCCAATAAGCTCATCAGTCCTTTGAAGAGAATTCTTCTTTCTTCTCCAAAGTGAGAAGAGATCTTAAAAGCAAATAGAGATCCCTTAAAGGCAGGGCAGTTCACATACCATGTTATTGAAAGCAGCATTCCAAGTAAACGTGTTCTCTTGGCAGAGGGGAACCCAATCCAGCCTTGAAAAAAACGTATTTTTAATAACAGTATCCATTTCCCGAGGTGGAGATTCGTTTCAGCCCAATGATGCATCAAATGTTGGTTTTTGGCTCAACACATTTATCGCACCTTCCTACTCTATCCTGAAATGTGTTCCTTTTCATGAGTTTCTTAGCTTTAATTACATATTTCGATTACAATCCTCAAGTCCTTAACACCTTCACTTAGTGAAAACCAAGAAGCAAGCAATTGTCAGCTGGATGCCATACCAGCATTTCTGATTGCAAACGGATGCTTTTGAGACCTTCTGCTAAGTAGGCAAAGGTAGGGAATCTTAGATGTGCCCAGCATCCAATGTTCCAATCCTCTATCCTCTTTGAAATGACCCGGAGAGTCAAGGAATGCTTGCCACTTAACTTGGTGAAGTTTCATGCTCCCCAAATCTAGAGAGGCCATTTAGAAAGACTTCAAGTGTCATCATTTCAACTTATGGTCCTTGCTGTCAAATTTGCAACAGATATAAGGTCTTTTTGGATCGCTAAGAAACCTAGGGACTGCAGAAGGTTCATACTTCAGAATGCAAGAAGCTTAAGGCAGCTTCCATACCAGATATCAGTTCAGTACTAGCTATTTGCCAGATCATCAGGACCTGAAATCCATGGAGGCCAATTCTCTCCAGAGGAGGAAGTATTGAATAGGTAAGTGCTTCCCTTTCAGTGAAATAGAGCTCATTTACACATCAACTCGGCTGTTGATGTCAATTGCCTTATCCCTAAAAGTGGCCCAAATCTGGAGAATGCACCTGAAAGGGGTGCGTTGGGGAAGCACATTTGAGTTTCCCAGAGCCACAACACTTTCACACAAAACAAACGCAAAAGTACATGCAAAAAAGAAACTCTCAGTCCTGAGGACCAAAGCAAAGGGTGAGGATGAACAACATCCTCAGTGTTTTCGAACTACGTTCCCTCATTTTAACAACAAAATGACAAACAACATGCAAATTGAAAGATAGGGAATCAGGACCACAGTTGTCATGCCTACTGACCTGGGAAGCAGAAAGAGCCAAAAAGGAAAAAGCAAAGAAATTAGGAAAAGTTCAATTTGCTTCATGAACTTCCACATGTCTCCTGGAAATATGCTCGTTTTCTCAGGGTCACAATGATGAAAACCAAAAGGATTTCACTGAGCAAACTTTCTCTAACTGAATATTTTACATAGACTGGTTTTGGAGATATGGAAAAGATTCATTTGATGTCATGTTTCACCAGAATCTGTAGAATATGCTGGCCATGCAATGTAAAAAAAAAAAAAATGCTTGTCCCTTAGCGGACTACAAGATGGACTAGAGCTCTGCTGATCACAGCAGGTGTTATCCAATAGCAGAGAGACAAATGCAATGCCAAAAGGTCTCTCAGGATCGCAGTTCCCAGGCACCAAAAGTGAGATTCCTACCCATTGGAAGGGGAATATGTCAACCAATGTTCCACCACAGCTGAAACACAACGCAGGAGGGAACGATACCTAGTGTGATCATATGCAAGCTCCGTTACTGACCAAAGCCGTCTCAAGTACCCAATGCAAGTGCTTTTTCACACACCTACAATGTACGAATCACAAACAGGATCCCACAAACCAAAGCACAGACTGCCGTGATTAACACCACATTGACACACACAAACACATGAAGAACAAATAAACACTCCAATCACAAAGACAGAAAGCCAGAGAAGGCATTTTGTCAACTTCCACTTCCACTCCCACATGGAGGCCCCCAGTTCTCAAGAGGGAATGGACTCAGAGGGGCTCACATCCGCTAAGGGGAGCAGCCCAGTTGGAGTAGACCTATTTCCCAGCCTGTGCAAGCTGGAGCCACTTACCCCCAAATGACATGAACTGTATACCGTTGCTCTGGACATGTCTCCAAGACAAGCAGCCTCGTGCTGTAGGGCAGCCACTGCATATCAGGGAGAATCCCTGCCAGTATCCTGGAGCCAAATGTACTCTGGCATGTGCTGGGAACTATAAATGGCGATGCCCCTGATCGAGATCAACACACCATGGGCACAGACCTCCTGGCTGGCTCGCTATAATTGGTAACCAAAGGCCAGGATGTGTGCCCGACGCACAGTGAGGCCAAGCAACAGCAAAACATTGGACTTTGGAGCCGAGAAATATTTGTTGTTGAGACATTCAAGGAAATAGGTGTCTTATGCCGGGTAATCCCCAACCTTGAAAGCTTTTAGCAAAGCCCTCTTAGAGGTAAGGTGATGGAGGGGTGTGGCTGTTCGTTGAAAACTTCTCCCTGTCCGATCCTTTGTTCTTGAGGACAGGTCATAGTCAGGTCTCAATGTTCCTATCAATCTCCAGCAAACAAATGTCACTCTCTGGGTGACAAGAAAGGGCAAGGTCCCAAGGCACAAGGCTCACCCTCTGAGGTCCAGACCCACCTAAGAGAAAGGGGTCCCTGGGAGGGGTGGTGGTCCTCCTGCCATGGAGGGTTTGTCCAGGAGCTGGCCTGGGTCCTCCCACCAGTGCCCACGCCTCCCAGAGGAGGCAGCTCTGCCTTGGTGGCTCCCTCAGGGCCAGGTCCCAGACCCTTGCTAGCTGTCATCACTGAGGGAGCTGGGTGCACATGACCCAACAAGTCTTAATGCTCCTCAGGCCACCCAAACAGTGGCGGTCAGGTACCCCAGACTGTGAGCCATACCCTTAGGTTCACAGTGGCGGTGTGTGGTAGAGGTTCAACACTGCCCCAAGGCCTGGTCTGGGCCAGTGGGCATTCATGGCCTTGGCTCTGGAGCCATGCAGGACACACCCCCAGCCTGTTCTCTGGGCCCCCCATCACACCAGCTGGCCCAAGGCCGTGTGAGCAGAAGAATGCTGGGGAGAAGGCTGGCACTTGCCTCTTACCTCACGCTCCAGGTCTGAAGGGGCAGCACTCCACTGACTGCTGCCTAAAAAAGGGCCCCCACTAAAGATGGCTGACAGACAGTGGCTTGCTTGGGGCAGGGGCCCACTACACTGCCCACCAATGGCTGAGCAGGGTGGTCACAGTGTCATTAGTGGTCTCCTGGGAACCATTGCCTGGTAACGGGGCAGTGGGTCACAGTGCACATCAAGGGCTGCCTGGGAAGGGCTGCATTCAGCTGGCTATGGTACAATTCCCCCTTTCCTTTGGTCCTCTTCAACCCTGAGGAGAATATGTGGGTATGATTTGGATAGAGTGGTTAATCATAAACTCAGCAGCGGATCTCTGTTTTAGGGGACTTGCTTTCAACCTCCATTCCTGCTTCATCTTTTCCCAAGTCTTTCAGGGAATGGGGTGACGACCACTCTAGCTACGTCCTGATGCAGGAAAGCAAAGCCCTACAGTGCATTCTGAGTTGGAAGCAATGCCACGTTGCAAGGCTTGATCCAACTCTTATATAAACTTGTATAAGGAATCCAGGAGAATAAGCCTGAAAAGCAGCGTGAGGGTGGCACTTTGGGGTAGACGTTCTGGCAGGAAATCCAGACACGCAGAAGCAGAAGGGAAGAAATTGTTGCAAGTTGTTAGGAAGTTGAGGGGAAGAGCTTCCCTTAACGGGAGAACGCAAATCAAAATCAGCATTATTGCAAAGCAAATCCATAAACGTTAGTAGCATATGCATCTGTTTACTCAGTTTGTCAAAACTGCATTGGTAAGAGTCTTCTTGAAGTTGAAGCACTTTGGGAAAGCCTCAGCCTAACTATCTGTTAGACACTTAAAGAGGCAAGGTTAAAGATCGGATGACAAGGGGTTGAGAAGGAAGCTTAATCAAGTGGCTCTCATGTAACCGTCAGCATGGCTGACCGATTATCCCAAGGCATACCTGCATTTCAGAAACTTTGTACCCTTTCTAGAATATCGACAGGTGTGCCATGTATCCATCCTGTGTAATTGGAGAAGCTTCTCCCCCATTTCACAATGTTTTCTCTGTAATTTCCATACCAGATATACGACTGAAATAGTCCTCCTTGAGTTGCCTTAAGGGCCCTGCAACTAATCCAAAGTTAACAAAATATTTCAAAACACCTGGTCCAATAAGCTCATCAGTCCTTTGAAGAGAATTCTTCTTTCTTCTCCAAAGTGAGAAGAGATCTTAAAAGCAAATCGAGATCCCTTAAATGCAGGACAGTTCACATACCATGTTATTGAAAGCAGCATTCCAAGTAAACGTGTTCTCTTGGCAGAGGGGAACAAAATCCAGCCTTGAAAAAAACGTATTTTTAATAACAGTATCCATTTCCCGAAGTGGAGTTTCGTTTCAGCCCAATGATGCATCAAATGTTGGTTTTTGGCTCAACACATTTATCCCACCTTCCTACTCTATCCTGAAATGTGTTCCTTTTCATGAGTTTCTTAGCTTTAATTACATATTTCGATTACAATCCTCAAGTCCTTAACACCTTCACTTAGTGAAAACCAAGAAGCAAGCAACTGTCAGCTGGATGTCATACCAGCATTTCTGATTGCAAACGGATGCTTTTGAGACCTGCTGCTAAGTAGGCAAAGGTAGGGAATCTTAGATGTGCCCAGCATCCAATGTTCCAATCCTCTATCCTCTTTGAAATGACCCGGAGAGTCAAGGAATGCTTGCCACTTAACTTGGTGAAGTTTCATGCTCCCCAAATCTAGAGAGGCCATTTAGAAAGACTTCAAGTGTCATCATTTCAACTTATGGTCCTTGCTGTCAAATTGGCAACAGATATAAGGTCTTTTTGGATCGCTAAGAAACCTAGGGACTGCAGAAGGTTTATACTTCAGAATGCAAGAAGCTTAAGGCAGCTTCCATACCAGATATCAGTTCAGTACTAGCTATTTGCCAGATCATCAGGACCTGAAATCCATGGAGGCCAATTCTCTCCAGAGGAGGAAGTATTGAATAGGTAAGTGCTTCCCTTTCAGTGAAATAGAGCTCATTTACACATCAACTCGACAGTTGATGTCAATTGCCTTATCCCTAAAAGTGGCCCAAATCTGGAGAATGCACCTGAAAGGGGTGCGTTGGGGAAGCACATTTGAGTTTCCCAGAGCCACAACACTTTCACACAAAACAAACGCAAAAGTACATGCAAAAAAGAAACTCTCAGTCCTGAGGACCAAAGCAAAGGGTGAGGATGAACAACATCCTCAGTGTTTTCGAACTACGTTCCCTCATTTTAACAACAAAATGACAAACAACATGCAAATTGAAAGATAGGGAATCAGGACCACAGTTGTCATGCCTACTGACCTGGGAAGCAGAAAGAGCCAAAAAGGAAAAAGCAAAGAAATTAGGAAAAGTTCAATTTGCTTCATGAACTTCCACATGTCTCCTGGAAATATGCTCGTTTTCTCAGGGTCACAATGATGAAAACCAAAAGGATTTCACTGAGCAAACTTTCTCTAACTGAATATTTTACATAGACTGGTTTTGGAGATATGGAAAAGATTCATTTGATGTCATGTTTCACCAGAATCTGTAGAATATGCTGGCCATGCAATGTAAAAAAAAAAAAATGCTTGTCCCTTAGCGGACTACAAGATGGACTAGAGCTCTGCTGATCACAGCAGGTGTTATCCAATAGCAGAGAGACAAATGCAATGCCAAAAGGTCTCTCAGGATCACAGTTCCCAGGCACCAAAAGGGAGATTCCTACCCATTGGAAGGGGAATATGTCAACCAATGTTCCACCACAGCTGAAACACAACGCAGGAGGGAACGATACCTAGTGTGATCATATGCAAGCTCCGTTACTGACCAAAGCCGTCTCAAGTACCCAATGCAAGTGCTTTTTCACACACCTACAATGTACGAATCACAAACAGGATCCCACAAACCAAAGCACAGACTGCCGTGATTAACACCACATTGACACACACAAACACATGAAGAACAAATAAACACTCCAATCACAAAGACAGAAAGCCAGAGAAGGCATTTTGTCAACTTCCACTTCCACTCCCACATGGAGGCCCCCAGTTCTCAAGAGGGAATGGACTCAGAGGGGCTCACATCCGCTAAGGGGAGCAGCCCAGTTGGAGTAGACCTATTTCCCAGCCTGTGCAAGCTGGAGCGACTTACCCCCAAATGACATGAACTGTATACCGTTGCTCTGGACATGTCTCCAAGACAAGCAGCCTCGTGCTGTAGGGCAGCCACTGCATATCAGGGAGAATCCCTGCCAGTATCCTGGAGCCAAATGTACTCTGGCATGTGCTGGGAACTATAAATGGCGATGCCCCTGATCGAGATCAACACACCATGGGCACAGACCTCCTGGCTGGCTCGCTATAATTGGTAACCAAAGGCCAGGATGTGTGCCCGACGCACAGTGAGGCCAAGCAACAGCAAAACATTGGACTTTGGAGCCGAGAAATATTTGTTGTTGAGACATTCAAGGAAATAGGTGGCTTATGCCGGGTAATCCCCAACCTTGAAAGCTTTTAGCAAAGCCCTCTTAGAGGTAAGGTGATGGAGGGGTGTGGCTGTTCGTTGAAAACTTCTCCCTGTCCGATCCTTTGTTCTTGAGGACAGGTCATAGTCAGGTCTCAATGTTCCTATCAATCTCCAGCAAACAAATGTCACTCTCTGGGTGACAAGAAAGGGCAAGGTCCCAAGGCACAAGGCTCACCCTCTGAGGTCCAGACCCACCTAAGAGAAAGGGGTCCCTGGGAGGGGTGGTGGTCCTCCTGCCATGGAGGGTTTGTCCAGGAGCTGGCCTGGGTCCTCCCACCAGTGCCCACGCCTCCCAGAGGAGGCAGCTCTGCCTTGGTGGCTCCCTCAGGGCCAGGTCCCAGACCCTTGCTAGCTGTCATCACTGAGGGAGCTGGGTGCACATGACCCAACAAGTCTTAATGCTCCTCAGGCCACCCAAACAGTGGCGGTCAGGTACCCCAGACTGTGAGCCATACCCTTAGGGTCACAGTGGCGGTGTGTGGTAGAGGTTCAACACTGCCCCAAGGCCTGGTCTGGGCCAGTGGGCATTCATGGCCTTGGCTCTGGAGCCCTGCAGGACACACCCCCAGCCTGTTCTCTGGGCCCCCCATCACACCAGCTGGCCCAAGGCCGTGTGAGCAGAAGAATGCTGGGGAGAAGGCTGGCACTTGCCTCTTACCTCACGCTCCAGGTCTGAAGGGGCAGCACTGCACTGACTGCTGCCTAAAAAAGGGCCCCCACTAAAGATGGCTGACAGACAGTGGCTTGCTTGGGGCAGGGGCCCACTACACTGCCCACCAATGGCTGAGCAGGGTGGTCACAGTGTCATTAGTGGTCTCCTGGGAACCATTGCCTGGTAACGGGGCAGTGGGTCACAGTGCACATCAAGGGCTGCCTGGGAAGGGCTGCATTCAGCTGGCTATGGTACAATTCCCCCTTTCCTTTGGTCCTCTTCAACCCTGAGGAGAATATGTGGGTATGATTTGGATAGAGTGGTTAATCATAAACTCAGCAGCGGATCTCTGTTTTAGGGGACTTGCTTTCAACCTCCATTCCTGCTTCATCTTTTCCCAAGTCTTTCAGGGAATGGGGTGACGACCACTCTAGCTACGTCCTGATGCAGGAAAGCAAAGCCCTACAGTGCATTCTGAGTTGGAAGCAATGCCACGTTGCAAGGCTTGATCCAACTCTTATATAAACTTGTATAAGGAATCCAGGAGAATAAGCCTGAAAAGCAGCGTGAGGGTGGCACTTTGGGGTAGACGTTCTGGCAGGAAATCCAGACACGCAGAAGCAGAAGGGAAGAAATTGTTGCAAGTTGTTAGGAAGTTGAGGGGAAGAGCTTCCCTTAACGGGAGAACGCAGATCAAAATCAGCATTATTGCAAAGCAAATCCATAAACGTTAGTAGCATATGCATCTGTTTACTCAGTTTGTCAAAACTGCATTGGTAAGAGTCTTCTTGAAGTTGAAGCACTTTGGGAAAGCCTCAGCCTAACTATCTGTTAGACACTTAAAGAGGCAAGGTTAAAGATCGGATGACAAGGGGTTGAGAAGGAAGCTTAATCAAGTGGCTCTCATGTAACCGTCAGCATGGCTGACCGATTATCCCAAGGCATACCTGCATTTCAGAAACTTTGTACCCTTTCTAGAATATCGACAGGTGTGCCATGTATCCATCCTGTGTAATTGGAGAAGCTTCTCCCCCATTTCACAATGTTTTCTCTGTAATTTCCATACCAGATATACGACTGAAATAGTCCTCCTTGAGTTGCCTTAAGGGCCCTGCAACTAATCCAAAGTTAACAAAATATTTCAAAACACCTGGTCCAATAAGCTCATCAGTCCTTTGAAGAGAATTCTTCTTTCTTCTCCAAAGTGAGAAGAGATCTTAAAAGCAAATCGAGATCCCTTAAATGCAGGACAGTTCACATACCATGTTATTGAAAGCAGCATTCCAAGTAAACGTGTTCTCTTGGCAGAAGGGAACAAAATCCAGCCTTGAAAAAAACGTATTTTTAATAACAGTATCCATTTCCCGAAGTGGAGTTTCGTTTCAGCCCAATGATGCATCAAATGTTGGTTTTTGGCTCAACACATTTATCCCACCTTCCTACTCTATCCTGAAATGTGTTCCTTTTCATGAGTTTCTTAGCTTTAATTACATATTTCGATTACAATCCTCAAGTCCTTAACACCTTCACTTAGTGAAAACCAAGAAGCAAGCAACTGTCAGCTGGATGTCATACCAGCATTTCTGATTGCAAACGGATGCTTTTGAGACCTGCTGCTAAGTAGGCAAAGGTAGGGAATCTTAGATGTGCCCAGCATCCAATGTTCCAATCCTCTATCCTCTTTGAAATGACCCGGAGAGTCAAGGAATGCTTGCCACTTAACTTGGTGAAGTTTCATGCTCCCCAAATCTAGAGAGGCCATTTAGAAAGACTTCAAGTGTCATCATTTCAACTTATGGTCCTTGCTGTCAAATTGGCAACAGATATAAGGTCTTTTTGGATCGCTAAGAAACCTAGGGACTGCAGAAGGTTTATACTTCAGAATGCAAGAAGCTTAAGGCAGCTTCCATACCAGATATCAGTTCAGTACTAGCTATTTGCCAGATCATCAGGACCTGAAATCCATGGAGGCCAATTCTCTCCAGAGGAGGAAGTATTGAATAGGTAAGTGCTTCCCTTTCAGTGAAATAGAGCTCATTTACACATCAACTCGACAGTTGATGTCAATTGCCTTATCCCTAAAAGTGGCCCAAATCTGGAGAATGCACCTGAAAGGGGTGCGTTGGGGAAGCACATTTGAGTTTCCCAGAGCCACAACACTTTCACACAAAACAAACGCAAAAGTACATGCAAAAAAGAAACTCTCAGTCCTGAGGACCAAAGCAAAGGGTGAGGATGAACAACATCCTCAGTGTTTTCGAACTACATTCCCTCATTTTAACAACAAAACGACAAACAACATGCAAATTGAAAGATAGGGAATCACGACCACAGTTGTCATGCCTACTGACCTGGGAAGCAGAAAGAGCCAAAAAGGAAAAAGCAAAGAAATAAGGAAAAGTTCAATTTGCTTCATGAACTTCCACATGTCTCCTGGAAATATGCTCGTTTTCTCAGGGTCACAATGATGCAAACCAAAAGGATTTCACTGAGCAAACTTTCTCTAACTGAATATTTTACATAGACTGGTTTTGGAGATATGAAAATGGTTCATTTGATGCCATGTTTCACCAGAATCTGTAGAATATGCTGGCCATGCAATGTAAAAAAAAAAAAAATGCTTGTCCCTTTGCGGACTACAAGATGGACTAGAGCTCTGCTGATCACAGCAGGTGTTATCCAATAGCATACAGACAAATGCAATGCCAAAAGGTCTCTCAGGATCGCAGTTCCCAGGCACCAAAAGGGAGATTCCTACCCATTGGAAGGGGAATATGTCAACCAATGTTCCACCACAGCTGAAACACAACGCAGGAGGGAACGATACCTAGTGTGATCATATGCAAGCTCCGTTACTGTCCAAAGACGTCTCAAGTACTCAATGCAAGTGCTTTTTCACACACCTACAATGTACGAATCACAAACTGGATCCCACAAACCAAAGCACAGACTGCCGTGATTAACACCACATTGACACACACAAACACATGAAGAACAAATAAACACTCCAATCACAAAGACAGAAAGCCAGAGAAGGCATTTTGTCAACTTCCACTTCCACTCCCACATGGAGGCCCCCAGTTCTCAAGAGGGAATGGACTCAGAGGGGCTCACATCCGCTAAGGGGAGCAGCCCAGTTGGAGTAGACCTATTTCCCAGCCTGTGCAAGCTGGAGCGACTTACCCCCAAATGACATGAACTGTATACCGTTGCTCTGGACATGTCTCCAAGACAAGCAGCCTCGTGCTGTAGGGCAGCCACTGCATATCAGGGAGAATCCCTGCCAGTATCCTGGAGCCAAATGTACTCTGGCATGTGCTGGGAACTTTAAATGGGGATGCCCCTGATCGAGATCAACACACCATGGGCACGCACCTCCTGGCTGGCTCGCTATAATTGGTAACCAAAGGCCAGGATGTGTGCCCGACGCACAGTGAGGCCAAGCAACAGCAAAACATTGGACTTTGGAGCCGAGAAATATTTGTTGTTGAGACATTCAAGGAAATGGGTGGCTTATGCCGGGTAATCCCCAACCTTGAAAGCTTTTAGCAAAGCCCTCTTAGAGGTAAGGTGATGGAGGGGTGTGGCTGTTCGTTGAAAACTTCTCCCTGTCCGATCCTTTGTTCCTGAGGACAGGTCATAGTCAGGTCTCAATGTTCCTATCAATCTCCAGCAAACAAATGTCACTCTCTGGGTGACAAGAAAGGGCAAGGTCCCAAGGCACAAGGCTCACCCTCTGAGGTCCAGACCCACCTAAGAGAAAGGGGTCCCTGGGAGGGGTGGTGGTCCTCCTGCCATGGAGGGTTTGTCCAGGAGCTGGCCTGGGTCCTCCCACCAGTGCCCACGCCTCCCAGAGGAGGCAGCTCTGCCTTGGTGGCTCCCTCAGGGCCAGGTCCCAGACCCTTGCTAGCTGTCATCACTGAGGGAGCTGGGTGCACATGACCCAACAAGTCTTAATGCTCCTCAGGCCACCCAAACAGTGGCGGTCAGGTAACCCAGACTGTGAGCCATACCCTTAGGGTCACAGTGGCGGTGTGTGGTAGAGGTTCAACACTGCCCCAAGGCCTGGTCTGGGCCAGTGGGCATTCATGGCCTTGGCTCTGGAGCCATGCAGGACACACCCCCAGCCTGTTCTCTGGGCCCCCCATCACACCAGCTGGCCCAAGGCCGTGTGAGCAGAAGAATGCTGGGGAGAAGGCTGGCACTTGCCTCTTACCTCACGCTCCAGGTCTGAAGGGGCAGCACTCCACTGACTGCTGCCTAAAAAATGGCCCCCACTAAAGATGGCTGACAGACAGTGGCTTGCTTGGGGCAGGGGCCCACTACACTGCCCACCAATGGCTGAGCAGGGTGGTCACAGTGGCATTAGTGGTCTCCTGGGAACCATTGCCTGGTAACGGGGCAGTGGGTCACAGTGCACAGCAAGGGCTGCCTGGGAAGGGCTGCATTCAGCTGGCTATGGTACAATTCCCCCTTTTCTTTGGTCCTCTGCAACCCTGAGGAGAATATGTGGGTATGATTTGGATAGAGTGGTTAATCATAAACTCAGCAGCGGATCTCTGTTTTAGGGGACTTGCTTTCAACCTCCATTCCTGCTTCATCTTTTCCCAAGTCTTTCTGGGAATGGGGTGACGACCACTCTAGCTACGTCCTGATGCAGGAAAGCAAAGCCCTACAGTGCATTCTGAGTTGGAAGCAATGCCACGGTGCGAGGCTTGATCCAAGTCTTATATAAACTTGTATAAGGAATCCAGGAGAATAAGCCTGAAAAGCAGCGTGAGGGTGGCACTCTGGGGGAGACGTTCTGGCAGGGAATCCAGACACGCAGAAGCAGAAGGGAAGAAATTGTTGCAAGTTGTTAGGAAGTTGAGGGGAAGAGCTTCCCTTAACGGGAGAACACAGATCAAAATCAGCATTATTGCAAAGCAAATCCATAAACGTTAGTAGCATATGCATCTGTTTACTCAGTTTGTCAAAACTGCATTGGTAAGAGTCTTCTTGAAGTTGAAGCACTTTGGGAAAGCCTCAGCCTAACTATCTGTTAGACACTTAAAGAGGCAAGGTTAAAGATCGGATGACAAGGGGTTGAGAAGGAAGCTTAATCAAGTGGCTCTCATGTAACCGTCAGCATGGCTGACCGATTATCCCAAGGCATACCTGCATTTCAGAAACTTTGTACCCTTTCTAGAATATCGACAGGTGTGCCATGTATCCATCCTGTGTAATTGGAGAAGCTTCTCCCCCATCTCACAATGTTTTCTCTGTAATTTCCATACCAGATATACGACTGAAATAGTCCTCCTTGAGTTGCCTTAAGGGCCCTGCAACTAATCCAAAGTTAACAAAATATTTCAAAACACCTGGTCCAATAAGCTCATCAGTCCTTTGAAGATAATTCTTCTTTCTTCTCCAAAGTGAGAAGAGATCTTAAAAGCAAATCGAGATCCCTTAAAGGCAGGACAGTTCACATACCATGTTATTGAAAGCAGCATTCCAAGTAAACGTGTTCTCTTGGCAGAGGGGAACCCAATCCAGCCTTGAAAAAAACGTATTTTTCATAACAGTATCCATTTCCCGAAGTGGAGTTTCGTTTCAGCCCAATGATGCATCAAATGTTGGTTTTTGGCTCAACACATTTATCGCACCTTCCTACTCTATCCTGAAATGTGTTCCTTTTCATGAGTTTCTTAGCTTTAATTACATATTTCGATTACAATCCTCAAGTCCTTAACACCTTCACTTAGTGAAAACCAAGAAGCAAGCAACTGTCAGCTGGATGTCATACCAGCATTTCTGATTGCAAACGGATGCTTTTGAGACCTTCTGCTAAGTAGGCAAAGGTAGGGAATCTTAGATGTGCCCAGCATCCAATGTTCCAATCCTCTATCCTCTTTGAAATGACCCGGAGAGTCAAGGAATGCTTGCCACTTACCTTGGTGAAGTTTCATGCTCCCCAAATCTAGAGAGGCCATTTAGAAAGACTTCAAGTGTCATCATTTCAACTTATGGTCCTTGCTGTCAAATTGGCAACAGATATAAGGTCTTTTTGGATCGCTAAGAAACCTAGGGACTGCAGAAGGTTTATACTTCAGAATGCAAGAAGCTTAAGGCAGCTTCCATACCAGATATCAGTTCAGTACTAGCTATTTGCCAGATCATCAGGACCTGAAATCCATGGAGGCCAATTCTCTCCAGAGGAGGAAGTATTGAATAGGTAAGTGCTTCCCTTTCAGTGAAATAGAGCTCATTTACACATCAACTCGGCAGTTGATGTCAATTGCCTTATCCCTAAAAGTGGCCCAAATCTGGAGAATGCACCTGAAAGGGGTGCGTTGGGGAAGCACATTTGAGTTTCCCAGAGCCACAACACTTTCACACAAAACAAACGCAAAAGTACATGCAAAAAAGAAACTCTCAGTCCTGAGGACCAAAGCAAAGGGTGAGGATGAACAACATCCTCAGTGTTTTCGAACTACGTTCCCTCATTTTAACAACAAAATGACAAACAACATGCAAATTGAAAGATAGGGAATCACGACCACAGTTGTCATGCCTACTGACCTGGGAAGCAGAAAGAGCCAAAAAGAAAAAAGCAAAGAAATTAGGAAAAGTTCAATTTGCTTCATTAACTTCCACATGTCTCCTGGAAATATGCTCGTTTTCTCAGGGTCACAATGATGAAAACCAAAAGGATTTCACTGAGCAAACTTTCTCTAACTGAATATTTTACATAGACTGGTTTTGGAGATATGAAAATGATTCATTTGATGCCATGTTTCACCAGAATCTGTAGAATATGCTGGCCATGCAATGTAAAAAAAAAAAAAAAATGCTTGTCCCTTAGCGGACTACAAGATGGACTAGAGCTCTGCTGATCAGAGCAGGCGTTATCCAATAGCAGAGAGACAAATGCAATGCCAAAAGGTCTCTGAGGATCGCAGTTCCCAGGCACCAAAAGGGAGATTCCTACCCATTGGAAGGGGAATATGTCAACCAATGTTCCACCACAGCTGAAACACAACGCAGGAGGGAACGATACCTAGTGTGATCATATGCAAGCTCCGTTACTGACCAAAGCCGTCTCAAGTACCCAATGCAAGTGCTTTTTCACACACCTACAATGTACGAATCACAAACAGGATCCCACAAACCAAAGCACAGACTGCCGTGATTAACACCACATTGACACACACAAACACATGAAGAACAAATAAACACTCCAATCACAAAGACAGAAAGCCAGAGAAGGCATTTTGTCAACTTCCACTTCCACTCCCACATGGAGGCCCCCAGTTCTCAAGAGGGAATGGACTCAGAGGGGCTCACATCCGCTAAGGGGAGCAGCCCAGTTGGAGTAGACCTATTTCCCAGCATGTGCAAGCTGGAGCGACTTACCCCCAAAGACATGAACTGTATACCGTTGCTCTGGACATGTCTCCAAGACAAGCAGCCTCGTGCTGTAGGGCAGCCACTGCATATCAGGGAGAATCCCTGCAGTATCCTGGAGCCAAATGTACTCTGGCATGTGCTGGGAACTATAAATGGCCATGCCCCTGATCGAGATCAACACACCATGGGCACAGACCTCCTGGCTGGCTCGCTATAATTGGTAACCAAAGGCCAGGATGTGTGCCCGACGCACAGTGAGGCCAAGCAACAGCAAAACATTGGACTTTGGAGCCGAGAAATATTTGTTGTTGAGACATTCAAGGAAATGGGTGGCTTATGCCGGGTAATCCCCAACCTTGAAAGCTTTTAGCAAAGCCCTCTTAGAGGTAAGGTGATGGAGGGGTGTGGCTGTTCGTTGAAAACTTCTCCCTGTCCGATCCTTTGTTCTTGAGGACAGGTCATAGTCAGGTCTCAATGTTCCTATCAATCTCCAGCAAACAAATGTCACTCTCTGGGTGACAAGAAAGGGCAAGGTCCCAAGGCACAAGGCTCACCCTCTGAGGTCCAGACCCACCTAAGAGAAAGGGGTCCCTGGGAGGGGTGGTGGTCCTCCTGCCATGGAGGGTTTGTCCAGGAGCTGGCCTGGGTCCTCCCACCAGTGCCCACGCCTCCCAGAGGAGGCAGCTCTGCCTTGGTGGCTCCCTCAGGGCCAGGTCCCAGACCCTTGCTAGCTGTCATCACTGAGGGAGCCGGGTGCACATGACCCAACAAGTCTTAATGCTCCTCAGGCCACCCAAACAGTGGCGGTCAGGTACCCCAGACTGTGAGCCATACCCTTAGGGTCACAGTGGCGGTGTGTGGTAGAGGTTCAACACTGCCTCAAGGCCTGGTCTGGGCCAGTGGGCATTCATGGCCTTGGCTCTGGAGCCATGCAGGACACACCCCCAGCCTGTTCTCTGGGCCCCCCATCACACCAGCTGGCCCAAGGCCGTGTGAGCAGAAGAATGCTGGGGAGAAGGCTGGCACTTGCCTCTTACCTCACGCTCCAGGTCTGAAGGGGCAGCACTCCACTGACTGCTGCCTAAAAAATGGCCTCCACTAAAGATGGCTGACAGACAGTGGCTTGCTTGGGGCAGGGGCCCACTACACTGCCCACCAATGGCTGAGCAGGGTGGTCACAGTGGCATTAGTGGTCTCCTGGGAACCATTGCCTGGTAACGGGGCAGTGGGTCACAGTGCACAGCAAGGGCTGCCTGGGAAGGGCTGCATTCAGCTGGCTATGGTACAATTCCCCCTTTTCTTTGGTCCTCTTCAACCCTGAGGAGAATATGTGGGTATGATTTGGATAGAGTGGTTAATCATAAACTCAGCAGCGGATCTCTGTTTTAGGGGACTTGCTTTCAACCACCATTCCTGCTTCATCTTTTCCCAAGTCTTTCTGGGAATGGGGTGACGACCACTCTAGCTACGTCCTGATGCAGGAAAGCAAAGCCCTACAGTGCATTCTGAGTTGGAAGCAATGCCACGGTGCGAGGCTTGATCCAAGTCTTATATAAACTTGTATAAGGAATCCAGGAGAATAAGCCTGAAAAGCAGCGTGAGGGTGGCACTCTGGGGGAGACGTTCTGGCAGGGAATCCAGACACGCAGAAGCAGAAGGGAAGAAATTGTTGCAAGTTGTTAGGAAGTTGAGGGGAAGAGCTTCCCTTAACGGGAGAACACAGATCAAAATCAGCATTATTGCAAAGCAAATCCATAAACGTTAGTAGCATATGCATCTGTTTACTCAGTTTGTCAAAACTGCATTGGTAAGAGTCTTCTTGAAGTTGAAGCACTTTGGGAAAGCCTCAGCCTAACTATCTGTTAGACACTTAAAGAGGCAAGGTTAAAGATCGGATGACAAGGGGTTGAGAAGGAAGCTTAATCAAGTGGCTCTCATGTAACCGTCAGCATGGCTGACCGATTATCCCAAGGCATACCTGCATTTCAGAAACTTTGTACCCTTTCTAGAATATCGACAGGTGTGCCATGTATCCATCCTGTGTAATTGGAGAAGCTTCTCCCCCATCTCACAATGTTTTCTCTGTAATTTCCATACCAGATATACGACTGAAATAGTCCTCCTTGAGTTGCCTTAAGGGCCCTGCAACTAATCCAAAGTTAACAAAATATTTCAAAACACCTGGTCCAATAAGCTCATCAGTCCTTTGAAGAGAATTCTTCTTTCTTCTCCAAAGTGAGAAGAGATCTTAAAAGCAAATCGAGATCCCTTAAAGGCAGGACAGTTCACATACCATGTTATTGAAAGCAGCATTCCAAGTAAACGTGTTCTCTTGGCAGAGGGGAACCCAATCCAGCCTTGAAAAAAACGTATTTTTCATAACAGTATCCATTTCCCGAAGTGGAGTTTCGTTTCAGCCCAATGATGCATCAAATGTTGGTTTTTGGCTCAACACATTTATCGCACCTTCCTACTCTATCCTGAAATGTGTTCCTTTTCATGAGTTTCTTAGCTTTAATTACATATTTCGATTACAATCCTCAAGTCCTTAACACCTTCACTTAGTGAAAACCAAGAAGCAAGCAACTGTCAGCTGGATGTCATACCAGCATTCCTGATTGCAAACGGATGCTTTTGAGACCTTCTGCTAAGTAGGCAAAGGTAGGGAATCTTAGATGTGCCCAGCATCCAATGTTCCAATCCTCTATCCTCTTTGAAATGACCCGGAGAGTCAAGGAATGCTTGCCACTTAACTTGGTGAAGTTTCATGCTCCCCAAATCTAGAGAGGCCATTTAGAAAGACTTCAAGTGTCATCATTTCAACTTATGGTCCTTGCTGTCAAATTTGCAACAGATATAAGGTCTTTTTGGATCGCTAAGAAACCTAGGGACTGCAGAAGGTTTACACTTCAGAATGCAAGAAGCTTAAGGCAGCTTCCATACCAGATATCAGTTCAGTACTAGCTATTTGCCAGATCATCAGGACCTGAAATCCATGGAGGCCAATTCTCTCCAGAGGAGGAAGTATTGAATAGGTAAGTGCTTCCCTTTCAGTGAAATAGAGCTCATTTACACATCAACTCGGCAGTTGATGTCAATTGCCTTATCCCTAAAAGTGGCCCAAATCTGGAGAATGCACCTGAAAGGGGTGCGTTGGGGAAGCACATTTGAGTTTCCCAGAGCCACAACACTTTCACACAAAACAAACGCAAAAGTACATGCAAAAAAGAAACTCTCAGTCCTGAGGACCAAAGCAAAGGGTGAGGATGAACAACATCCTCAGTGTTTTCGAACTACGTTCCCTCATTTTAACAACAAAATGACAAACTACATGCAAATTGAAAGATAGGGAATCACGACCACAGTTGTCATGCCTACTGACCTGGGAAGCAGAAAGAGCCAAAAAGAAAAAAGCAAAGAAATTAGGAAAAGTTCAATTTGCTTCATGAACTTCCACATGTCTCCTGGAAATATGCTCGTTTTCTCAGGGTCACAATGATGAAAACCAAAAGGATTTCACTGAGCAAACTTTCTCTAACTGAATATTTTACATAGACTGGTTTTGGAGATATGAAAATGATTCATTTGATGCCATGTTTCACCAGAATCTGTAGAATATGCTGGCCATGCAATGTAAAAAAAAAAAAAAATGCTTGTACCTTAGCGGACTACAAGATGGACTAGAGCTCTGCTGATCAGAGCAGGTGTTATCCAATAGCAGAGAGACAAATGCAATGCCAAAAGGTCTCTCAGGATCGCAGTTCCCAGGCACCAAAAGGGAGATTCGTACCCATTGGAAGGGGAATATGTCAACCAATGTTCCACCACAGCTGAAACACAACGCAGGAGGGAACGATACCTAGTGTGATCATATGCAAGCTCCTTTACTGTCCAAAGACGTCTCAAGTACTCAATGCAAGTGCTGTTTCACACACCTACAATGTACGAATCACAAACTGGATCCCACAAACCAAAGCACAGACTGCCGTGATTAACACCACATTGACACACACAAACACATGAAGAACAAATAAACACTCCAATCACAAAGACAGAAAGCCAGAGAAGGCATTTTGTCAACTTCCACTTCCACTCCCACATGGAGGCCCCCAGTTCTCAAGAGGGAATGGACTCAGAGGGGCTCACATCCGCTAAGGGGAGCAGCCCAGTTGGAGTAGACCTATTTCCCAGCCTGTGCAAGCTGGAGCCACTTACCCCCAAATGACATGAACTGTATACCGTTGCTCTGGACATGTCTCCAAGACAAGCAGCCTCGTGCTGTAGGGCAGCCACTGCATATCAGGGAGAATCCCTGCCAGTATCCTGGAGCCAAATGTACTCTGGCATGTGCTGGGAACTTTAAATGGGGATGCCCCTGATCGAGATCAACACACCATGGGCACACACCTCCTGGCTGGCTCGCTATAATTGGTAACCAAAGGCCAGGATGTGTGCCCGATGCACAGTGAGGCCAAGCAACAGCAAAACATTGGACTTTGGAGCCGAGAAATATTTTTTGTTGAGACATTCAAGGAAATGGGTGGCTTATGCCGGGTAATCCCCAACCTTGGAAGCTTTTAGCAAAGCCCTCTTAGAGGTAAGGTGATGGAGGGGTGTGGCTGTTCGTTGAAAACGTCTCCCTGTCCGATCCTTTGTTCCTGAGGACAGGTCATAGTCAGGTCTCAATGTTCCTATCAATCTCCAGCCAACAAATGTCACTCTCTTGGTGACAAGAAAGGGCAAGGTCCCAAGTCACAAGGCTCACCCTCTGAGGTCCAGACCCACCTAAGAGAAAGGGGTCCCTGGGAGGGGTGGTGGTCCTCCTGCCATGGAGGGTTTGTCCAGGAGCTGGTCTGGGTCCTCCCACCAGTGCCCACGCCTCCCAGAGGAGGCAGCTCTGCCTTGGTGGCTCCCTCAGGGCCAGGTCCCAGACCCTTGCTAGCTGTCATCACTGAGGGAGCCGGGTGCACATGACCCAACAGGTCTTAATGCTCCTCAGGCCACCCAAACAGTGGCGGTCAGGTACCCCAGACTGTGAGCCATACCCTTAGGGTCACAGTGGCTATGTGTGGTAGAGGTTCAACACTGCCTCAAGGCCTGGTCTGGGCCAGTGGGCATTCATGGCCTTGGCTCTGGAGCCATGCAGGACACACCCCCAGCCTGTTCTCTGGGCCCCCCATCACACCAGCTGGCCCAAGGCCGTGTGAGCAGAAGAATGCTGGGGAGAAGGCTGGCACTTGCCTCTTACCTCACGCTCCAGGTCTGAAGGGGCAACACTGCACTGACTGCTGCCTAAAAAAGGGCCCCCACTAAAGATGGCTGACAGACAGTGGCTTGCTTGGGGCAGGGGCCCACTACACTGCCCACCAATGGCTGAGCAGGGTGGTCACAGTGGCATTAGTGGTCTCCTGGTAACCATTGCCTGGTAACGGGGCAGTGGGTCACAGTGCACAGCAAGGGCTGCCTGGGAAGGGCTGCATTCAGCTGGCTATGGTACAATTCCCCCTTTTCTTTGGTCCTCTGCAACCCTGAGGAGAATATGTGGGTATGATTTGGCTAGAGTGGTTAATCATAAACTCAGCAGCAGATCTCTTTTTTAGGGGACTTGCTTTCAACCTCCATTCCTGGTTCATCTTTTCCCAAGTCTTTCAGGGAATGGGGTGACGACCACTCTAGCTACATCCTGCTGCAGGAAAGCAAAGCCCTAAGTGCATTCTGAGTTGGAAGCAATGCCACGGTGCAAGTCTTGATCCAAGTCTTATATAAACTTGTATAAGGAATCCAGGAGAATAAGCCTGAAAAGCAGCGTGAGGGTGGCACTCTGGGGCAGACGTTCTGGCAGGGAATCCAGACACGCAGAAGCAGAAGGGAAGAAACTGTTGTAAGTTGTTAGGAAGCTGAGGGGAAGAGCTTCCCTTAACGGGAGAACACAGATCAAAATCAGCATTATTGCAAAGCCAATCCATAAACGTTAGTAGCATATGCATCTGTTTACTCAGTTTGTCAAAACTGCATTGGTAAGAGTCTTCTTGAAGTTGAAGCACTTTGGGAAAGCCTCAGCCTAACTATCTGTTAGACACTTAAAGAGGCAAGGTTAAAGATCGGATGACAAGGGGTTGAGAAGGAAGCTTAATCAAGTGGCTCTCATGTAACCGTCAGCATGGCTGACCGATTATCCCAAGGCATACCTGCATTTCAGAAACTTTGTACCCTTTCTAGAATATCGACAGGTTGACATGTATCCATCCTGTGAAATTGGAAAAGCTTCTCCCCCATTTCACAATGTTTTCTCTGTAATTTCCATACCAGATATACGACTGAAATAGTCCTCCTTGAGTTGCCTTAAGGGCCCCGCAACTAATCCAAAGTTAACAAACTATTTCAAAACACCTGGTCCAATAAGCTCATCAGTCCTTTGAAGAGAATTCTTCTTTCTTCTGCAAAGTGAGAAGAGATCTTAAAAGCAAATCGAGATCCCTTAAAGGCAGGACAGTTCACATACCATGTTATTGAAAGCAGCATTCCAAGTAAACGTGTTCTCTTGGCAGAGGGGAACCCAATCCAGCCTTGAAGAAAACGTATTTTTAATAACAGTATCCATTTCCCAAAGTGGAGATTCGTTTCAGCCCAATGATGCATCAAATGTTGGTTTTTGGCTCAACACATTTATCGCACCTTCCTACTCTATCCTGAAATGTGTTCCTTTTCATGAGTTTCTTAGCTTTAATTACATATTTCGATTACAATCCTCAAGTCCTTAACACCTTCACTTAGTGAAAACCAAGAAGCAAGCAATTGTCAGCTGGATGCCATACCAGCATTTCTGATTGCAAACGGATGCTTTTGAGACCTTCTGCTAAGTAGGCAAAGGTAGGGAATCTTAGATGTGCCCAGCATCCAATGTTCCAATCCTCTATCCTCTTTGAAATGACCCGGAGAGTCAAGGAATGCTTGCCACTTAACTTGGTGAAGTTTCATGCTCCCCAAATCTAGAGAGGCCATTTAGAAAGACTTCAAGTGTCATCATTTCAACTTATGGTCCTTGCTGTCAAATTGGCAACAGATATAAGGTCTTTTTGGATCTCTAAGAAACCTAGGGACCGCAGAAGGTTTACACTTCAGAATGCAAGAAGCTTAAGGCAGCTTCCATACCAGATATCAGTTCAGTACTAGCTATTTGCCAGATCATCAGGACCTGAAATCCATGGAGGCCAATTCTCTCCAGAGGAGGAAGTATTGAATAGGTAAGTGCTTCCCTTTCAGTGAAATAGAGCTCATTTACACATCAACTCGGCAGTTGATGTCAATTGCCTTACCCTCAAAGTGGCCCAAATCTGGAGAATGCACCTGAAAGGGGTGCGTTGGGGAAGCACATTTGAGTTTCCCAGAGCCACAACACTTTCACACAAAACAAACGCAAAAGTACATGCAAAGAAGAAACTCTCAGTCCTGAGGACCAAAGCAAAGGGTGAGGATGAACAACATCCTCAGTGTTTTCGAACTACGTTCCCTCATTTTAACAACAAAACGACAAACAACATGCAAATTGAAAGATAGGGAATCACGACCACAGTTGTCATGCCTACTGACCTGGGAAGCAGAAAGAGCCAAAAAGGAAAAAGCAAAGAAATTAGGAAAAGTTCAATTTGCTTCATGAACTTCCACATATCTCCTGGAAATATGCTCGTTTTCTCAGGGTCACAATGATGAAAACCAAAAGGATTTCACTGAGCAAACTTTCTCTAACTGAATATTTTACATAGACTGGTTTTGGAGATATGAAAATGATTCATTTGATGCCATGGTTCACCAGAATCTGTAGAATATGCTGGCCATGCAATGTAAAAAAAAAAAAAAATGCTTGTCCCTTAGCGGACTACAAGATGGACTAGAGCTCTGCTGATCACAGCAGGTGTTATCCAATAGCAGA
Organism: Hippopotamus amphibius kiboko; assembly: GCF_030028045.1. Taxonomy (NCBI): domain Eukaryota; kingdom Metazoa; phylum Chordata; class Mammalia; order Artiodactyla; family Hippopotamidae; genus Hippopotamus; species Hippopotamus amphibius. The sequence goes on from NC_080195.1 coordinate 46,167,439, forward strand.
GAGACAAATGCAATGCCAAAAGGTCTCTCAGGATCGCAGTTCCCAGGCACCAAAAGTGAGATTCCTACCCATTGGAAGGGGAATATGTCAACCAATGTCCCACCACAGCTGAAACACAACGCAGGAGGGAACGATACCTAGTGTGATCATATGCAAGCTCCGTTACTGACCAAAGCCGTCTCAAGTACTCAATGCAAGTGCTTTTTCACACACCTACAATGTACGAATCACAAACAGGATCCCACAAACCAAAGCACAGACTGCCGTGATTAACACCACATTGACACACACAAACACGTGAAGAACAAATAAACACTCCAATCACAAAGACAGAAAGCCAGAGAAGGCATTTTGTCAACTTCCACTTCCACTCCCACATGGAGGCCCCCAGTTCTCAAGAGGGAATGGACTCAGAGGGGCTCACATCCGCTAAGGGGAGCAGCCCAGTTGGAGTAGACCTATTTCCCAGCCTGTGCAAGCTGGAGCGACTTACCCCCAAATGACATGAACTGTATACCGTTGCTCTGGACATGTCTCCAAGACAAGCAGCCTCGTGCTGTAGGGCAGCCACTGCATATCAGGGAGAATCCCTGCCAGTATCCTGGAGCCAAATGTACTCTGGCATGTGCTGGGAACTATAAATGGCGATGCCCCTGATCGAGATCAACACACCATGGGCACAGACCTCCTGGCTGGCTCGCTATAATTGGTAACCAAAGGCCAGGATGTGTGCCCGACGCACAGTGAGGCCAAGCAACAGCAAAACATTGGACTTTGGAGCCGAGAAATATTTGTTGTTGAGACATTCAAGGAAATGGGTGGCTTATGCCGGGTAATCCCCAACCTTGAAAGCTTTTAGCAAAGCCCTCTTAGAGGTAAGGTGATGGAGGGGTGTGGCTGTTCGTTGAAAACTTCTCCCTGTCCGATCCTTTGTTCTTGAGGACAGGTCATAGTCAGGTCTCAATGTTCCTATCAATCTCCAGCAAACAAATGTCACTCTCTGGGTGACAAGAAAGGGCAAGGTCCCAAGGCACAAGGCTCACCCTCTGAGGTCCAGACCCACCTAAGAGAAAGGGGTCCCTGGGAGGGGTGGTGGTCCTCCTGCCATGGAGGGTTTGTCCAGGAGCTGGCCTGGGTCCTCCCACCAGTGCCCACGCCTCACAGAGGAGGCAGCTCTGCCTTGGTGGCTCCCTCAGGGCCAGGTCCCAGACCCTTGCTAGCTCTCATCACTGAGGGAGCCGGGTGCACATGACCCAACAGGTCTTAATGCTCCTCAGGCCACCCAAACAGTGGCGGTCGGGTACCCCAGACTGTGAGCCATACCCTTAGGGTCACAGTGGCGGTGTGTGGTAGAGGTTCAACACTGCCTCAAGGCCTGGTCTGGGCCAATGGTCATTCATGGCCTTGGCTCTGGAGCCCTGCAGGTCACACCCCCAGCCTGTTCTCTGGGCCCCCCATCACACCAGCTGGCCCAAGGCCGTGTGAGCAGAAGAATGCTGGGGAGAAGGCTGGCACTTGCCTCTTACCTCATGCTCCAGGTCTGAAGGGGCAGCACTCCACTGACTGCTGCCTAACAAAGGGCCCCCACTAAAGATGGCTGACAGACAGTGGCTTGCTTGGGGCAGGGGCCCACTACACTGCCCACCAATGGCTGAGCAGGGTGGTCACAGTGGCATTAGTGGTCTCCTGGTAACCATTGCCTGGTAACGGGGCAGTGGGTCACAGTGCACAGCAAGGGCTGCCTGGGAAGGGCTGCATTCAGCTGGCTATGGTACAATTCCCCCTTTTCTTTGGTCCTCTGCAACCCTGAGGAGAATATGTGGGTATGATTTGGCTAGAGTGGTTAATCATAAACTCAGCAGCAGATCTCTTTTTTAGGGGACTTGCTTTCAACCTCCATTCCTGGTTCATCTTTTCCCAAGTCTTTCAGGGAATGGGGTGACGACCACTCTAGCTACATCCTGCTGCAGGAAAGCAAAGCCCTAAGTGCATTCTGAGTTGGAAGCAATGCCACGGTGCAAGTCTTGATCCAAGTCTTATATAAACTTGTATAAGGAATCCAGGAGAATAAGCCTGAAAAGCAGCGTGAGGGTGGCACTCTGGGGGAGACGTTCTGGCAGGGAATCCAGACACGCAGAAGCAGAAGGGAAGAAACTGTTGTAAGTTGTTAGGAAGCTGAGGGGAAGAGCTTCCCTTAACGGGAGAACACAGATCAAAATCAGCATTATTGCAAAGCCAATCCATAAACGTTAGTAGCATATGCATCTGTTTACTCAGTTTGTCAAAACTGCATTGGTAAGAGTCTTCTTGAAGTTGAAGCACTTTGGGAAAGCCTCAGCCTAACTATCTGTTAGACACTTAAAGAGGCAAGGTTAAAGATCGGATGACAAGGGGTTGAGAAGGAAGCTTAATCAAGTGGCTCTCATGTAACCGTCAGCATGGCTGACCGATTATCCCAAGGCATACCTGCATTTCAGAAACTTTGTACCCTTTCTAGAATATCGACAGGTTGACATGTATCCATCCTGTGAAATTGGAAAAGCTTCTCCCCCATTTCACAATGTTTTCTCTGTAATTTCCATACCAGATATACGACTGAAATAGTCCTCCTTGAGTTGCCTTAAGGGCCCCGCAACTAATCCAAAGTTAACAAACTATTTCAAAACACCTGGTCCAATAAGCTCATCAGTCCTTTGAAGAGAATTCTTCTTTCTTCTGCAAAGTGAGAAGAGATCTTAAAAGCAAATCGAGATCCCTTAAAGGCAGGACAGTTCACATACCATGTTATTGAAAGCAGCATTCCAAGTAAACGTGTTCTCTTGGCAGAGGGGAACCCAATCCAGCCTTGAAGAAAACGTATTTTTAATAACAGTATCCATTTCCCAAAGTGGAGATTCGTTTCAGCCCAATGATGCATCAAATGTTGGTTTTTGGCTCAACACATTTATCGCACCTTCCTACTCTATCCTGAAATGTGTTCCTTTTCATGAGTTTCTTAGCTTTAATTACATATTTCGATTACAATCCTCAAGTCCTTAACACCTTCACTTAGTGAAAACCAAGAAGCAAGCAATTGTCAGCTGGATGCCATACCAGCATTTCTGATTGCAAACGGATGCTTTTGAGACCTTCTGCTAAGTAGGCAAAGGTAGGGAATCTTAGATGTGCCCAGCATCCAATGTTCCAATCCTCTATCCTCTTTGAAATGACCCGGAGAGTCAAGGAATGCTTGCCACTTAACTTGGTGAAGTTTCATGCTCCCCAAATCTAGAGAGGCCATTTAGAAAGACTTCAAGTGTCATCATTTCAACTTATGGTCCTTGCTGTCAAATTGGCAACAGATATAAGGTCTTTTTGGATCTCTAAGAAACCTAGGGACCGCAGAAGGTTTACACTTCAGAATGCAAGAAGCTTAAGGCAGCTTCCATACCAGATATCAGTTCAGTACTAGCTATTTGCCAGATCATCAGGACCTGAAATCCATGGAGGCCAATTCTCTCCAGAGGAGGAAGTATTGAATAGGTAAGTGCTTCCCTTTCAGTGAAATAGAGCTCATTTACACATCAACTCGGCAGTTGATGTCAATTGCCTTACCCTCAAAGTGGCCCAAATCTGGAGAATGCACCTGAAAGGGGTGCGTTGGGGAAGCACATTTGAGTTTCCCAGAGCCACAACACTTTCACACAAAACAAACGCAAAAGTACATGCAAAGAAGAAACTCTCAGTCCTGAGGACCAAAGCAAAGGGTGAGGATGAACAACATCCTCAGTGTTTTCGAACTACGTTCCCTCATTTTAACAACAAAACGACAAACAACATGCAAATTGAAAGATAGGGAATCACGACCACAGTTGTCATGCCTACTGACCTGGGAAGCAGAAAGAGCCAAAAAGGAAAAAGCAAAGAAATTAGGAAAAGTTCAATTTGCTTCATGAACTTCCACATATCTCCTGGAAATATGCTCGTTTTCTCAGGGTCACAATGATGAAAACCAAAAGGATTTCACTGAGCAAACTTTCTCTAACTGAATATTTTACATAGACTGGTTTTGGAGATATGAAAATGATTCATTTGATGCCATGGTTCACCAGAATCTGTAGAATATGCTGGCCATGCAATGTAAAAAAAAAAAAAAATGCTTGTCCCTTAGCGGACTACAAGATGGACTAGAGCTCTGCTGATCACAGCAGGTGTTATCCAATAGCAGAGAGACAAATGCAATGCCAAAAGGTCTCTCAGGATCGCAGTTCCCAGGCACCAAAAGTGAGATTCCTACCCATTGGAAGGGGAATATGTCAACCAATGTCCCACCACAGCTGAAACACAACGCAGGAGGGAACGATACCTAGTGTGATCATATGCAAGCTCCGTTACTGACCAAAGCCGTCTCAAGTACTCAATGCAAGTGCTTTTTCACACACCTACAATGTACGAATCACAAACAGGATCCCACAAACCAAAGCACAGACTGCCGTGATTAACACCACATTGACACACACAAACACGTGAAGAACAAATAAACACTCCAATCACAAAGACAGAAAGCCAGAGAAGGCATTTTGTCAACTTCCACTTCCACTCCCACATGGAGGCCCCCAGTTCTCAAGAGGGAATGGACTCAGAGGGGCTCACATCCGCTAAGGGGAGCAGCCCAGTTGGAGTAGACCTATTTCCCAGCCTGTGCAAGCTGGAGCGACTTACCCCCAAATGACATGAACTGTATACCGTTGCTCTGGACATGTCTCCAAGACAAGCAGCCTCGTGCTGTAGGGCAGCCACTGCATATCAGGGAGAATCCCTGCCAGTATCCTGGAGCCAAATGTACTCTGGCATGTGCTGGGAACTATAAATGGCGATGCCCCTGATCGAGATCAACACACCATGGGCACAGACCTCCTGGCTGGCTCGCTATAATTGGTAACCAAAGGCCAGGATGTGTGCCCGACGCACAGTGAGGCCAAGCAACAGCAAAACATTGGACTTTGGAGCCGAGAAATATTTGTTGTTGAGACATTCAAGGAAATGGGTGGCTTATGCCGGGTAATCCCCAACCTTGAAAGCTTTTAGCAAAGCCCTCTTAGAGGTAAGGTGATGGAGGGGTGTGGCTGTTCGTTGAAAACTTCTCCCTGTCCGATCCTTTGTTCTTGAGGACAGGTCATAGTCAGGTCTCAATGTTCCTATCAATCTCCAGCAAACAAATGTCACTCTCTGGGTGACAAGAAAGGGCAAGGTCCCAAGGCACAAGGCTCACCCTCTGAGGTCCAGACCCACCTAAGAGAAAGGGGTCCCTGGGAGGGGTGGTGGTCCTCCTGCCATGGAGGGTTTGTCCAGGAGCTGGCCTGGGTCCTCCCACCAGTGCCCACGCCTCACAGAGGAGGCAGCTCTGCCTTGGTGGCTCCCTCAGGGCCAGGTCCCAGACCCTTGCTAGCTCTCATCACTGAGGGAGCCGGGTGCACATGACCCAACAGGTCTTAATGCTCCTCAGGCCACCCAAACAGTGGCGGTCGGGTACCCCAGACTGTGAGCCATACCCTTAGGGTCACAGTGGCGGTGTGTGGTAGAGGTTCAACACTGCCTCAAGGCCTGGTCTGGGCCAATGGTCATTCATGGCCTTGGCTCTGGAGCCCTGCAGGTCACACCCCCAGCCTGTTCTCTGGGCCCCCCATCACACCAGCTGGCCCAAGGCCGTGTGAGCAGAAGAATGCTGGGGAGAAGGCTGGCACTTGCCTCTTACCTCATGCTCCAGGTCTGAAGGGGCAGCACTCCACTGACTGCTGCCTAACAAAGGGCCCCCACTAAAGATGGCTGACAGACAGTGGCTTGCTTGGGGCAGGGGCCCACTACACTGCCCACCAATGGCTGAGCAGGGTGGTCACAGTGGCATTAGTGGTCTCCTGGTAACCATTGCCTGGTAACGGGGCAGTGGGTCACAGTGCACAGCAAGGGCTGCCTGGGAAGGGCTGCATTCAGCTGGCTATGGTACAATTCCCCCTTTTTTTGGTCCTCTGCAACCCTGAGGAGAATATGTGGGTATGATTTGGATAGAGTGGTTAATCATAAACTCAGCAGCGGATCTCTGTTTTAGGGGACTTGCTTTCAACCTAGATTCCTGGTTCATCTTTTCCCAAGTCTTTCAGGGAATGGGGTGACCACCACTGTAGCTACGTGCTGCTGGAGGAAAGCAAAGCCCTACAGTGCATTCTGAGTTGGAAGCAATGCCACGTTGCAAGTCTTGATCCAAGTCTTATATAAACTTGTATAAGGAATCCAGGAGAATAAGCCTGAAAAGCAGCGTGAGGGTGGCACTCTGGGGCAGACGTTCTGGCAGGTAATCCAGACACGCAGAAGCAGAAGGGAAGAAATTGTTGTAAGTTGTTAGGAAGTTGAGGGGAAGAGCTTCCCGTAACGGGAGAACACAGATCAAAATCAGCATTATTGCGAAGCAAATCCACAAACGTTAGTAGCATATGCATCTGTTTACTCAGTTTGTCAAAACTGCATTGGTAAGAGTCTTCTTGAAGTTGAAGCACTTTGGGAAAGCCTCAGCCTAACTATCTGTTAGACACTTAAAGAGGCAAGGTTAAAGATCGCATGACAAGGGGTTGAGAAGGAAGCTTAATCAAGTGGCTCTCATGTAACTGTCAGCATGGCTGACCGATTATCCCAAGGCATACCTGCATTTCAGAAACTTTGTACCCTTTCTAGAATATCGACAGGTGTGCCATGTATCCATCCTGTGTAATTGGAGAAGCTTCTCCCCCATTTCACAATGTTTTCTCTGTAATTTCCATACCAGATATACGACTGAAATAGTCCTCCTTGAGTTGCCTTAAGGGCCCCGCAACTAATCCAAAGTTAACAAACTATTTCAAAACACCTGGTCCAATAAGCTCATCAGTCCTTTGAAGAGAATTCTTCTTTCTTCTCCAAAGTGAGAAGAGATCTTAAAAGCAAATCGAGATCCCTTAAAGGCAGGACAGTTCACATACCATGGTATTGAAAGCAGCATTCCAAGTAAACGTGTTCTCTTGGCAGAGGGGAACCCAATCCAGCCTTGAAAAAAACGTATTTTTAATAACAGTATCCATTTCCCGAAGTGGAGTTTCGTTTCAGCCCAATGATGCATCAAATGTTGGTTTTTGGCTCAACACATTGATCCCACCTTCCTACTCTATCCTGAAATGTGTTCCTTTTCATGAGTTTCTTAGCTTTAATTACATATTTCGATTACAATCCTCAAGTCCTTAACACCTTCACTTAGTGAAAACCAAGAAGCAAGCAATTGTCAGCTGGATGCCATACCAGCATTTCTGATTGCAAACGGATGCTTTTGAGACCTTCTGCTAAGTAGGCAAAGGTAGGGAATCTTAGATGTGCCCAGCATCCAATGTCCCAATCCTCTATCCTCTTTGAAATGACCCGGAGAGTCAAGGAATGCTTGCCACTTACCTTGGTGAAGTTTCATGCTACCCAAATCTAGAGAGGCCATTTAGAAAGACTTCAAGTGTCATCATTTCAACTTATGGTCCTTGCTGTCAAATTGGCAACAGATATAAGGTCTTTTTGGATCTCTAAGAAACCTAGGGACCACAGAAGGTTTATACTTCAGAATGCAAGAAGCTTAAGGCAGCTTCCATACCAGATATCAGTTCAGTACTAGCTATTTGCCAGATCATCAGGACCTGAAATCCATGGAGGCCAATTCTCTCAAGAGGAGGAAGTATTGAATTGGTAAGTGCTTCCCTTTCAGTGAAATAGAGCTCATTTACACATCAACTCGGCAGTTGATGTCAATTGCCTTATCCCTAAAAGTGGCCCAAATCTGGAGAATGCACCTGAAAGCGGTGCGTTGGGGAAGCACTTTTGAGTTTCCCAGAGCCACAACACTTTCACACAAAACAAACGCAAAAGCACATGCAAAAAAGAAACTCTCAGTCCTGAGGACCAAAGCAAAGGGTGAGGATGAACAACATCCTCAGTGTTTTCGAACTACGTTCCCTCATTTTAACAACAAAACGACAAACAACATGCAAATTGAAAGATAGGGAATCACGACCACAGTTGTCATGCCTACTGACCTGGGAAGCAGAAAGAGCCAAAAAGGAAAAAGCAAAGAAATTAGGAAAAGTTCAATTTGCTTCATGAACTTCCACATGTCTCCTGGAAATATGCTCGTTTTCTCAGGGTCACAATGATGAAAACCAAAAGGATTTCACTGAGCAAACTTTCTCTAACTGAATATTTTACATAGACTGGTTTTGGAGATATGAAAATGATTCATTTGATGCCATGTTTCACCAGAATCTGTAGAATATGCTGGCCATGCAATGTAAAAAAAAAAAAAAAATACTTGCTTGTCCCTTAGTGGACTACAAGATGGACTAGAGCTCTGCTGATCACAGCAGGTGTTATCCAATAGCAGAGAGACAAATGCAATGCCAAAAGGTCTCTCAGGATCGCAGTTCCCAGGCACCAAAGGGCAGATTCCTACCCATTGGAAAGGGAATATGTCAACCAATGTTCCACCACAGCTGAAACACAACGCAGGAGGGAACGATACCTAGTGTGATCATATGCAAGCTCCGTTACTGACCAAAGACGTCTCAAGTACTCAATGCAAGTGCTGTTTCACACACCTACAATGTACGAATCACAAACAGGATCCCACAAACCACAGCACAGACTGCCGTGATTAACACCACATTGACACACACAAACACATGAAGAACAAATAAACACTCCAATCACAAAGACAGAAAGCCAGAGAAGGCATTTTGTCAACGTCCACTTCCACTCCCACATGGAGGCCCCCAGTTCTCAAGAGGGAATGGACTCAGAGGGGCTCCCATCCGCTAAGGGGAGCAGCCCAGTTGGAGTAGACCTATTTCCCAGCCTGTGCAAGCTGGAGCGACTTACGCCCAAATGACATGAACTGTATACCGTTGCTCTGGACATGTGTCCAAGACAAGCAGCCTCGTGCTGTAGGGCAGCCACTGCATATCAGGGAGAATCCCTGCCAGTATCCTGGAGCCAAATGTACTCTGGCATGTGCTGGGAAGTATAAATGGCGACGCCCCTGATCGAGATCAACACACCATGGGCACAGACCTCCTGGCTGGCTCGCTATAATTGGTAACCAAAGGCCAGGATGTGTGCGCGACGCACAGTGAGGCCAAACAACAGCAAAACATTGGACTTTGGAGCCGAGAAATATTTGTTGTTGAGACATTCAAGGAAATGGGTGGCTTATGCTGGGTAATCCCCAACCTTGGAAGCTTTTAGCAAAGCCCTCTTAGAGGTAAGGTGATGGAGGGGTGTGGCTGTTCGTTGAAAACTTCTCCCTGTCCGATCCATTGTTCTTGAGGACAGGTCATAGTCAGGTCTCAATGTTCCTATCAATCTCCAGCAAACAAATGTCACTCTCTGGGTGACAAGAAAGGGCAAGGTCCCAAGGCACAAGACTCACCCTCTGAGGTCCAGACGCACCTAAGAGAAAGGGGTCCCTGGGAGGGGTGGTGGTCCTCCTGCCATGGAGGGTTTGTCCAGGAGCTGGTCTGGGTCCTCCCACCAGTGCCCACGCCTCCCAGAGGAGGCAGCTCTGCCTTGGTGGCTCCCTCAGGGCCAGGTCCCAGACCCTTGCAAGCTCTCATCACTGAGGGAGCCGGGTGCACATGACCCAACAGGTCTTAATGCTCCTCAGGCCACCCAAACAGTGGCGGTCGGGTACCCCAGACTGTGAGCCATACCCTTAGGGTCACAGTGGCGGTGTGTGGTAGAGGTTCAACACTGCCTCAAGGCCTGGTCTGGGCCAATGGTCATTCATGGCCTTGGCTCTGGAGCCCTGCAGGTCACACCCCCAGCCTGTTCTCTGGGCCCCCCATCACACCAGCTGGCCCAAGGCCGTGTGAGCAGAAGAATGCTGGGGAGAATGCTGGCACTTGCCTCTTACCTCATGCTCCAGGTCTGAAGGGGCAGCACTCCACTGACTGCTGCCTAACAAAGGGCCCCCACTAAAGATGGCTGACAGACAGTGGCTTGCTTGGGGCAGGGGCCCACTACACTGCCCACCAATGGCTGAGCAGGGTGGTCACAGTGGCATTAGTGGTCTCCTGGTAACCATTGCCTGGTAACGGGGCAGTGGGTCACAGTGCACAGCAAGGGCTGCCTGGGAAGGGCTGCATTCAGCTGGCTATGGTACAATTCCCCCTTTTCTTTGGTCCTCTGCAACCCTGAGGAGAATATGTGGGTATGATTTGGCTAGAGTGGTTAATGATAAACTCAGCAGCGGATCTCTGTTTTAGGGGACTTGCTTTCAACCTAGATTCCTGGTTCATCTTTACCCAAGTCTTTCAGGGAATGGGGTGACCACCACTCTAGCTACGTGCTGCTGGAGGAAAGCAAAGCCCTACAGTGCATTCTGAGTTGGAAGCAATGCCACGTTGCAAGTCTTGATCCAAGTCTTATATAAACTTGTATAAGGAATCCAGGAGAATAAGCCTGAAAAGCAGCGTGAGGGTGGCACTCTGGGGCAGACGTTCTGGCAGGTAATCCAGACACGCAGAAGCAGAAGGGAAGAAATTGTTGTAAGTTGTTAGGAAGTTGAGGGGAAGAGCTTCCCTTAACGGGAGAACACAGATCAAAATCAGCATTATTGCGAAGCAAATCCACAAACGTTAGTAGCATATGCATCTGTTTACTCAGTTTGTCAAAACTGCATTGGTAAGAGTCTTCTTGAAGTTGAAGCACTTTGGGAAAGCCTCAGCCGAACTATCTGTTAGACACTTAAAGAGGCAAGGTTAAAGATCGCATGACAAGGGGTTGAGAAGGAAGCTTAATCAAGTGGCTCTCATGTAACCGTCAGCATGGCTGACCGATTATCCCAAGGCATACCTGCATTTCAGAAACTTTGTACCCTTTCTAGAATATCGACAGGTGTGCCATGTATCCATCCTGTGTAATTGGAGAAGCTTCTCCCCCATTTCACAATGTTTTCTCTGTAATTTCCATACCAGATATACGACTGAAATAGTCCTCCTTGAGTTGCCTTAAGGGCCCCGCAACTAATCCAAAGTTAACAAACTATTTCAAAACACCTGGTCCAATAAGCTCATCAGTCCTTTGAAGAGAATTCTTCTTTCTTCTCCAAAGTGAGAAGAGATCTTAAAAGCAAATCGAGATCCCTTAAAGGCAGGACAGTTCACATACCATGGTATTGAAAGCAGCATTCCAAGTAAACGTGTTCTCTTGGCAGAGGGGAACCCAATCCAGCCTTGAAAAAAACGTATTTTTAATAACAGTATCCATTTCCCGAAGTGGAGTTTCGTTTCAGCCCAATGATGCATCAAATGTTGGTTTTTGGCTCAACACATTTATCCCACCTTCCTACTCTATCCTGAAATGTGTTCCTTTTCATGAGTTTCTTAGCTTTAATTACATATTTCGATTACAATCCTCAAGTCCTTAACACCTTCACTTAGTGAAAACCAAGAAGCAAGCAATTGTCAGCTGGATGCCATACCAGCATTTCTGATTGCAAACGGATGCTTTTGAGACCTTCTGCTAAGTAGGCAAAGGTAGGGAATCTTAGATGTGCCCAGCATCCAATGTTCCAATCCTCTATCCTCTTTGAAATGACCCGGAGAGTCAAGGAATGCTTGGCACTTACCTTGGTGAAGTTTCATGCTCCCCAAATCTAGAGAGGCCATTTAGAAAGACTTCAAGTGTCATCATTTCAACTTATGGTCCTTGCTGTCAAATTGGCAACAGATATAAGGTCTTTTTGGATCTCTAAGAAACCTAGGGACCACAGAAGGTTTATACTTCAGAATGCAAGAAGCTTAAGGCAGCTTCCATACCAGATATCAGTTCAGTACTAGCTATTTGCCAGATCATCAGGACCTGAAATCCATGGAGGCCAATTCTCTCCAGAGGAGGAAGTATTGAATTGGTAAGTGCTTCCCTTTCAGTGAAATAGAGCTCATTTACACATCAACTCGGCAGTTGATGTCAATTGCCTTATCCCTAAAAGTGGCCCAAATCTGGAGAATGCACCTGAAAGGGGTGCGTTGGGGAAGCACATTTGAGTTTCCCAGAGCCACAACACTTTCACACAAAACAAACGCAAAAGTACATGCCAAAAAGAAACTCTCAGTCCTGAGGACCAAAGCAAAGGGTGAGGATGAACAACATCCTCAGTGTTTTCGAACTACGTTCCCTCATTTTAACAACAAAATGACAAACAACATGCAAATTGAAAGATAGGGAATCAGGACCACAGTTGTCATGCCTACTGACCTGGGAAGCAGAAAGAGCCAAAAAGGAAAAAGCAAAGAAATTAGGAAAAGTTCAATTTGCTTCATTAACTTCCACATGTCTCCTGGAAATATGCTCGTTTTCTCAGGGCCACAATGATGAAAACCAATAGGATTTCACTGAGCAAACTTTCTCTAACTGAATATTTTACATAGACTGGTTTTGGAGATATGAAAATGATTCATTTGATGCCATGTTTCACCAGAATCTGTAGAATATGCTGGCCATGCAATGTAAAAAAAAAAAAAAAATACTTGCTTGTCCCTTAGTGGACTACAAGATGGACTAGAGCTCTGCTGATCACAGCAGGTGTTATCCAATAGCAGAGAGACAAATGCAATGCCAAAAGGTCTCTCAGGATCGCAGTTCCCAGGCACCAAAGGGCAGATTCCTACCCATTGGAAAGGGAATATGTCAACCAATGTTCCACGACAGCTGAAACACAACGCAGGAGGGAACGATACCTAGTGTGATCATATGCAAGCTCCGTTACTGACCAAAGACGTCTCAAGTACTCAATGCAAGTGCTGTTTCACACACCTACAATGTACGAATCACAAACAGGATCCCACAAACCACAGCACAGACTGCCGTGATTAACACCACATTGACACACACAAACACATGAAGAGCAAATAAACACTCCAATCACAAAGACAGAAAGCCAGAGAAGGCATTTTGTCAACGTCCACTTCCACTCCCACATGGAGGCCCCCAGTTCTCAAGAGGGAATGGACTCAGAGGGGCTCCCATCCGCTAAGGGGAGCAGCCCAGTTGGAGTAGACCTATTTCCCAGCCTGTGCAAGCTGGAGCGACTTAACGCCCAAATGACATGAACTGTATACCGCTGCTCTGGACATGTGTCCAAGACAAGCAGCCTCGTGCTGTAGGGCAGCCACTGCATATCAGGGAGAATCCCTGCCAGTATCCTGGAGCCAAATGTACTCTGGCATGTGCTGGGAACTATAAATGGCGACGCCCCTGATCGAGATCAACACACCATGGGCACAGACCTCCTGGCTGGCTCGCTATAATTGGTAACCAAAGGCCAGGATGTGTGCGCGACGCACAGTGAGGCCAAACAACAGCAAAACATTGGACTTTGGAGCCGAGAAATATTTGTTGTTGAGACATTCAAGGAAATGGGTGGCTTATGCTGGGTAATCCCCAACCTTGGAAGCTTTTAGCAAAGCCCTCTTAGAGGTAAGGTGATGGAGGGGTGTGGCTTTTCATTGAAAACTTCTCCCTGTCTGATCCATTGTTCTTGAGGACAGGTCATAGTCAGGTCTCAATGTTCCTATCAATCTCCAGCAAACAAATGTCACTCTCTGGGTGACAAGAAAGGGCAAGGTCCCAAGGCACAAGACTCACCCTCTGAGGTCCAGACCCACCTAAGAGAAAGGGGTCCCTGGGAGGGGTGGTGGTCCTCCTGCCATGGAGGGTTTGTTCAGGAGCTGGTCTGGGTCCTCCCACCAGTGCCCACGCCTCACAGAGGAGGCAGCTCTGCCTTGGTGGCTCCCTCAGGGCCAGGTCCCAGACCCTTGCTAGCTCTCATCACTGAGGGAGCCAGGTGCACATGACCCAACAGGTCTTAATGCTCCTCAGGCCAACCAAAAAGTGGCGGTCGGGTACCCCAGACTGTGAGCCATACCCTTAGGGTCACAGTGGCGGTGTGTGGTAGAGGTTCAACACTGCCTCAAGGCCTGGTCTGGGCCAATGGTCATTCATGGCCTTGGCTCTGGAGCCCTGCAGGACACACCCCCAGCCTGTTCTCTGGGCCCCCCATCACACCAGCTGGCCCAAGGCCGTGTGAGCAGAAGAATGCTGGGGAGAAGGCTGGCACTTGCCTCTTACCTCATGCTCCAGGTCTGAAGGGGCAGCACTCCACTGACTGCTGCCTAACAAAGGGCCCCCACTAAAGATGGCTGACAGACAGTGGCTTGCTTGGGGCAGGGGCCCACTACACTGCCCACCAATGGCTGAGCAGGGTGGTCACAGTGGCATTAGTGGTCTCCTGGTAACCATTGCCTGGTAACGGGGCAGTGGGTCACAGTGCACAGCAAGGGCTGCCTGGGAAGGGCTGCATTCAGCTGGCTATGGTACAATTCCCCCTTTTCTTTGGTCCTCTGCAACCCTGAGGAGAATATGTGGGTATGATTTGGATAGAGTGGTTAATCACAAACTCAGCAGCGGATCTCTGTTTTAGGGGACTTGCTTCCAACCTCGATTCCTGGTTCATCTTTACCCAACTCTTTCAGGGAATGGGGTGACGACCACTCTAGCTACGTGCTGCTGGAGGAAAGCAAAGCCCTACAGTGCATTCTGAGTTGGAAGCAATGCCACGTTGCAAGTCTTGATCCAAGTCTTATATAAACTTGTATAAGGAATCCAGGAGAATAAGCCTGAAAAGCAGCGTGAGGGTGGCACTCTGGGGCAGACGTTCTGGCAGGTAATCCAGACACGCAGAAGCAGAAGGGAAGAAATTGTTGTAAGTTGTTAGGAAGTTGAGGGGAAGAGCTTCCCGTAACGGGAGAACACAGATCAAAATCAGCATTATTGCGAAGCAAATCCACAAACGTTAGTAGCATATGCATCTGTTTACTCAGTTTGTCAAAACTGCATTGGTAAGAGTCTTCTTGAAGTTGAAGCACTTTGGGAAAGCCGCAGCCGAACTATCTGTTAGACACTTAAAGAGGCAAGGTTAAAGATCGCATGACAAGGGGTTGAGAAGGAAGCTTCATCAAGTGGCTCTCATGTAACCGTCAGCATGGCTGACCGATTATCCCAAGGCATACCTGCATTTCAGAAACTTTGTACCCTTTCTAGAATATCGACAGGTGTGCCATGTATCCATCCTGTGTAATTGGAGAAGCTTCTCCCCCATTTCACAATGTTTTCTCTGTAATTTCCATACCAGATATACGACTGAAATAGTCCTCCTTGAGTTGCCTTAAGGGCCCCGCAACTAATCCAAAGTTAACAAAATATTTCAAAACACCTGGTCCAATAAGCTCATCAGTCCTTTGAAGAGAATTCTTCTTTCTTCTCCAAAGTGAGAAGAGATCTTAAAAGCAAATCGAGATCCCTTAAAGGCAGGACAGTTCACATACCATGGTATTGAAAGCAGCATTCCAAGTAAACGTGTTCTCTTGGCAGAGGGGAACCCAATCCAGCCTTGAGAAAAACGTATTTTTAATAACAGTATCCATTTCCCGAAGTGGAGTTTCGTTTCAGCCCAATGATGCATCAAATGTTGGTTTTTGGCTCAACACATTTATCCCACCTTCCTACTCTATCCTGAAATGTGTTCCTTTTCATGAGTTTCTTAGCTTTAATTACATATTTCGATTACAATCCTCAAGTCCTTAACACCTTCACTTAGTGAAAACCAAGAAGCAAGCAATTGTCAGCTGGATGCCATACCAGCATTTCTGATTGCAAACGGATGCTTTTGAGACCTTCTGCTAAGTAGGCAAAGGTAGGGAATCTTAGATGTGCCCAGCATCCAATGTCCCAATCCTCTATCCTCTTTGAAATGACCCGGAGAGTCAAGGAATGCTTGCCACTTACCTTGGTGAAGTTTCATGCTACCCAAATCTAGAGAGGCCATTTAGAAAGACTTCAAGTGTCATCATTTCAACTTATGGTCCTTGCTGTCAAATTGGCAACAGATATAAGGTCTTTTTGGATCTCTAAGAAACCTAGGGACCACAGAAGGTTTATACTTCAGAATGCAAGAAGCTTAAGGCAGCTTCCATACCAGATATCAGTTCAGTACTAGCTATTTGCCAGATCATCAGGACCTGAAATCCATGGAGGCCAATTTTCTCCAGAGGAGGAAGTATTGAATTGGTAAGTGCTTCCCTTTCAGTGAAATAGAGCTCATTTACACATCAACTCGGCAGTTGATGTCAATTGCCTTATCCCTAAAAGTGGCCCAAATCTGGAGAATGCACCTGAAAGCGGTGCATTGGGGAAGCACATTTGAGTTTCCCAGAGCCTCAACACTTTCACACAAAACAAATGCAAAAGTACATGCAAAAAAGAGACTCTCAGTCCTGAGGACCAAAGCAAAGGGTGAGGATGAACAACATCCTCAGTGTTTTCGAACTACGTTCCCTCATTTTAACAACAAAACGACAAACAACATGCAAATTGAAAGATAGGGAATCAGGACCACAGTTGTCATGCCTACTGACCTGGGAAGCAGAAAGAGCCAAAAAGGAAAAAGCAAAGAAATTAGGAAAAGTTCAATTTGCTTCATTAACTTCCACATGTCTCCTGGAAATATGCTCGTTTTCTCAGGGTCACAATGATGAAAACCAAAAGGATTTCACTGAGCAAACTTTCTCTAACTGAATATTTTACATAGACTGGTTTTGGAGATATGAAAATGATTCATTTGATGCCATGTTTCACCAGAATCTGTAGAATATGCTGGCCATGCAATGTAAAAAAAAAAAAATACTTGCTTGTCCCTTAGCGGACTACAAGATGGACTAGAGCTCTGCTGATCACAGCAGGTGTTATCCAATAGCAGAGAGACAAATGCAATGCCAAAAGGTCTCTCAGGATCGCAGTTCCCAGGCACCAAAGGGCAGATTCCTACCCATTGGAAAGGGAATATGTCAACCAATGTTCCACGACAGCTGAAACACAACGCAGGAGGGAACGATACCTAGTGTGATCATATGCAAGCTCCGTTACTGACCAAAGACGTCTCAAGTACTCAATGCAAGTGCTGTTTCACACACCTACAATGTACGAATCACAAACAGGATCCCACAAACCACAGCACAGACTGCCGTGATTAACACCACATTGACACACACAAACACATGAAGAACAAATAAACACTCCAATCACAAAGACAGAAAGCCAGAGAAGGCATTTTGTCAACTTCCACTTCCACTCCCACATGGAGGCCCCCAGTTCTCAAGAGGGAATGGACTCAGAGGGGCTCCCATCCGCTAAGGGGAGCAGCCCAGTTGGAGTAGACCTATTTCCCAGCCTGTGCAAGCTGGAGCGACTTACACCCAAATGACATGAACTGTATACCGTTGCTCTGGACATGGGTCCAAGACAAGCAGCCTCGAGCTGTAGGGCAGCCACTGCATATCAGGGAGAATCCCTGCCAGTATCCTGGAGCCAAATGTACTCTGGCATGTGCTGGGAACTTTAAATGGCGACGCCCCTGATCGAGATCAACACACCATGGGCACAGACCTCCTGGCTGGCTCACTATAATTGGTAACCAAAGGCCATGATGTGTGCGCGACGCACATTGAGGCCAAACAACAGCAAAACATTGGACTTTGGAGCCGAGAAATATTTGTTGTTGAGACATTCAAGGAAATGGGTGGCTTATGCTGGGTAATCCCCAACCTTCAAAGCTTTTAGCAAAGCCCTCTTAGAGGTAAGGTGATGGAGGGGTGTGGCTTTTCGTTGAAAACTTCTCCCTGTCCGATCCATTGTTCTTGAGGACAGGTCATAGTCAGGTCTCAATGTTCCTATCAATCTCCAGCAAACAAATGTCACTCTCTGGGTGACAAGAAAGGGCAAGGTCCCAAGGCACAAGACTCACCCTCTGAGGTCCAGACGCACCTAAGAGAAAGGGGTCCCTGGGAGGGGTGGTGGTCCTCCTGCCATGGAGGGTTTGTCCAGGAGCTGGTCTGGGTCCTCCCACCAGTGCCCACGCCTCACAGAGGAGGCAGCTCTGCCTTGGTGGCTCCCTCAGGGCCAGGTCCCAGACCCTTGCTAGCTCTCATCACTGAGGGAGCCGGGTGCACATGACCCAACAGGTCTTAATGCTCCTCAGGCCACGCAAACCGTGGCGGTCAGGTACCCCAGACTGTGAGCCATACCCTTAGGGTCACAGTGGCGGTGTGTGGTAGAGGTTCAACACTGCCTCAAGGCCTGTTCTGGGCCAATGGTCATTCATGGCCTTGGCTCTGGAGCCCTGCAGGACACACCCCCAGCCTGTTCTCTGGGCCCCCCATCACACCAGCTGGCCCAAGGCCGTGTGAGCAGAAGAATGCTGGGGAGAAGGCTGGCACTTGCCTCTTACCTCATGCTCCAGGTCTGAAGGGGCAGCACTCCACTGACTGCTGCCTAACAAAGGGCCCCCACTAAAGATGGCTGACAGACAGTGGCTTGCTTGGGGCAGGGGCCCACTACACTGCCCACCAATGGCTGAGCAGGGTGGTCACAGTGGCATTAGTGGTCCTCTGGTAACCATTGCCTGGTAACGGGGCAGTGGGTCACAGTGCACAGCAAGGGCTGCCTGGGAAGGGCTGCATTCAGCTGGCTATGGTACAATTCCCCCTTTTCTTTGGTCCTCTGCAACCCTGAGGAGAATATGTGGGTATGATTTGGATAGAGTGGTTAATCATAAACTCAGCACCGGATCTCTGTTTAAGGGACTTGCTTTCAACGTAGATTCCTGGTTCATCTTTTCCCAAGTCTTTCAGGGAATGGGGTGACGACCACTCTAGCTACGTCCTGCTGGAGGAAAGCAAAGCCCTACAGTGCATTCTGAGTTGGAAGCAATGCCACGTTGCAAGTCTTGATCCAAGTCTTATAAAAACTTGTATAAGGAATCCAGGAGAATAAGCCTGAAAAGCAGCGTGAGGGTGGCACTCTGGGGCAGACGTTCTGGCAGGTAATCCAGACACGCAGAAGCAGAAGGGAAGAAATTGTTGTAAGTTGTTAGGAAGTTGAGGGGAAGAGCTTCCCTTAACGGGAGAACACAGATCAAAATCAGCATTATTGCGAAGCAAATCCACAAACGTTAGTAGCATATGCATCTGCTTACTCAGTTTGTCAAAACTGCATTGGTAAGAGTCTTCTTGAAGTTGAAGCACTTTGGGAAAGCCTCAGCCTAACTATCTGTTAGACACTTAAAGAGGCAAGGTTAAAGATCGCATGACAAGGGGTTGAGAAGGAAGCTTAATCAAGTGGCTCTCATGTAACCGTCAGCATGGCTGACCGATTATCCCAAGGCATACCTGCATTTCAGAAACTTTGTACCCTTTCTAGAATATCGACAGGTGTGCCATGTATCCATCCTGTGTAATTGGAGAAGCTTCTCCCCCATTTCTCAATGTTTTCTCTGTAATTTCCATACCAGATATACGACTGAAATAGTCCTCCTTGAGTTGCCTTAAGGGCCCCGCAACTAATCCAAAGTTCACAAACTATTTCAAAACACCTGGTCCAATAAGCTCATCAGTCCTTTGAAGAGAATTCTTCTTTCTTCTCCAAAGTGAGAAGAGATCTTAAAAGCAAATCGAGATCCCTTAAAGGCAGGACAGTTCACATACCATGTTATTGAAAGCAGCATTCCAAGTAAACGTGTTCTCTTGGCAGAGGGGAACCCAATCCAGCCTTGAAAAAAACGTATTTTTAATAACAGTAACCATTTCCCGAAGTGGAGTTTCGTTTCAGCCCAATGATGCATCAAATGTTGGTTTTTGGCTCAACACATTTATCCCACCTTCCTACTCTATCCTGAAATGTGTTCCTTTTCATGAGTTTCTTAGCTTTAATTGCATATTTCGATTACAATCCTCAAGTCCTTAACACCTTCACTTAGTGAAAACCAAGAAGCAAGCAATTGTCAGCTGGATGCCATACCAGCATTTCTGATTGCAAACGGATGCTTTTGAGACCTTCTGCTAAGTAGGCAAAGGTAGGGAATCTTAGATGTGCCGAGCATCCAATGTCCCAATCCTCTATCCTCTTTGAAATGACCCGGAGAGTCAAGGAATGCTTGCCACTTACCTTGGTGAAGTTTCATGCTACCCAAATCTAGAGAGGCCATTTAGAAAGACTTCAAGTGTCATCATTTCAACTTATGGTCCTTGCTGTCAAATTGGCAACAGATATAAGGTCTTTTTGGATCTCTAAGAAACCTAGGGACCACAGAAGGTTTATACTTCAGAATGCAAGAAGCTTAAGGCAGCTTCCATACCAGATATCAGTTCAGTACTAGCTATTTGCCAGATCATCAGGACCTGAAATCCATGGAGGTCAATTCTCTCCAGAGGAGGAAGTATTGAATAGGTAAGTGCTTCCCTTTCAGTGAAATAGAGCTCATTTACACATCAACTCGGCAGTTGATGTCAATTGCCTTATCCCTAAAAGTGGCCCAAATCTGGAGAATGCACCTGAAAGGGGTGCGTTGGGGAAGCACATTTGAGTTTCCCAGAGCCACAACACTTTCACACAAAACAAACGCAAAAGTACATGCAGAAAAGAAACTCTCAGTCCTGAGGACCAAAGCAAAGGGTGAGGATGAACAACATCCTCAGTGTTTTCGAACTACGTTCCCTCATTTTAACAACAAAACGACAAACAGCATGCAAATTGAAAGATAGGGAATCAGGACCACAGTTGTCATGCCTACTGACCTGGGAAGCAGAAAGAGCCAAAAAGGAAAAAGCAAAGAAATTAGGAAAAGTTCAATTTGCTTCATTAACTTCCACATGTCTCCTGGAAATATGCTCGTTTTCTCAGGGTCACAATGATGAAAACCAAAAGGATTTCACTGAGCAAACTTTCTCTAACTGAATATTTTACATAGACTGGTTTTGGAGATATGAAAATGATTCATTTGATGCCATGTTTCACCAGAATCTGTAGAATATGCTGGCCATGCAATGTAAAAAAAAAAAATACTTGCTTGTCCCTTAGCGGACTACAAGATGGACTAGAGCTCTGCTGATCACAGCAGGTGTTATCCAATAGCAGAGAGACAAATGCAATGCCAAAAGGTCTCTCAGGATCGCAGTTCCCAGGCACCAAAGGGCAGATTCCTACCCATTGGAAAGGGAATATGTCAACCAATGTTCCACCACAGCTGAAACACAACGCAGGAGGGAACGATACCTAGTGTGATCATATGCAAGCTCCGTTACTGACCAAAGACGTCTCAAGTACTCAATGCAAGTGCTGTTTCACACACCTACAATGTACGAATCACAAACAGGATCCCACAAACCACAGCACAGACTGCCGTGATTAACACCACATTGACACACACAAACACATGAAGAACAAATAAACACTCCAATCACAAAGACAGAAAGCCAGAGAAGGCATTTTGTCAACGTCCACTTCCACTCCCACATGGAGGCCCCCAGTTCTCAAGAGGGAATGGACTCAGAGGGGCTCCCATCCGCTAAGGGGAGCAGCCCAGTTGGAGTAGACCTATTTCCCAGCCTGTGCAAGCTGGAGCGACTTACCCCCAAATGACATGAACTGTATACCGTTGCTCTGGACATGTCTCCAAGACAAGCAGCCTCGTGCTGTAGGGCAGCCACTGCATATCAGGGAGAATCCCTGCCAGTATCCTGGAGCCAAATGTACTCTGGCATGTGCTGGGAACTATAAATGGCGACGCCCCTGATCGAGATCAACACACCATGGGCACACACCTCCTGGCTGGCTAGCTATAATTGGTAACCAAAGGCCAGGATGTGTGCGCGACGCACAGTGAGGCCAAACAACAGCTAAACATTGGACTTTGGAGCCGAGAAATATTTGTTGTTGGGACATTCAAGGAAATGGGTGGCTTATGCTGGGTAATCCCCAACCTTGAAAGCTTTTAGCAAAGTCCTCATAGAGGTAATTTGATGGAGGGGTGTGGCTTTTCGTTGAAAACTTCTCCCTGTCCGATCCATTGTTCTTGAGGACAGGTCATAGTCAGGTCTCAATGTTCCTATCAATCTCCAGCAAACAAATGTCACTCTCTGGGTGACAAGAAAGGGCAAGGTCCCAAGGCACAAGACTCACCCTCTGAGGTCCAGACGCACCTAAGAGAAAGGGGTCCCTGGGAGGGGTGGTGGTCCTCCTGCCATGGAGGGTTTGTCCAGGAGCTGGTCTGGGTCCTCCCACCAGTGCCCACGCCTCACAGAGGAGGCAGCTCTGCCTTGGTGGCTCCCTCAGGGCCAGGTCCCAGACCCTTGCTAGCTCTCATCACTGAGGGAGCCAGGTGCACATGACCCAACAGGTCTTAATGCTCCTCAGGCCACCCAAACCGTGGCGGTCAGGTACCCCAGACTGTGAGCCATACCCTTAGGGTCACAGTGGCGGTGTGTGGTAGAGGTTCAACACTGCCTCAAGGCCTGGTCTGGGCCAATGGTCATTCATGGCCTTGGCTCTGGAGCCCTGCAGGACACACCCCCAGCCTGTCCTCTGGGCCCCCCATCACACCAGCTGGCCCAAGGCCGTGTGAGCAGAAGAATGCTGGGGAGAAGGCTGGCACTTGCCTCTTACCTCACGCTCCAGGTCTGAAGGGGCAGCACTCCACTGACTGCTGCCTAAAAAAGGGCCCCCACTAAAGATGGCTGACAGACAGTGGCTTGCTTGGGGCAGGGGCCCACTACACTGCCCACCAATGGCTGAGCAGGGTGGTCACAGTGGCATTAGTGGTCTCCTGGTAACCATTGCCTGGTAACGGGGCAGTGGGTCACAGTGCACAGCAAGGGCTGCCTGGGAAGGGCTGCATTCAGCTGGCTATGGTACAATTCCCCCTTTTCTTTGGTCCTCTGCAACCCTGAGGAGAATATGTGGGTATGATTTGGATAGAGTGGTTAATCACAAACTCAGCAGCGGATCTCTGTTTTAGGGGACTTGCTTTCAACCTCGATTCCTGGTTCATCATTTCCCAAGTCTTTCAGGGAATGGGGTGACGACCACTCTAGCTACGTCCTGCTGGAGGAAAGCAAAGCCCTACAGTGCATTCTGAGTTGGAAGCAATGCCACGTTGCAAGGCTTGATCCAAGTCTTATATAAACTTGTATAAGGAATCCAGGAGAATAAGCCTGAAAAGCAGCGTGAGGGTGGCACTTGTGGGAGACGTTCTGGCAGGTAATCCAGACACGCAGAAGCAGAAGGGAAGAAATTGTTGTAAGTTGTTAGGAAGTTGAGGGGAAGAGCTTCCCGTAACGGGAGAACACAGATCAAAATCAGCATTATTGCGAAGCAAATCCACAAACGTTAGTAGCATATGCATCTGTTTACTCAGTTTGTCAAAACTGCATTGGTAAGAGTCTTCTTGAAGTTGAAGCACTTTGGGAAAGCCTCAGCCGAACTATCTGTTAGACACTTAAAGAGGCAAGGTTAAAGATCGCATGACAAGGGGTTGAGAAGGAAGCTTAATCAAGTGGCTCTCATGTAACCGTCAGCATGGCTGACCGATTATCCCAAGGCATACCTGCATTTCAGAAACTTTGTACCCTTTCTAGAATATCGACAGGTGTGCCATGTATCCATCCTGTGTAATTGGAGAAGCTTCTCCCCCATTTCACAATGTTTTCTCTGTAATTTCCATACCAGATATACGACTGAAATAGTCCTCCTTGAGTTGCCTTAAGGGCCCCGCAACTAATCCAAAGTTCACAAACTATTTCAAAACACCTGGTCCAATAAGCTCATCAGTCCTTTGAAGAGAATTCTTCTTTCTTCTCCAAAGTGAGAAGAGATCTTAAAAGCAAATCGAGATCCCTTAAAGGCAGGACAGTTCACATACCATGGTATTGAAAGCAGCATTCCAAGTAAACGTGTTCTCTTGGCAGAGGGGAACCCAATCCAGCCTTGAAAAAAACGTATTTTTAATAACAGTATCCATTTCCCGAAGTGGAGTTTCGTTTCAGCCCAATGATGCATCAAATGTTGGTTTTTGGCTCAACACATTTATCCCACCTTCCTACTCTATCCTGAAATGTGTTCCTTTTCATGAGTTTCTTAGCTTTAATTACATATTTTTATTACAATCCTCAAGTCCTTAACACCTTCACTTAGTGAAAACCAAGAAGCAAGCAATTGTCAGCTGGATGCCATACCAGCATTTCTGATTGCAAACGGATGCTTTTGAGACCTTCTGCTAAGTAGGCAAAGGTAGGGAATCTTAGATGTGCCCAGCATCCAATGTTCCAAGCCTCTATCCTCTTTGAAATGACCCGGAGAGTCAAGGAATGCTTGCTACTTACCTTGGTGAAGTTTCATGCTACCCAAATCTAGAGAGGCCATTTAGAAAGACTTCAAGTGTCATCATTTCAACTTACGGTCCTTGCTGTCAAATTGGCAACAGATATAAGGTCTTTTTGGATCTCTAAGAAACATAGGGACCACAGAAGGTTTATACTTCAGAATGCAAGAAGCTTAAGGCAGCTTCCATACCAGATATCAGTTCAGTACTAGCTATTTGCCAGATCATCAGGACCTGAAATCCATGGAGGCCAATTCTCTCCAGAGGAGGAAGTATTGAATAGGTAAGTGCTTCCCTTTCAGTGATATAGAGCTCATTTACACATCAACTCGGCAGTTGATGTCAATTGCCTTATCCCTAAAAGTGGCCCAAATCTGGAGAATGCACCTGAAAGGGGTGCGTTGGGGAAACACATTTGAGTTTCCCAGAGCCACAACACTTTCACACAAAACAAACGCAAAAGTACATGCAAAGAAGAAACTCTCAGTCCTGAGGACCAAAGCAAAGGGTGAGGATGAACAACATCCTCAGTGTTTTCGAACTACGTTCCCTCATTTTAACAACAAAACGACAAACAGCATGCAAATTGAAAGATAGGGAATCAGGACCACAGTTGTCATGCCTACTGACCTGGGAAGCAGAAAGAGCCAAAAAGGAAAAAGCAAAGAAATTAGGAAAAGTTCAATTTGCTTCATTAACTTCCACATGTCTCCTGGAAATATGCTCGTTTTCTCAGGGTCACAATGATGAAAACCAAAAGGATTTCACTGAGCAAACTTTCTCTAACTGAATATTTTACATAGACTGGTTTTGGAGATAGGAAAATGATTCATTTGATGTCATGTTTCACTAGAATCTGTAGAATATGCTGGCCATGCAATGTAAAAAAAAAAAAAAAAATACTTGCTTGTCCCTTAGCGGACTACAAGATGGACTAGAGCTCTGCTGATCACAGCAGGTGTTATCGAATAGCAGAGAGACAAATGCAATGCCAAAAGGTCTCTCAGGATCGCAGTTCCCAGGCACCAAAGGGCAGATTCCTACCCATTGGAAAGGGAATATGTCAACCAATGTTCCACCACAGCTGAAACACAACGCAGGAGGGAACGATACCTAGTGTGATCATATGCAAGCTCCGTTACTGACCAAAGACGTCTCAAGTACTCAATGCAAGTGCTGTTTCACACACCTACAATGTACGAATCACAAACAGGATCCCACAAACCACAGCACAGACTGCCGTGATTAACACCACATTGACACACACAAACACATGAAGAACAAATAAACACTCCAATCACAAAGACAGAAAGCCAGAGAAGGCATTTTGTCAACGTCCACTTCCACTCCCACATGGAGGCCCCCAGTTCTCAAGAGGGAATGGACTCAGAGGGGCTCACATCCACTAAGGGGAGCAGCCCAGTTGGAGTAGACCTATTTCCCAGCCTGTGAAAGCTGGAGCGACTTACCCCCAAATGACATGAACTGTATACCGTTGCTCTGGACATGTCTCCAAGACAAGCAGCCTCATGCTGTATGGCAGCCACTGCATATCAGGGAGAATCCCTGCCAGTATCCTGGAGCCAAATGTACTCTGGCATGTGCTGGGAACTATAAATGGCGACGCCCCTGATCGAGATCAACACACCATGGGCACAGACCTCCTGGCTGGCTCGCTATAATTGGTAACCAAAGGCCAGGATGTGTGCCCGACGCACAGTGAGGCCAAGCAACAGCAAAACATTGGACTTTGGAGCCGAGAAATATTTGTTGTTGAGACATTCAAGGAAATGGGTGGCTTATGCTGGGTAATCCCCAACCTTGAAAGCTTTTAGCAAAGCCCTCTTAGAGGTAAGGTGATGGAGGGGTGTGGCTGTTCGTTGAAAACTTCTCCCTGTCCGATCCATTGTTCTTGAGGACAGGTCATAGTCAGGTCTCAATGTTCCTATCAATCTCCAGCAAACAAATGTCACTCTCTGGGTGACAAGAAAGGGCAAGGTCCCAAGGCACAAGGCTCACCCTCTGAGGTCCAGACCCACCTAAGAGAAAGGGGTCCCTGGGAGGGGTGGTGGTCCTCCTGCCATGGAGGGTTTGTCCAGGAGCTGGTTTGGGTTCTCCCACACGTGCCCATGCCTCACAGAGCAGGCAGCTCTGCCTTGGTGGCTCCCTCAGGGCCAGGTCCCAGACCCTTGCTAGCTCTCATCACTGAGGGAGCCGGGTGCACATGACCCAACAGGTCTTAATGCTCCTCAGGCCACCCAAACAGTGGCGGTCAGGTACCCCAGACTGTGAGCCATACCCTTAGGGTCACAGTGGCGGTGTGTGGTAGAGGTTCAACACTGCCACAAGGCCTAGTCTGGGCCAGTGGGCATTCATGGCCTTAGCTCTGGAGCCCTGCAGGACACACCCCCAGCCTGTTCTCTGGGCCCCCCATCACACCAGCTGGCCCAAGGCCGTGTGAGCAGAAGAATGCTGGGGAGAAGGCTGGCACTTGCCTCTTACCTCACGCTCCAGGTCTGAAGGGGCAGCACTCCACTGACTGCTGCCTAAAAAAGGGCCCCCACTAAAGATGGCTGACAGACAGTGGCTTGCTTGGGGCAGGGGCCCACTACACTGCCCACCAATGGCTGAGCAGGGTGGTCACAGTGGCATTAGTGGTCTCCTGGGAACCATTGCCTGGTAACGGGGCAGTGGGTCACAGTGCACAGCAAGGGCTGCCTGGGAAGGGCTGCATTCAGCTGGCTATGGTACAATTCCCCCTTTTCTTTGGTCCTCTGCAACCCTGAGGAGAATATGTGGGTATGATTTGGATAGAGTGGTTAATCATAAACTCAGCAGCAGATCTCTGTTTTAGGGGACTTGCTTTCAACCTCCATTCCTGGTTCATCTTTTCCCAAGTCTTTCAGGGAATGGGGTGACGACCACTCTAGCTACGTCCTCCTGCAGGAAAGCAAAGCCCTACAGTGCATTCTGAGTTGGAAGCAATGCCACGTTGCAAGTCTTGATCCAAGTCTTATATAAACTTGTATAAGGAATCCAGGAGAATAAGCCTGAAAAGCAGCGTGAGGGTGGCACTCTGGGGGAGACGTTCTGGCAGGTAATCCAGACACGCAGAAGCAGAAGGGAAGAAATTGTTGTAAGTTGTTAGGAAGTTGAGGGGAAGAGCTTCCCTTAACGGGAGAACACAGATCAAAATCAGCATTATTGCAAAGCAAATCCATAAACATTAGTAGCATATGCATCTGTTTACTCAGTTTGTCAAAACTGCATTGGTAAGAGTCTTCTTGAAGTTGAAGCACTTTGGGAAAGCCTCAGCCTAACTATCTGTTAGACACTTAAAGAGGCATGGTTAAAGATCGGATGACAAGGGGTTGAGAAGGAAGCTTAATCAAGTGGCTCTCATGTAACCGTCAGCATGGCTGACCGATTATCCCAAGGCATACCTGCATTTCAGAAACTTTGTACCCTTTCTAGAATATCGACAGGTGTGCCATGTATCCATCCTGTGTAATTGGAGAAGCTTCTCCCCCATTTCACAATGTTTTCTCTGTAATTTCCATACCAGATATACGACTGAAATAGTCCTCCTTGAGTTGCCTTAAGGGCCCCGCAACTAATCCAAAGTTAACAAACTATTTCAAAACACCTGGTCCAATAAGCTCATCAGTCCTTTGAAGAGAATTCTTCTTTCTTCTCCAAAGTGAGAAGAGATCTTAAAAGCAAATCGAGATCCCTTAAAGGCAGGACAGTTCACATACCATGGTATTGAAAGCAGCATTCCAAGTAAACGTGTTCTCTTGGCAGAGGGGAACCCAATCCAGCCTTGAGAAAAACGTATTTTTAATAACAGTATCCATTTCCCGAGGTGGAGTTTCGTTTCAGCCCAATGATGCATCAAATGTTGGTTTTTGGCTCAACACATTTATCCCACCTTCCTACTCTATCCTGAAATGTGTTCCTTTTCATGAGTTTCTTAGCTTTAATTACATATTTCGATTACAATCCTCAAGTCCTTAACACCTTCACTTAGTGAAAACCAAGAAGCAAGCAATTGTCAGCTGGATGCCATACCAGCATTTCTGATTGCAAACGGATCCTTTTGAGACCTTCTGCTAAGTAGGCAAAGGTAGGGAATCTTAGATGTGCCCAGCATCCAATGTCCCAATCCTCTATCCTCTTTGAAATGACCCGGAGAGTCAAGGAATGCTTGCCACTTACCTTGGTGAAGTTTCATGCTACCCAAATCTAGAGAGGCCATTTAGAAAGACTTCAAGTGTCATCATTTCAACTTATGGTCCTTGCTGTCAAATTGGCAACAGATATAAGGTCTTTTTGGATCTCTAAGAAACCTAGGGACCGCAGAAGTTTTACACTTCAGAATGCAAGAAGCTTAAGGCAGCTTCCATACCAGATATCAGTTCAGTACTAGCTATTTGCCAGATCATCAGGACCTGAAATCCATGGAGGCCAATTCTCTCCAGAGGAGGAAGTATTGAATAGGTAAGTGATCCCCTTTCAGTGAAATAGAGCTCATTTACACATCAACTCGGCAGTGGATGTCAATTGCCTTATCCCTAAAAGTGGCCCAATCTGGAGAATGCACCTGAAAGGGGTGCGTTGGGGAAGCAATTTCAGTTTCCCAGAGCCACAACACTTTCACACAAAACAAACGCAAAAGTACATGCAAAAAAGAAACTCTCAGTCCTGAGGACCAAAGCAAAGGGTGAGGATGAACAACATCCCCAGTGTTTTCGAACTACGTTCCCTCATTTTAACAACAAAATGACAAACAACATGCAAATTGAAAGATAGGGAATCAGGACCACAGTTGTCATGCCTACTGACCTGGGAAGCAGAAAGAGCCAAAAAGGAAAAAGCAAAGGAATTAGGAAAAGTTCAATTTACTTCATTAACTTCCACATGTCTCCTGGAAATATGCTCGTTTTCTCAGGGTCACAATGATGAAAACCAAAAGGATTTCACTGAGCAAACTTTCTCTACCTGAATATTTTACATAGACTGGTTTTGGAGATATGAAAATGATTCATTTGATGTCATGTTTCACCAGAATCTGTAGAATATGCTGGCCATGCATTGTAAAAAAAAAAAAAAAAATACTTGTACCTTAGCAGACTACAAGATGGACTAGAGCTCTGCTGATCACAGCAGGTGTTATCCAATAGCAGAGAGACAAATGCAATGCCAAAAGGTCTCTCAGGATCGCAGTTCCCAGGCACCAAAGGGCAGATTCCTACCCATTGGAAAGGGAATATGTCAACCAATGTTCCACCACAGCTGAAACACAACGCAGGAGGGAACGATACCTAGTGTGATCATATGCAAGCTCCGTTACTGACCAAAGACGTCTCAAGTACTCAATGCAAGTGCTGTTTCACACACCTACAATGTACGAATCACAAACAGGATCCCACAAACCACAGCACAGACTGCCGTGATTAACACCACATTGACACACACAAACACATGAAGAACAAATAAACACTCCAATCACAAAGACAGAAAGCCAGAGAAGGCATTTTGTCAACGTCCACTTCCACTCCCACATGGAGGCCCCCAGTTCTCAAGAGGGAATGGACTCAGAGGGGCTCACATCCACTAAGGGGAGCAGCCCAGTTGGAGTAGACCTATTTCCCAGCCTGTGAAAGCTGGAGCGACTTACCCCCAAATGACATGAACTGTATACCGTTGCTCTGGACATGTCTCCAAGACAAGCAGCCTCATGCTGTATGGCAGCCACTGCATATCAGGGAGAATCCCTGCCAGTATCCTGGAGCCAAATGTACTCTGGCATGTGCTGGGAACTATAAATGGCGACGCCCCTGATCGAGATCAACACACCATGGGCACAGACCTCCTGGCTGGCTCGCTATAATTGGTAACCAAAGGCCAGGATGTGTGCCCGACGCACAGTGAGGCCAAGCAACAGCAAAACATTGGACTTTGGAGCCGAGAAATATTTGTTGTTGAGACATTCAAGGAAATGGGTGGCTTATGCTGGGTAATCCCCAACCTTGAAAGCTTTTAGCAAAGCCCTCTTAGAGGTAAGGTGATGGAGGGGTGTGGCTGTTCGTTGAAAACTTCTCCCTGTCCGATCCATTGTTCTTGAGGACAGGTCATAGTCAGGTCTCAATGTTCCTATCAATCTCCAGCAAACAAATGTCACTCTCTGGGTGACAAGAAAGGGCAAGGTCCCAAGGCACAAGGCTCACCCTCTGAGGTCCAGACCCACCTAAGAGAAAGGGGTCCCTGGGAGGGGTGGTGGTCCTCCTGCCATGGAGGGTTTGTCCAGGAGCTGGTTTGGGTTCTCCCACACGTGCCCATGCCTCACAGAGCAGGCAGCTCTGCCTTGGTGGCTCCCTCAGGGCCAGGTCCCAGACCCTTGCTAGCTCTCATCACTGAGGGAGCCGGGTGCACATGACCCAACAGGTCTTAATGCTCCTCAGGCCACCCAAACAGTGGCGGTCAGGTACCCCAGACTGTGAGCCATACCCTTAGGGTCACAGTGGCGGTGTGTGGTAGAGGTTCAACACTGCCACAAGGCCTAGTCTGGGCCAGTGGGCATTCATGGCCTTAGCTCTGGAGCCCTGCAGGACACACCCCCAGCCTGTTCTCTGGGCCCCCCATCACACCAGCTGGCCCAAGGCCGTGTGAGCAGAAGAATGCTGGGGAGAAGGCTGGCACTTGCCTCTTACCTCACGCTCCAGGTCTGAAGGGGCAGCACTCCACTGACTGCTGCCTAAAAAAGGGCCCCCACTAAAGATGGCTGACAGACAGTGGCTTGCTTGGGGCAGGGGCCCACTACACTGCCCACCAATGGCTGAGCAGGGTGGTCACAGTGGCATTAGTGGTCTCCTGGGAACCATTGCCTGGTAACGGGGCAGTGGGTCACAGTGCACAGCAAGGGCTGCCTGGGAAGGGCTGCATTCAGCTGGCTATGGTACAATTCCCCCTTTTCTTTGGTCCTCTGCAACCCTGAGGAGAATATGTGGGTATGATTTGGATAGAGTGGTTAATCATAAACTCAGCAGCAGATCTCTGTTTTAGGGGACTTGCTTTCAACCTCCATTCCTGGTTCATCTTTTCCCAAGTCTTTCAGGGAATGGGGTGACGACCACTCTAGCTACGTCCTCCTGCAGGAAAGCAAAGCCCTACAGTGCATTCTGAGTTGGAAGCAATGCCACGTTGCAAGTCTTGATCCAAGTCTTATATAAACTTGTATAAGGAATCCAGGAGAATAAGCCTGAAAAGCAGCGTGAGGGTGGCACTCTGGGGGAGACGTTCTGGCAGGTAATCCAGACACGCAGAAGCAGAAGGGAAGAAATTGTTGTAAGTTGTTAGGAAGTTGAGGGGAAGAGCTTCCCTTAACGGGAGAACACAGATCAAAATCAGCATTATTGCAAAGCAAATCCATAAACATTAGTAGCATATGCATCTGTTTACTCAGTTTGTCAAAACTGCATTGGTAAGAGTCTTCTTGAAGTTGAAGCACTTTGGGAAAGCCTCAGCCTAACTATCTGTTAGACACTTAAAGAGGCATGGTTAAAGATCGGATGACAAGGGGTTGAGAAGGAAGCTTAATCAAGTGGCTCTCATGTAACCGTCAGCATGGCTGACCGATTATCCCAAGGCATACCTGCATTTCAGAAACTTTGTACCCTTTCTAGAATATCGACAGGTGTGCCATGTATCCATCCTGTGTAATTGGAGAAGCTTCTCCCCCATTTCACAATGTTTTCTCTGTAATTTCCATACCAGATATACGACTGAAATAGTCCTCCTTGAGTTGCCTTAAGGGCCCCGCAACTAATCCAAAGTTAACAAACTATTTCAAAACACCTGGTCCAATAAGCTCATCAGTCCTTTGAAGAGAATTCTTCTTTCTTCTCCAAAGTGAGAAGAGATCTTAAAAGCAAATCGAGATCCCTTAAAGGCAGGACAGTTCACATACCATGGTATTGAAAGCAGCATTCCAAGTAAACGTGTTCTCTTGGCAGAGGGGAACCCAATCCAGCCTTGAGAAAAACGTATTTTTAATAACAGTATCCATTTCCCGAGGTGGAGTTTCGTTTCAGCCCAATGATGCATCAAATGTTGGTTTTTGGCTCAACACATTTATCCCACCTTCCTACTCTATCCTGAAATGTGTTCCTTTTCATGAGTTTCTTAGCTTTAATTACATATTTCGATTACAATCCTCAAGTCCTTAACACCTTCACTTAGTGAAAACCAAGAAGCAAGCAATTGTCAGCTGGATGCCATACCAGCATTTCTGATTGCAAACGGATCCTTTTGAGACCTTCTGCTAAGTAGGCAAAGGTAGGGAATCTTAGATGTGCCCAGCATCCAATGTCCCAATCCTCTATCCTCTTTGAAATGACCCGGAGAGTCAAGGAATGCTTGCCACTTACCTTGGTGAAGTTTCATGCTACCCAAATCTAGAGAGGCCATTTAGAAAGACTTCAAGTGTCATCATTTCAACTTATGGTCCTTGCTGTCAAATTGGCAACAGATATAAGGTCTTTTTGGATCTCTAAGAAACCTAGGGACCGCAGAAGTTTTACACTTCAGAATGCAAGAAGCTTAAGGCAGCTTCCATACCAGATATCAGTTCAGTACTAGCTATTTGCCAGATCATCAGGACCTGAAATCCATGGAGGCCAATTCTCTCCAGAGGAGGAAGTATTGAATAGGTAAGTGATCCCCTTTCAGTGAAATAGAGCTCATTTACACATCAACTCGGCAGTGGATGTCAATTGCCTTATCCCTAAAAGTGGCCCAATCTGGAGAATGCACCTGAAAGGGGTGCGTTGGGGAAGCAATTTCAGTTTCCCAGAGCCACAACACTTTCACACAAAACAAACGCAAAAGTACATGCAAAAAAGAAACTCTCAGTCCTGAGGACCAAAGCAAAGGGTGAGGATGAACAACATCCCCAGTGTTTTCGAACTACGTTCCCTCATTTTAACAACAAAATGACAAACAACATGCAAATTGAAAGATAGGGAATCAGGACCACAGTTGTCATGCCTACTGACCTGGGAAGCAGAAAGAGCCAAAAAGGAAAAAGCAAAGGAATTAGGAAAAGTTCAATTTACTTCATTAACTTCCACATGTCTCCTGGAAATATGCTCGTTTTCTCAGGGTCACAATGATGAAAACCAAAAGGATTTCACTGAGCAAACTTTCTCTACCTGAATATTTTACATAGACTGGTTTTGGAGATATGAAAATGATTCATTTGATGTCATGTTTCACCAGAATCTGTAGAATATGCTGGCCATGCATTGTAAAAAAAAAAAAAAAAATACTTGTACCTTAGCAGACTACAAGATGGACTAGAGCTCTGCTGATCACAGCAGGTGTTATCCAATAGCAGAGAGACAAATGCAATGCCAAAAGGTCTCTCAGGATCGCAGTTCCCAGGCACCAAAGGGCAGATTCCTACCCATTGGAAAGGGAATATGTCAACCAATGTTCCACCACAGCTGAAACACAACGCAGGAGGGAACGATACCTAGTGTGATCATATGCAAGCTCCGTTACTGACCAAAGACGTCTCAAGTACTCAATGCAAGTGCTGTTTCACACACCTACAATGTACGAATCACAAACAGGATCCCACAAACCAAAGCACAGACTGCCGTGATTAACACCACATTGACACACACAAACACATGAAGAACAAATAAACACTCCAATCACAAAGACAGAAAGCCAGAGAAGGCATTTTGTCAACTTCCACTTCCACTCCCACATGGAGGCCCCCAGTTCTCAAGAGGGAATGGACTCAGAGGGGCTCACATCCGCTAAGGGGAGCAGCCCAGTTGCAGTAGACCTATTTCCCAGCCTGTGCAAGCTGGAGCGACTTACCCCCAAATGACATGAACTGTATACTGTTGCTCTGGACATGTCTCCAAGACAAGCAGCCTCGTGCTGTAGGGCAGCCACTGCATATCAGGGAGAATCCCTGCCAGTATCCTGGAGCCAAATGTACTCTGGCATGTGCTGGGAACTATAAATGGCGA
This sequence comes from Hippopotamus amphibius kiboko, assembly GCF_030028045.1. Lineage (NCBI taxonomy): Eukaryota > Metazoa > Chordata > Mammalia > Artiodactyla > Hippopotamidae > Hippopotamus > Hippopotamus amphibius. The sequence goes on from NC_080195.1 coordinate 46,201,789, forward strand.
CGCCCCTGATCGAGATCAACACACCATGGGCACAGACCTCCTGGCTGGCTCGCTATAATTGGTAACCAAAGGCCAGGATGTGTGGGCGACGCACAGTGAGGCCAAACAACAGCAAAACATTGGACTTTGGAGCCGAGAAATATTTGTTGTTGAGACATTCAAGGAAATGGGTGGCTTATGCTGGGTAATCCCCAACCTTGAAAGCTTTTAGCAAAGCCCTCTTAGAGGAAAGGTAATGAAGGGGTGTGGCTGTTCGTTGAAAACTTCTCCCTGTCCGATCCATTGTTCTTGAGGACTGGTCATAGTCAGGTCTCAATGTTCCTATCAATCTCCAGCAAACAAATGTCACTCTCTGGGTGACAAGAAAGGGCAAGGTCCCAAGGCACAAGACTCACCCTCTGAGGTCCAGACCCACCTAAGAGAAAGGGGTCCCTGGGAGGGGTGGTGGTCCTCCTGCCATGGAGGGTTTGTCCAGGAGCTGGTCTGGGTCCTCCCACCAGTGCCCATGCCTCACAGAGGAGGCAGCTCTGCCTTGGTGGCTCCCTCAGGGCCAGGTCCCAACCCTTGCTAGCTCTCATCACTGAGGGAGCCGGGTGCACATGACCCAACAGGTCTTAATGCTCCTCAGGCCACCCAAACACTGGTGGTCAGGTACCCCAGACTGTGAGCCGTACCCTTAGCATCACAGTGGCGGTGTGTGGTAGAGGTTCAACACTGCCTCAAGCCCTGGTCTGGGCCAATGGTCATTCATGGCCTTGGCTCTGGAGCCCTGCAGGACACACCCCCAGCCTGTTCTCTGGGCCCCCCATCACACCAGCTGGCCCAAGGCCGTGTGAGCAGAAGAATGCTGGGGAGAAGGCTGGCACTTGCCTCTTACCTCATGCTCCAGGTCTGAAGGGGCAGCACTCCACTGACTGCTGCCTAACAAAGGGCCCAAACTAAAGATGGCTGACAGACAGTGGCTTGCTTGGGGCAGAGGCCCACTACACTGCCCACCAATGGCTGAGCAGGGTGGTCACAGTGGCATTAGTGGTCTCCTGGTAACCATTGCCTGGTAACGGGGCAGTGGGTCACAGTGCACAGCAAGGGCTGCCTGGGAAGGGCTGCATTCAGCTGGCTATGGTACAATTCCCCCTTTTTTTGGTCCTCTGCAACCCTGAGGAGAATATGTGGGTATGATTTGGATAGAGTGGTTAATCATAAACTCAGCAGCGGATCTCTGTTTTAGGGGACTTGCTTTCAACTTAGATTCCTGGTTCATCTTTTCCCAAGTCTTTCAGGGAATGGGGTGACGACCACTCTAGCTACGTCCTGCTGGAGGAAAGCAAAGCCCTACAGTGCATTCTGAGTTGGAAGCAATGCCACGTTGCAAGTCTTGATCCAAGTCTTATATAAACTTGTATAAGGAATCCAGGAGAATAAGCCTGAAAAGCAGCATGAGGGTGGCACTCTGGGGGAGTAGTTCTGGCAGGTAATCCAGACACGCAGAAGCAGAAGGGAAGAAATTGTTGTAAGTTCTTAGGAAGTTGAGGGGAAGAGCTTCCCGTAACGGGAGAACACAGATCAAAATCAGCATTATTGCGAAGCAAATCCACAAACGTTAGTAGCATATGCATCTGTTTACTCAGTTTGTCAAAACTGCCTTGGTAAGAGTCTTCTTGAAGTTGAAGCACTTTGGGAAAGCCTCAGCCTAACTATCTGTTAGACACTTAAAGAGGCAAGGTTAAAGATCGCATGACAAGGGGTTGAGAAGGAAGCTTAATCAAGTGGCTCTCATGTAACCGTCAGCATGGCTGACCGATTATCCCAAGGCATACCTGCATTTCAGAAACTTTTTACCCTTTCTAGAATATCGACAGGTGTGCCATGTATCCATCCTGTGTAATTGGAGAAGCTTCTCCCCCATTTCACAATGTTTTCTCTGTAATTTCCATACCAGATATACGGCTGAAATAGTCCTCCTTGAGTTGCCTTAAGGGCCCCGCAACTAATCCAAAGTTAACAAAATGTTTCAAAACACCTGGTCCAATAAGCTCATCAGTCCTTTGAAGAGAATTCTTCTTTCTTCTCCAAAGTGAGAAGAGATCTTAAAAGCAAATTGAGATCCCTTAAAGGCAGGACAGTTCACATACCATGGTATTGAAAGCAGCATTCCAAGTAAACGTGTTCTCTTGGCAGAGGGGAACCCAATCCAGCCTTGAAAAAAACGTATTTTTAATAACAGTATCCATTTCCCGAAGTGGAGTTTCGTTTCAGCCCAATGATGCATCAAATGTTGGTTTTTGGCTCAACACATTTATCCCACCTTCCTACTCTATCCTGAAATGTGTTCCTTTTCATGAGTTTCTTAGCTTTAATTACATATTTCGATTACAATCCTCAAGTCCTTAACACCTTCACTTAGTGAAAACCAAGAAGCAAGCAATTGTCAGCTGGATGCCATACCAGCATTTCTGATTGCAAACGGATGCTTTTGAGACCTTCTGCTAAGTAGGCAAAGGTAGGGAATCTTAGATGTGCCCAGCATCCAATGTCCCAATCCTCTATCCTCTTTGAAATGACCCGGAGAGTCAAGGAATGCTTGCCACTTACCTTGGTGAAGTTTTATGCTACCCAAATCTAGAGAGGCCATTTAGAAAGACTTCAAGTGTCATCATTTCAACTTATGGTCCTTGCTGTCAAATTGGCAACAGATATAAGGTCTTTTTGGATCTCTAAGAAACCTAGGGACCGCAGAAGGTTTATACTTCAGAATGCAAGAAGCTTAAGGCAGCTTCCATACCAGATATCAGTTCAGTACTAGCTATTTGCCAGATCATCAGGACCTGAAATCCATGGAGGCCAATTCTATCAAGAGGAGGAAGTATTCAATAGCTAAGTGCTTCCCTTTCAGTGAAATAGAGCTCATTTACACATCAACTCCGCAGTTGATGTCAATTGCCTTATCCCTAAAAGTGGCCCAAATCTGGAGAATGCACCTGAAAGGGGTGCGTTGGGGAAGCACATTTGAGTTTCCCAGAGCCACAACACTTTCACACAAAACAAACGCAAAAGTACATGCCAAAAAGAAACTCTCAGTCCTGAGGACCAAAGCAAAGGGTGAGGATGAACAACATCCTCAGTGTTTTCGAACTACGTTCCCTCATTTTAACAACAAAACGACAAACAGCATGCAAATTGAAAGATAGGGAATCAGGACCACAGTTGTCATGCCTACTGACCTGGGAAGCAGAAAGAGCCAAAAAGGAAAAAGCAAAGAAATTAGGAAAAGTTCAATTTGCTTCATGAACTTCCACATGTCTCCTGGAAATATGCTCGTTTTCTCAGGGTCACAATGATGAAAACCAAAAGGATTTCACTGAGCAAACTTTCTCTAACTGAATATTTTACATAGACTGGTTTTGGAGATATGAAAATGATTCATTTGATGCCATGTTTCACCAGAATCTCTAGAATATGCTGGCCATGCAATGTAAAAAAAAAAAAAAAAAATACTTGCTTGACCCTTAGCGGACTACAAGATGGACTAGAGCTCTGCTGATCACAGCAGGTGTTATCCAATAGCAGAGAGACAAATGCAATGCCAAAAGGTCTCTCAGGATCGCAGTTCCCAGGCACCAAAGGGCAGATTCCTACCCATTGGAAAGGGAATATGTCAACAAATGTTCCACCACAGCTGAAACACAACGCAGGAGGGAATGATACCTAGTGTGATCATATGCAAGCTCTGTTACTGACCAAAGACGTCTCAAGTACTCAATGCAAGTGCTGTTTCACACACCTACAATGTACGAATCAGAAACAGGATCCCACAAACCAAAGCACAGACTGCCGTGATTAACACCACATTGACACACACAAACACATGAAGAACAAATAAACAGTCCAATCACAAAGACAGAAAGTCAGAGAAGGCATTTTGTCAACTTCCACTTCCACTCCCACATGGAGGCCCCCAGTTCTCAAGAGGGAATGGACTCAGAGGGGCTCCCATCCGCTAAGGGGAGCAGCCCAGTTGGAGTAGACCTATTTCCCAGCCTGTGCAAGCTGGAGCGACTTACCCCAAAATGACATGAACTGTATACCGTTGCTCTGGACATGTGTCCAAGACAAGCAGCCTCGTGCTGTAGGGCAGCCACTGCATATCAGGGAGAATCCCTGCCAGTATCCTGGAGCCAAATGTACTGTGGCATGTGCTGGGAACTATAAATGGCAACGCCCCTGATCGAGATCAACACACCATGGGCACAGACCTCCTGGCTGGCTCGCTATAATTGGTAACCAAAGGCCAGGATGTGTGCGCGACGCACAGTGAGGCCAAACAACAGCAAAACATTGGACTTTGGAGCCGAGAAATATTTGTTGTTGAGACATTCAAGGAAATGGGTGGCTTATGCTGGGTAATCCCCAACCTTGAAAGCTTTTAGCAAAGCCCTCTTAGAGGTAAGGTGATGGAGGGGTGTGGCTGTTCGTTGAAAACTTCTCCCTGTCCGATCCATTGTTCTTGAGGACAGGTCATAGTCAGGTCTCAATGTTCCTATCAATCTCCAGCAAACAAATGTCACTCTCTGGGTGACAAGAAAGGGCAAGATCCCAAGGAAAAAGTCTCACCCTCTGAGGTCCAGACCCACCTAAGAGAAATGGGTGGTGTTCTGGGAGGGGTGGTGTTCCTCCTGCCATGGAGGGTTTGTCCAGGAGCTGGTCTGGGTCCTCCCACCAGTGCCCATGCCTCACAGAGGAGGCAGCTCTGCCTTGGTGGCTCCCTCAGGGCCAGGTCCCAGACCCTTGCTAGCTCTCATCACTGAGGGAGCCGGGTGCACATGACCCAACAGGTCTTAATGCTCCTCAGGCCACCCAAACAGTGGCGGTCAGGTACCCCAGACTGTGAGCCATACCCTTAGGGTCACAGTGGCGGTGTGTGGTAGAGGTTCAACACTGCCTCAAGGCCTGGTCTGGGCCAATGGTCATTCATGGCCTTGGCTCTGGAGCCCTGCAGGACACACCCCCAGCCTTTTCTCTGGGCCCCCCATCACACCAGCTGGCCCAAGGCCGTGTGAGCAGAAAAATGCTGGGGAGAAGGCTGGCACTTGCCTCTTACCTCATGCTCCAGGTCTGAAGGGGCAGCACTGCACTCACTGCTGCCTAACAAAGGGCCCCCACTAAAGATGGCTGACAGACAGTGGCTTGCTTGGGGCAGGGGCCCACTACACTGCCCACCAATGGCTGAGCAGGGTGGTAAAGTGGCATTAGTGGTCTCCTGGGAACCATTGCCTGGTAACGGGGCAGTGGGTCACAGTGCACAGCAAGGGCTGCCTGGGAAGGGCTGCATTCAGCTGGCTATGGTACAATTCCCCCTTTTCTTTGGTCCTCTGCAACCCTGAGGAGAATATGTGGGTATGATTTGGATAGAGTGGTTAATCATAAACTCAGCAGCGGATCTCTGTTTTAGGGGACTTGCTTTCAACCTAGATTCCTGGTTCATCTTTTCCCAAGTCTTTCAGGGAATGGGGTGACGACCACTCTAGCTACGTGCTGCTTGAGGAAAGCAAAGCCCTACAGTGCATTCTGAGTTGGAAGCAATGCCACGTTGCAAGTCTTGATCCAAGTCTTATATAAACTTGTATAAGGAATCCAGGAGAATAAGCCTGAAAAGCAGCGTGAGGGTGGCACTCTGGGGCAGACGTTCTGGCAGGTAATCCAGACACGCAGAAGCAGAAGGGAAGAAATTGTTGTAAGTTGTTAGGAAGTTGAGGGGAAGAGCTTCCCGTAACGGGAGAACACAGATCAAAATCAGCATTATTGCGAAGCAAATCCACAAACGTTAGTAGCATATGCATCTGTTTACTCAGTTTGTCAAAACTGCATTGGTAAGAGTCTTCTTGAAGTTGAAGCACTTTGGGAAAGCCTCAGCCGAACTATCTGTTAGACACTTAAAGAGGCAAGGTTAAAGATCGCATGACAAGGGGTTGAGAAGGAAGCTTAATCAAGTGGCTCTCATGTAACCGTCAGCATGGCTGACCGATTATCCCAAGGCATACCTGCATTTCAGAAACTTTGTACCCTTTCTAGAATATCGACAGGTGTGCCATGTATCCATCCTGTGTAATTGGAGAAGCTTCTCCCCCATTTCACAATGTTTTCTCTGTAATTTCCATACCAGATATACGGCTGAAATAGTCCTCCTTGAGTTGCCTTAAGGGCCCCACAACTAATCCAAAGTTAACAAAATGTTTCAAAACACCTGGTCCAATAAGCTCATCAGTCCTTTGAAGAGAATTCTTCTTTCTTCTCCAAAGTGAGAAGAGATCTTAAAAGCAAATCGAGATCCCTTAAAGGCAGGACAGTTCACATACCATGTTATTGAAAGCAGCATTCCAAGTAAACGTGTTCTCTTGGCAGAGGGGAACCCAATCCAGCCTTGAAAAAAACGTATTTTTAATAACAGTATCCATTTCCCGAAGTGGAGTTTCGTTTCAGCCCAATGATGCATCAAATGTTGGTTTTTGGCTCAACACATTTATCCCACCTTCCTACTCTATCCTGAAATGTGTTCCTTTTCATGAGTTTCTTAGCTTTAATTACATATTTTGATTACAATCCTCAAGTCCTTAACACCTTCACTTAGTGAAAACCAAGAAGCAAGCAATTGTCAGCTCGATGCCATACCAGCATTTCTGATTGCAAACGGATGCTTTTGAGACCTTCTGCTAAGTAGGCAAAGGTAGGGAATCTTAGATGTGCCCAGCTTCCAATGTCCCAATCCTCTATCCTCTTTGAAATGACCCGGAGAGTCAAGGAATGCTTGCCACTTACCTTGGTGAAGTTTCATGCTCCCCAAATCTAGAGAGGCCATTTAGAAAGACTTCAAGTGTCATCATTTCAACTTATGGTCCTTGCTGTCAAATTGGCAACAGATATAAGGTCTTTTTGGATCTCTAAGAAACCTAGGGACCGCAGAAGGTTTATACTTCAGAATGCAAGAAGCTTAAGGCAGCTTCCATACCAGATATCAGTTCAGTACTAGCTATTTGCCAGATCATCAGGACCTGAAATCCATGGAGGCCAATTCTCTCCAGAGGAGGAAGTATTGAATAGGTAAGTGTTTCCCTTTCAGTGAAATAGAGCTCATTTACACATCAACTCGGCAGTTGATGTCAATTGCCTTATCCCTAAAAGTGGCCCAAATCTGGAGAATGCACCTGAAAGGGGTGCGTTGGGGAAGCACATTTGAGTTTCCCAGAGCCACAACACTTTCACACAAAACAAACGCAAAAGTACATGCCAAAAAGAAACTCTCAGTCCTGAGGACCAAAGCAAAGGGTGAGGATGAACAACATCCTCAGTGTTTTCGAACTACGTTCCCTCATTTTAACAACAAAACGACAAACAGCATGCAAATTGAAAGATAGGGAATCAGGACCACAGTTGTCATGCCTACTGACCTGGGAAGCAGAAAGAGCCAAAAAGGAAAAAGCAAAGAAATTAGGAAAAGTTCAATTTGCTTCATTAACTTCCACATGTCTCCTGGAAATATGCTCGTTTTCTCAGGGTCACAATGATGAAAACCAAAAGGATTTCACTGAGCAAACTTTCTCTAACTGAATATTTTACATAGACTGGTTTTGGAGATATGAAAATGATTCATTTGATGCCATGTTTCACCAGAATCTGTAGAATATGCTGGCAATGCAATTAAAAAATAAAAAAAAATACTTGCTTGTCCCTTAGCGGACTACAAGATGGACTAGAGCTCTGCTGATCACAGCAGGTGTTATCCAATAGCAGAGAGACAAAGGCAATGCCAAAAGGTCTCTCAGGATCTCAGTTCCCAGGCACCAAAGGGGAGATTCCGAACCATTGGAAACGGAAAATGTCAACCAATGTTCCACCACAGCTGAAACACAACGCAGGAGGGAACGATACCTAGTGTGATCATATGCAAGCTCCGTTACTGACCAAAGACGTCTCAAGTACTCAATGCAAGTGCTGTTTCACACAACTACAATGTACGAATCACAAACAGGATCCCACAAACCAAAGCCCAGACTGCCGTGATTAACACCACATTGACACACACAAACACATGAAGAACAAATAAACACTCCAATCACAAAGACAGAAAGCCAGAGAAGGCATTTTGTCAACTTCCACTTCCACTCCCACATGGAGGCCCCCAGTTCTCAAGAGGGAATGGACTCAGAGGGGCTCACATCCGCTAAGGGGAGCAGCCCAGTTGGAGTAGACCTATTTCCCAGCCTGTGCAAGCTGGAGCGACTTACCCCCAAATGACATGAACTGTATACCGTTGCTCTGGACATGTCTCCAAGACAAGCAGCCTCGTGCTGTAGGGCAGCCACTGCATATCAGGGAGAATCCCTGCCAGTATCCTGGAGCCAAATGTACTCTGGCATGTGCTGGGAAGTATAAATGGCGACGCCCCTGATCGAGATCAATACACCATGGGCACAGATCTCCTGGCTGGCTCGCTATAATTGGTAACCAAAGACCAGGATGTGTGCCCGACGCACAGTGAGGCCAAACAGCAGCAAAACATTGGACTTTGGAGCCGAGAAATATTTGTTGTTGAGACATTCAAGGAAATGGGTGGCTTATGCTGGGTAATCCCCAACCTTGAAAGCTTTTAGCAAAGCCCTCTTAGAGGTAAGGTGATGGAGGGGTGTGGCTGTTCGTTAAAAACTTCTCCCTGCCCGATCCATTGTTCTTGAGGACAGGTCATAGTCAGGTCTCAATGTTCCTATCAATCTCCAGCAAACAAATGTCACTCTCTGGGTGACAAGAAAGGGCAAGATCCCAAGGCACAAGACTCACCCTCTGAGGTCCAGGCCCACCTAAGAGAAAGGGGTCCCTGGGAGGGGTGGTGGTCCTCCTGCCATGGAGGGTTTGTCCAGGAGCTGGTCTGGGCCCTCCCACCAGTGCCCACGCCTCCCAGAGGAGGCAGCTCTGCCTTGGTGGCTCCCTCAGGGCCAGGTCCCAGACCCTTGCTAGCTCTCATCACTGAGGGAGCCGGGTGCACATGACCCAACAGGTCTTAATGCTCCTCAGGCCACCCAAACAGTGGCAGTCAGGTACCCCAGACTGTGAGCCATACCCTTAGGGTCACAGTGGCGGTGTGTGGTAGAGGTTCAACACTGCCTCAAGGCCTGGTCTGGGCCAATGGTCATTCATGGCCTTGGCTCTGGAGCCCTGCAGGACACACCCCCAGCCTGTTCTCTGGGCCCCCCATCACACCAGCTGGCCCAAGGCCGTGTGAGCAGAAGAATGCTGGGGAGAAGGCTGGCACTTGCCTCTTACCTCATGCTCCAGGTCTGAAGGGGCAGCACTCCACTGACTGCTGCCTAACAAAGGGCCCCCACTAAAGATGGCTGACAGACAGTGGCTTGCTTGGGGCAGGGGCCCACTACAATGCCCACCAATGGCTGAGCAGGGTGGTCACAGTGGCATTAGTGGTCTCCTGGTAACCATTGCCTGGTAACGGGGCAGTGGGTCACAGTGCACAGCAAGGGCTGCCTGGGAAGGGCTGCATTCAGCTGGCTATGGTACAATTCCCCCTTTTCTTTGGTCCTCTGCAACCCTGAGGAGAATATGTGGGTATGATTTGGATAGAGTGGTTAATCATAAACTCAGCAGCAGATCTCTGTTTTCGGGGACTTGCTTTCAACCTCGATTCCTGGTTCATCTTTTCCAAAGTCTTTCAGGGAATGGGGTGACGACCACTCTAGCTACGTCCTGCTGCACGAAAGCAAAGCCCTACAGTGCATTCTGAGTTGGAAGCAATGCCACGTTGCAAGTCTTGATCCAAGTCTTATATAAACTTGTATAAGGAATCCAGGAGAATAAGCCTGAAAAGCAGCGTGAGGGTGGCACTCTGGGGCAGACGTTCTGGCAGGTAATCCAGACACGCAGAAGCAGAAGGGAAGAAATTGTTGTAAGTTGTTAGGAAGTTGAGGGGAAGAGCTTCCCGTAACGGGAGAACACAGATCAAAATCAGCATTATTGCGAAGCAAATCCACAAACGTTAGTAGCATATGCATCTGTTTACTCAGTTTGTCAAAACTGCATTGGTAAGAGTCTTCTTGAAGTTGAAGCACTTTGGGAAAGCCTCAGCCTAACTATCTGTTAGACACTTAAAGAGGCAAGGTTAAAGATCGCATGACAAGGGGTTGAGAAGGAAGCTTAATCAAGTGGCTCTCATGTAACCGTCAGCATGGCTGACCGATTATCCCAAGGCATACCTGCATTTCAGAAACTTTGTACCCTTTCTAGAATATCGACAGGTGTGCCATGTATCCATCCTGTGTAATTGGAGAAGCTTCTCCCCCATTTCACAATGTTTTCTCTGTAATTTCCATACCAGATATACGACTGAAATAGTCCTCCTTGAGTTGCCTTAAGGGCCCCGCAACTAATCCAAAGTTAACAAACTATTTCAAAACACCTGGTCCAATAAGCTCATCCGTCCTTTGAAGAGAATTCTTCTTTCTTCTCCAAAGTGAGAAGAGATCTTAAAAGCAAATCGAGATCCCTTAAAGGCAGGACAGTTCACATACCATGGTATTGAAAGCAGCATTCCAAGTAAACGTGTTCTCTTGGCAGAGGGGAACCCAATCCAGCCTTGAAAAAAACGTATTTTTAATAACAGTATCCATTTCCCGAAGTGGAGTTTCGTTTCAGCCCAATGATGCATCAAATGTTGGTTTTTGGCTCAACACATTTATCCCACCTTCCTACTCTATCCTGAAATGTGTTCCTTTTCATGAGTTTCTTAGCTTTAATTACATATTTTGATTACAATCCTCAAGGCCTTAACACCTTCACTTAGTGAAAACCAAGAAGCAAGCAATTGTCAGCTGGATGCCATACCAGCATTTCTGATTGCAAACGGATGCTTTTGAGACCTTCTGCTAAGTAGGCAAAGGTAGGGAATCTTAGATGTGCCCAGCATCCAATGTCCCAATCCTCTATCCTCTTTGAAATGACCCGGAGAGTCAAGGAATGCTTGCCACTTACCTTGGTGAAGTTTCATGCTCCCCAAATCTAGAGAGGCCATTTAGAAAGACTTCAAGTGTCATCATTTCAACTTATGGTCCTTGCTGTCAAATTGGCAACAGATATAAGGTCTTTTTGGATCTCTAAGAAACCTAGGGACCGCAGAAGGTTTATACTTCAGAATGCAAGAAGCTTAAGGCAGCTTCCATACCAGATATCAGTTCAGTACTAGCTATTTGCCAGATCATCAGGACCTGAAATCCATGGAGGCCAATTCTCTCAAGAGGAGGAAGTATTGGATAGGTAAATGCTTCCCTTTTAGTGAAATAGAGCTCATTTACACATCAACTCGGCAGTTGATGTCAATTGCCTTATCCCTAAAAGTGGCCCAAATCTGGAGAATGCACCTGAAAGGGGTGCGTTGGGGAAGCACATTTGAGTTTCCCAGAGCCACAACACTTTCACACAAAACAAATGCAAAAGTACATGCAAAAAAGAAACTCTCAGTCCTGAGGACCAAAGCAAAGGGTGAGGATGAACAACATCCTCAGTGTTTTCGAACAATGTTCCCTCACTTTAACAACAAAACGACAAACAACATGCAAATTGAAAGATAGGGAATCAGGACCACAGTTGTCATGCCTACTGACCTGGGAAGCAGAAAGAGCCAAAAAGGAAAAAGCAAAGAAATTAGGAAAAGTTCAATTTGCTTCATGAACTTCCACATGTCTCCTAGAAATATGCTCGTTTTCTCAGGGTCACAATGATGAAAACCAATAGGATTTCACTGAGCAAACTTTCTCTACCTGAATATTTTACATAGACTGGTTTTGGAGATATGAAAATGATTCATTTGATGCCATGTTTCACCAGAATCTGTAGAATATGCTGGCCATGCAAAGTAAAAAAAAAAAAAAATACTTGCTTGTCCCTTAGCGGACTACAAGATGGACTAGAGCTCTGCTGATCACAGCAGGTGTTATCCAATAGCAGAGAGACAAATGCAATGCCAAAATGTCTCTCAGGATCGCAGTTCCCAGGCACCAAAAGGCAGAATCCTACCCACTGGAAAGGGAATATGTCAAGCAATGTTCCACCACAGCTGAAACACAACGCAGGAGGGAACGATACCTAGTGTGATCATATGCAAGCTCTGTTACTGACCAAAGACGTCTCAAGTACTCAATGCAAGTGCTGTTTCACACACCTACAATGTACGAATCACAAACAGGATCCCACAAACCAAAGCACAGACTGCCGTGATTAACACCACATTGACACACACAAACACATGAAGAACAAATAAACACTCCAATCACAAACACAGAAAGCCAGAGAAGGCATTTTGTCAACTTCCACTTCCACTCCCACATGGAGGCCCCCAGTTCTCAAGAGGGAATGGACTCAGAGGGGCTCCCATCCGCTAAGGGGAGCAGCCCAGTTGGAGTAGACCTATTTCCCAGCCTGTGCAAGCTGGAGCGACTTACCCCCAAATGACATGAACTGTATACCGTTGCTCTGGACATGTGTCCAAGACAAGCAGCCTCGTGCTGTAGGGCAGCCACTGCATAACAGGGAGATTCCCTGCCAGTATCCTGGAGCCAAATGTACTCTGGCATGTGCTGGGAACTATAAATGGCGACGCCCTTGATCGAGATCAACACACCATGGGCAGAGACCTCCTGGCTGGCTCGCTATAATTGGTAACCAAAGGCCAGGATGTGTGCGCGACGCACAGTGAGGCCAAACAACAGCAAAACATTGGACTTTGGAGCCGAGAAATATTTGTTGTTGAGACATTCAAGGAAATGGTTGGCTTATGCTGGGTAATCCCCAACCTTGAAAGCTTTTAGCAAAGCCCTCTTAGAGGTAAGGTGATGGAGGGGTGTGGCTTTTCGTTGAAAACTTCTCCCTGTCCGATCCATTGTTCTTGAGGACAGGTCATAGTCAGGTCTCAATGTTCCTATCAATCTCCAGCAAACAAATGTCACTCTCTGGGTGACAAGAAAGGGCAAGGTCCCAAGGCACAAGACTCACCCTCTGAGGTCCAGACCCACCTAAGAGAAAGGGGACCCTGGGAGGGGTGGTGGTCCTCCTGCCATGGAGGGTTTGTCCAGGAGCTGGTCTGGGTCCTCCCACCAGTGCCCACGCCTCACAGAGGAGGCAGCTCTGCCTTGGTGGCTCCCTCAGGGCCAGGTCCCAGACCCTTGCTAGCTCTCATCACTGAGGGAGCCGGGTGCACATGACCCAACAGGTCTTAATGCTCCTCAGGCCACCCAAACAGTGGCGGTCAGGTACCCCAGACTGTGAGCCATACACTTAGGGTCACAGTGGCGGTGTGTGGTAGAGGTTCAACACTGCCTCAAGGCCTGGTCTGGGCCAATGGTCATTCATGACCTTGGCTCTGGAGCCCTGCAGGACACACCCCCAGCCTTTTCTCTGGGCCCCCCATCACACCAGCTGGCCCAAGGCAGTGTGAGCAGAAGAATGCTGGGGAGAAGGCTGGCACTTGCCTCTTACCTCATGCTCCAGGTCTGAAGGGGCAGCACTCCACTGACTGCTGCCTAACAAAGGGCCCCCACTAAAGATGGCTGACAGACAGTGGCTTGCTTGGGGCAGGGGCCCACTACAATGCCCACCAATGGCTGAGCAGGGTGGTCACAGTGGCATTAGTGGTCTCCTGGTAACCATTGCCTGGTAACGGGGCAGTGGGTCACAGTGCACAGCAAGGGCTGCCTGGGAAGGGCTGCATTCAGCTGGCTATGGTACAATTCCCCCTTTTCTTTGGTCCTCTGCAACCCTGAGGAGAATATGTGGGTATGATTTGGATAGAGTGGTTAATCATAAACTCAGCAGCAGATCTCTGTTTTCGGGGACTTGCTTTCAACCTCGATTCCTGGTTCATCTTTTCCCAAGTCTTTCAGGGAATGGGGTGACGACCACTCTAGCTACGTCCTGCTGCACGAAAGCAAAGCCCTACAGTGCATTCTGAGTTGGAAGCAATGCCACGTTGCAAGTCTTGATCCAAGTCTTATATAAACTTGTATAAGGAATCCAGGAGAATAAGCCTGAAAAGCAGCGTGAGGGTGGCACTCTGGGGCAGACGTTCTGGCAGGGAATCCAGACACGCAGAAGCAGAAGGGAAGAAATTGTTGTAAGTTGTTAGGAAGTTGAGGGGAAGAGCTTCCCGTAACGGGAGAACACAGATCAAAATCAGCATTATTGCGAAGCAAATCCACAAACGTTAGTAGCATATGCATCTGTTTACTCAGTTTGTCAAAACTGCATTGGTAAGAGTCTTCTTGAAGTTGAAGCACTTTGGGAAAGCCTCAGCCTAACTATCTGTTAGACACTTAAAGAGGCAAGGTTAAAGATCGCATGACAAGGGGTTGAGAAGGAAGCTTAATCAAGTGGCTCTCATGTAACCGTCAGCATGGCTGACCGATTATCCCAAGGCATACCTGCATTTCAGAAACTTTGTACCCTTTCTAGAATATCGACAGGTGTGCCATGTATCCATCCTGTGTAATTGGAGAAGCTTCTCCCCCATTTCACAATGTTTTCTCTGTAATTTCCATACCAGATATACGACTGAAATAGTCCTCCTTGAGTTGCCTTAAGGGCCCCGCAACTAATCCAAAGTTAACAAACTATTTCAAAACACCTGGTCCAATAAGCTCATCCGTCCTTTGAAGAGAATTCTTCTTTCTTCTCCAAAGTGAGAAGAGATCTTAAAAGCAAATCGAGATCCCTTAAAGGCAGGACAGTTCACATACCATGGTATTGAAAGCAGCATTCCAAGTAAACGTGTTCTCTTGGCAGAGGGGAACCCAATCCAGCCTTGAAAAAAACGTATTTTTAATAACAGTATCCATTTCCCGAAGTGGAGTTTCGTTTCAGCCCAATGATGCATCAAATGTTGGTTTTTGGCTCAACACATTTATCCCACCTTCCTACTCTATCCTGAAATGTGTTCCTTTTCATGAGTTTCTTAGCTTTAATTACATATTTTGATTACAATCCTCAAGGCCTTAACACCTTCACTTAGTGAAAACCAAGAAGCAAGCAATTGTCAGCTGGATGCCATACCAGCATTTCTGATTGCAAACGGATGCTTTTGAGACCTTCTGCTAAGTAGGCAAAGGTAGGGAATCTTAGATGTGCCCAGCATCCAATGTCCCAATCCTCTATCCTCTTTGAAATGACCCGGAGAGTCAAGGAATGCTTGCCACTTACCTTGGTGAAGTTTCATGCTCCCCAAATCTAGAGAGGCCATTTAGAAAGACTTCAAGTGTCATCATTTCAACTTATGGTCCTTGCTGTCAAATTGGCAACAGATATAAGGTCTTTTTGGATCTCTAAGAAACCTAGGGACCGCAGAAGGTTTATACTTCAGAATGCAAGAAGCTTAAGGCAGCTTCCATACCAGATATCAGTTCAGTACTAGCTATTTGCCAGATCATCAGGACCTGAAATCCATGGAGGCCAATTCTCTCAAGAGGAGGAAGTATTGGATAGGTAAATGCTTCCCTTTCAGTGAAATAGAGCTCATTTACACATCAACTCGGCAGTTGATGTCAATTGCCTTATCCCTAAAAGTGGCCCAAATCTGGAGAATGCACCTGAAAGGGGTGCGTTGGGGAAGCACATTTGAGTTTCCCAGAGCCACAACACTTTCACACAAAACAAATGCAAAAGTACATGCAAAAAAGAAACTCTCAGTCCTGAGGACCAAAGCAAAGGGTGAGGATGAACAACATCCTCAGTGTTTTCGAACTATGTTCCCTCATTTTAACAACAAAACGACAAACAACATGCAAATTGAAAGATAGGGAATCAGGACCACAGTTGTCATGCCTACTGACCTGGGAAGCAGAAAGAGCCAAAAAGGAAAAAGCAAAGAAATTAGGAAAAGTTCAATTTGCTTCATGAACTTCCACATGTCTCCTAGAAATATGCTCGTTTTCTCAGGGTCACAATGATGAAAACCAAAAGGATTTCACTGAGCAAACTTTCTCTACCTGAATATTTTACATAGACTGGTTTTGGAGATATGAAAATGATTCATTTGATGCCATGTTTCACCAGAATCTGTAGAATATGCTGGCCATGCAAAGTAAAAAAAAAAAAAAATACTTGCTTGTCCCTTAGCGGACTACAAGATGGACTAGAGCTCTGCTGATCACAGCAGGTGTTATCCAATAGCAGAGAGACAAATGCAATGCGAAAAGGTCTCTCAGGATCGCAGTTCCCAGGCACCAAAAGGCAGAATCCTACCCACTGGAAAGGGAATATGTCAAGCAATGTTCCACCACAGCTGAAACACAACGCAGGAGGGAACGATACCTAGTGTGATCATATGCAAGCTCCGTTACTGACCAAAGACGTCTCAAGTACTCAATGCAAGTGCTGTTTCACACACCTACAATGTAGGAATCACAAACAGGATCCCACAAACCACAGCAAAGACTGCCGTGATTAACACCACATTGACACACACAAACACATGAAGAACAAATAAACACTCCAATCACAAAGACAGAAAGCGAGAGAAGGCATTTTGTCAACTTCCACTTCCACTCCCACATGGAGGCCCCCAGTTCTCAAGAGGGAATGGACTCAGAGGGGCTCCCATCCGCTAAGGGGAGCAGCCCAGTTGGAGTAGACCTATTTCCCAGCCTGTGCAAGCTGGAGCAACTTACCCCCAAATGACATGAACTGTATACCGTTGCTCTGGACATGTGTCCAAGACAAGCAGCCTCGTGCTGTAGGGCAGCCACTGCATATCAGGGAGAATCCCTGCCAGTATCCTGGAGCCAAATGTACTCTGGCATGTGCTGGGAACTATAAATGGCGACGCCCCTGATCGAGATCAACACACCATGGGCACAGACCTCCTGGCTGGCTCGCTATAATTGTTAACCAAAGGCCAGGATGTGTGCGCGATGCACAGTGAGGCCAAACAACAGCAAAACATTGGACTTTGGAGCCGAGAAATATTTGTTGTTGAGACATTCAAGGAAATGGGTGGCTTATGCTGGGTAATCCCCAACCTTGAAAGCTTTTAGCAAAGCCCTCTTAGAGGTAAGGTGATGGAGGGGTGTGGCTTTTCGTTGAAAACTTCTCCCTGTCCGATCCATTGTTCTTGAGGACAGGTCATAGTCAGGTCTCAATGTTCCTATCAATCTCCAGCAAACAAATGTCACTCTCTGGGTGACAAGAAAGGGCAAGGTCCCAAGGCACAAGACTCACCCTCTGAGGTCCAGACCCACCTAAGAGAAAGGGGTCCCTGGGAGGGGTGGTGGTCCTCCTGCCATGGAGGGTTTGTCCAGGAGCTGGTCTGGGTACTCCCACCAGTGCCCACGCCTCACAGAGGAGGCAGCTCTGCCTTGGTGGCTCCCTCAGGGCCAGGTCCCAGACCCTTGCTAGCTGTCATCACTGAGGGAGCCGGGTGCACATGACCCAACAGGTCTTAATGCTCCTCAGGCCACCCAAACAGTGGCGGTCAGGTACCCCAGACTGTGAGCCATACGCTTAGGGTCACAGTGGCGGTGTGTGGTAGAGGTTCAACACTGCCTCAAGGCCTGGTCTGGGCCAGTGGGCATTCATTGCCTTGGCTATGGAGCCCTGCAGGGCACACCCCCAGCCTGTTCTCTCGGCCCCCCATCACACCAGCTGGCCCAAGGCCGTGTGAGCAGAAGAATGCTGGGGAGAAGGCTGGCACTTGCCTCTTACCTCATGCTCCAGGTCTGAAGGGGCAGCACTCCACTGACTGCTGCCTAACAAAGGCCCCCACTAAAGATGGCTGACAGACAGTGGCTTGCTTGGGGCAGGGGCCCACTACACTGCCCACCAATGGCTGAGCAGGGTGGTCACAGTGGCATTAGTGGTCTCCTGGTAACCATTGCCTGGTAACGGGGCAGTGGGTCACAGTGCACAGCAAGGGCTGCCTGGGAAGGGCTGCATTCAGCTGGCTATGGTACAATTCCCCCTTTTCTTTGGTCCTCTGCAACCCTGAGGAGAATATGTGGGTATGATTTGGATAGAGTGGTTAATCATAAACTCAGCAGCGGATCTCTGTTTTAGGGGACTTGCTTTCAACCTAGATTCCTGGTTCATCTTTACCCAAGTCTTTCAGGGAATGGGGTGATGACCACTCTCGCTACGTGCTGCTGGAGGAAAGCAAAGCCCTACAGTGCATTCTGAGTTGGAAGCAATGCCACGTTGCAAGTCTTGATCCAAGTCTTATATAAACTTGTATAAGGAATCCAGGAGAATAAGCCTGAAAAGCAGCGTGAGGGTGGCACTCTGGGGGAGACGTTCTGGCAGGTAATCCAGACACGCAGAAGCAGAAGGGAAGAAATTGTTGTAAGTTGTTAGGAAGTTGAGGGGAAGAGCTTCCCGTAACGGGAGAACACAGATCAAAATCAGCATTATTGCGAAGCAAATCCACAAACGTTAGTAGCATATGCATCTGTTTACTCAGTTTGTCAAAACTGCATTGGTAAGAGTCTTCTTGAAGTTGAAGCACTTTGGGAAAGCCTCAGCCTAACTATCTGTTAGACACTTAAAGAGGCAAGGTTAAAGATCGCATGACAAGGGGTTGAGAAGGAAGCTTAATCAAGTGGCTCTCATGTAACCGTCAGCATGGCTGACCGATTATCCCAAGGCATACCTGCATTTCAGAAACTTTGTACCCTTTCTAGAATATCGACAGGTGTGCCATGTATCCATCCTGTGTAATTGGAGAAGCTTCTCCCCCATTTCACAATGTTTTCTCTGTAATTTCCATCCCAGATATACGACTGAAATAGTCCTCCTTGAGTTGCCTTAAGGGCCCCGCAACTAATCCAAAGTTAACAAACTATTTCAAAACACCTGGTCCAATAAGCTCATCAGTCCTTTGAAGAGAATTCTTCTTTCTTCTCCAAAGTGAGAAGAGATCTTAAAAGCAAATCGAGATCCCTTAAAGGCAGGACAGTTCACATACCATGGTATTGAAAGCAGCATTCCAAGTAAACGTGTTCTCTTGGCAGAGGGGAACCCAATCCAGCCTTGAAAAAAACGTATTTTTAATAACAGTATCCATTTCCCGAAGTGGAGTTTCGTTTCAGCCCAATGATGCATCAAATGTTGGTTTTTGGCTCAACACATTTATCCCACCTTCCTACTCTATCCTGAAATGTGTTCCTTTTCATGAGTTTCTTAGCTTTAATTACATATTTTGATTACAATCCTCAAGTCCTTAACACCTTCACTTAGTGAAAACCAAGAAGCAAGCAATTGTCAGCTGGATGCCATACCAGCATTTCTGATTGCAAACGGATGCTTTTGAGACCTTCTGCTAAGTAGGCAAAGGTAGGGAATCTTAGATGTGCCCAGCATCCAATGTCCCAATCCTCTATCCTCTTTGAAATGACCCGGAGAGTCAAGGAATGCTTGCCACTTACCTTGGTGAAGTTTCATGCTCCCCAAATCTAGAGAGGCCATTTAGAAAGACTTCAAGTGTCATCATTTCAACTTATGGTCCTTGCTGTCAAATTGGCAACAGATATAAGGTCTTTTTGGATCTCTAAGAAACCTAGGGACCGCAGAAGGTTTATACTTCAGAATGCAAGAAGCTTAAGGCAGCTTCCATACCAGATATCAGTTCAGTACTAGCTATTTGCCAGATCATCAGGACCTGAAATCCATGGAGGCCAATTCTCTCAAGAGGAGGAAGTATTCAATAGGTAAGTGCTTCCCTTTCAGTGAAATAGAGCTCATTTACACATCAACTCGGCAGTTGATGTCAATTGCCTTATCCCTAAAAGTGGCCCAAATCTGGAGAATGCACCTGAAAGGGGTGCGTTGGGGAAGCACATTTGAGTTTCCCAGAGCCACAACACTTTCACACAAAACAAACGCAAAAGTACATGCCAAAAAGAAACTCTCAGTCCTGAGGACCAAAGCAAAGGGTGAGGATGAACAACATCCTCAGTGTTTTCGAACTACGTTCCCTCATTTTAACAACAAAACGACAAACAACATGCAAATTGAAAGATAGGGAATCAGGACCACAGTTGTCATGCCTACTGACCTGGGAAGCAGAAAGAGCCAAAAAGGAAAAAGCAAAGAAATTAGGAAAAGTTCAATTTGCTTCATGAACTTCCACATGTCTCCTGGAAATATGCTCGTTTTCTCAGGGTCACAATGATGAAAACCAATAGGATTTCACTGAGCAAACTTTCTCTACCTGAATATTTTACATAGACTGGTTTTGGAGATATGAAAATGATTCATTTGATGCCATGTTTCACCAGAATCTGTAGAATATGCTGGCCATGCAATGTAAAAAAAAAAAAAAAAATACTTGCTTGTCCCTTAGCGGACTACAAGATGGACTGGAGCTCTGCTGATCACAGCACGTGTTATCCAATAGCAGAGAGACAAATGCAATGCCAAAATGTCTCTCAGGATCGCAGTTCCCAGGCACCAAAAGGCAGAATCCTACCCACTGGAAAGGGAATATGTCAAGCAATGTTCCACCACAGCTGAAACACAACGCAGGAGGGAACGATACCTAGTGTGATCATATGCAAGCTCCGTTACTGACCAAAGACGTCTCAAGTACTCAATGCAAGTGCTGTTTCACACACCTACAATGTACGAATCACAAACAGGATCCCACAAACCACAGCACAGACTGCCGTGATTAACACCACATTGACACACACAAACACATGAAGAACAAATAAACACTCCAATCACAAAGACAGAAAGCCAGAGAAGGCATTTTGTCAACTTCCACTTCCACTCCCACATGGAGGCCCCCAGTTCTCAAGAGGGAATGGACTCAGAGGGTCTCCCATCCGCTAAGGGGAGCAGCCCAGTTGGAGTAGACCTATTTCCCAGCCTGTGCAAGCTGGAGCCACTTACCCCCAAATGACATGAACTGTATACCTTTGCTCTGGACATGTGTCCAAGACAAGCAGCCTCGTGCTGTAGGGCAGCCACTGCATATCAGGGAGAATCCCTGCCAGTATCCTGGAGCCAAATGTACTCTGGCATGTGCTGGGAAGTATAAATGGCGACGCCCCTGATCGAGATCAACACACCATGGGCACAGACCTCCTGGCTGGCTCGCTATAATTGGTAACCAAAGGCCAGGATGTGTGCGCGACGCACAGTGAGGCCAAACAACAGCAAAACATTGGACTTTGGAGCCGAGAAATATTTGTTGTTGAGACATTCAAGGAAATGGGTGGCTTATGCTGGGTAATCCCCAACCTTGGAAGCTTTTAGCAAAGCCCTCTTAGAGGTAAGGTGATGGAGGGGTGTGGCTGTTCGTTGAAAACTTCTCCCTGTCCGATCCATTGTTCTTGAGGACAGGTCATAGTCAGGTCTCAATGTTCCTATCAATATCCAGCCAACAAATGTCACTCTCGGGGTGACAAGAAAGGGCAAGGTCCCAAGGCACAAGACTCACCCTCTGAGGTCCATACCCAACTAAGAGAAAGGGGTCCCTGGGAGGGGTGGTGGTCCTCCTGCCATGGAGGGTTTGTCCAGGAGCTGGTCTGGGTCCTCCCACCAGTGCCCACGCCTCACAGAGGTGGCAGCTCTGCCTTGGTGGCTCCCTCAGGGCCAGGTCCCAGACCCTTGCTAGCTCTCATCACTGAGGGAGCCGGGTGCACATGACCCAACAGGTCTTAATGCTCCTCAGGCCACCCAAACAGTGGCGGTCGGGTACCCCGGACTGTGAGCCATACCCTTAGGGTCACAGTGGCGGTGTGTGGTAGAGGTTCAACACTGCCTCAAGGCCTGGTCTGGGCCAATGGTCATTCATGGCCTTGGCTCTGGAGCCCTGCAGGACACACTCCCAGCCTGTTCTCTGGGCCCCCCATCACACCAGCTGGCCCAAGGCCGTGTGAGCAGAGGAATGCTGGGGAGAAGGCTGGAACTTGCCTCTTACCTCACGCTCCAGGTCTGAAGGGGCAGCACTCCACTGACTGCTGCCTAACAAAGGGCCCCCACTAAAGATGGCTGACAGACAGTGGCTTGCTTGGGGCAGGGGCCCACTACACTGCCCACCAATGGCTGAGCAGGGTGGTCACAGTGGCATTAGTGGTCTCCTGGGAACCATTGCCTGGTAACGGGGCAGTGGGTCACAGTGCACAGCAAGGGCTGCCTGGGAAGGGCTGCATTCAGCTGGCTATGGTACAATTCCCCCTTTTCTTTGGTCCTCTGCAACCCTGAGGAGAATATGTGGGTATGATTTGGATAGAGTGGTTAATCATAAACTCAGCAGCGGATCTCTGTTTTAGGGGACTTGCTTTCAACCTCGATTCCTGGTTCATCTTTTCCAAAGTCTTTCAGGGAATGGGGTGACGGCCACTCTAGCTACGTGCTGCTGGAGGAAAGCAAAGCCCTACAGTGCATTCTGAGTTGGAAGCAATGCCACGTTGCAAGTCTCGATCCAAGTCTTATATAAACTTGTATAAGGAATCCAGGAGAATAAGCCTGAAAAGCAGCGTGAGGGTGGCACTCTGGGGGAGACGTTCTGGGAGATAATCCAGACACGCAGAAGCAGAAGGGAAGAAATTGTTGTAAGTTGTTAGGAAGTTGAGGGGAAGAGCTTCCCTTAACGGGAGAACACAGATCAAAATCAGCATTATTGCGAAGCAAATCCACAAACGTTAGTAGCATATGCATCTGTTTACTCAGTTTGTCAAAACTGCCTTGGTAAGAGTCTTCTTGAAGTTGAAGCACTTTGGGAAAGCCTCAGCCTAACTATCTGTTAGACACTTAAAGAGGCAAGGTTAAAGATCGCATGACAAGGGGTTGAGAAGGAAGCTTAATCAAGTGGCTCTCATGTAACCGTCAGCATGGCTGACCGATTATCCCAAGGCATACCTGCATTTCAGAAACTTTGTACCCTTTCTAGAATATCGACAGGTGTGCCATGTATCCATCCTGTGTAATTGGAGAAGCTTCTCCCCCATTTCACAATGTTTTCTCTGTAATTTCCATACCAGATATACGACTGAAATAGTCCTCCTTGAGTTGCCTTAAGGGCCCCGCAACTAATCCAAAGTTAACAAACTATTTCAAAACACCTGGTCCAATAAGCTCATCAGTCCTTTGAAGAGAATTCTTCTTTCTTCTCCAAAGTGAGAAGAGATCTTAAAAGCAAATCGAGATCCCTTAAAGGCAGGACAGTTCACATACCATGGTATTGAAAGCAGCATTCCAAGTAAACGTGTTCTCTTGGCAGAGGGGAACCCAATCCAGCCTTGAAAAAAACGTATTTTTAATAACAGTATCCATTTCCCGAAGTGGAGTTTCGTTTCAGCCCAATGATGCATCAAATGTTGGTTTTTGGCTCAACACATTTATCCCACCTTCCTACTCTATCCTGAAATGTGTTCCTTTTCATGAGTTTCTTAGCTTTAATTACATATTTTGATTACAATCCTCAAGTCCTTAACACCTTCACTTAGTGAAAACCAAGAAGCAAGCAATTGTCAGCTGGATGCCATACCAGCATTTCTGATTGCAAACGGATGCTTTTGAGACCTTCTGCTAAGTAGGCAAAGGTAGGGAATCTTAGATGTGCCCAGCATCCAATGTCCCAATCCTCTATCCTCTTTGAAATGACCCGGAGAGTCAAGGAATGCTTGCCACTTACCTTGGTGAAGTTTCATGCTCCCCAAATCTAGAGAGGCCATTTAGAAAGACTTCAAGTGTCATCATTTCAACTTATGGTCCTTGCTGTCAAATTGGCAACAGATATAAGGTCTTTTTGGATCTCTAAGAAACCTAGGGACCGCAGAAGGTTTATACTTCAGAATGCAAGAAGCTTAAGGCAGCTTCCATACCAGATATCAGTTCAGTACTAGCTATTTGCCAGATCATCAGGACCTGAAATCCATGGAGGCCAATTCTCTCAAGAGGAGGAAGTATTCAATAGGTAAGTGCTTCCCTTTCAGTGAAATAGAGCTCATTTACACATCAACTCGGCAGTTGATGTCAATTGCCTTATCCCTAAAAGTGGCCCAAATCTGGAGAATGCACCTGAAAGGGGTGCGTTGGGGAAGCACATTTGAGTTTCCCAGAGCCACAACACTTTCACACAAAACAAACGCAAAAGTACATGCCAAAAAGAAACTCTCAGTCCTGAGGACCAAAGCAAAGGGTGAGGATGAACAACATCCTCAGTGTTTTCGAACTACGTTCCCTCATTTTAACAACAAAACGACAAACAACATGCAAATTGAAAGATAGGGAATCAGGACCACAGTTGTCATGCCTACTGACCTGGGAAGCAGAAAGAGCCAAAAAGGAAAAAGCAAAGAAATTAGGAAAAGTTCAATTTGCTTCATGAACTTCCACATGTCTCCTGGAAATATGCTCGTTTTCTCAGGGTCACAATGATGAAAACCAATAGGATTTCACTGAGCAAACTTTCTCTACCTGAATATTTTACATAGACTGGTTTTGGAGATATGAAAATGATTCATTTGATGCCATGTTTCACCAGAATCTGTAGAATATGCTGGCCATGCAATGTAAAAAAAAAAAAAAAAATACTTGCTTGTCCCTTAGCGGACTACAAGATGGACTGGAGCTCTGCTGATCACAGCACGTGTTATCCAATAGCAGAGAGACAAATGCAATGCCAAAATGTCTCTCAGGATCGCAGTTCCCAGGCACCAAAAGGCAGAATCCTACCCACTGGAAAGGGAATATGTCAAGCAATGTTCCACCACAGCTGAAACACAACGCAGGAGGGAACGATACCTAGTGTGATCATATGCAAGCTCCGTTACTGACCAAAGACGTCTCAAGTACTCAATGCAAGTGCTGTTTCACACACCTACAATGTACGAATCACAAACAGGATCCCACAAACCACAGCACAGACTGCCGTGATTAACACCACATTGACACACACAAACACATGAAGAACAAATAAACACTCCAATCACAAAGACAGAAAGCCAGAGAAGGCATTTTGTCAACTTCCACTTCCACTCCCACATGGAGGCCCCCAGTTCTCAAGAGGGAATGGACTCAGAGGGGCTCCCATCTGCTAAGGGGAGCAGCCCAGTTGGAGTAGACCTATTTCCCAGCCTGTGCAAGCTGGAGCCACTTACCCCCAAATGACATGAACTGTATACCTTTGCTCTGGACATGTGTCCAAGACAAGCAGCCTCGTGCTGTAGGGCAGCCACTGCATATCAGGGAGAATCCCTGCCAGTATCCTGGAGCCAAATGTACTCTGGCATGTGCTGGGAAGTATAAATGGCGACGCCCCTGATCGAGATCAACACACCATGGGCACAGACCTCCTGGCTGGCTCGCTATAATTGGTAACCAAAGGCCAGGATGTGTGCGCGACGCACAGTGAGGCCAAACAACAGCAAAACATTGGACTTTGGAGCCGAGAAATATTTGTTGTTGAGACATTCAAGGAAATGGGTGGCTTATGCTGGGTAATCCCCAACCTTGGAAGCTTTTAGCAAAGCCCTCTTAGAGGTAAGGTGATGGAGGGGTGTGGCTGTTCGTTGAAAACTTCTCCCTGTCCGATCCATTGTTCTTGAGGACAGGTCATAGTCAGGTCTCAATGTTCCTATCAATATCCAGCCAACAAATGTCACTCTCGGGGTGACAAGAAAGGGCAAGGTCCCAAGGCACAAGACTCACCCTCTGAGGTCCATACCCACCTAAGATAAAGGGGTCCCTGGGAGGGGTGGTGGTCCTCCTGCCATGGAGGGTTTGTCCAGGAGCTGGTCTGGGTCCTCCCACCAGTGCCCACGCCTCACAGAGGTGGCAGCTCTGCCTTGGTGGCTCCCTCAGGGCCAGGTCCCAGACCCTTGCTAGCTCTCATCACTGAGGGAGCCGGGTGCACATGACCCAACAGGTCTTAATGCTCCTCAGGCCACCCAAACAGTGGCGGTCGGGTACCCCGGACTGTGAGCCATACCCTTAGGGTCACAGTGGCGGTGTGTGGTAGAGGTTCAACACTGCCTCAAGGCCTGGTCTGGGCCAATGGTCATTCATGGCCTTGGCTCTGGAGCCCTGCAGGACACACTCCCAGCCTGTTCTCTGGGCCCCCCATCACACCAGCTGGCCCAAGGCCGTGTGAGCAGAGGAATGCTGGGGAGAAGGCTGGCACTTGCCTCTTACCTCATGCTCCAGGTCTGAAGGGGCAGCACTGCACTGACTGCTGCCTAACAAAGGGCCCCCACTAAAGATGGCTGACAGACAGTGGCTTGCTTGGGGCAGGGGCCCACTACACTGCCCACCAATGGCTGAGCAGGGTGGCCACAGTGGCATTAGTGGTCTCCTGGTAACCATTGCCTGGTAACGGGGCAGTGGGTCACAGTGCACAGCAAGGGCTGCCTGGGAAGGGCTGCATTCAGCTGGCTATGGTACAATTCCCCCTTTTCTTTGGTCCTCTGCAACCCTGAGGAGAATATGTGGGTATGATTTGGATAGAGTGGTTAATCATAAACTCAGCAGCGGATCTCTGTTTTAGGGGACTTGCTTTCAACCTAGATTCCTGGTTCATCTTTTCCCAAGTCTTTCAGGGAATGGGGTGACGACCACTCTAGCTACGTGCTGCTTGAGGAAAGCAAAGCCCTACAGTGCATTCTGAGTTGGAAGCAATGCCACGTTGCAAGGCTTGATCCAAGTCTTATATAAACTTGTATAAGGAATCCAGGAGAATAAGCCTGAAAAGCAGCGTGAGGGTGGCACTCTGGGGGAGACGTTCTGGCAGGTAATCCAGACACGCAGAAGCAGAAGGGAAGAAACTGTTGTAAGTTGTTAGGAAGTTGAGGGGAAGAGCTTCCCGTAACGGGAGAACACAGATCAAAATCAGCATTATTGCGAAGCAAATCCACAAACGTTAGTAGCATATGCATCTGTTTACTCAGTTTGTCAAAACTGCATTGGTAAGAGTCTTCTTGAAGTTGAAGCACTTTGGGAAAGCCTCAGCCTAACTATCTGTTAGACACTTAAAGAGGCAAGGTTAAAGATCGCATGACAAGGGGTTGAGAAGGAAGCTTAATCAAGTGGCTCTCATGTAACCGTCAGCATGGCTGACCGATTATCCCAAGGCATACCTGCATTTCAGAAACTTTGTACCCTCTCTAGAATATCGACAGGTGTGCCATGTATCCATCCTGAATAATTGGAGAAGCTTCGCCCCCATTTCACAATGTTTTCTCTGTAATTTCCATCCCAGATATACGACTGAAATAGTCCTCCTTGAGTTGCCTTAAGGACCCCGCAACTAATCCAAAGTTAACAAACTATTTCAAAACACCTGGTCCAATAAGCTCATCAGTCCTTTGAAGAGAATTCTTCTTTCTTCTCCAAAGTGAGAAGAGATCTTAAAAGCAAATCGAGATCCCTTAAAGGCAGGACAGTTCACATACCATGGTATTGAAAGCAGCATTCCAAGTAAACGTGTTCTCTTGGCAGAGGGGAACCCAATCCAGCCTTGAAAAAAACGTATTTTTAATAACAGTATCCATTTCCCGAAGTGGAGTTTCGTTTCAGCCCAATGATGCATCAAATGTTGGTTTTTGGCTCAACACATTTATCCCACCTTCCTACTCTATCCTGAAATGTGTTCCTTTTCATGAGTTTCTTAGCTTTAATTACATATTTTGATTACAATCCTCAAGTCCTTAACACCTTCACTTAGTGAAAACCAAGAAGCAAGCAATTGTCAGCTGGATGCCATACCAGCATTTCTGATTGCAAACGGATGCTTTTGAGACCTTCTGCTAAGTAGGCAAAGGTAGGGAATCTTAGATGTGCCCAGCATCCAATGTCCCAATCCTCTATCCTCTTTGAAATGACCCGGAGAGTCAAGGAATGCTTGCCACTTACCTTGGTGAAGTTTCATGCTCCCCAAATCTAGAGAGGCCATTTAGAAAGACTTCAAGTGTCATCATTTCAACTTATGGTCCTTGCTGTCAAATTGGCAACAGATATAAGGTCTTTTTGGATCTCTAAGAAACCTAGGGACCGCAGAAGGTTTATACTTCAGAATGCAAGAAGCTTAAGGCAGCTTCCATACCAGATATCAGTTCAGTACTAGCTATTTGCCAGATCATCAGGACCTGAAATCCATGGAGGCCAATTCTCTCAAGAGGAGGAAGTATTCAATAGGTAAGTGCTTCCCTTTCAGTGAAATAGAGCTCATTTACACATCAACTCGGCAGTTGATGTCAATTGCCTTATCCCTAAAAGTGGCCCAAATCTGGAGAATGCACCTGAAAGGGGTGCGTTGGGGAAGCACATTTGAGTTTCCCAGAGCCACAACACTTTCACACAAAACAAACGCAAAAGTACATGCCAAAAAGAAACTCTCAGTCCTGAGGACCAAAGCAAAGGGTGAGGATGAACAACATCCTCAGTGTTTTCGAACTACGTTCCCTCATTTTAACAACAAAACGACAAACAACATGCAAATTGAAAGATAGGGAATCAGGACCACAGTTGTCATGCCTACTGACCTGGGAAGCAGAAAGAGCCAAAAAGGAAAAAGCAAAGAAATTAGGAAAAGTTCAATTTGCTTCATGAACTTCCACATGTCTCCTGGAAATATGCTCGTTTTCTCAGGGTCACAATGATGAAAACCAATAGGATTTCACTGAGCAAACTTTCTCTACCTGAATATTTTACATAGACTGGTTTTGGAGATATGAAAATGATTCATTTGATGCCATGTTTCACCAGAATCTGTAGAATATGCTGGCCATGCAATGTAAAAAAAAAAAAAAAAAATACTTGCTTGTCCCTTAGCGGACTACAAGATGGACTGGAGCTCTGCTGATCACAGCACGTGTTATCCAATAGCAGAGAGACAAATGCAATGCCAAAATGTCTCTCAGGATCGCAGTTCCCAGGCACCAAAAGGCAGAATCCTACCCACTGGAAAGGGAATATGTCAAGCAATGTTCCACCACAGCTGAAACACAACGCAGGAGGGAACGATACCTAGTGTGATCATATGCAAGCTCCGTTACTGACCAAAGACGTCTCAAGTACTCAATGCAAGTGCTGTTTCACACACCTACAATGTACGAATCACAAACAGGATCCCACAAACCACAGCACAGACTGCCGTGATTAACACCACATTGACACACACAAACACATGAAGAACAAATAAACACTCCAATCACAAAGACAGAAAGCCAGAGAAGGCATTTTGTCAACTTCCACTTCCACTCCCACATGGAGGCCCCCAGTTCTCAAGAGGGAATGGACTCAGAGGGGCTCCCATCTGCTAAGGGGAGCAGCCCAGTTGGAGTAGACCTATTTCCCAGCCTGTGCAAGCTGGAGCCACTTACCCCCAAATGACATGAACTGTATACCTTTGCTCTGGACATGTGTCCAAGACAAGCAGCCTCGTGCTGTAGGGCAGCCACTGCATATCAGGGAGAATCCCTGCCAGTATCCTGGAGCCAAATGTACTCTGGCATGTGCTGGGAAGTATAAATGGCGACGCCCCTGATCGAGATCAACACACCATGGGCACTGACCTCCTGGCTGGCTCGCTATAATTGGTAACCAAAGGCCAGGATGTGTGCCCGACGCACAGTGAGGCCAAACAACAGCAAAACATTGGACTTTGGAGCCGAGAAATATTTGTTGTTGAGACATTCAAGGAAATGGGTGGCTTATGCCGGGTAATCCCCAACCTTGGAAGCTTTTAGCAAAGCCCTCTTAGAGGTAAGGTGATGGAGGGGTGTGGCTTTTCGTTGAAAACTTCTCCCTGTCCGATCCATTGTTCTTGAGGACAGGTCATAGTCAGGTCTCAATGTTCCTATCAATATCCAGCCAACAAATGTCACTCTCGGGGTGACAAGAAAGGGCAAGGTCCCAAGGCACAAGACTCACCCTCTGAGGTCCAGACCCACCTAAGAGAAAGGGGTCCCTGGGAGGGGTGGTGGTCCTCCTGCCATGGAGGGTTTGTCCAGGAGCTGGTCTGGGTCCTCCCACCAGTGCCCACGCCTCACAGAGGTGGCAGCTCTGCCTTGGTGGCTCCCTCAGGGCCAGGTCCCAGACCCTTGCTAGCTCTCATCACTGAGGGAGCCGGGTGCACATGACCCAACAGGTCTTAATGCTCCTCAGGCCACCCAAACAGTGGCGGTCGGGTACCCTGGACTGTGAGCCATACCCTTAGGGTCACAGTGGCGGTGTGTGGTAGAGGTTCAACACTGCCTCAAGGCCTGGTCTGGGCCAATGGTCATTCATGGCCTTGGCTCTGGAGCCCTGCAGGACACACTCCCAGCCTGTTCTCTGGGCCCCCCATCACACCAGCTGGCCCAAGGCCGTGTGAGCAGAGGAATGCTGGGGAGAAGGCTGGAACTTGCCTCTTACCTCACGCTCCAGGTCTGAAGGGGCAGCACTCCACTGACTGCTGCCTAACAAAGGGCCCCCACTAAAGATGGCTGACAGACAGTGGCTTGCTTGGGGCAGGGGCCCACTACACTGCCCACCAATGGCTGAGCAGGGTGGCCACAGTGGCATTAGTGGTCTCCTGGTAACCATTGCCTGGTAACGGGGCAGTGGGTCACAGTGCACAGCAAGGGCTGCCTGGGAAGGGCTGCATTCAGCTGGCTATGGTACAATTCCCCCTTTTCTTTGGTCCTCTGCAACCCTGAGGAGAATATGTGGGTATGATTTGGATAGAGTGGTTAATCATAAACTCAGCAGCGGATCTCTGTTTTAGGGGACTTGCTTTCAACCTAGATTCCTGGTTCATCTTTTCCCAAGTCTTTCAGGGAATGGGGTGACGACCACTCTAGCTACGTGCTGCTTGAGGAAAGCAAAGCCCTACAGTGCATTCTGAGTTGGAAGCAATGCCACGTTGCCAGGCTTGATCCAAGTCTTATATAAACTTGTATAAGGAATCCAGGAGAATAAGCCTGAAAAGCAGCGTGAGGGTGGCACTCTGGGGGAGACGTTCTGGCAGGTAATCCAGACACGCAGAAGCAGAAGGGAAGAAACTGTTGTAAGTTGTTAGGAAGTTGAGGGGAAGAGCTTCCCGTAACGGGAGAACACAGATCAAAATCAGCATTATTGCGAAGCAAATCCACAAACGTTAGTAGCATATGCATCTGTTTACTCAGTTTGTCAAAACTGCATTGGTAAGAGTCTTCTTGAAGTTGAAGCACTTTGGGAAAGCCTCAGCCTAACTATCTGTTAGACACTTAAAGAGGCAAGGTTAAAGATCGCATGACAAGGGGTTGAGAAGGAAGCTTAATCAAGTGGCTCTCATGTAACCGTCAGCATGGCTGACCGATTATCCCAAGGCATACCTGCATTTCAGAAACTTTGTACCCTCTCTAGAATATCGACAGGTGTGCCATGTATCCATCCTGAATAATTGGAGAAGCTTCGCCCCCATTTCACAATGTTTTCTCTGTAATTTCCATCCCAGATATACGACTGAAATAGTCCTCCTTGAGTTGCCTTAAGGACCCCGCAACTAATCCAAAGTTAACAAACTATTTCAAAACACCTGGTCCAATAAGCTCATCAGTCCTTTGAAGAGAATTCTTCTTTCTTCTCCAAAGTGAGAAGAGATCTTAAAAGCAAATCGAGATCCCTTAAAGGCAGGACAGTTCACATACCATGGTATTGAAAGCAGCATTCCAAGTAAACGTGTTCTCTTGGCAGAGGGGAACCCAATCCAGCCTTGAAAAAAACGTATTTTTAATAACAGTATCCATTTCCCGAAGTGGAGTTTCGTTTCTGCCCAATGATGCATCAAATGTTGGTTTTTGGCTCAACACATTTATCCCACCTTCCTACTCTATCCTGAAATGTGTTCCTTTTCATGAGTTTCTTAGCTTTAATTACATATTTCGATTACAATCCTCAAGTCCTTAACACCTTCACTTAGTGAAAACCAAGAAGCAAGCAATTGTCAGCTGGATGCCATACCAGCATTTCTGATTGCAAACGGATGCTTTTGAGACCTTCTGCTAAGTAGGCAAAGGTAAGGAATCTTAGATGTGCCCAGCATCCAATGTCCCAATCCTCTATCCTCTTTGAAATGACCCGGAGAGTCAAGGAATGCTTGCCACTTACCTTGGTGAAGTTTCATGCTACCCAAATCTAGAGAGGCCATTTAGAAAGACTTCAAGTGTCATCATTTCAACTTATGGTCCTTGCTGTCAAATTGGCAACAGATATAAGGTCTTTTTGGATCTCTAAGAAACCTAGGGACCGCAGAAGGTTTATACTTCAGAATGCAAGAAGCTTAAGGCAGCTTCCATACCAGATATCAGTTCAGTACTAGCTATTTGCCAGATCATCAGGACCTGAAATCCATGGAGGCCAATTCTCTCAAGAGGAGGAAGTATTCAATAGGTAAGTGCTTCCCTTTCAGTGAAATAGAGCTCATTTACACATCAACTCGGCAGTTGATGTCAATTGCCTTATCCCTAAAAGTGGCCCAAATCTGGAGAATGCACCTGAAAGGGGTGCGTTGGGGAAGCACATTTGAGTTTCCCAGAGCCACAACACTTTCACACAAAACAAACGCAAAAGTACATGCAAAGAAGAAACTCTCAGTCCTGAGGACCAAAGCAAAGGGTGAGGATGAACAACATCCTCAGTGTTTTCGAACTACGTTCCCTCATTTTAACAACAAAACGACAAACAACATGCAAATTGAAAGATAGGGAATCAGGACCACAGTTGTCATGCCTACTGACCTGGGAAGCAGAAAGAGCCAAAAAGGAAAAAGCAAAGAAATTAGGAAAAGTTCAATTTGCTTCATGAACTTCCACATGTCTCCTGGAAATATGCTCGTTTTCTCAGGGTCACAATGATGAAAACCAAAAGGATTTCACTGAGCAAACTTTCTCTACCTGAATATTTTACATAGACTGGTTTTGGATATGAAAATGATTCATTTGATGCCATGTTTCACCAGAATCTCTAGAATATGCTGGCCATGCAATGTAAAAAAAAAAAAAAAAAATACTTGCTTGTCCCTTAGCGGACTACAAGATGGACTAGAGCTCTGCTGATCACAGCAGGTGTTATCCAATAGCAGAGAGTCAAATGCAATGCCAAAAGGTCTCTCAGGATCGCAGTTCCCAGGCACCAAAAGGCAGAATCCTACCCACTGGAAAGGGAATATGTCAAGCAATGTTCCACCACAGCTGAAACACAACGAAGGAGCGAACGATACCTAGTGTGATCATATGCAAGCTCCGTTACTGACCAAAGACGTCTCAAGTACTCAATGCAAGTGCTGTTTCACACACCTACAATGTACGAATCACAAACAGGATCCCACAAACCACAGCACAGACTGCCGTGATTAACACCACATTGACACACACAAACACATGAAGAACAAATAAACACTCCAATCACAAAGACAGAAAGCCAGAGAAGGCATTTTGTCAACTTCCACTTCCACTCCCACATGGAGGCCCCCAGTTCTCAAGAGGGAATGGACTTAGAGGGGCTCCCATCCGCTAAGGGGAGCAGCCCAGTTGGAGTAGACCTATTTCCCAGCCTGTGCAAGCTGGAGTGACTTACCCCCAAATGACATGAACTGTATACCTTTGCTCTGGACATGTGTCCAAGACAAGCAGCCTCGTGCTGTAGGGCAGCCACTGCATATCAGGGAGAATCCCTGCCAGTATCCTGGAGCCAAATGTACTCTGGCATGTGCTGGGAACTATAAATGGCGACGCCCCTGATCGAGATCAACACACCATGGGCACTGACCTCCTGGCTGGCTCGCTATAATTGGTAACCAAAGGCCAGGATGTGTGCGCGACGCACAGTGAGGCCAAACAACAGCAAAACATTGGACTTTGGAGCCGAGAAATATTTGTTGTTGAGACATTCAAGGAAATGGGTGGCTTATGCCGGGTAATCCCCAACCTTGGAAGCTTTTAGCAAAGCCCTCTTAGAGGTAAGGTGATGGAGGGGTGTGGCTTTTCGTTGAAAACTTCTCCCTGTCCGATCCATTGTTCTTGAGGACAGGTCATAGTCAGGTCTCAATGTTCCTATCAATATCCAGCCAACAAATGTCACTCTCGGGGTGACAAGAAAGGGCAAGGTCCCAAGGCACAAGACTCACCCTCTGAGGTCCAGACCCACCTAAGAGAAAGGGGTCCCTGGGAGGGGTGGTGGTCCTCCTGCCATGGAGGGTTTGTCCAGGAGCTGGTCTGGGTCCTCCCACCAGTGCCCACGCCTCACAGAGGTGGCAGCTCTGCCTTGGTGGCTCCCTCAGGGCCAGGTCCCAGACCCTTGCTAGCTCTCATCACTGAGGGAGCCGGGTGCACATGACCCAACAGGTCTTAATGCTCCTCAGGCCACCCAAACAGTGGCGGTCGGGTACCCTGGACTGTGAGCCATACCCTCAGGGTCACAGTGGCGGTGTGTGGTAGAGGTTCAACACTGCCTCAAGGCCTGGTCTGGGCCAATGGTCATTCATGGCCTTGGCTCTGGAGCCCTGCAGGACACACTCCCAGCCTGTTCTCTGGGCCCCCCATCACACCAGCTGGCCCAAGGCCGTGTGAGCAGAGGAATGCTGGGGAGAAGGCTGGAACTTGCCTCTTACCTCACGCTCCAGGTCTGAAGGGGCAGCACTCCACTGACTGCTGCCTAACAAAGGGCCCCCACTAAAGATGGCTGACAGACAGTGGCTTGCTTGGGGCAGGGGCCCACTACACTGCCCACCAATGGCTGAGCAGGGTGGTCACAGTGGCATTAGTGGTCTCCTGGGAACCATTGCCTGGTAACGGGGCAGTGGGTCACAGTGCACAGCAAGGGCTGCCTGGGAAGGGCTGCATTCAGCTGGCTATGGTACAATTCCCCCTTTTCTTTGGTCCTCTGCAACCCTGAGGAGAATATGTGGGTATGATTTGGATAGAGTGGTTAATCATAAACTCAGCAGCGGATCTCTGTTTTAGGGG
The DNA here is from genome assembly GCF_030028045.1 of Hippopotamus amphibius kiboko. Classification (NCBI taxonomy): domain Eukaryota; kingdom Metazoa; phylum Chordata; class Mammalia; order Artiodactyla; family Hippopotamidae; genus Hippopotamus; species Hippopotamus amphibius. The sequence continues at coordinate 46,236,753 of NC_080195.1, forward strand.
ACTTGCTTTCAACCTCGATTCCTGGTTCATCTTTTCCAAAGTCTTTCAGGGAATGGGGTGACGGCCACTCTAGCTACGTGCTGCTGGAGGAAAGCAAAGCCCTACAGTGCATTCTGAGTTGGAAGCAATGCCACGTTGCAAGTCTCGATCCAAGTCTTATATAAACTTGTATAAGGAATCCAGGAGAATAAGCCTGAAAAGCAGCGTGAGGGTGGCACTCTGGGGAAACGTTCTGGGAGGTAATCCAGACACGCAGAAGCAGAAGGGAAGAAATTGTTGCAAGTTGTTAGGAAGTTGAGGGGAAGAGCTTCCCGTAACGGGAGAACACAGATCAAAATCAGCATTATTGCGAAGCAAATCCACAAACGTTAGTAGCATATGCATCTGTTTACTCAGTTTGTCAAAACTGCATTGGTAAGAGTCTTCTTGAAGTTGAAGCACTTTGGGAAAGCCTCAGCCTAACTATCTGTTAGACACTTAAAGAGGCAAGGTTAAAGATCGCATGACAAGGGGTTGAGAAGGAAGCTTAATCAAGTGGCTCTCATGTAACCGTCAGCATGGCTGACCGATTATCCCAAGGCATACCTGCATTTCAGAAACTTTGTACCCTCTCTAGAATATCGACAGGTGTGCCATGTATCCATCCTGAATAATTGGAGAAGCTTCGCCCCCATTTCACAATGTTTTCTCTGTAATTTCCATCCCAGATATACGACTGAAATAGTCCTCCCTGAGTTGCCTTAAGGACCAAGCAACTAATCCAAAGTTAACAAACTATTTCAAAACACCTGGTCCAATAAGCTCATCAGTCCTTTGAAGAGAATTCTTCTTTCTTCTCCAAAGTGAGAAGAGATCTTAAAAGCAAATCGAGATCCCTTAAAGGCAGGACAGTTCACATACCATGGTATTGAAAGCAGCATTCCAAGTAAACGTGTTCTCTTGGCAGAGGGGAACCCAATTCAGCCTTGAAAAAAACGTATTTTTAATAACAGTATCCATTTCCCGAAGTGGAGATTCGTTTCAGCCCAATGATGCATCAAATGTTGGTTTTTCGCTCAACACATTTATCCCACCTTCCTACTCTATCCTGAAATGTGTTCCTTTTCATGAGTTTCTTAGCTTTAATTACATATTTCGATTACAATCCTCAAGTCCTTAACACCTTCACTTAGTGAAAACCAAGAAGCAAGCAATTGTCAGCTTGGTGTCATACCAGCATTTCTCATTGCAAACGGATGCTTTTGAGACCTTCTGCTAAGTAGGCAAAGGTAGGGAATCTTAGATGTGCCCAGCATCCAATGTTCCAATCCTCGATCCTCTTTGAAATGACCTGGAGAGTAAAGGAATGCTTGCGACTTAACTTGGTGAAGTTTCATGCTCCCCAAATCTAGAGAGGCCATTTAGAAAGACTTCAAGTGTCATCATTTCAACTTATGGTCCTTGCTGTCAAATTGGCAACAGATATAAGGTCTTTTTGGATCTCTAAGAAACCTAGGGACCGCAGAAGGTTTACACTTCAGAATGCAAGAAGCTTAAGGCAGCTTCCATACCAGATATCAGTTCAGTACTAGCTATTTGCCAGATCATCAGGACCTGAAATCCATGGAGGCCAATTCTCTCAAGAGGAGGAAGTATTCAATAGGTAAGTGCTTCCCTTTCAGTGAAATAGAGCTCATTTACACATCAACTCGGCAGTTGATGTCAATTGCCTAATCCCTAAAAGTTGCCCAAATCTGGAGAATGCACCTGAAAGGGGTGCGTTGGGGAAGCACATTTGAGTTTCCCAGAGCCACAACACTTTCACACAAAACAAACGCAAAAGTACATGCCAAAAAGAAACTCTCAGTCCTGAGGACCAAAGCAAAGGGTGAGGATGAACAACATCCTCAGTGTTTTCGAACTACGTTCCCTCATTTTAACAACAAAACGACAAACAACATGCAAATTGAAAGATAGGGAATCAGGACCACAGTTGTCATGCCTACTGACCTGGGAAGCAGAAAGAGCCAAAAAGGAAAAAGCAAAGAAATTAGGAAAAGTTCAATTTGCTTCATGAACTTCCACATGTCTCCTGGAAATATGCTCGTTTTCTCAGGGTCACAATGATGAAAACCAAAAGGATTTCACTGAGCAAACTTTCTCTACCTGAATATTTTACATAGACTGGTTTTGGATATGAAAATGATTCATTTGATGCCATGTTTCACCAGAATCTCTAGAATATGCTGGCCATGCAATGTAAAAAAAAAAAAAAAAAATACTTGCTTGTCCCTTAGCGGACTACAAGATGGACTAGAGCTCTGCTGATCACAGCAGGTGTTATCCAATAGCAGAGAGTCAAATGCAATGCCAAAAGGTCTCTCAGGATCGCAGTTCCCAGGCACCAAAAGGCAGAATCCTACCCACTGGAAAGGGAATATGTCAAGCAATGTTCCACCACAGCTGAAACACAACGAAGGAGCGAACGATACCTAGTGTGATCATATGCAAGCTCCGTTACTGACCAAAGACGTCTCAAGTACTCAATGCAAGTGCTGTTTCACACACCTACAATGTACGAATCACAAACAGGATCCCACAAACCACAGCACAGACTGCCGTGATTAACACCACATTGACACACACAAACACATGAAGAACAAATAAACACTCCAATCACAAAGACAGAAAGCCAGAGAAGGCATTTTGTCAACTTCCACTTCCACTCCCACATGGAGGCCCCCAGTTCTCAAGAGGGAATGGACTTAGAGGGGCTCCCATCCGCTAAGGGGAGCAGCCCAGTTGGAGTAGACCTATTTCCCAGCCTGTGCAAGCTGGAGTGACTTACCCCCAAATGACATGAACTGTATACCTTTGCTCTGGACATGTGTCCAAGACAAGCAGCCTCGTGCTGTAGGGCAGCCACTGCATATCAGGGAGAATCCCTGCCAGTATCCTGGAGCCAAATGTACTCTGGCATGTGCTGGGAACTATAAATGGCGACGCCCCTGATCGAGATCAACACACCATGGGCACTGACCTCCTGGCTGGCTCGCTATAATTGGTAACCAAAGGCCAGGATGTGTGCGCGACGCACAGTGAGGCCAAACAACAGCAAAACATTGGACTTTGGAGCCGAGAAATATTTGTTGTTGAGACATTCAAGGAAATGGGTGGCTTATGCCGGGTAATCCCCAACCTTGGAAGCTTTTAGCAAAGCCCTCTTAGAGGTAAGGTGATGGAGGGGTGTGGCTTTTCGTTGAAAACTTCTCCCTGTCCGATCCATTGTTCTTGAGGACAGGTCATAGTCAGGTCTCAATGTTCCTATCAATATCCAGCCAACAAATGTCACTCTCGGGGTGACAAGAAAGGGCAAGGTCCCAAGGCACAAGACTCACCCTCTGAGGTCCAGACCCACCTAAGAGAAAGGGGTCCCTGGGAGGGGTGGTGGTCCTCCTGCCATGGAGGGTTTGTCCAGGAGCTGGTCTGGGTCCTCCCACCAGTGCCCACGCCTCACAGAGGTGGCAGCTCTGCCTTGGTGGCTCCCTCAGGGCCAGGTCCCAGACCCTTGCTAGCTCTCATCACTGAGGGAGCCGGGTGCACATGACCCAACAGGTCTTAATGCTCCTCAGGCCACCCAAACAGTGGCGGTCGGGTACCCTGGACTGTGAGCCATACCCTCAGGGTCACAGTGGCGGTGTGTGGTAGAGGTTCAACACTGCCTCAAGGCCTGGTCTGGGCCAATGGTCATTCATGGCCTTGGCTCTGGAGCCCTGCAGGACACACTCCCAGCCTGTTCTCTGGGCCCCCCATCACACCAGCTGGCCCAAGGCCGTGTGAGCAGAGGAATGCTGGGGAGAAGGCTGGAACTTGCCTCTTACCTCACGCTCCAGGTCTGAAGGGGCAGCACTCCACTGACTGCTGCCTAACAAAGGGCCCCCACTAAAGATGGCTGACAGACAGTGGCTTGCTTGGGGCAGGGGCCCACTACACTGCCCACCAATGGCTGAGCAGGGTGGTCACAGTGGCATTAGTGGTCTCCTGGGAACCATTGCCTGGTAACGGGGCAGTGGGTCACAGTGCACAGCAAGGGCTGCCTGGGAAGGGCTGCATTCAGCTGGCTATGGTACAATTCCCCCTTTTCTTTGGTCCTCTGCAACCCTGAGGAGAATATGTGGGTATGATTTGGATAGAGTGGTTAATCATAAACTCAGCAGCGGATCTCTGTTTTAGGGGACTTGCTTTCAACCTCGATTCCTGGTTCATCTTTTCCAAAGTCTTTCAGGGAATGGGGTGACGGCCACTCTAGCTACGTGCTGCTGGAGGAAAGCAAAGCCCTACAGTGCATTCTGAGTTGGAAGCAATGCCACGTTGCAAGTCTCGATCCAAGTCTTATATAAACTTGTATAAGGAATCCAGGAGAATAAGCCTGAAAAGCAGCGTGAGGGTGGCACTCTGGGGAAACGTTCTGGGAGGTAATCCAGACACGCAGAAGCAGAAGGGAAGAAATTGTTGTAAGTTGTTAGGAAGTTGAGGGGAAGAGCTTCCCGTAACGGGAGAACACAGATCAAAATCAGCATTATTGCGAAGCAAATCCACAAACGTTAGTAGCATATGCATCTGTTTACTCAGTTTGTCAAAACTGCATTGGTAAGAGTCTTCTTGAAGTTGAAGCACTTTGGGAAAGCCTCAGCCTAACTATCTGTTAGACACTTAAAGAGGCAAGGTTAAAGATCGCATGACAAGGGGTTGAGAAGGAAGCTTAATCAAGTGGCTCTCATGTAACCGTCAGCATGGCTGACCGATTATCCCAAGGCATACCTGCATTTCAGAAACTTTGTACCCTCTCTAGAATATCGACAGGTGTGCCATGTATCCATCCTGAATAATTGGAGAAGCTTCGCCCCCATTTCACAATGTTTTCTCTGTAATTTCCATCCCAGATATACGACTGAAATAGTCCTCCCTGAGTTGCCTTAAGGACCAAGCAACTAATCCAAAGTTAACAAACTATTTCAAAACACCTGGTCCAATAAGCTCATCAGTCCTTTGAAGAGAATTCTTCTTTCTTCTCCAAAGTGAGAAGAGATCTTAAAAGCAAATCGAGATCCCTTAAAGGCAGGACAGTTCACATACCATGGTATTGAAAGCAGCATTCCAAGTAAACGTGTTCTCTTGGCAGAGGGGAACCCAATCCAGCCTTGAAAAAAACGTATTTTTAATAACAGTATCCATTTCCCGAAGTGGAGATTCGTTTCAGCCCAATGATGCATCAAATGTTGGTTTTTCGCTCAACACATTTATCCCACCTTCCTACTCTATCCTGAAATGTGTTCCTTTTCATGAGTTTCTTAGCTTTAATTACATATTTCGATTACAATCCTCAAGTCCTTAACACCTTCACTTAGTGAAAACCAAGAAGCAAGCAATTGTCAGCTTGGTGTCATACCAGCATTTCTCATTGCAAACGGATGCTTTTGAGACCTTCTGCTAAGTAGGCAAAGGTAGGGAATCTTAGATGTGCCCAGCATCCAATGTTCCAATCCTCGATCCTCTTTGAAATGACCTGGAGAGTAAAGGAATGCTTGCGACTTAACTTGGTGAAGTTTCATGCTCCCCAAATCTAGAGAGGCCATTTAGAAAGACTTCAAGTGTCATCATTTCAACTTATGGTCCTTGCTGTCAAATTGGCAACAGATATAAGGTCTTTTTGGATCTCTAAGAAACCTAGGGACCGCAGAAGGTTTACACTTCAGAATGCAAGAAGCTTAAGGCAGCTTCCATACCAGATATCAGTTCAGTACTAGCTATTTGCCAGATCATCAGGACCTGAAATCCATGGAGGCCAATTCTCTCAAGAGGAGGAAGTATTCAATAGGTAAGTGCTTCCCTTTCAGTGAAATAGAGCTCATTTACACATCAACTCGGCAGTTGATGTCAATTGCCTAATCCCTAAAAGTTGCCCAAATCTGGAGAATGCACCTGAAAGGGGTGCGTTGGGGAAGCACATTTGAGTTTCCCAGAGCCACAACACTTTCACACAAAACAAACGCAAAAGTACATGCAAAAAAGAAACTCTCAGTCCTGAGGACCAAAGCAAAGGGTGAGGATGAACAACATCCTCAGTGTTTTCGAACTACGTTCCCTCATTTTAACAACAAAACGACAAACAACATGCAAATTGAAAGATAGGGAATCACGACCACAGTTGTCATGCCTACTGACCTGGGAAGCAGAAAGAGCCAAAAAGGAAAAAGCAAAGAAATTAGGAAAAGTTCAATTTGCTTCATTAATTTCCACATGTCTCCTGGAAATATGCTCGTTTTCTCAGGGTCACAATGATGAAAACCAAAAGGATTTCACTGAGCAAACTTTCTCTAACTGAATATTTTACATAGACTGGTTTTGGAGATATGAAAAAGATTCATTTGATGCCATGTTTCACCAGAATCTGTAGAATATGCTGGCCATGCAATGTAAAAAAAAAAAAAAAAAAATACTTGTAACTTAGCGGACTACAAGATGGACTAGAGCTCTGCTGATCACAGCAGGTGTTATCCAATAGCAGACAGACAAATGCAATGCCAAAAGGTCTCTCAGGATCGCAGTTCCCAGCCACCAAAAGGGAGATTCCTACCCATTGGAAAGGGAATATGTCAACCAATGTTCCACCACAGCTGAAACACAACGCAGGAGGGAACGATACCTAGTGTGATCATATGCAAGCTCCGTTACTGACCAAAGACGTCTCAAGTACTCAATGCAAGTGCTGTTTCACACACCTACAATGTACGAATCACAAACAGGATCCCACAAACCAAAGCACAGACTGCCGTGATTAACACCACATTGACACACACAAACACATGAAGAACAAATAAACACTCCAATCACAAACACAGAAAGCCAGAGAAGGCATTTTGTCAACTTCCACTTCCACTGCCACATGGAGGCCCCCAGTTCTCAAGAGGGAATGGACTCAGAGGGGCTCACATCCGCTAAGGGGAGCAGCCCAGTTGGAGTAGACCTATTTCCCAGCCTGTGCAAGCTGGAGCCACTTACCCCCAAATGACATGAACTGTATACCGTTGCTCTGGACATGTCTCCAAGACAAGCAGCCTCGTGCTGTAGGGCAGCCACTGCATATCAGGGAGAATCCCTGCCAGTATCCTGGAGCCAAATGTACTCTGGCATGTGCTGGGAACTTTAAATGGGGATGCCCCTGATCGAGATAAACACACCATGGGCACAGACCTCCTGGCTGGCTTGCTATAATTGGTAACCAAAGGCCAGGATGTGTGCCCGATGCACAGTGAGGCCAAGCAACAGCAAAACATTGGACTTTGGAGCCGAGAAATATTTGTTGTTGAGACATTCAAGGAAATGGGTGGCTTATGCCGGGTAATCCCCAACCTTGAAAGCTTTTAGCAAAGCCCTCTTAGAGGTAAGGTGATGGAGGGGTGTGGCTGTTCGTTGAAAACTTCTCCCTGTCCGATCCTTTGTTCTTGAGGACAGGTCATAATCAGGTCTCAATGTTCCTATCACTCTTCAGCCAACAAATCTCACTCTCTGGGTGACAAGAAAGGGCAAGATCCCAAGGCACAAGGCTCACCCTCCGAGGTCCAGACCCACCTAAGAGAAAGGGGTCCCTGGGAGGGGTGGTGGTCCTCCTGCCATGGAGGGTTTGTCCAGGAGCTGGCCTGGGTCCTCCCACCAGTGCCCACGCCTCCCAGAGGAGGCAGCTCTGCCTTGGTGGCTCCCTCAGGGCCAGGTCCCAGACCCTTGCTAGCTGTCATCACTGAGTAAGCAGGGTGCACACGACCCAACAGGTCTTAATGCTCCTCAGGCCACCCAAACAGTGGCGGTCAGGTACCCCAGACTGTGAGCCATACCCTTAGGGTCACAGTGGCGGTGTGTGGTAGAGGTTCAACACTGCCTCAAGCCCTGGTCTGGGCCACTGGGCATTCATGTCCTTGGCTCTTGAGCCCTGCAGGACACACCCCCAGCCTGTTCTCTGGGCCCCCCATCACACCAGCTGGCCCAAGGCCGTGTGAGCAGAAGAATGCTGGGGAGAAGGCTGGCACTTGCCTCTTACCTCACGCTCCAGGTCTGAAGGGGCAGCACTCCACTGACTGCTGCCTAAAAAAGGGCCCCCACTAAAGATGGCTGACAGACAGTGGCTTGCTTGGGGCAGGGGCCCACTACACTGCCCACCAATGGCTGAGCAGGGTGGTCACAGTGGCATTAGTGGTCTCCTGGTAACCATTGCCTGGTAACGGGGCAGTGGGTCACAGTGCACAGCAAGGGCTGCCTGGGAAGGGCTGCATTCAGCTGGCTATGGTACAATTCCCCCTTTTCTTTGGTCATCTGCAACCCTGAGGAGAATATGTGGGTATGATTTGGATAGAGTGGTTATTCATAAACTCCGCAGCGAATCTCTGTTTTAGGGGACTTGCTTTCAACCTCCATTCCTGCTTCATCTTTTCCCAACTCTTTCAGGGAATGGGGTGACGACCACTCTAGTTACATCCTGCTGCAGGAAAGCAAAGCCCTAAGTGCATTCTGAGTTGGAAGCAATGCCACGTTGCAAGGCTTGATCCAAGTCATATAAACTTGCATAAGGAATCCAGGAGAATAAGCCTGAAAAGCAGCGTGAGGGTGGCACTCTGGGGGAGACGTTCTGGCAGGAAATCCAGACACGCAGAAGCAGAAGGGAAGAAATTGTTGCAAGTTGTTAGGAAGTTGAGGGGAAGAGCTTCCCTTAACGGGAGAACACAGATCAAAATCAGCATTATTGCAAAGCAAATCCATAAACGTTAGTAGCATATGCATCTGTTTACTCAGTTTGTCAAAACTGCATTGGTAAGAGTCTTCTTGAAGTTGAAGCACTTTGGGAAAGCCTCAGCCTAACTATCTGTTAGACACTTAAAGAGGCAAGGTTAAAGATCGGATGACAAGGGGTTGAGAAGGAAGCTTAATCAAGTGGCTCTCATGTAACCGTCAGCATGGCTGACCGATTATCCCAAGGCATACCTGCATTTCAGAAACTTTGTACGCTTTCTAGAATATCAACAGGTTGACATGTATCCATCCTGTGAAATTGGAAAAGCTTCTCCCCCATTTCACAATGTTTTCTCTGTAATTTCCATACCAGATATACGACTGAAATAGTCCTCCTTGAGTTGCCTTAAGGGCCCTGAAACTAATCCAAAGTTAACAAAATATTTCAAAACACCTGGTCCAATAAGCTCATCAGTCCTTTGAAGAGAATTCTTCTTTCTTCTCCAAAGTGAGAAGAGATCTTAAAAGCAAATCGAGATCCCTTAAAGGCAGGACAGTTCACATACCATGTTATTGAAAGCAGCATTCCAAGTAAACGTGTTCTGTTGGCAGAGGGGAACCCAATCCAGCCTTGAAAAAAACGTATTTTTAATAACAGTATCCATTTCCCGAAGTGGAGTTTCGTTTCAGCCCAATGATGCATCAAATGTTGGTTTTTGGCTCAACACATTTATCGCACCTTCCTACTCTATCCTGAAATGTGTTCCTTTTGATGAGTTTCTTAGCTTTAATTACATATTTCGATTACAATCCTCAAGTCCTTAACACCTTCACTTAGTGAAAACCAAGAAGCAAGCAATTATCAGCTTGGTGTCGTACCAGCATTTCTGATTGCAAACGGATGCTTTCGAGACCTTCTGCTAAGTAGGCAAAGGTAGGGAATCTTAGATGTGGCCAGCATCCAATGTTCCAATCCTCGATCCTCTTTGAAATGACCTGGAGAGTAAAGGAATGCTTGCGACTTAACTTGGTGAAGTTTCATGCTCCCCAAATATAGAGAGGCCATTTAGAAAGACTTCAAGTGTCATCATTTCAACTTATGGTCCTTGCTGTCAAATTTGCAACAGATATAAAGTCTTATTGTATCTTTAAGAAACCTAGGGACCGCAGAAGGTTTACACTTCAGAATGCAAGAAGCTTAAGGCAGCTTCCATACCAGATATCAGTTCAGTACTAGCTATTTGCCAGATCATCAGGACCTGAAATCCATGGAGGCCAATTCTCTCAAGAGGAGGAAGTATTCAATAGGTAAGTGCTTCCCTTTCAGTGAAATAGAGCTCAATTACAAATCAACTCGGCAGTTGATGTCAATTGCCTAATCCCTAAAAGTGGCCCAAATCTGGAGAATGCACCTGAAAGGGGTGCGTTGGGGAAGCACATTTGAGTTTCCCAGAGCCACAACACTTTCACACAAAACAAACGCAAAAGTACATGCAAAAAAGAAACTCTCAGTCCTGAGGACCAAAGCAAAGGGTGAGGATGAACAACATCCTCAGTGTTTTCGAAGTACGTTCCCTCATTTTAACAACAAAACGACAAACAACATGCAAATTGAAAGATAGGGAATCACGACCACAGTTGTCATGCCTACTGACCTGGGAAGCAGAAAGAGCCAAAAAGGAAAAAGCAAAGAAATTAGGAAAAGTTCAATTTGCTTCATAAACTTCCACATGTCTCCTGGAAATATGCTCGTTTTCTCAGGGTCACAATGATGAAAACCAAAAGGATTTCACTGAGCAAACTTTCTCTAACTGAATATTTTACATAGACTGGTTTTGGAGATATGAAAATGATTCATTTGATGCCATGTTTCACCAGAATCTGTAGAATATGCTGGCCATGCAATGTAAAAAAAAAAAAAAATACTTGTAACTTAGCGGACTACAAGATGGACTAGAGCTCTGCTGATCACAGCAGGTGTTATCCAATAGCAGACAGACAAATGCAATGCCAAAAGGTCTCTCAGGATCGCAGTTCCCAGCCACCAAAAGGGAGATTCCTACCCATTGGAAAGGGAATATGTCAACCAATGTTCCACCACAGCTGAAACACAACGCAGGAGGGAACGATACCTAGTGTGATCATATGCAAGCTCCGTTACTGACCAAAGACGTCTCAAGTACTCAATGCAAGTGCTGTTTCACACACCTACAATGTACGAATCACAAACTGGATCCCACAAACCAAAGCCCAGACTGCCGTGATTAACACCACATTGACACACACAAACACATGAAGAACAAATAAACACTCCAATCACAAAGACAGAAAGCCAGAGAAGGCATTTTGTCAACTTCCACTTCCACTCCCACATGGAGGCCCCCAGTTCTCAAGAGGGAATGGACTCAGAGGGGCTCACATCCGCTAAGGGGAGCAGCCCAGTTGGAGTAGAGCTATTTCCCAGCCTGTGCAAGCTGGAGCCACTTACCCCCAAATGACATGAACTGTATACCGTTGCTCTGGACATGTCTCCAAGACAAGCAGCCTCGTGCTGTAGGGCAGCCACTGCATATCAGGGAGAATCCCTGCCAGTATCCTGGAGCCAAATGTACTCTGGCATGTGCTGGGAACTTTAAATGGGGATGCCCCTGATCGAGATAAACACACCATGGGCACAGACCTCCTGGCTGGCTTGCTATAATTGGTAACCAAAGGCCAGGATGTGTGCCCGATGCACAGTGAGGCCAAGCAACAGCAAAACATTGGACTTTGGAGCCGAGAAATATTTGTTGTTGAGACATTCAAGGAAATGGGTGGCTTATGCCGGGTAATCCCCAACCTTGAAAGCTTTTAGCAAAGCCCTCTTAGAGGTAAGGTGATGGAGGGGTGTGGCTGTTCGTTGAAAACTTCTCCCTGTCCGATCCTTTGTTCCTGAGGACAGGTCATAGTCAGGTCTCAATGTTCCTATCAATCTCCAGCAAACAAATGTCACTCTCTGGGTGACAAGAAAGGGCAAGGTCCCAAGGCACAAGGCTCACCCTCTGAGGTCCAGACCCACCTAAGAGAAAGGGGTCCCTGGGAGGGGTGGTGGTCCTCCTGCCATGGAGGGTTTGTCCAGGAGCTGGTCTGGGTCCTCCCACCAGTGCCCAAGCCTCCCAGAGGACGCAGCTCTGCCTTGGTGGCTCCCTCAGGGCCAGGTCCCAGACCCTTGCTAGCTGTCATCACTGAGGGAGCCGGGTGCACATGACCCAACAGGTCTTAATGCTCCTCAGGCCACCCAAACAGTGGCGGTCAGGTACCCCAGACAGTGAGCCATACCCTTAGGGTCACAGTGGCTGTGTGTGGTAGAGGTTCAACACTGCCTCAAGGCCTGGTCTGGGCCAGTGGGCATTCATGGCCTTGGCTCTGGAGCCATGCAGGACACACCCCCAGCCTGTTCTCTGGGCCCCCCATCACACCAGCAGGCCCAAGGCCGTGTGAGCAGAAGAATGCTGGGGAGAAGGCTGGCACTTGCCTCTTACCTCACGCTCCAGGTCTGAAGGGGCAGCACTGCACTGACTGCTGCCTAAAAAAGGGCCCCCACTAAAGATGGCTGACAGACAGTGGCTTGCTTGGGGCAGGGGCCCACTACACTGCCCACCAATGGCTGAGCAGGGTGGTCACAGTGGCATTAGTGGTCTCCTGGTAACCATTGCCTGGTAACGGGGCAGTGGGTCACAGTGCACAGCAAGGGCTGCCTGGGAAGGGCTGCATTCAGCTGGCTATGGTACAATTCCCCCTTTTCTTTGGTCATCTGCAACCCTGAGGAGAATATGTGGGTATGATTTGGATAGAGTGGTTAATCATAAACTCAGCAGCAGATCTCTGTTTTAGGGGACTTGCTTTCAACCTCCATTCCTGGTTCATCTTTTCCAGAATCTTTCAGGGAATGGGGTGACGACCACTCTAGCTACATCCTGCTGAAGGAAAGCAAAGCCCTAAGTGCATTCTGAGTTGGAAGCAATGCCACGTTGCAAGGCTTGATCCAAGTCTTATATAAACTTGTATAAGGAATCCAGGAGAATAAGCCTGAAAAGCAGCGTGAGGGTGGCACTCTGGGGGAGACGTTCTTTCAGGTAATCCAGACACGCAGAAGCAGAAGGGAAGAAATTGTTGTAAGTTGTTAGGAAGTTGAGGGGAAGAGCTTCCCTTAACGGGAGAACACAGATCAAAATCAGCATTATTGCAAAGCAAATCCATAAACGTTAGTAGCATATGCATCTGTTTACTCAGTTTGTCAAAACTGCATTGGTAAGAGTCTTCTTGAAGTTGAAGCACTTTGGGAAAGCCTCAGCCTAACTATCTGTTAGACACTTAAAGAGGCAAGGTTAAAGATCGGATGACAAGGGGTTGAGAAGGAAGCTTAATCAAGTGGCTCTCATGTAACCGTCTGCATGGCTGACCGATTATCCCAAGGCATACCTGCATTTCAAAAACTTTGTACCCTTCCTTGAATATCGAGAGGTTGACATGTATCCATCCTGTGAAATTGGAATAGCTTCTCCCCCATTTCTCAATGTTTTCTCTGTAATTTCCATACCAGATATACGACTGAAATACTCCTCCTTGAGTTGCCTTAAGGGCCCTGAAACTAATCCAAAGTTAACAAAATATTTCAAAACACCTGGTCCAATAAGCTCATCAGTCCTTTGAAGAGAATTCTTCTTTCTTCTCCAAAGTGAGAAGAGATCTTAAAAGCAAATAGAGATCCCTTAAAGGCAGGACAGTTCACATACCATGGTATTGAAAGCAGCATTCCAAGTAAATGTGTTCTCTTGGCAGAAGGGAACCCAATCCAGCCTTGAGAAAAACGTATTTTTAATAACAGTATCCATTTCCCGAAGTGGAGTTTCGTTTCAGCCCAATGATGCATCAAATGTTGGTTTTTGGCTCAACACATTTATCCCACCTTCCTACTCTATCCTGAAATGTGTTCCTTTTCATGAGTTTCTTAGCTTTAATTACATATTTCGATTACAATCCTCAAGTCCTTAACACCTTCACTTAGTGAAAACCAAGAAGCAAGCAATTGTCAGCTGGATGCCATACCAGCATTTCTGATTGCAAACGGATGCTTTTGAGACCTTCTGCTAAGTAGGCAAAGGTAGGGAATCTTAGATGTGCCCAGCATCCAATGTTCCAATCCTCTATCCTCTTTGAAATGACCCGGAGAGTCAAGGAATGCTTCCCACTTAACTTGGTGAAGTTTCATGCTCCCAAATCTAGAGAGGCCATTTAGAAAGACTTCAAGTGTCATCATTTCAACTTATGGTCCTTGCTGTCAAATTGGCAACAGATATAAGGTCTTTTTGGATCTCTAAGAAACCTAGGGACCGCAGAAGGTTTACACTTCAGAACACAAGAAGCTTAAGGCAGCTTCCATACCAGATATCAGTTCAGTACTAGCTATTTGCCAGATCATCAGGACCTGAAATCCATGGAGGCCAATTCTCTCAAGAGGAGGAAGTATTCAATAGGTAAGTGCTTCCCTTTCAGTGAAATAGAGCTCAATTACAAATCAACTCGGCAGTTGATGTCAATTGCCTAATCCCTAAAAGTTGCCCAAATCTGGAGAATGCACCTGAAAGGGGTGCGTTGGGGAAGCACATTTGAGTTTCCCAGAGCCACAACACTTTCACACAAAACAAACGCAAAAGTACATGCAAAAAAGAAACTCTCAGTCCTGAGGACCAAAGCAAAGGGTGAGGATGAACAACATCCTCAGTGTTTTCGAAGTACGTTCCCTCATTTTAACAACAAAACGACAAACAACATGCAAATTGAAAGATAGGGAATCACGACCACAGTTGTCATGCCTACTGACCTGGGAAGCAGAAAGAGCCAAAAAGGAAAAAGCAAAGAAATTAGGAAAAGTTCAATTTGCTTCATAAACTTCCACATGTCTCCTGGAAATATGCTCGTTTTCTCAGGGTCACAATGATGAAAACCAAAAGGATTTCACTGAGCAAACTTTCTCTAACTGAATATTTTACATAGACTGGTTTTGGAGATATGAAAATGATTCATTTGATGCCATGTTTCACCAGAATCTGTAGAATATGCTGGCCATGCAATGTAAAAAAAAAAAAAAAAATACTTGTAACTTAGCGGACTACAAGATGGACTAGAGCTCTGCTGATCACAGCAGGTGTTATCCAATAGCAGACAGACAAATGCAATGCCAAAAGGTCTCTCAGGATCGCAGTTCCCAGCCACCAAAAGGGAGATTCCTACCCATTGGAAAGGGAATATGTCAACCAATGTTCCACCACAGCTGAAACACAACGCAGGAGGGAACGATACCTAGTGTGATCATATGCAAGCTCCGTTACTGACCAAAGACGTCTCAAGTACTCAATGCAAGTGCTGTTTCACACACCTACAATGTACGAATCACAAACTGGATCCCACAAACCAAAGCACAGACTGCCGTGATTAACACCACATTGACACACACAAACACATGAAGAACAAATAAACACTCCAATCACAAAGACAGAAAGCCAGAGAAGGCATTTTGTCAACTTCCACTTCCACTCCCACATGGAGGCCCCCAGTTCTCAAGAGGGAATGGACTCAGAGGGGCTCACATCCGCTAAGGGGAGCAGCCCAGTTGGAGTAGAGCTATTTCCCAGCCTGTGCAAGCTGGAGCCACTTACCCCCAAATGACATGAACTGTATACCGTTGCTCTGGACATGTCTCCAAGACAAGCAGCCTCGTGCTGTAGGGCAGCCACTGCATATCAGGGAGAATCCCTGCCAGTATCCTGGAGCCAAATGTACTCTGGCATGTGCTGGGAACTTTAAATGGCGATGCCCCTGATCGAGATAAACACACCATGGGCACAGACCTCCTGGCTGGCTTGCTATAATTGGTAACCAAAGGCCAGGATGTGTGCCCGATGCACAGTGAGGCCAAGCAACAGCAAAACATTGGACTTTGGAGCCGAGAAATATTTGTTGTTGAGACATTCAAGGAAATGGGTGGCTTATGCCGGGTAATCCCCAACCTTGAAAGCTTTTAGCAAAGCCCTCTTAGAGGTAAGGTGATGGAGGGGTGTGGCTGTTCGTTGAAAACTTCTCCCTGTCCGATCCTTTGTTCCTGAGGAAAGGTCATAGTCAGGTCTCAATGTTCCTATCAATCTCCAGCAAACAAATGTCACTCTCTGGGTGACAAGAAAGGGCAAGGTCCCAAGGCACAAGGCTCACCCTCTGAGGTCCAGACCCACCTAAGAGAAAGGGGTCCCTGGGAGGGGTGGTGGTCCTCCTGCCATGGAGGGTTTGTCCAGGAGCTGGTCTGGGTCCTCCCACCAGTGCCCAAGCCTCCCAGAGGACGCAGCTCTGCCTTGGTGGCTCCCTCAGGGCCAGGTCCCAGACCCTTGCTAGCTGTCATCACTGAGGGAGCCGGGTGCACATGACCCAACAGGTCTTAATGCTCCTCAGGCCACCCAAACAGTGGCGGTCAGGTACCCCAGACAGTGAGCCATACCCTTAGGGTCACAGTGGCTGTGTGTGGTAGAGGTTCAACACTGCCTCAAGGCCTGGTCTGGGCCAGTGGGCATTCATGGCCTTGGCTCTGGAGCCATGCAGGACACACCCCCAGCCTGTTCTCTGGGCCCCCCATCACACCAGCAGGCCCAAGGCCGTGTGAGCAGAAGAATGCTGGGGAGAAGGCTGGCACTTGCCTCTTACCTCACGCTCCAGGTCTGAAGGGGCAGCACTGCACTGACTGCTGCCTAAAAAAGGGCCCCCACTAAAGATGGCTGACAGACAGTGGCTTGCTTGGGGCAGGGGCCCACTACACTGCCCACCAATGGCTGAGCAGGGTGGTCACAGTGGCATTAGTGGTCTCCTGGTAACCATTGCCTGGTAACGGGGCAGTGGGTCACAGTGCACAGCAAGGGCTGCCTGGGAAGGGCTGCATTCAGCTGGCTATGGTACAATTCCCCCTTTTCTTTGGTCATCTGCAACCCTGAGGAGAATATGTGGGTATGATTTGGATAGAGTGGTTAATCATAAACTCAGCAGCAGATCTCTGTTTTAGGGGACTTGCTTTCAACCTCCATTCCTGGTTCATCTTTTCCAGAATCTTTCAGGGAATGGGGTGACGACCACTCTAGCTACATCCTGCTGCAGGAAAGCAAAGCCCTAAGTGCATTCTGAGTTGGAAGCAATGCCACGTTGCAAGGCTTGATCCAAGTCTTATATAAACTTGTATAAGGAATCCAGGAGAATAAGCCTGAAAAGCAGCGTGAGGGTGGCACTCTGGGGGAGACGTTCTTTCAGGTAATCCAGACACGCAGAAGCAGAAGGGAAGAAATTGTTGTAAGTTGTTAGGAAGTTGAGGGGAAGAGCTTCCCTTAACGGGAGAACACAGATCAAAATCAGCATTATTGCAAAGCAAATCCATAAACGTTAGTAGCATATGCATCTGTTTACTCAGTTTGTCAAAACTGCATTGGTAAGAGTCTTCTTGAAGTTGAAGCACTTTGGGAAAGCCTCAGCCTAACTATCTGTTAGACACTTAAAGAGGCAAGGTTAAAGATCGGATGACAAGGGGTTGAGAAGGAAGCTTAATCAAGTGGCTCTCATGTAACCGTCTGCATGGCTGACCGATTATCCCAAGGCATACCTGCATTTCAAAAACTTTGTACCCTTCCTTGAATATCGAGAGGTTGACATGTATCCATCCTGTGAAATTGGAATAGCTTCTCCCCCATTTCTCAATGTTTTCTCTGTAATTTCCATACCAGATATACGACTGAAATACTCCTCCTTGAGTTGCCTTAAGGGCCCTGCAACTAATCCAAAGTTAACAAAATATTTCAAAACACCTGGTCCAATAAGCTCATCAGTCCTTTGAAGAGAATTCTTCTTTCTTCTCCAAAGTGAGAAGAGATCTTAAAAGCAAATAGAGATCCCTTAAAGGCAGGACAGTTCACATACCATGGTATTGAAAGCAGCATTCCAAGTAAATGTGTTCTCTTGGCAGAGGGGAACCCAATCCAGCCTTGAGAAAAACGTATTTTTAATAACAGTATCCATTTCCCGAAGTGGAGTTTCGTTTCAGCCCAATGATGCATCAAATGTTGGTTTTTGGCTCAACACATTTATCGCACCTTCCTACTCTATCCTGAAATGTGTTCCTTTTCATGAGTTTCTTAGCTTTAATTACATATTTCGATTACAATCCTCAAGTCCTTAACACCTTCACTTAGTGAAAACCAAGAAGCAAGCAATTGTCAGCTGGATGCCATACCAGCATTTCTGATTGCAAACGGATGCTTTTGAGACCTTCTGCTAAGTAGGCAAAGGTAGGGAATCTTAGATGTGCCCAGCATCCAATGTTCCAATCCTCTATCCTCTTTGAAATGACCCGGAGAGTCAAGGAATGCTTGCCACTTAACTTGGTGAAGTTTCATGCTCCCAAATCTAGAGAGGCCATTTAGAAAGACTTCAAGTGTCATCATTTCAACTTATGGTCCTTGCTGTCAAATTGGCAACAGATATAAGGTCTTTTTGGATCTCTAAGAAACCTAGGGACCGCAGAAGGTTTACACTTCAGAATGCAAGAAGCTTAAGGCAGCTTCCATACCAGATATCAGTTCAGTACTAGCTATTTGCCAGATCATCAGGACCTGAAATCCATGGACGCCAATTCTCTCCAGAGGAGGAAGTATTGAATAGGTAAGTGCTTCCCTTTCAGTGAAATAGAGCTCATTTACACATCAACTCGGCAGTTGATGTCAATTGCCTTATCCCTAAAAGTGGCCCAAATCTGGAGAATGCACCTGAAAGGGGTGCGTTGGGGAAGCACATTTGAGTTTCCCAGAGCCACAACACTTTCACACAAAACAAACGCAAAAGTACATGCAAAAAAGAAACTCTCAGTCCTGAGGACCAAAGCAAAGGGTGAGGATGAACAACATCCTCAGTGTTTTCGAACTACGTTCCCTCATTTTAACAACAAAACGACAAACAACATGCAAATTGAAAGATAGGGAATCAGGACCACAGTTGTCATGCCTACTGACCTGGGAAGCAGAAAGAGCCAAAAAGGAAAAAGCAAAGAAATTAGGAAAAGTTCAATTTGCTTCATGAACTTCCACATGTCTCCTGGAAATATGCTCGTTTTCTCAGGGTCACAATGATGAAAACCAAAAGGATTTCACTGAGCAAACTTTCTCTAACTGAATATTTTACATAGACTGGTTTTGGAGATATGAAAATGATTCATTTGATGCCATGTTTCACCAGAATCTGTAGAATATGCTGGCCATGCAATGTAAAAAAACAAAAAAATACTTGCTTGTCCCTTAGCGGACTACAAGATGGACTAGAGCTCTGCTGATCACAGCAGGTGTTATCCAATAGCAGAGAGACAAATGCAATGCCAAAAGGTCTCTGAGGATCGCAGTTCCCAGGCACCAAAGGGGAGATTCCTACCCATTGGAAAGGGAATATGTCAACCAATGTTCCACCACAGCTGAAACACAACGCAGGAGGGAACGATACCTAGTGTGATCATATGCAAGCTCCGTTACTGACCAAAGACGTCTCAAGTACTCAATGCAAGTGCTGTTTCACACACCTACAATGTACGAATCACAAACTGGATCCCACAAACCAAAGCACAGACTGCCGTGATTAACACCACATTGACACACACAAACACATGAAGAACAAATAAACACTCCAATCACAAAGACAGAAAGCCAGAGAAGGCATTTTGTCAACTTCCACTTCCACTCCCACATGGAGGCCCCCAGTTCTCAAGAGGGAATGGACTCAGAGGGGCTCACATCCGCTAAGGGGAGCAGCCCAGTTGGAGTAGAGCTATTTCCCAGCCTGTGCAAGCTGGAGCCACTTACCCCCAAATGACATGAACTGTATACCGTTGCTCTGGACATGTCTCCAAGACAAGCAGCCTCGTGCTGTAGGGCAGCCACTGCATATCAGGGAGAATCCCTGCCAGTATCCTGGAGCCAAATGTACTCTGGCATGTGCTGGGAACTTTAAATGGCGATGCCCCTGATCGAGATAAACACACCATGGGCACAGACCTCCTGGCTGGCTTGCTATAATTGGTAACCAAAGGCCAGGATGTGTGCCCGATGCACAGTGAGGCCAAGCAACAGCAAAACATTGGACTTTGGAGCCGAGAAATATTTGTTGTTGAGACATTCAAGGAAATGGGTGGCTTATGCCGGGTAATCCCCAACCTTGAAAGCTTTTAGCAAAGCCCTCTTAGAGGTAAGGTGATGGAGGGGTGTGGCTGTTCGTTGAAAACTTCTCCCTGTCCGATCCTTTGTTCCTGAGGAAAGGTCATAGTCAGGTCTCAATGTTCCTATCAATCTCCAGCAAACAAATGTCACTCTCTGGGTGACAAGAAAGGGCAAGGTCCCAAGGCACAAGGCTCACCCTCTGAGGTCCAGACCCACCTAAGAGAAAGGGGTCCCTGGGAGGGGTGGTGGTCCTCCTGCCATGGAGGGTTTGTCCAGGAGCTGGTCTGGGTCCTCCCACCAGTGCCCAAGCCTCCCAGAGGACGCAGCTCTGCCTTGGTGGCTCCCTCAGGGCCAGGTCCCAGACCCTTGCTAGCTGTCATCACTGAGGGAGCCGGGTGCACATGACCCAACAGGTCTTAATGCTCCTCAGGCCACCCAAACAGTGGCGGTCAGGTACCCCAGACAGTGAGCCATACCCTTAGGGTCACAGTGGCTGTGTGTGGTAGAGGTTCAACACTGCCTCAAGGCCTGGTCTGGGCCAGTGGGCATTCATGGCCTTGGCTCTGGAGCCATGCAGGACACACCCCCAGCCTGTTCTCTGGGCCCCCCATCACACCAGCAGGCCCAAGGCCGTGTGAGCAGAAGAATGCTGGGGAGAAGGCTGGCACTTGCCTCTTACCTCACGCTCCAGGTCTGAAGGGGCAGCACTGCACTGACTGCTGCCTAAAAAAGGGCCCCCACTAAAGATGGCTGACAGACAGTGGCTTGCTTGGGGCAGGGGCCCACTACACTGCCCACCAATGGCTGAGCAGGGTGGTCACAGTGGCATTAGTGGTCTCCTGGTAACCATTGCCTGGTAACGGGGCAGTGGGTCACAGTGCACAGCAAGGGCTGCCTGGGAAGGGCTGCATTCAGCTGGCTATGGTACAATTCCCCCTTTTCTTTGGTCATCTGCAACCCTGAGGAGAATATGTGGGTATGATTTGGATAGAGTGGTTAATCATAAACTCAGCAGCAGATCTCTGTTTTAGGGGACTTGCTTTCAACCTCCATTCCTGGTTCATCTTTTCCAGAATCTTTCAGGGAATGGGGTGACGACCACTCTAGCTACATCCTGCTGCAGGAAAGCAAAGCCCTAAGTGCATTCTGAGTTGGAAGCAATGCCACGTTGCAAGGCTTGATCCAAGTCTTATATAAACTTGTATAAGGAATCCAGGAGAATAAGCCTGAAAAGCAGCGTGAGGGTGGCACTCTGGGGGAGACGTTCTTTCAGGTAATCCAGACACGCAGAAGCAGAAGGGAAGAAATTGTTGTAAGTTGTTAGGAAGTTGAGGGGAAGAGCTTCCCTTAACGGGAGAACACAGATCAAAATCAGCATTATTGCAAAGCAAATCCATAAACGTTAGTAGCATATGCATCTGTTTACTCAGTTTGTCAAAACTGCATTGGTAAGAGTCTTCTTGAAGTTGAAGCACTTTGGGAAAGCCTCAGCCTAACTATCTGTTAGACACTTAAAGAGGCAAGGTTAAAGATCGGATGACAAGGGGTTGAGAAGGAAGCTTAATCAAGTGGCTCTCATGTAACCGTCTGCATGGCTGACCGATTATCCCAAGGCATACCTGCATTTCAAAAACTTTGTACCCTTCCTTGAATATCGAGAGGTTGACATGTATCCATCCTGTGAAATTGGAATAGCTTCTCCCCCATTTCTCAATGTTTTCTCTGTAATTTCCATACCAGATATACGACTGAAATACTCCTCCTTGAGTTGCCTTAAGGGCCCTGCAACTAATCCAAAGTTAACAAAATATTTCAAAACACCTGGTCCAATAAGCTCATCAGTCCTTTGAAGAGAATTCTTCTTTCTTCTCCAAAGTGAGAAGAGATCTTAAAAGCAAATAGAGATCCCTTAAAGGCAGGACAGTTCACATACCATGGTATTGAAAGCAGCATTCCAAGTAAATGTGTTCTCTTGGCAGAGGGGAACCCAATCCAGCCTTGAGAAAAACGTATTTTTAATAACAGTATCCATTTCCCGAAGTGGAGTTTCGTTTCAGCCCAATGATGCATCAAATGTTGGTTTTTGGCTCAACACATTTATCGCACCTTCCTACTCTATCCTGAAATGTGTTCCTTTTCATGAGTTTCTTAGCTTTAATTACATATTTCGATTACAATCCTCAAGTCCTTAACACCTTCACTTAGTGAAAACCAAGAAGCAAGCAATTGTCAGCTGGATGCCATACCAGCATTTCTGATTGCAAACGGATGCTTTTGAGACCTTCTGCTAAGTAGGCAAAGGTAGGGAATCTTAGATGTGCCCAGCATCCAATGTTCCAATCCTCTATCCTCTTTGAAATGACCCGGAGAGTCAAGGAATGCTTGCCACTTAACTTGGTGAAGTTTCATGCTCCCAAATCTAGAGAGGCCATTTAGAAAGACTTCAAGTGTCATCATTTCAACTTATGGTCCTTGCTGTCAAATTGGCAACAGATATAAGGTCTTTTTGGATCTCTAAGAAACCTAGGGACCGCAGAAGGTTTACACTTCAGAATGCAAGAAGCTTAAGGCAGCTTCCATACCAGATATCAGTTCAGTACTAGCTATTTGCCAGATCATCAGGACCTGAAATCCATGGACGCCAATTCTCTCCAGAGGAGGAAGTATTGAATAGGTAAGTGCTTCCCTTTCAGTGAAATAGAGCTCATTTACACATCAACTCGGCAGTTGATGTCAATTGCCTTATCCCTAAAAGTGGCCCAAATCTGGAGAATGCACCTGAAAGGGGTGCGTTGGGGAAGCACATTTGAGTTTCCCAGAGCCACAACACTTTCACACAAAACAAACGCAAAAGTACATGCAAAAAAGAAACTCTCAGTCCTGAGGACCAAAGCAAAGGGTGAGGATGAACAACATCCTCAGTGTTTTCGAACTACGTTCCCTCATTTTAACAACAAAACGACAAACAACATGCAAATTGAAAGATAGGGAATCAGGACCACAGTTGTCATGCCTACTGACCTGGGAAGCAGAAAGAGCCAAAAAGGAAAAAGCAAAGAAATTAGGAAAAGTTCAATTTGCTTCATGAACTTCCACATGTCTCCTGGAAATATGCTCGTTTTCTCAGGGTCACAATGATGAAAACCAAAAGGATTTCACTGAGCAAACTTTCTCTAACTGAATATTTTACATAGACTGGTTTTGGAGATATGAAAATGATTCATTTGATGCCATGTTTCACCAGAATCTGTAGAATATGCTGGCCATGCAATGTAAAAAAACAAAAAAATACTTGCTTGTCCCTTAGCGGACTACAAGATGGACTAGAGCTCTGCTGATCACAGCAGGTGTTATCCAATAGCAGAGAGACAAATGCAATGCCAAAAGGTCTCTGAGGATCGCAGTTCCCAGGCACCAAAGGGGAGATTCCTACCCATTGGAAAGGGAATATGTCAACCAATGTTCCACCACAGCTGAAACACAACGCAGGAGGGAACGATACCTAGTGTGATCATATGCAAGCTCCGTTACTGACCAAAGCCGTCTCAAGTACCCAATGCAAGTGCTTTTTCACACACCTACAATGTACGAATCACAAACAGGATCCCACAAACCAAAGCAAAGACTGCCGTGATTAACACCACATTGACACACACAAACACATGAAGAACAAATAAACACTCCAATCACAAAGACAGAAAGCCAGAGAAGGCATTTTGTCAACTTCCACTTCCACTCCCACATGGAGGCCCCCAGTTCTCAAGAGGGAATGGACTCAGAGGGGCTCACATCCGCTAAGGGGAGCAGCCCAGTTGGAGTAGACCTATTTCCCAGCCTGTGCAAGCTGGAGCCACTTACCCCCAAATGACATGAACTGTATACCGTTGCTCTGGACATGTCTCCAAGACAAGCAGCCTCGTGCTGTAGGGCAGCCACTGCATATCAGGGAGAATCCCTGCCAGTATCCTGGAGCCAAATGTACTCTGGCATGTGCTGGGAACTATAAATGGCGATGCCCCTGATCGAGATCAACACACCATGGGCACAGACCTCCTGGCTGGCTCGCTATAATTGGTAACCAAAGGCCAGGATGTGTGCCCGACGCACAGTGAGGCCAAGCAACAGCAAAACATTGGACTTTGGAGCCGAGAAATATTTGTTGTTGAGACATTCAAGGAAATGGGTGGCTTATGCCGGGTAATCCCCAACCTTGAAAGCTTTTAGCAAAGCCCTCTTAGAGGTAAGGTGATGGAGGGGTGTGGCTGTTCGTTGAAAACTTCTCCCTGTCCGATCCTTTGTTCTTGAGGACAGGTCATAGTCAGGTCTCAATGTTCCTATCAATCTCCAGCAAACAAATGTCACTCTCTGGGTGACAAGAAAGGGCAAGGTCCCAAGGCACAAGGCTCACCCTCTGAGGTCCAGACCCACCTAAGAGAAAGGGGTCCCTGGGAGGGGTGGTGGTCCTCCTGCCATGGAGGGTTTGTCCAGGAGCTGGCCTGGGTCCTCCCACCAGTGCCCACGCCTCACAGAGGAGGCAGCTCTGCCTTGGTGGCTCCCTCAGGGCCAGGTCCCAGACCCTTGCTAGCTGTCATCACTGAGGGAGCCGGGTGCACATGACCCAACAAGTCTTAATGCTCCTCAGGCCACCCAAACAGTGGCGGTCAGGTACCCCAGACTGTGAGCCATACCCTTAGGGTCACAGTGGCGGTGTGTGGTAGAGGTTCAACACTGCCCCAAGGCCTGGTCTGGGCCAGTGGGCATTCATGGCCTTGGCTCTGGAGCCATGCAGGACACACCCCCAGCCTGTTCTCTGGGCCCCCCATCACACCAGCTGGCCCAAGGCCGTGTGAGCAGAAGAATGCTGGGGAGAAGGCTGGCACTTGCCTCTTACCTCACGCTCCAGGTCTGAAGGGGCAGCACTCCACTGACTGCTGCCTAAAAAATGGCCCCCACTAAAGATGGCTGACAGACAGTGGCTTGCTTGGGGCAGGGGCCCACTACACTGCCCACCAATGGCTGAGCAGGGTGGTCACAGTGGCATTAGTGGTCTCCTGGGAACCATTGCCTGGTAACGGGGCAGTGGGTCACAGTGCACAGCAAGGGCTGCCTGGGAAGGGCTGCATTCAGCTGGCTATGGTACAATTCCCCCTTTTCTTTGGTCCTCTGCAACCCTGAGGAGAATATGTGGGTATGATTTGGATAGAGTGGTTAATCATAAACTCAGCAGCAGATCTCTGTTTTAGGGGACTTGCTTTCAACCTCCATTCCTGCTTCATCTTTTCCCAAGTCTTTCTGGGAATGGGGTGACGACCACTCTAGCTACGTTCTGCTGGAGGAAAGCAAAGCCCTACAGTGCATTCTGAGTTGGAAGCAATGCCACGTTGCAAGGCTTGATCCAAGTCTTATATAAACTTGTATAAGGAATCCAGGAGAATAAGCCTGAAAAGCAGCGTGAGGGTGGCACTCTGGGGGAGACGTTCTGGCAGGGAATCCAGACACGCAGAAGCAGAAGGGAAGAAATTGTTGCAAGTTGTTAGGAAGTTGAGGGGAAGAGCTTCCCTTAACGGGAGAACACAGATCAAAATCAGCATTATTGCAAAGCAAATCCATAAACGTTAGTAGCATATGCATCTGTTTACTCAGTTTGTCAAAACTGCATTGGTAAGAGTCTTCTTGAAGTTGAAGCACTTTGGGAAAGCCTCAGCCTAACTATCTGTTAGACACTTAAAGAGGCAAGGTTAAAGATCGCATGACAAGGGGTTGAGAAGGAAGCTTAATCAAGTGGCTCTCATGTAACCGTCAGCATGGCTGACCGATTATCCCAAGGCATACCTGCATTTCAGAAACTTTGTACCCTTTCTAGAATATCGACAGGTTGACATGTATCCATCCTGTGAAATTGGAAAAGCTCCTCCCCCATTTCACAATGTTTTCTCTGTAATTTCCATACCAGATATACGACTGAAATAGTCCTCCTTGAGTTGCCTTAAGGGCCCTGAATCTAATCTAAAGTTAACAAACTATTTCAAAACACCTGGTCCAATAAGCTCATCAGTCCTTTGAAGAGAATTCTTCTTTCTTCTCCAAAGTGAGAAGAGATCTTAAAAGCAAATCGAGATCCCTTAAAGGCAGGACAGTTCACATACCATGTTATTGAAAGCAGCATTCCAAGTAAACGTGTTCTCTTGGCAGAGGGGAACCCAATCCAGCCTTGAAAAAAACGTATTTTTAATAACAGTATCCATTTCCCGAAGTGGAGATTCGTTTCAGCCCAATGATGCATCAAATGTTGGTTTTTGGCTCAACACATTTATCGCACCTTCCTACTCTATCCTGAAATGTGTTCCTTTTCATGAGTTTCTTAGCTTTAATTACATATTTCGATTACAATCCTCAAGTCCTTAACACCTTCACTTAGTGAAAACCAAGAAGCAAGCAACTGTCAGCTGGATGTCATACCAGCATTTCTGATTGCAAACGGATGCTTTTGAGACCTGCTGCTAAGTAGGCAAAGGTAGGGAATCTTAGATGTGCCCAGCATCCAAAGTTCCAATCCTCTATCCTCTTTGAAATGACCCGGAGAGTCAAGGAATGCTTGCCACTTAACTTGGTGAAGTTTCATGCTACCCAAATCTAGAGAGGCCATTTAGAAAGACTTCAAGTGTCATCATTTCAACTTATGGTCCTTGCTGTCAAATTGGCAACAGATATAAGGTCTTTTTGGATCTCTAAGAAACCTAGGGACCGCAGAAGGTTTACACTTCAGAATGCAAGAAGCTTAAGGCAGCTTCCATACCAGATATCAGTTCAGTACTAGCTATTTGCCAGATCATCAGGACCTGAAATCCATGGAGGCCAATTCTCTCAAGAGGAGGAAGTATTCAATAGGTAAGTGCTTCCCTTTCAGTGAAATAGAGCTCATTTACACATCAACTCGGCAGTTGATGTCAATTGCCTTATCCCTAAAAGTGGCCCAAATCTGGAGAATGCACCTGAAAAGGGTGCGTTGGGGAAGCACATTTGAGTTTCCCAGAGCCACAACACTTTCACACAAAACAAACGCAAAAGTACATGCAAAGAAGAAACTCTCAGTCCTGAGGACCAAAGCAAAGGGTGAGGATGAACAACATCCTCAGTGTTTTCGAACTACGTTCCCTCATTTTAACAACAAAACGACAAACAACATGCAAATTGAAAGATAGGGAATCACGACCACAGTTGTCATGCCTACTGACCTGGGAAGCAGAAAGAGCCAAAAAGGAAAAAGCAAAGAAATTAGGAAAAGTTCAATTTGCTTCATTAACTTCCACATGTCTCCTGGAAATATGCTCGTTTTCTCAGGGTCACAATGATGAAAACCAAAAGGATTTCACTGAGCAAACTTTCTCTAACTGAATATTTTACATAGACTGGTTTTGGAGATATGAAAAAGATTCATTTGATGTCATGTTTCACCAGAATCTGTAGAATATGCTGGCCATGCAATGTAAAAAAACAAAAAAATACTTGCTTGTACCTTAGCGGACTACAAGATGGACTAGAGCTCTGCTGATCACAGCAGGTGTTATCCAATAGCAGACAGACAAATGCAACGCCAAAAGGTCTCTGAGGATCGCAGTTCCCAGGCACCAAAGGGGAGATTCCTACCCATTGGAAAGGGAATATGTCAACCAATGTTCCACCACAGGAACGATACCTAGTGTGATCATATGCAAGCTCCGTTACTGTCCAAAGACGTCTCAAGTACTCAATGCAAGTGCTTTTTCACACACCTACAATGTACGAATCACAAACTGGATCCCACAAACCAAAGCACAGACTGCCGTGATTAACACCACATTGACACACACAAACACATGAAGAACAAATAAACACTCCAATCACAAAGACAGAAAGCCAGAGAAGGCATTTTGTCAACTTCCACTTCCACTCCCACATGGAGGCCCCCAGTTCTCAAGAGGGAATGGACTCAGAGGGGCTCACATCCGCTAAGGGGAGCAGCCCAGTTGGAGTAGACCTATTTCCCAGCCTGTGCAAGCTGGAGCCACTTACCCCCAAATGACATGAACTGTATACCGTTGCTCTGGACATGTCTCCAAGACAAGCAGCCTCGTGCTGTAGGGCAGCCACTGCATATCAGGGAGAATCCCTGCCAGTATCCTGGAGCCAAATGTACTCTGGCATGTGCTGGGAACTTTAAATGGGGATGCCCCTGATCGAGATCAACACACCATGGGCACGCACCTCCTGGCTGGCTCGCTATAATTGGTAACCAAAGGCCAGGATGTGTGCCCGACGCACAGTGAGGCCAAGCAACAGCAAAACATTGGACTTTGGAGCCGAGAAATATTTGTTGTTGAGACATTCAAGGAAATGGGTGGCTTATGCCGGGTAATCCCCAACCTTGAAAGCTTTTAGCAAAGCCCTCTTAGAGGTAAGGTGATGGAGGGGTGTGGCTGTTCGTTGAAAACTTCTCCCTGTCCGATCCTTTGTTCCTGAGGACAGGTCATAGTCAGGTCTCAATGTTCCTATCAATCTCCAGCAAACAAATGTCACTCTCTGGGTGACAAGAAAGGGCAAGGTCCCAAGGCACAAGGCTCACCCTCTGAGGTCCAGACCCACCTAAGAGAAAGGGGTCCCTGGGAGGGGTGGTGGTCCTCCTGCCATGGAGGGTTT
This sequence comes from Hippopotamus amphibius kiboko, assembly GCF_030028045.1. Classification (NCBI taxonomy): domain Eukaryota; kingdom Metazoa; phylum Chordata; class Mammalia; order Artiodactyla; family Hippopotamidae; genus Hippopotamus; species Hippopotamus amphibius. The sequence goes on from NC_080195.1 coordinate 46,265,453, forward strand.
GTCCAGGAGCTGGCCTGGGTCCTCCCACCAGTGCCCACGCCTCCCAGAGGAGGCAGCTCTGCCTTGGTGGCTCCCTCAGGGCCAGGTCCCAGACCCTTGCTAGCTGTCATCACTGAGGGAGCCGGGTGCACATGACCCAACAAGTCTTAATGCTCCTCAGGCCACCCAAACAGTGGCGGTCAGGTACCCCAGACTGTGAGCCATACCCTTAGGGTCACAGTGGCGGTGTGTGGTAGAGGTTCAACACTGCCCCAAGGCCTGGTCTGGGCCAGTGGGCATTCATGGCCTTGGCTCTGGAGCCATGCAGGACACACCCCCAGCCTGTTCTCTGGGCCCCCCATCACACCAGCTGGCCCAAGGCCGTGTGAGCAGAAGAATGCTGGGGAGAAGGCTGGCACTTGCCTCTTACCTCACGCTCCAGGTCTGAAGGGGCAGCACTCCACTGACTGCTGCCTAAAAAATGGCCCCCACTAAAGATGGCTGACAGACAGTGGCTTGCTTGGGGCAGGGGCCCACTACACTGCCCACCAATGGCTGAGCAGGGTGGTCACAGTGGCATTAGTGGTCTCCTGGGAACCATTGCCTGGTAACGGGGCAGTGGGTCACAGTGCACAGCAAGGGCTGCCTGGGAAGGGCTGCATTCAGCTGGCTATGGTACAATTCCCCCTTTTCTTTGGTCCTCTTCAACCCTGAGGAGAATATGTGGGTATGATTTGGATAGAGTTGTTAATCATAAACTCAGCAGCGGATCTCTGTTTTAGGGGACTTGCTTTCAACCTCCATTCCTGCTTCATCTTTTCCCAAGTCTTTCTGGGAATGGGGTGACGACCACTCTAGCTACGTCCTGATGCAGGAAAGCAAAGCCCTACAGTGCATTCTGAGTTGGAAGCAATGCCACGGTGCGAGGCTTGATCCAAGTCTTATATAAACTTGTATAAGGAATCCAGGAGAATAAGCCTGAAAAGCAGCGTGAGGGTGGCACTCTGGGGGAGACGTTCTGGCAGGGAATCCAGACACGCAGAAGCAGAAGGGAAGAAATTGTTGCAAGTTGTTAGGAAGTTGAGGGGAAGAGCTTCCCTTAACGGGAGAACACAGATCAAAATCAGCATTATTGCAAAGCAAATCCATAAACGTTAGTAGCATATGCATCTGTTTACTCAGTTTGTCAAAACTGCATTGGTAAGAGTCTTCTTGAAGTTGAAGCACTTTGGGAAAGCCTCAGCCTAACTATCTGTTAGACACTTAAAGAGGCAAGGTTAAAGATCGGATGACAAGGGGTTGAGAAGGAAGCTTAATCAAGTGGCTCTCATGTAACCGTCAGCATGGCTGACCGATTATCCCAAGGCATACCTGCATTTCAGAAACTTTGTACCCTTTCTAGAATATCGACAGGTGTGCCATGTATCCATCCTGTGTAATTGGAGAAGCTTCTCCCCCATCTCACAATGTTTTCTCTGTAATTTCCATACCAGATATACGACTGAAATAGTCCTCCTTGAGTTGCCTTAAGGGCCCTGCAACTAATCCAAAGTTAACAAAATATTTCAAAACACCTGGTCCAATAAGCTCATCAGTCCTTTGAAGAGAATTCTTCTTTCTTCTCCAAAGTGAGAAGAGATCTTAAAAGCAAATAGAGATCCCTTAAAGGCAGGACAGTTCACATACCATGTTATTGAAAGCAGCATTCCAAGTAAACGTGTTCTCTTGGCAGAGGGGAACCCAATCCAGCCTTGAAAAAAACGTATTTTTCATAACAGTATCCATTTCCCGAAGTGGAGTTTCGTTTCAGCCCAATGATGCATCAAATGTTGGTTTTTGGCTCAACACATTTATCGCACCTTCCTACTCTATCCTGAAATGTGTTCCTTTTCATGAGTTTCTTAGCTTTAATTACATATTTCGATTACAATCCTCAAGTCCTTAACACCTTCACTTAGTGAAAACCAAGAAGCAAGCAACTGTCAGCTGGATGTCATACCAGCATTTCTGATTGCAAACGGATGCTTTTGAGACCTTCTGCTAAGTAGGCAAAGGTAGGGAATCTTAGATGTGCCCAGCATCCAATGTTCCAATCCTCTATCCTCTTTGAAATGACCCGGAGAGTCAAGGAATGCTTGCCACTTACCTTGGTGAAGTTTCATGCTCCCCAAATCTAGAGAGGCCATTTAGAAAGACTTCAAGTGTCATCATTTCAACTTATGGTCCTTGCTGTCAAATTGGCAACAGATATAAGGTCTTTTTGGATCGCTAAGAAACCTAGGGACTGCAGAAGGTTTATACTTCAGAATGCAAGAAGCTTAAGGCAGCTTCCATACCAGATATCAGTTCAGTACTAGCTATTTGCCAGATCATCAGGACCTGAAATCCATGGAGGCCAATTCTCTCCAGAGGAGGAAGTATTGAATAGGTAAGTGCTTCCCTTTCAGTGAAATAGAGCTCATTTACACATCAACTCGGCAGTTGATGTCAATTGCCTTATCCCTAAAAGTGGCCCAAATCTGGAGAATGCACCTGAAAGGGGTGCGTTGGGGAAGCACATTTGAGTTTCCCAGAGCCACAACACTTTCACACAAAACAAACGCAAAAGTACATGCAAAAAAGAAACTCTCATTCCTGAGGACCAAAGCAAAGGGTGAGGATGAACAACATCCTCAGTGTTTTCGAACTACGTTCCCTCATTTTAACAACAAAACGACAAACAACATGCAAATTGAAAGATAGGGAATCACGACCACAGTTGTCATGCCTACTGACCTGGGAAGCAGAAAGAGCCAAAAAGAAAAAAGCAAAGAAATTAGGAAAAGTTCAATTTGCTTCATTAACTTCCACATGTCTCCTGGAAATATGCTCGTTTTCTCAGGGTCACAATGATGAAAACCAAAAGGATTTCACTGAGCAAACTTTCTCTAACTGAATATTTTACATAGACTGGTTTTGGAGATATGAAAATGATTCATTTGATGCCATGTTTCACCAGAATCTGTAGAATATGCTGGCCATGCAATGTAAAAAAAAAAAAAAATGCTTGTCCCTTAGCGGACTACAAGATGGACTAGAGCTCTGCTGATCAGAGCAGGTGTTATCCAATAGCAGAGAGACAAATGCAATGCCAAAAGGTCTCTGAGGATCGCAGTTCCCAGGCACCAAAAGGGAGATTCCTACCCATTGGAAGGGGAATATGTCAACCAATGTTCCACCACAGCTGAAACACAACGCAGGAGGGAACGATACCTAGTGTGATCATATGCAAGCTCCGTTACTGACCAAAGCCGTCTCAAGTACCCAATGCAAGTGCTTTTTCACACACCTACAATGTACGAATCACAAACAGGATCCCACAAACCAAAGCACAGACTGCCGTGATTAACACCACATTGACACACACAAACACATGAAGAACAAATAAACACTCCAATCACAAAGACAGAAAGCCAGAGAAGGCATTTTGTCAACTTCCACTTCCACTCCCACATGGAGGCCCCCAGTTCTCAAGAGGGAATGGACTCAGAGGGGCTCACATCCGCTAAGGGGAGCAGCCCAGTTGGAGTAGACCTATTTCCCAGCATGTGCAAGCTGGAGCGACTTACCCCCAAAGACATGAACTGTATACCGTTGCTCTGGACATGTCTCCAAGACAAGCAGCCTCGTGCTGTAGGGCAGCCACTGCATATCAGGGAGAATCCCTGCAGTATCCTGGAGCCAAATGTACTCTGGCATGTGCTGGGAACTATAAATGGCCATGCCCCTGATCGAGATCAACACACCATGGGCACAGACCTCCTGGCTGGCTCGCTATAATTGGTAACCAAAGGCCAGGATGTGTGCCCGACGCACAGTGAGGCCAAGCAACAGCAAAACATTGGACTTTGGAGCCGAGAAATATTTGTTGTTGAGACATTCAAGGAAATGGGTGGCTTATGCCGGGTAATCCCCAACCTTGAAAGCTTTTAGCAAAGCCCTCTTAGAGGTAAGGTGATGGAGGGGTGTGGCTGTTCGTTGAAAACTTCTCCCTGTCCGATCCTTTGTTCTTGAGGACAGGTCATAGTCAGGTCTCAATGTTCCTATCAATCTCCAGCAAACAAATGTCACTCTCTGGGTGACAAGAAAGGGCAAGGTCCCAAGGCACAAGGCTCACCCTCTGAGGTCCAGACCCACCTAAGAGAAAGGGGTCCCTGGGAGGGGTGGTGGTCCTCCTGCCATGGAGGGTTTGTCCAGGAGCTGGCCTGGGTCCTCCCACCAGTGCCCACGCCTCCCAGAGGAGGCAGCTCTGCCTTGGTGGCTCCCTCAGGGCCAGGTCCCAGACCCTTGCTAGCTGTCATCACTGAGGGAGCCGGGTGCACATGACCCAACAAGTCTTAATGCTCCTCAGGCCACCCAAACAGTGGCGGTCAGGTACCCCAGACTGTGAGCCATACCCTTAGGGTCACAGTGGCGGTGTGTTGTAGAGGTTCAACACTGCCTCAAGGCCTGGTCTGGGCCAGTGGGCATTCATGGCCTTGGCTCTGGAGCCATGCAGGACACACCCCCAGCCTGTTCTCTGGGCCCCCCATCACACCAGCTGGCCCAAGGCCGTGTGAGCAGAAGAATGCTGGGGAGAAGGCTGGCACTTGCCTCTTACCTCACGCTCCAGGTCTGAAGGGGCAGCACTCCACTGACTGCTGCCTAAAAAATGGCCTCCACTAAAGATGGCTGACAGACAGTGGCTTGCTTGGGGCAGGGGCCCACTACACTGCCCACCAATGGCTGAGCAGGGTGGTCACAGTGGCATTAGTGGTCTCCTGGGAACCATTGCCTGGTAACGGGGCAGTGGGTCACAGTGCACAGCAAGGGCTGCCTGGGAAGGGCTGCATTCAGCTGGCTATGGTACAATTCCCCCTTTTCTTTGGTCCTCTTCAACCCTGAGGAGAATATGTGGGTATGATTTGGATAGAGTGGTTAATCATAAACTCAGCAGCGGATCTCTGTTTTAGGGGACTTGCTTTCAACCACCATTCCTGCTTCATCTTTTCCCAAGTCTTTCTGGGAATGGGGTGACGACCACTCTAGCTACGTCCTGATGCAGGAAAGCAAAGCCCTACAGTGCATTCTGAGTTGGAAGCAATGCCACGGTGCGAGGCTTGATCCAAGTCTTATATAAACTTGTATAAGGAATCCAGGAGAATAAGCCTGAAAAGCAGCGTGAGGGTGGCACTCTGGGGGAGACGTTCTGGCAGGGAATCCAGACACGCAGAAGCAGAAGGGAAGAAATTGTTGCAAGTTGTTAGGAAGTTGAGGGGAAGAGCTTCCCTTAACGGGAGAACACAGATCAAAATCAGCATTATTGCAAAGCAAATCCATAAACGTTAGTAGCATATGCATCTGTTTACTCAGTTTGTCAAAACTGCATTGGTAAGAGTCTTCTTGAAGTTGAAGCACTTTGGGAAAGCCTCAGCCTAACTATCTGTTAGACACTTAAAGAGGCAAGGTTAAAGATCGGATGACAAGGGGTTGAGAAGGAAGCTTAATCAAGTGGCTCTCATGTAACCGTCAGCATGGCTGACCGATTATCCCAAGGCATACCTGCATTTCAGAAACTTTGTACCCTTTCTAGAATATCGACAGGTGTGCCATGTATCCATCCTGTGTAATTGGAGAAGCTTCTCCCCCATCTCACAATGTTTTCTCTGTAATTTCCATACCAGATATACGACTGAAATAGTCCTCCTTGAGTTGCCTTAAGGGCCCTGCAACTAATCCAAAGTTAACAAAATATTTCAAAACACCTGGTCCAATAAGCTCATCAGTCCTTTGAAGAGAATTCTTCTTTCTTCTCCAAAGTGAGAAGAGATCTTAAAAGCAAATCGAGATCCCTTAAAGGCAGGACAGTTCACATACCATGTTATTGAAAGCAGCATTCCAAGTAAACGTGTTCTCTTGGCAGAGGGGAACCCAATCCAGCCTTGAAAAAAACGTATTTTTCATAACAGTATCCATTTCCCGAAGTGGAGTTTCGTTTCAGCCCAATGATGCATCAAATGTTGGTTTTTGGCTCAACACATTTATCGCACCTTCCTACTCTATCCTGAAATGTGTTCCTTTTCATGAGTTTCTTAGCTTTAATTACATATTTCGATTACAATCCTCAAGTCCTTAACACCTTCACTTAGTGAAAACCAAGAAGCAAGCAACTGTCAGCTGGATGTCATACCAGCATTCCTGATTGCAAACGGATGCTTTTGAGACCTTCTGCTAAGTAGGCAAAGGTAGGGAATCTTAGATGTGCCCAGCATCCAATGTTCCAATCCTCTATCCTCTTTGAAATGACCCGGAGAGTCAAGGAATGCTTGCCACTTAACTTGGTGAAGTTTCATGCTCCCCAAATCTAGAGAGGCCATTTAGAAAGACTTCAAGTGTCATCATTTCAACTTATGGTCCTTGCTGTCAAATTTGCAACAGATATAAGGTCTTTTTGGATCGCTAAGAAACCTAGGGACTGCAGAAGGTTTACACTTCAGAATGCAAGAAGCTTAAGGCAGCTTCCATACCAGATATCAGTTCAGTACTAGCTATTTGCCAGATCATCAGGACCTGAAATCCATGGAGGCCAATTCTCTCCAGAGGAGGAAGTATTGAATAGGTAAGTGCTTCCCTTTCAGTGAAATAGAGCTCATTTACACATCAACTCGGCAGTTGATGTCAATTGCCTTATCCCTAAAAGTGGCCCAAATCTGGAGAATGCACCTGAAAGGGGTGCGTTGGGGAAGCACATTTGAGTTTCCCAGAGCCACAACACTTTCACACAAAACAAACGCAAAAGTACATGCAAAAAAGAAACTCTCAGTCCTGAGGACCAAAGCAAAGGGTGAGGATGAACAACATCCTCAGTGTTTTCGAAGTACGTTCCCTCATTTTAACAACAAAATGACAAACTACATGCAAATTGAAAGATAGGGAATCAGGACCACAGTTGTCATGCCTACTGACCTGGGAAGCAGAAAGAGCCAAAAAGAAAAAAGCAAAGAAATTAGGAAAAGTTCAATTTGCTTCATGAACTTCCACATGTCTCCTGGAAATATGCTCGTTTTCTCAGGGTCACAATGATGAAAACCAAAAGGATTTCACTGAGCAAACTTTCTCTAACTGAATATTTTACATAGACTGGTTTTGGAGATATGAAAATGATTCATTTGATGCCATGTTTCACCAGAATCTGTAGAATATGCTGGCCATGCAATGTAAAAAAAAAAAAAAATGCTTGTACCTTAGCGGACTACAAGATGGACTAGAGCTCTGCTGATCAGAGCAGGTGTTATCCAATAGCAGAGAGACAAATGCAATGCCAAAAGGTCTCTCAGGATCGCAGTTCCCAGGCACCAAAAGGGAGATTCGTACCCATTGGAAGGGGAATATGTCAACCAATGTTCCACCACAGCTGAAACACAACGCAGGAGGGAACGATACCTAGTGTGATCATATGCAAGCTCCTTTACTGTCCAAAGACGTCTCAAGTACTCAATGCAAGTGCTGTTTCACACACCTACAATGTACGAATCACAAACTGGATCCCACAAACCAAAGCCCAGACTGCCGTGATTAACACCACATTGACACACACAAACACATGAAGAACAAATAAACACTCCAATCACAAAGACAGAAAGCCAGAGAAGGCATTTTGTCAACTTCCACTTCCACTCCCACATGGAGGCCCCCAGTTCTCAAGAGGGAATGGACTCAGAGGGGCTCACATCCGCTAAGGGGAGCAGCCCAGTTGGAGTAGACCTATTTCCCAGCCTGTGCAAGCTGGAGCCACTTACCCCCAAATGACATGAACTGTATACCGTTGCTCTGGACATGTCTCCAAGACAAGCAGCCTCGTGCTGTAGGGCAGCCACTGCATATCAGGGAGAATCCCTGCCAGTATCCTGGAGCCAAATGTACTCTGGCATGTGCTGGGAACTTTAAATGGGGATGCCCCTGATCGAGATCAACACACCATGGGCACACACCTCCTGGCTGGCTCGCTATAATTGGTAACCAAAGGCCAGGATGTGTGCCCGATGCACAGTGAGGCCAAGCAACAGCAAAACATTGGACTTTGGAGCCGAGAAATATTTGTTGTTGAGACATTCAAGGAAATGGGTGGCTTATGCCGGGTAATCCCCAACCTTGAAAGCTTTTAGCAAAGCCCTCTTAGAGGTAAGGTGATGGAGGGGTGTGGCTGTTCGTTGAAAACGTCTCCCTGTCCGATCCTTTGTTCCTGAGGACAGGTCATAGTCAGGTCTCAATGTTCCTATCAATCTCCAGCCAACAAATGTCACTCTCTTGGTGACAAGAAAGGGCAAGGTCCCAAGTCACAAGGCTCACCCTCTGAGGTCCAGACCCACCTAAGAGAAAGGGGTCCCTGGGAGGGGTGGTGGTCCTCCTGCCATGGAGGGTTTGTCCAGGAGCTGGTCTGGGTCCTCCCACCAGTGCCCACGCCTCCCAGAGGAGGCGGCTCTGCCTTGGTGGCTCCCTCAGGGCCAGGTCCCAGACCCTTGCTAGCTGTCATCACTGAGGGAGCCGGGTGCACATGACCCAACAGGTCTTAATGCTCCTCAGGCCACCCAAACAGTGGCGGTCAGGTACCCCAGACTGTGAGCCATACCCTTAGGGTCACAGTGGCTATGTGTGGTAGAGGTTCAACACTGCCTCAAGGCCTGGTCTGGGCCAGTGGGCATTCATGGCCTTGGCTCTGGAGCCATGCAGGACACACCCCCAGCCTGTTCTCTGGGCCCCCCATCACACCAGCTGGCCCAAGGCCGTGTGAGCAGAAGAATGCTGGGGAGAAGGCTGGCACTTGCCTCTTACCTCACGCTCCAGGTCTGAAGGGGCAGCACTGCACTGACTGCTGCCTAAAAAAGGGCCCCCACTAAAGATGGCTGACAGACAGTGGCTTGCTTGGGGCAGGGGCCCACTACACTGCCCACCAATGGCTGAGCAGGGTGGTCACAGTGGCATTAGTGGTCTCCTGGTAACCATTGCCTGGTAACGGGGCAGTGGGTCACAGTGCACAGCAAGGGCTGCCTGGGAAGGGCTGCATTCAGCTGGCTATGGTACAATTCCCCCTTTTCTTTGGTCCTCTTCAACCCTGAGGAGAATATGTGGGTATGATTTGGCTAGAGTGGTTAATCATAAACTCAGCAGCAGATCTCTTTTTTAGGGGACTTGCTTTCAACCTCCATTCCTGGTTCATCTTTTCCCAAGTCTTTCAGGGAATGGGGTGACGACCACTCTAGCTACATCCTGCTGCAGGAAAGCAAAGCCCTAAGTGCATTCTGAGTTGGAAGCAATGCCACGGTGCAAGTCTTGATCCAAGTCTTATATAAACTTGTATAAGGAATCCAGGAGAATAAGCCTGAAAAGCAGCGTGAGGGTGGCACTCTGGGGGAGACGTTCTGGCAGGGAATCCAGACACGCAGAAGCAGAAGGGAAGAAACTGTTGTAAGTTGTTAGGAAGCTGAGGGGAAGAGCTTCCCTTAACGGGAGAACACAGATCAAAATCAGCATTATTGCAAAGCCAATCCATAAACGTTAGTAGCATATGCATCTGTTTACTCAGTTTGTCAAAACTGCATTGGTAAGAGTCTTCTTGAAGTTGAAGCACTTTGGGAAAGCCTCAGCCTAACTATCTGTTAGACACTTAAAGAGGCAAGGTTAAAGATCGGATGACAAGGGGTTGAGAAGGAAGCTTAATCAAGTGGCTCTCATGTAACCGTCAGCATGGCTGACCGATTATCCCAAGGCATACCTGCATTTCAGAAACTTTGTACCCTTTCTAGAATATCGACAGGTTGACATGTATCCATCCTGTGAAATTGGAAAAGCTTCTCCCCCATTTCACAATGTTTTCTCTGTAATTTCCATACCAGATATACGACTGAAATAGTCCTCCTTGAGTTGCCTTAAGGGCCCCGCAACTAATCCAAAGTTAACAAACTATTTCAAAACACCTGGTCCAATAAGCTCATCAGTCCTTTGAAGAGAATTCTTCTTTCTTCTGCAAAGTGAGAAGAGATCTTAAAAGCAAATCGAGATCCCTTAAAGGCAGGACAGTTCACATACCATGTTATTGAAAGCAGCATTCCAAGTAAACGTGTTCTCTTGGCAGAGGGGAACCCAATCCAGCCTTGAAGAAAACGTATTTTTAATAACAGTATCCATTTCCCAAAGTGGAGATTCGTTTCAGCCCAATGATGCATCAAATGTTGGTTTTTGGCTCAACACATTTATCCCACCTTCCTACTCTATCCTGAAATGTGTTCCTTTTCATGAGTTTCTTAGCTTTAATTACATATTTCGATTACAATCCTCAAGTCCTTAACACCTTCACTTAGTGAAAACCAAGAAGCAAGCAATTGTCAGCTGGATGCCATACCAGCATTTCTGATTGCAAACGGATGCTTTTGAGACCTTCTGCTAAGTAGGCAAAGGTAGGGAATCTTAGATGTGCCCAGCATCCAATGTTCCAATCCTCTATCCTCTTTGAAATGACCCGGAGAGTCAAGGAATGCTTGCCACTTAACTTGGTGAAGTTTCATGCTCCCCAAATCTAGAGAGGCCATTTAGAAAGACTTCAAGTGTCATCATTTCAACTTATGGTCCTTGCTGTCAAATTGGCAACAGATATAAGGTCTTTTTGGATCTCTAAGAAACCTAGGGACCGCAGAAGGTTTACACTTCAGAATGCAAGAAGCTTAAGGCAGCTTCCATACCAGATATCAGTTCAGTACTAGCTATTTGCCAGATCATCAGGACCTGAAATCCATGGAGGCCAATTCTCTCCAGAGGAGGAAGTATTGAATAGGTAAGTGCTTCCCTTTCAGTGAAATAGAGCTCATTTACACATCAACTCGGCAGTTGATGTCAATTGCCTTACCCTCAAAGTGGCCCAAATCTGGAGAATGCACCTGAAAGGGGTGCGTTGGGGAAGCACATTTGAGTTTCCCAGAGCCACAACACTTTCACACAAAACAAACGCAAAAGTACATGCAAAGAAGAAACTCTCAGTCCTGAGGACCAAAGCAAAGGGTGAGGATGAACAACATCCTCAGTGTTTTCGAACTACGTTCCCTCATTTTAACAACAAAACGACAAACAACATGCAAATTGAAAGATAGGGAATCACGACCACAGTTGTCATGCCTACTGACCTGGGAAGCAGAAAGAGCCAAAAAGGAAAAAGCAAAGAAATTAGGAAAAGTTCAATTTGCTTCATGAACTTCCACATGTCTCCTGGAAATATGCTCGTTTTCTCAGGGTCACAATGATGAAAACCAAAAGGATTTCACTGAGCAAACTTTCTCTAACTGAATATTTTACATAGACTGGTTTTGGAGATATGAAAATGATTCATTTGATGCCATGGTTCACCAGAATCTGTAGAATATGCTGGCCATGCAATGTAAAAAAAAAAAAAAATGCTTGTCCCTTAGCGGACTACAAGATGGACTAGAGCTCTGCTGATCACAGCAGGTGTTATCCAATAGCAGAGAGACAAATGCAATGCCAAAAGGTCTCTCAGGATCGCAGTTCCCAGGCACCAAAAGTGAGATTCCTACCCATTGGAAGGGGAATATGTCAACCAATGTCCCACCACAGCTGAAACACAACGCAGGAGGGAACGATACCTAGTGTGATCATATGCAAGCTCCGTTACTGACCAAAGCCGTCTCAAGTACCCAATGCAAGTGCTTTTTCACACACCTACAATGTACGAATCACAAACAGGATCCCACAAACCAAAGCACAGACTGCCGTGATTAACACCACATTGACACACACAAACACATGAAGAACAAATAAACACTCCAATCACAAAGACAGAAAGCCAGAGAAGGCATTTTGTCAACTTCCACTTCCACTCCCACATGGAGGCCCCCAGTTCTCAAGAGGGAATGGACTCAGAGGGGCTCACATCCGCTAAGGGGAGCAGCCCAGTTGGAGTAGACCTATTTCCCAGCCTGTGCAAGCTGGAGCGACTTACCCCCAAATGACATGAACTGTATACCGTTGCTCTGGACATGTCTCCAAGACAAGCAGCCTCGTGCTGTAGGGCAGCCACTGCATATCAGGGAGAATCCCTGCCAGTATCCTGGAGCCAAATGTACTCTGGCATGTGCTGGGAACTATAAATGGCGATGCCCCTGATCGAGATCAACACACCATGGGCACAGACCTCCTGGCTGGCTCGCTATAATTGGTAACCAAAGGCCAGGATGTGTGCCCGACGCACAGTGAGGCCAAGCAACAGCAAAACATTGGACTTTGGAGCCGAGAAATATTTGTTGTTGAGACATTCAAGGAAATGGGTGGCTTATGCCGGGTAATCCCCAACCTTGAAAGCTTTTAGCAAAGCCCTCTTAGAGGTAAGGTGATGGAGGGGTGTGGCTGTTCGTTGAAAACTTCTCCCTGTCCGATCCTTTGTTCTTGAGGACAGGTCATAGTCAGGTCTCAATGTTCCTATCAATCTCCAGCAAACAAATGTCACTCTCTGGGTGACAAGAAAGGGCTAGGTCCCAAGGCACAAGGCTCACCCTCTGAGGTCCAGACCCACCTAAGAGAAAGGGGTCCCTGGGAGGGGTGGTGGTCCTCCTGCCATGGAGGGTTTGTCCAGGAGCTGGCCTGGGTCCTCCCACCAGTGCCCACGCCTCCCAGAGGAGGCAGCTCTGCCTTGGTGGCTCCCTCAGGGCCAGGTCCCAGACCCTTGCTAGCTGTCATCACTGAGGGAGCTGGGTGCACATGACCCAACAAGTCTTAATGCTCCTCAGGCCACCCAAACAGTGGCGGTCAGGTACCCCAGACTGTGAGCCATACCCTTAGGGTCACAGTGGTGGTGTGTGGTAGAGGTTCAACACTGCCCCAAGGCCTGGTCTGGGCCAGTGGGCATTCATGGCCTTGGCTCTGGAGCCATGCAGGACACACCCCCAGCCTGTTCTCTGGGCCCCCCATCACACCAGCTGGCCCAAGGCCGTGTGAGCAGAAGAATGCTGGGGAGAAGGCTGGCACTTGCCTCTTACCTCACGCTCCAGGTCTGAAGGGGCAGCACTGCACTGACTGCTGCCTAAAAGAGGGCCCCCACTAAAGATGGCTGACAGACAGTGGCTTGCTTGGGGCAGGGGCCCACTACACTGCCCACCAATGGCTGAGCAGGGTGGTCACAGTGGCATTAGTGGTCTCCTGGGAACCATTGCCTGGTAACGGGGCAGTGGGTCACAGTGCACAGCAAGGGCTGCCTGGGAAGGGCTGCATTCAGCTGGCTATGGTACAATTCCCCCTTTTCTTTGGTCCTCTTCAACCCTGAGGAGAATATGTGGGTATGATTTGGATAGAGTGGTTAATCATAAACTCAGCAGCGGATCTCTGTTTTAGGGGACTTGCTTTCAACCTCCATTCCTGGTTCATCTTTTCCCAAGTCTTTCAGGGAATGGGGTGACGACCACTCTAGCTACGTCCTGATGCAGGAAAGCAAAGCCCTACAGTGCATTCTGAGTTGGAAGCAATGCCACGTTGCAAGGCTTGATCCAAGTCTTATATAAACTTGTATAAGGAATCCAGGAGAATAAGCCTGAAAAGCAGCGTGAGGGTGGCACTCTGGGGGAGACGTTCTGGCAGGGAATCCAGACACGCAGAAGCAGAAGGGAAGAAATTGTTGCAAGTTGTTAGGAAGTTGAGGGGAAGAGCTTCCCTTAACGGGAGAACACAGATCAAAATCAGCATTATTGCAAAGCAAATCCATAAACGTTAGTAGCATATGCATCTGTTTACTCAGTTTGTCAAAACTGCATTGGTAAGAGTCTTCTTGAAGTTGAAGCACTTTGGGAAAGCCTCAGCCTAACTATCTGTTAGACACTTAAAGAGGCAAGGTTAAAGATCGGATGACAAGGGGTTGAGAAGGAAGCTTAATCAAGTGGCTCTCATGTAACCGTCAGCATGGCTGACCGATTATCCCAAGGCATACCTGCATTTCAGAAACTTTGTACCCTTTCTAGAATATCGACAGGTGTGCCATGTATCCATCCTGTGTAATTGGAGAGGCTTCTCCCCCATTTCACAATGTTTTCTCTGTAATTTCCATACCAGATATACGACTGAAATAGTCCTCCTTGAGTTGCCTTAAGGGCCCTGCAACTAATCCAAAGTTAACAAAATATTTCAAAACACCTGGTCCAATAAGCTCATCAGTCCTTTGAAGAGAATTCTTCTTTCTTCTCCAAAGTGAGAAGAGATCTTAAAAGCAAATAGAGATCCCTTAAAGGCAGGACAGTTCACATACCATGTTATTGAAAGCAGCATTCCAAGTAAACGTGTTCTCTTGGCAGAGGGGAACAAAATCCAGCCTTGAAAAAAACGTATTTTTAATAACAGTATCCATTTCCCAAAGTGGAGATTTGTTTCAGCCCAATGATGCATCAAATGTTGGTTTTTGGCTCAACACATTTATCGCACCTTCCTACTCTATCCTGAAATGTGTTCCTTTTCATGAGTTTCTTAGCTTTAATTACATATTTCGATTACAATCCTCAAGTCCTTAACACCTTCACTTAGTGAAAACCAAGAAGCAAGCAACTGTCAGCTGGATGTCATACCAGCATTTCTGATTGCAAACGGATGCTTTTGAGACCTTCTGCTAAGTAGGCAAAGGTAGGGAATCTTAGATGTGCCCAGCATCCAATGTTCCAACCCTCTATCCTCTTTGAAATGACCCGGAGAGTCAAGGAATGCTTGCCACTTACCTTGGTGAAGTTTCATGCTCCCCAAATCTAGAGAGGTCATTTAGAAAGACTTCAAGTGTCATCATTTCAACTTATGGTCCTTGCTGTCAAATTTGCAACAGATATAAGGTCTTTTTGGATCGCTAAGAAACCTAGGGACTGCAGAAGGTTTATACTTCAGAATGCAAGAAGCTTAAGGCAGCTTCCATACCAGATATCAGTTCAGTACTAGCTATTTGCCAGATCATCAGGACCTGAAATCCATGGAGGCCAATTCTCTCCAGAGGAGGAAGTATTGAATAGGTAAGTGCTTCCCTTTCAGTGAAATAGAGCTCATTTACACATCAACTCGGCAGTTGATGTCAATTGCCTTATCCCTAAAAGTGGCCCAAATCTGGAGAATGCACCTGAAAGGGGTGCGTTGGGGAAGCACATTTGAGTTTCCCAGAGCCACAACACTTTCACACAAAACAAACGCAAAAGTACATGCAAAAAAGAAACTCTCAGTCCTGAGGACCAAAGCAAAGGGTGAGGATGAACAACATCCTCAGTGTTTTCGAAGTACGTTCCCTCATTTTAACAACAAAATGACAAACAGCATGCAAATTGAAAGATAGGGAATCAGGACCACAGTTGTCATGCCTACTGACCTGGGAAGCAGAAAGAGCCAAAAAGGAAAAAGCAAAGAAATTAGGAAAAGTTCAATTTGCTTCATGAACTTCCACATGTCTCCTGGAAATATGCTCGTTTTCTCAGGGTCACAATGATGCAAACCAAAAGGATTTCACTGAGCAAACTTTCTCTAACTGAATATTTTACATAGACTGGTTTTGGAGATATGAAAATGATTCATTTGATGCCATGTTTCACCAGAATCTGTAGAATATGCTGGCCATGCAATGTAAAAAAAAAAAAAAATGCTTGTACCTTAGCGGACTACAAGATGGACTAGAGCTCTGCTGATCAGAGCAGGTGTTATCCAATAGCAGAGAGACAAATGCAATGCCAAAAGGTCTCTCAGGATCGCAGTTCCCAGGCACCAAAAGGGAGATTCGTACCCATTGGAAGGGGAATATGTCAACCAATGTTCCACCACAGCTGAAACACAACGCAGGAGGGAACGATACCTAGTGTGATCATATGCAAGCTCCTTTACTGTCCAAAGACGTCTCAAGTACTCAATGAAAGTGCTGTTTCACACACCTACAATGTACGAATCACAAACTGGATCCCACAAACCAAAGCCCAGACTGCCGTGATTAACACCACATTGACACACACAAACACATGAAGAACAAATAAACACTCCAATCACAAAGACAGAAAGCCAGAGAAGGCATTTTGTCAACTTCCACTTCCACTCCCACATGGAGGCCCCCAGTTCTCAAGAGGGAATGGACTCAGAGGGGCTCACATCCGCTAAGGGGAGCAGCCCAGTTGGAGTAGACCTATTTCCCAGCCTGTGCAAGCTGGAGCCACTTACCCCCAAATGACATGAACTGTATACCGTTGCTCTGGACATGTCTCCAAGACAAGCAGCCTCGTGCTGTAGGGCAGCCACTGCATATCAGGGAGAATCCCTGCCAGTATCCTGGAGCCAAATGTACTCTGGCATGTGCTGGGAACTTTAAATGGGGATGCCCCTGATCGAGATCAACACACCATGGGCACACACCTCCTGGCTGGCTCGCTATAATTGGTAACCAAAGGCCAGGATGTGTGCCTGATGCACAGTGAGGCCAAGCAACAGCAAAACATTGGACTTTGGAGCCGAGAAATATTTTTTGTTGAGACATTCAAGGAAATGGGTGGCTTATGCCGGGTAATCCCCAACCTTGAAAGCTTTTAGCAAAGCCCTCTTAGAGGTAAGGTGATGGAGGGGTGTGGCTGTTCGTTGAAAACGTCTCCCTGTCCGATCCTTTGTTCCTGAGGACAGGTCATAGTCAGGTCTCAATGTTCCTATCAATCTCCAGCCAACAAATGTCACTCTCTTGGTGACAAGAAAGGGCAAGGTCCCAAGTCACAAGGCTCACCCTCTGAGGTCCAGACCCACCTAAGAGAAAGGGGTCCCTGGGAGGGGTGGTGGTCCTCCTGCCATGGAGGGTTTGTCCAGGAGCTGGTCTGGGTCCTCCCACCAGTGCCCACGCCTCCCAGAGGAGGCAGCTCTGCCTTGGTGGCTCCCTCAGGGCCAGGTCCCAGACCCTTGCTAGCTGTCATCACTGAGGGAGCCGGGTGCACATGACCCAACAGGTCTTAATGCTCCTCAGGCCACCCAAACAGTGGCGGTCAGGTACCCCAGACTGTGAGCCATACCCTTAGGGTCACAGTGGCTATGTGTGGTAGAGGTTCAACACTGCCTCAAGGCCTGGTCTGGGCCAGTGGGCATTCATGGCCTTGGCTCTGGAGCCATGCAGGACACACCCCCAGCCTGTTCTCTGGGCCCCCCATCACACCAGCTGGCCCAAGGCCGTGTGAGCAGAAGAATGCTGGGGAGAAGGCTGGCACTTGCCTCTTACCTCACGCTCCAGGTCTGAAGGGGCAGCACTGCACTGACTGCTGCCTAAAAAAGGGCCCCCACTAAAGATGGCTGACAGACAGTGGCTTGCTTGGGGCAGGGGCCCACTACACTGCCCACCAATGGCTGAGCAGGGTGGTCACAGTGGCATTAGTGGTCTCCTGGTAACCATTGCCTGGTAACGGGGCAGTGGGTCACAGTGCACAGCAAGGGCTGCCTGGGAAGGGCTGCATTCAGCTGGCTATGGTACAATTCCCCCTTTTCTTTGGTCCTCTTCAACCCTGAGGAGAATATGTGGGTATGATTTGGCTAGAGTGGTTAATCATAAACTCAGCAGCAGATCTCTTTTTTAGGGGACTTGCTTTCAACCTCCATTCCTGGTTCATCTTTTCCCAAGTCTTTCAGGGAATGGGGTGACGACCACTCTAGCTACATCCTGCTGCAGGAAAGCAAAGCCCTAAGTGCATTCTGAGTTGGAAGCAATGCCACGGTGCAAGTCTTGATCCAAGTCTTATATAAACTTGTATAAGGAATCCAGGAGAATAAGCCTGAAAAGCAGCGTGAGGGTGGCACTCTGGGGGAGACGTTCTGGCAGGGAATCCAGACACGCAGAAGCAGAAGGGAAGAAACTGTTGTAAGTTGTTAGGAAGCTGAGGGGAAGAGCTTCCCTTAACGGGAGAACACAGATCAAAATCAGCATTATTGCAAAGCCAATCCATAAACGTTAGTAGCATATGCATCTGTTTACTCAGTTTGTCAAAACTGCATTGGTAAGAGTCTTCTTGAAGTTGAAGCACTTTGGGAAAGCCTCAGCCTAACTATCTGTTAGACACTTAAAGAGGCAAGGTTAAAGATCGGATGACAAGGGGTTGAGAAGGAAGCTTAATCAAGTGGCTCTCATGTAACCGTCAGCATGGCTGACCGATTATCCCAAGGCATACCTGCATTTCAGAAACTTTGTACCCTTTCTAGAATATCGACAGGTTGACATGTATCCATCCTGTGAAATTGGAAAAGCTTCTCCCCCATTTCACAATGTTTTCTCTGTAATTTCCATACCAGATATACGACTGAAATAGTCCTCCTTGAGTTGCCTTAAGGGCCCCGCAACTAATCCAAAGTTAACAAACTATTTCAAAACACCTGGTCCAATAAGCTCATCAGTCCTTTGAAGAGAATTCTTCTTTCTTCTGCAAAGTGAGAAGAGATCTTAAAAGCAAATCGAGATCCCTTAAAGGCAGGACAGTTCACATACCATGTTATTGAAAGCAGCATTCCAAGTAAACGTGTTCTCTTGGCAGAGGGGAACCCAATCCAGCCTTGAAGAAAACGTATTTTTAATAACAGTATCCATTTCCCAAAGTGGAGATTCGTTTCAGCCCAATGATGCATCAAATGTTGGTTTTTGGCTCAACACATTTATCCCACCTTCCTACTCTATCCTGAAATGTGTTCCTTTTCATGAGTTTCTTAGCTTTAATTACATATTTCGATTACAATCCTCAAGTCCTTAACACCTTCACTTAGTGAAAACCAAGAAGCAAGCAATTGTCAGCTGGATGCCATACCAGCATTTCTGATTGCAAACGGATGCTTTTGAGACCTTCTGCTAAGTAGGCAAAGGTAGGGAATCTTAGATGTGCCCAGCATCCAATGTTCCAATCCTCTATCCTCTTTGAAATGACCCGGAGAGTCAAGGAATGCTTGCCACTTAACTTGGTGAAGTTTCATGCTCCCCAAATCTAGAGAGGCCATTTAGAAAGACTTCAAGTGTCATCATTTCAACTTATGGTCCTTGCTGTCAAATTGGCAACAGATATAAGGTCTTTTTGGATCTCTAAGAAACCTAGGGACCGCAGAAGGTTTACACTTCAGAATGCAAGAAGCTTAAGGCAGCTTCCATACCAGATATCAGTTCAGTACTAGCTATTTGCCAGATCATCAGGACCTGAAATCCATGGAGGCCAATTCTCTCCAGAGGAGGAAGTATTGAATAGGTAAGTGCTTCCCTTTCAGTGAAATAGAGCTCATTTACACATCAACTCGGCAGTTGATGTCAATTGCCTTACCCTCAAAGTGGCCCAAATCTGGAGAATGCACCTGAAAGGGGTGCGTTGGGGAAGCACATTTGAGTTTCCCAGAGCCACAACACTTTCACACAAAACAAACGCAAAAGTACATGCAAAGAAGAAACTCTCAGTCCTGAGGACCAAAGCAAAGGGTGAGGATGAACAACATCCTCAGTGTTTTCGAACTACGTTCCCTCATTTTAACAACAAAACGACAAACAACATGCAAATTGAAAGATAGGGAATCACGACCACAGTTGTCATGCCTACTGACCTGGGAAGCAGAAAGAGCCAAAAAGGAAAAAGCAAAGAAATTAGGAAAAGTTCAATTTGCTTCATGAACTTCCACATGTCTCCTGGAAATATGCTCGTTTTCTCAGGGTCACAATGATGAAAACCAAAAGGATTTCACTGAGCAAACTTTCTCTAACTGAATATTTTACATAGACTGGTTTTGGAGATATGAAAATGATTCATTTGATGCCATGGTTCACCAGAATCTGTAGAATATGCTGGCCATGCAATGTAAAAA
This sequence comes from Hippopotamus amphibius kiboko, assembly GCF_030028045.1. NCBI lineage: Eukaryota > Metazoa > Chordata > Mammalia > Artiodactyla > Hippopotamidae > Hippopotamus > Hippopotamus amphibius. The sequence continues at coordinate 46,285,301 of NC_080195.1, forward strand.
AAAAAAAAAATGCTTGTCCCTTAGCGGACTACAAGATGGACTAGAGCTCTGCTGATCACAGCAGGTGTTATCCAATAGCAGAGAGACAAATGCAATGCCAAAAGGTCTCTCAGGATCGCAGTTCCCAGGCACCAAAAGTGAGATTCCTACCCATTGGAAGGGGAATATGTCAACCAATGTCCCACCACAGCTGAAACACAACGCAGGAGGGAACGATACCTAGTGTGATCATATGCAAGCTCCGTTACTGACCAAAGCCGTCTCAAGTACCCAATGCAAGTGCTTTTTCACACACCTACAATGTACGAATCACAAACAGGATCCCACAAACCAAAGCACAGACTGCCGTGATTAACACCACATTGACACACACAAACACGTGAAGAACAAATAAACACTCCAATCACAAAGACAGAAAGCCAGAGAAGGCATTTTGTCAACTTCCACTTCCACTCCCACATGGAGGCCCCCAGTTCTCAAGAGGGAATGGACTCAGAGGGGCTCACATCCGCTAAGGGGAGCAGCCCAGTTGGAGTAGACCTATTTCCCAGCCTGTGCAAGCTGGAGCGACTTACCCCCAAATGACATGAACTGTATACCGTTGCTCTGGACATGTCTCCAAGACAAGCAGCCTCGTGCTGTAGGGCAGCCACTGCATATCAGGGAGAATCCCTGCCAGTATCCTGGAGCCAAATGTACTCTGGCATGTGCTGGGAACTATAAATGGCGATGCCCCTGATCGAGATCAACACACCATGGGCACAGACCTCCTGGCTGGCTCGCTATAATTGGTAACCAAAGGCCAGGATGTGTGCCCGACGCACAGTGAGGCCAAGCAACAGCAAAACATTGGACTTTGGAGCCGAGAAATATTTGTTGTTGAGACATTCAAGGAAATGGGTGGCTTATGCCGGGTAATCCCCAACCTTGAAAGCTTTTAGCAAAGCCCTCTTAGAGGTAAGGTGATGGAGGGGTGTGGCTGTTCGTTGAAAACTTCTCCCTGTCCGATCCTTTGTTCTTGAGGACAGGTCATAGTCAGGTCTCAATGTTCCTATCAATCTCCAGCAAACAAATGTCACTCTCTGGGTGACAAGAAAGGGCTAGGTCCCAAGGCACAAGGCTCACCCTCTGAGGTCCAGACCCACCTAAGAGAAAGGGGTCCCTGGGAGGGGTGGTGGTCCTCCTGCCATGGAGGGTTTGTCCAGGAGCTGGCCTGGGTCCTCCCACCAGTGCCCACGCCTCCCAGAGGAGGCAGCTCTGCCTTGGTGGCTCCCTCAGGGCCAGGTCCCAGACCCTTGCTAGCTGTCATCACTGAGGGAGCTGGGTGCACATGACCCAACAAGTCTTAATGCTCCTCAGGCCACCCAAACAGTGGCGGTCAGGTACCCCAGACTGTGAGCCATACCCTTAGGGTCACAGTGGTGGTGTGTGGTAGAGGTTCAACACTGCCCCAAGGCCTGGTCTGGGCCAGTGGGCATTCATGGCCTTGGCTCTGGAGCCATGCAGGACACACCCCCAGCCTGTTCTCTGGGCCCCCCATCACACCAGCTTGCCCAAGGCCGTGTGAGCAGAAGAATGCTGGGGAGAAGGCTGGCACTTGCCTCTTACCTCACGCTCCAGGTCTGAAGGGGCAGCACTGCACTGACTGCTGCCTAAAAAAGGGCCCCCACTAAAGATGGCTGACAGACAGTGGCTTGCTTGGGGCAGGGGCCCACTACACTGCCCACCAATGGCTGAGCAGGGTGGTCACAGTGGCATTAGTGGTCTCCTGGGAACCATTGCCTGGTAACGGGGCAGTGGGTCACAGTGCACAGCAAGGGCTGCCTGGGAAGGGCTGCATTCAGCTGGCTATGGTACAATTCCCCCTTTTCTTTGGTCCTCTTCAACCCTGAGGAGAATATGTGGGTATGATTTGGATAGAGTGGTTAATCATAAACTCAGCAGCGGATCTCTGTTTTAGGGGACTTGCTTTCAACCTCCATTCCTGGTTCATCTTTTCCCAAGTCTTTCAGGGAATGGGGTGACGACCACTCTAGCTACGTCCTGATGCAGGAAAGCAAAGCCCTACAGTGCATTCTGAGTTGGAAGCAATGCCACGTTGCAAGGCTTGATCCAAGTCTTATATAAACTTGTATAAGGAATCCAGGAGAATAAGCCTGAAAAGCAGCGTGAGGGTGGCACTCTGGGGGAGACGTTCTGGCAGGGAATCCAGACACGCAGAAGCAGAAGGGAAGAAATTGTTGCAAGTTGTTAGGAAGTTGAGGGGAAGAGCTTCCCTTAACGGGAGAACACAGATCAAAATCAGCATTATTGCAAAGCAAATCCATAAACGTTAGTAGCATATGCATCTGTTTACTCAGTTTGTCAAAACTGCATTGGTAAGAGTCTTCTTGAAGTTGAAGCACTTTGGGAAAGCCTCAGCCTAACTATCTGTTAGACACTTAAAGAGGCAAGGTTAAAGATCGGATGACAAGGGGTTGAGAAGGAAGCTTAATCAAGTGGCTCTCATGTAACCGTCAGCATGGCTGACCGATTATCCCAAGGCATACCTGCATTTCAGAAACTTTGTACCCTTTCTAGAATATCGACAGGTGTGCCATGTATCCATCCTGTGTAATTGGAGAGGCTTCTCCCCCATTTCACAATGTTTTCTCTGTAATTTCCATACCAGATATACGACTGAAATAGTCCTCCTTGAGTTGCCTTAAGGGCCCTGCAACTAATCCAAAGTTAACAAAATATTTCAAAACACCTGGTCCAATAAGCTCATCAGTCCTTTGAAGAGAATTCTTCTTTCTTCTCCAAAGTGAGAAGAGATCTTAAAAGCAAATAGAGATCCCTTAAAGGCAGGACAGTTCACATACCATGTTATTGAAAGCAGCATTCCAAGTAAACGTGTTCTCTTGGCAGAGGGGAACAAAATCCAGCCTTGAAAAAAACGTATTTTTAATAACAGTATCCATTTCCCAAAGTGGAGATTTGTTTCAGCCCAATGATGCATCAAATGTTGGTTTTTGGCTCAACACATTTATCGCACCTTCCTACTCTATCCTGAAATGTGTTCCTTTTCATGAGTTTCTTAGCTTTAATTACATATTTCGATTACAATCCTCAAGTCCTTAACACCTTCACTTAGTGAAAACCAAGAAGCAAGCAACTGTCAGCTGGATGTCATACCAGCATTTCTGATTGCAAACGGATGCTTTTGAGACCTTCTGCTAAGTAGGCAAAGGTAGGGAATCTTAGATGTGCCCAGCATCCAATGTTCCAACCCTCTATCCTCTTTGAAATGACCCGGAGAGTCAAGGAATGCTTGCCACTTACCTTGGTGAAGTTTCATGCTCCCCAAATCTAGAGAGGTCATTTAGAAAGACTTCAAGTGTCATCATTTCAACTTATGGTCCTTGCTGTCAAATTTGCAACAGATATAAGGTCTTTTTGGATCGCTAAGAAACCTAGGGACTGCAGAAGGTTTATACTTCAGAATGCAAGAAGCTTAAGGCAGCTTCCATACCAGATATCAGTTCAGTACTAGCTATTTGCCAGATCATCAGGACCTGAAATCCATGGAGGCCAATTCTCTCCAGAGGAGGAAGTATTGAATAGGTAAGTGCTTCCCTTTCAGTGAAATAGAGCTCATTTACACATCAACTCGGCAGTTGATGTCAATTGCCTTATCCCTAAAAGTGGCCCAAATCTGGAGAATGCACCTGAAAGGGGTGCGTTGGGGAAGCACATTTGAGTTTCCCAGAGCCACAACACTTTCACACAAAACAAACGCAAAAGTACATGCAAAAAAGAAACTCTCAGTCCTGAGGACCAAAGCAAAGGGTGAGGATGAACAACATCCTCAGTGTTTTCGAACTACGTTCCCTCATTTTAACAACAAAACGACAAACAACATGCAAATTGAAAGATAGGGAATCACGACCACAGTTGTCATGCCTACTGACCTGGGAAGCAGAAAGAGCCAAAAAGGAAAAAGCAAAGAAATTAGGAAAAGTTCAATTTGCTTCATGAACTTCCACATGTCTCCTGGAAATATGCTCGTTTTCTCAGGGTCACAATGATGAAAACCAAAAGGATTTCACTGAGCAAACTTTCTCTAACTGAATATTTTACATAGACTGGTTTTGGAGATATGAAAATGATTCATTTGATGCCATGGTTCACCAGAATCTGTAGAATATGCTGGCCATGCAATGTAAAAAAAAAAAAAAATGCTTGTCCCTTAGCGGACTACAAGATGGACTAGAGCTCTGCTGATCACAGCAGGTGTTATCCAATAGCAGAGAGACAAATGCAATGCCAAAAGGTCTCTCAGGATCGCAGTTCCCAGGCACCAAAAGGGAGATTCCTACCCATTGGAAGGGGAATATGTCAACCAATGTCCCACCACAGCTGAAACACAACGCAGGAGGGAACGATACCTAGTGTGATCATATGCAAGCTCCGTTACTGACCAAAGCCGTCTCAAGTACTCAATGCAAGTGCTGTTTCACACACCTACAATGTACGAATCACAAACAGGATCCCACAAACCAAAGCACAGACTGCCGTGATTAACACCACATTGACACACACAAACACGTGAAGAACAAATAAACACTCCAATCACAAAGACAGAAAGCCAGAGAAGGCATTTTGTCAACTTCCACTTCCACTCCCACATGGAGGCCCCCAGTTCTCAAGAGGGAATGGACTCAGAGGGGCTCCCATCCGCTAAGGGGAGCAGCCCAGTTGGAGTAGACCTATTTCCCAGCCTGTGCAAGCTGGAGCGACTTACCCCCAAATGACATGAACTGTATACCGTTGCTCTGGACATGTCTCCAAGACAAGCAGCCTCGTGCTGTAGGGCAGCCACTGCATATCAGGGAGAATCCCTGCCAGTATCCTGGAGCCAAATGTACTCTGGCATGTGCTGGGAACTATAAATGGCGATGCCCCTGATCGAGATCAACACACCATGGGCACAGACCTCCTGGCTGGCTCGCTATAATTGGTAACCAAAGGCCAGGATGTGTGCCCGACGCACAGTGAGGCCAAGCAACAGCAAAACATTGGACTTTGGAGCCGAGAAATATTTGTTGTTGAGACATTCAAGGAAATGGGTGGCTTATGCCGGGTAATCCCCAACCTTGAAAGCTTTTAGCAAAGCCCTCTTAGAGGTAAGGTGATGGAGGGGTGTGGCTGTTCATTGAAAACTTCTCCCTGTCCGATCCTTTGTTCTTGAGGACAGGTCATAGTCAGGTCTCAATGTTCCTATCAATCTCCAGCAAACAAATGTCACTCTCTGGGTGACAAGAAAGGGCTAGGTCCCAAGGCACAAGGCTCACCCTCTGAGGTCCAGACCCACCTAAGAGAAAGGGGTCCCTGGGAGGGGTGGTGGTCCTCCTGCCATGGAGGGTTTGTCCAGGAGCTGGCCTGGGTCCTCCCACCAGTGCCCACGCCTCCCAGAGGAGGCAGCTCTGCCTTGGTGGCTCCCTCAGGGCCAGGTCCCAGACCCTTGCTAGCTGTCATCACTGAGGGAGCTGGGTGCACATGACCCAACAAGTCTTAATGCTCCTCAGGCCACCCAAACAGTGGCGGTCAGGTACCCCAGACTGTGAGCCATACCCTTAGGGTCACAGTGGTGGTGTGTGGTAGAGGTTCAACACTGCCCCAAGGCCTGGTCTGGGCCAGTGGGCATTCATGGCCTTGGCTCTGGAGCCATGCAGGACACACCCCCAGCCTGTTCTCTGGGCCCCCCATCACACCAGCTTGCCCAAGGCCGTGTGAGCAGAAGAATGCTGGGGAGAAGGCTGGCACTTGCCTCTTACCTCACGCTCCAGGTCTGAAGGGGCAGCACTGCACTGACTGCTGCCTAAAAAAGGGCCCCCACTAAAGATGGCTGACAGACAGTGGCTTGCTTGGGGCAGGGGCCCACTACACTGCCCACCAATGGCTGAGCAGGGTGGTCACAGTGGCATTAGTGGTCTCCTGGGAACCATTGCCTGGTAACGGGGCAGTGGGTCACAGTGCACAGCAAGGGCTGCCTGGGAAGGGCTGCATTCAGCTGGCTATGGTACAATTCCCCCTTTTCTTTGGTCCTCTTCAACCCTGAGGAGAATATGTGGGTATGATTTGGATAGAGTGGTTAATCATAAACTCAGCAGCGGATCTCTGTTTTAGGGGACTTGCTTTCAACCTCCATTCCTGGTTCATCTTTTCCCAAGTCTTTCAGGGAATGGGGTGACGACCACTCTAGCTACGTCCTGATGCAGGAAAGCAAAGCCCTACAGTGCATTCTGAGTTGGAAGCAATGCCACGTTGCAAGTCTTGATCCAAGTCTTATATAAACTTGTATAAGGAATCCAGGAGAATAAGCCTGAAAAGCAGCGTGAGGGTGGCACTCTGGGGGAGACGTTCTGGCAGGGAATCCAGACACGCAGAAGCAGAAGGGAAGAAATTGTTGCAAGTTGTTAGGAAGTTGAGGGGAAGAGCTTCCCTTAACGGGAGAACACAGATCAAAATCAGCATTATTGCAAAGCAAATCCATAAACGTTAGTAGCATATGCATCTGTTTACTCAGTTTGTCAAAACTGCATTGGTAAGAGTCTTCTTGAAGTTGAAGCACTTTGGGAAAGCCTCAGCCTAACTATCTGTTAGACACTTAAAGAGGAAAGGTTAAAGATCGGATGACAAGGGGTTGAGAAGGAAGCTTAATCAAGTGGCTCTCATGTAACCGTCAGCATGGCTGACCGATTATCCCAAGGCATACCTGCATTTCAGAAACTTTGTACCCTTTCTAGAATATCGACAGGTGTGCCATGTATCCATCCTGTGTAATTGGAGAGGCTTCTCCCCCATTTCACAATGTTTTCTCTGTAATTTCCATACCAGATATACGACTGAAATAGTCCTCCTTGAGTTGCCTTAAGGGCCCTGCAACTAATCCAAAGTTAACAAAATATTTCAAAACACCTGGTCCAATAAGCTCATCAGTCCTTTGAAGAGAATTCTTCTTTCTTCTCCAAAGTGAGAAGAGATCTTAAAAGCAAATAGAGATCCCTTAAAGGCAGGACAGTTCACATACCATGTTATTGAAAGCAGCATTCCAAGTAAACGTGTTCTCTTGGCAGAGGGGAACAAAATCCAGCCTTGAAAAAAACGTATTTTTAATAACAGTATCCATTTCCCAAAGTGGAGATTTGTTTCAGCCCAATGATGCATCAAATGTTGGTTTTTGGCTCAACACATTTATCGCACCTTCCTACTCTATCCTGAAATGTGTTCCTTTTCATGAGTTTCTTAGCTTTAATTACATATTTCGATTACAATCCTCAAGTCCTTAACACCTTCACTTAGTGAAAACCAAGAAGCAAGCAACTGTCAGCTGGATGTCATACCAGCATTTCTGATTGCAAACGGATGCTTTTGAGACCTTCTGCTAAGTAGGCAAAGGTAGGGAATCTTAGATGTGCCCAGCATCCAATGTTCCAACCCTCTATCCTCTTTGAAATGACCCGGAGAGTCAAGGAATGCTTGCCACTTACCTTGGTGAAGTTTCATGCTCCCCAAATCTAGAGAGGTCATTTAGAAAGACTTCAAGTGTCATCATTTCAACTTATGGTCCTTGCTGTCAAATTTGCAACAGATATAAGGTCTTTTTGGATCGCTAAGAAACCTAGGGACTGCAGAAGGTTTATACTTCAGAATGCAAGAAGCTTAAGGCAGCTTCCATACCAGATATCAGTTCAGTACTAGCTATTTGCCAGATCATCAGGACCTGAAATCCATGGAGGCCAATTCTCTCCAGAGGAGGAAGTATTGAATAGGTAAGTGCTTCCCTTTCAGTGAAATAGAGCTCATTTACACATCAACTCGGCAGTTGATGTCAATTGCCTTATCCCTAAAAGTGGCCCAAATCTGGAGAATGCACCTGAAAGGGGTGCGTTGGGGAAGCACATTTGAGTTTCCCAGAGCCACAACACTTTCACACAAAACAAACGCAAAAGTACATGCAAAGAAGAAACTCTCAGTCCTGAGGACCAAAGCAAAGGGTGAGGATGAACAACATCCTCAGTGTTTTCGAACTACGTTCCCTCATTTTAACAACAAAATGACAAACAACATGCAAATTGAAAGATAGGGAATCAGGACCACAGTTGTCATGCCTACTGACCTGGGAAGCAGAAAGAGCCAAAAAGGAAAAAGCAAAGAAATTAGGAAAAGTTCAATTTGCTTCATTAACTTCCACATGTCTCCTGGAAATATGCTCGTTTTCTCAGGGTCACAATGATGCAAACCAAAAGGATTTCACTGAGCAAACTTTCTCTAACTGAATATTTTACATAGACTGGTTTTGGAGATATGAAAAAGATTCATTTGATGCCATGTTTCACCAGAATCTGTAGAATATGCTGGCCATGCAATGTAAAAAAAAAAAAATGCTTGTCCCTTAGCGGACTACAAGATGGACTAGAGCTCTGCTGATCACAGCAGGTGTTATCCAATAGCAGAGAGACAAATGCAATGCCAAAAGGTCTCTCAGGATCGCAGTTCCCAGGCACCAAAAGGGAGATTCCTACCCATTGGAAGGGGAATATGTCAACCAATGTTCCACCACAGCTGAAACACAACGCAGGAGGGAACGATACCTAGTGTGATCATATGCAAGCTCCGTTACTGACCAAAGCCGTCTCAAGTACCCAATGCAAGTGCTTTTTCACACACCTACAATGTACGAATCACAAACAGGATCCCACAAACCAAAGCACAGACTGCCGTGATTAACACCACATTGACACACACAAACACGTGAAGAACAAATAAACACTCCAATCACAAAGACAGAAAGCCAGAGAAGGCATTTTGTCAACTTCCACTTCCACTCCCACATGGAGGCCCCCAGTTCTCAAGAGGGAATGGACTCAGAGGGGCTCCCATCCGCTAAGGGGAGCAGCCCAGTTGGAGTAGACCTATTTCCCAGCCTGTGCAAGCTGGAGCGACTTACCCCCAAATGACATGAACTGTATACCGTTGCTCTGGACATGTCTCCAAGACAAGCAGCCTCGTGCTGTAGGGCAGCCACTGCATATCAGGGAGAATCCCTGCCAGTATCCTGGAGCCAAATGTACTCTGGCATGTGCTGGGAACTATAAATGGCGATGCCCCTGATCGAGATCAACACACCATGGGCACAGACCTCCTGGCTGGCTCGCTATAATTGGTAACCAAAGGCCAGGATGTGTGCCCGACGCACAGTGAGGCCAAGCAACAGCAAAACATTGGACTTTGGAGCCGAGAAATATTTGTTGTTGAGACATTCAAGGAAATGGGTGGCTTATGCCGGGTAATCCCCAACCTTGAAAGCTTTTAGCAAAGCCCTCTTAGAGGTAAGGTGATGGAGGGGTGTGGCTGTTCGTTGAAAACTTCTCCCTGTCCGATCCTTTGTTCTTGAGGACAGGTCATAGTCAGGTCTCAATGTTCCTATCAATCTCCAGCAAACAAATGTCACTCTCTGGGTGACAAGAAAGGGCAAGGTCCCAAGGCACAAGGCTCACCCTCTGAGGTCCAGACCCACCTAAGAGAAAGGGGTCCCTGGGAGGGGTGGTGGTCCTCCTGCCATGGAGGGTTTGTCCAGGAGCTGGCCTGGGTCCTCCCACCAGTGCCCACGCCTCCCAGAGGAGGCAGCTCTGCCTTGGTGGCTCCCTCAGGGCCAGGTCCCAGACCCTTGCTAGCTGTCATCACTGAGGGAGCTGGGTGCACATGACCCAACAAGTCTTAATGCTCCTCAGGCCACCCAAACAGTGGCGGTCAGGTACCCCAGACTGTGAGCCATACCCTTAGGTTCACAGTGGCGGTGTGTGGTAGAGGTTCAACACTGCCCCAAGGCCTGGTCTGGGCCAGTGGGCATTCATGGCCTTGGCTCTGGAGCCATGCAGGACACACCCCCAGCCTGTTCTCTGGGCCCCCCATCACACCAGCTGGCCCAAGGCCGTGTGAGCAGAAGAATGCTGGGGAGAAGGCTGGCACTTGCCTCTTACCTCACGCTCCAGGTCTGAAGGGGCAGCACTCCACTGACTGCTGCCTAAAAAAGGGCCCCCACTAAAGATGGCTGACAGACAGTGGCTTGCTTGGGGCAGGGGCCCACTACACTGCCCACCAATGGCTGAGCAGGGTGGTCACAGTGGCATTAGTGGTCTCCTGGGAACCATTGCCTGGTAACGGGGCAGTGGGTCACAGTGCACAGCAAGGGCTGCCTGGGAACGGCTGCATTCAGCTGGCTATGGTACAATTCCCCCTTTTCTTTGGTCCTCTTCAACCCTGAGGAGAATATGTGGGTATGATATGGATAGAGTGGTTAATCATAAACTCAGCAGCGGATCTCTGTTTTAGGGGACTTGCTTTCAACCTCCATTCCTGGTTCATCTTTTCCCAAGTCTTTCAGGGAATGGGGTGACGACCACTCTAGCTACGTCCTGATGCAGGAAAGCAAAGCCCTACAGTGCATTCTGAGTTGGAAGCAATGCCACGTTGCAAGGCTTGATCCAAGTCTTATATAAACTTGTATAAGGAATCCAGGAGAATAAGCCTGAAAAGCAGCGTGAGGGTGGCACTCTGGGGGAGACGTTCTGGCAGGGAATCCAGACACGCAGAAGCAGAAGGGAAGAAATTGTTGCAAGTTGTTAGGAAGTTGAGGGGAAGAGCTTCCCTTAACGGGAGAACACAGATCAAAATCAGCATTATTGCAAAGCAAATCCATAAACGTTAGTAGCATATGCATCTGTTTACTCAGTTTGTCAAAACTGCATTGGTAAGAGTCTTCTTGAAGTTGAAGCACTTTGGGAAAGCCTCAGCCTAACTATCTGTTAGACACTTAAAGAGGCAAGGTTAAAGATCGGATGACAAGGGGTTGAGAAGGAAGCTTAATCAAGTGGCTCTCATGTAACCGTCAGCATGGCTGACCGATTATCCCAAGGCATACCTGCATTTCGGAAACTTTGTACCCTTTCTAGAATATCGACAGGTGTGCCATGTATCCATCCTGTGTAATTGGAGAGGCTTCTCCCCCATTTCACAATGTTTTCTCTGTAATTTCCATACCAGATATACGACTGAAATAGTCCTCCTTGAGTTGCCTTAAGGGCCCTGCAACTAATCCAAAGTTAACAAAATATTTCAAAACACCTGGTCCAATAAGCTCATCAGTCCTTTGAAGAGAATTCTTCTTTCTTCTCCAAAGTGAGAAGAGATCTTAAAAGCAAATAGAGATCCCTTAAAGGCAGGGCAGTTCACATACCATGTTATTGAAAGCAGCATTCCAAGTAAACGTGTTCTCTTGGCAGAGGGGAACCCAATCCAGCCTTGAAAAAAACGTATTTTTAATAACAGTATCCATTTCCCGAGGTGGAGATTCGTTTCAGCCCAATGATGCATCAAATGTTGGTTTTTGGCTCAACACATTTATCGCACCTTCCTACTCTATCCTGAAATGTGTTCCTTTTCATGAGTTTCTTAGCTTTAATTACATATTTCGATTACAATCCTCAAGTCCTTAACACCTTCACTTAGTGAAAACCAAGAAGCAAGCAATTGTCAGCTGGATGCCATACCAGCATTTCTGATTGCAAACGGATGCTTTTGAGACCTTCTGCTAAGTAGGCAAAGGTAGGGAATCTTAGATGTGCCCAGCATCCAATGTTCCAATCCTCTATCCTCTTTGAAATGACCCGGAGAGTCAAGGAATGCTTGCCACTTAACTTGGTGAAGTTTCATGCTCCCCAAATCTAGAGAGGCCATTTAGAAAGACTTCAAGTGTCATCATTTCAACTTATGGTCCTTGCTGTCAAATTTGCAACAGATATAAGGTCTTTTTGGATCGCTAAGAAACCTAGGGACTGCAGAAGGTTCATACTTCAGAATGCAAGAAGCTTAAGGCAGCTTCCATACCAGATATCAGTTCAGTACTAGCTATTTGCCAGATCATCAGGACCTGAAATCCATGGAGGCCAATTCTCTCCAGAGGAGGAAGTATTGAATAGGTAAGTGCTTCCCTTTCAGTGAAATAGAGCTCATTTACACATCAACTCGGCTGTTGATGTCAATTGCCTTATCCCTAAAAGTGGCCCAAATCTGGAGAATGCACCTGAAAGGGGTGCGTTGGGGAAGCACATTTGAGTTTCCCAGAGCCACAACACTTTCACACAAAACAAACGCAAAAGTACATGCAAAAAAGAAACTCTCAGTCCTGAGGACCAAAGCAAAGGGTGAGGATGAACAACATCCTCAGTGTTTTCGAAGTACGTTCCCTCATTTTAACAACAAAATGACAAACAACATGCAATTGAAAGATAGGGAATCAGGACCACAGTTGTCATGCCTACTGACCTGGGAAGCAGAAAGAGCCAAAAAGGAAAAAGCAAAGAAATTAGGAAAAGTTCAATTTGCTTCATGAACTTCCACATGTCTCCTGGAAATATGCTCGTTTTCTCAGGGTCACAATGATGAAAACCAAAAGGATTTCACTGAGCAAACTTTCTCTAACTGAATATTTTACATAGACTGGTTTTGGAGATATGGAAAAGATTCATTTGATGTCATGTTTCACCAGAATCTGTAGAATATGCTGGCCATGCAATGTAAAAAAAAAAAAAATGCTTGTCCCTTAGCGGACTACAAGATGGACTAGAGCTCTGCTGATCACAGCAGGTGTTATCCAATAGCAGAGAGACAAATGCAATGCCAAAAGGTCTCTCAGGATCGCAGTTCCCAGGCACCAAAAGGGAGATTCCTACCCATTGGAAGGGGAATATGTCAACCAATGTTCCACCACAGCTGAAACACAACGCAGGAGGGAACGATACCTAGTGTGATCATATGCAAGCTCCGTTACTGACCAAAGCCGTCTCAAGTACCCAATGCAAGTGCTTTTTCACACACCTACAATGTACGAATCACAAACAGGATCCCACAAACCAAAGCACAGACTGCCGTGATTAACACCACATTGACACACACAAACACATGAAGAACAAATAAACACTCCAATCACAAAGACAGAAAGCCAGAGAAGGCATTTTGTCAACTTCCACTTCCACTCCCACATGGAGGCCCCCAGTTCTCAAGAGGGAATGGACTCAGAGGGGCTCACATCCGCTAAGGGGAGCAGCCCAGTTGGAGTAGACCTATTTCCCAGCCTGTGCAAGCTGGAGCCACTTACCCCCAAATGACATGAACTGTATACCGTTGCTCTGGACATGTCTCCAAGACAAGCAGCCTCGTGCTGTAGGGCAGCCACTGCATATCAGGGAGAATCCCTGCCAGTATCCTGGAGCCAAATGTACTCTGGCATGTGCTGGGAACTATAAATGGCGATGCCCCTGATCGAGATCAACACACCATGGGCACAGACCTCCTGGCTGGCTCGCTATAATTGGTAACCAAAGGCCAGGATGTGTGCCCGACGCACAGTGAGGCCAAGCAACAGCAAAACATTGGACTTTGGAGCCGAGAAATATTTGTTGTTGAGACATTCAAGGAAATAGGTGTCTTATGCCGGGTAATCCCCAACCTTGAAAGCTTTTAGCAAAGCCCTCTTAGAGGTAAGGTGATGGAGGGGTGTGGCTGTTCGTTGAAAACTTCTCCCTGTCCGATCCTTTGTTCTTGAGGACAGGTCATAGTCAGGTCTCAATGTTCCTATCAATCTCCAGCAAACAAATGTCACTCTCTGGGTGACAAGAAAGGGCAAGGTCCCAAGGCACAAGGCTCACCCTCTGAGGTCCAGACCCACCTAAGAGAAAGGGGTCCCTGGGAGGGGTGGTGGTCCTCCTGCCATGGAGGGTTTGTCCAGGAGCTGGCCTGGGTCCTCCCACCAGTGCCCACGCCTCCCAGAGGAGGCAGCTCTGCCTTGGTGGCTCCCTCAGGGCCAGGTCCCAGACCCTTGCTAGCTGTCATCACTGAGGGAGCTGGGTGCACATGACCCAACAAGTCTTAATGCTCCTCAGGCCACCCAAACAGTGGCGGTCAGGTACCCCAGACTGTGAGCCATACCCTTAGGTTCACAGTGGCGGTGTGTGGTAGAGGTTCAACACTGCCCCAAGGCCTGGTCTGGGCCAGTGGGCATTCATGGCCTTGGCTCTGGAGCCATGCAGGACACACCCCCAGCCTGTTCTCTGGGCCCCCCATCACACCAGCTGGCCCAAGGCCGTGTGAGCAGAAGAATGCTGGGGAGAAGGCTGGCACTTGCCTCTTACCTCACGCTCCAGGTCTGAAGGGGCAGCACTCCACTGACTGCTGCCTAAAAAAGGGCCCCCACTAAAGATGGCTGACAGACAGTGGCTTGCTTGGGGCAGGGGCCCACTACACTGCCCACCAATGGCTGAGCAGGGTGGTCACAGTGTCATTAGTGGTCTCCTGGGAACCATTGCCTGGTAACGGGGCAGTGGGTCACAGTGCACATCAAGGGCTGCCTGGGAAGGGCTGCATTCAGCTGGCTATGGTACAATTCCCCCTTTCCTTTGGTCCTCTTCAACCCTGAGGAGAATATGTGGGTATGATTTGGATAGAGTGGTTAATCATAAACTCAGCAGCGGATCTCTGTTTTAGGGGACTTGCTTTCAACCTCCATTCCTGCTTCATCTTTTCCCAAGTCTTTCAGGGAATGGGGTGACGACCACTCTAGCTACGTCCTGATGCAGGAAAGCAAAGCCCTACAGTGCATTCTGAGTTGGAAGCAATGCCACGTTGCAAGGCTTGATCCAACTCTTATATAAACTTGTATAAGGAATCCAGGAGAATAAGCCTGAAAAGCAGCGTGAGGGTGGCACTTTGGGGTAGACGTTCTGGCAGGAAATCCAGACACGCAGAAGCAGAAGGGAAGAAATTGTTGCAAGTTGTTAGGAAGTTGAGGGGAAGAGCTTCCCTTAACGGGAGAACGCAGATCAAAATCAGCATTATTGCAAAGCAAATCCATAAACGTTAGTAGCATATGCATCTGTTTACTCAGTTTGTCAAAACTGCATTGGTAAGAGTCTTCTTGAAGTTGAAGCACTTTGGGAAAGCCTCAGCCTAACTATCTGTTAGACACTTAAAGAGGCAAGGTTAAAGATCGCATGACAAGGGGTTGAGAAGGAAGCTTAATCAAGTGGCTCTCATGTAACCGTCAGCATGGCTGACCGATTATCCCAAGGCATACCTGCATTTCAGAAACTTTGTACCCTTTCTAGAATATCGACAGGTGTGCCATGTATCCATCCTGTGTAATTGGAGAAGCTTCTCCCCCATTTCACAATGTTTTCTCTGTAATTTCCATACCAGATATACGACTGAAATAGTCCTCCTTGAGTTGCCTTAAGGGCCCTGCAACTAATCCAAAGTTAACAAAATATTTCAAAACACCTGGTCCAATAAGCTCATCAGTCCTTTGAAGAGAATTCTTCTTTCTTCTCCAAAGTGAGAAGAGATCTTAAAAGCAAATCGAGATCCCTTAAATGCAGGACAGTTCACATACCATGTTATTGAAAGCAGCATTCCAAGTAAACGTGTTCTCTTGGCAGAGGGGAACAAAATCCAGCCTTGAAAAAAACGTATTTTTAATAACAGTATCCATTTCCCGAAGTGGAGTTTCGTTTCAGCCCAATGATGCATCAAATGTTGGTTTTTGGCTCAACACATTTATCCCACCTTCCTACTCTATCCTGAAATGTGTTCCTTTTCATGAGTTTCTTAGCTTTAATTACATATTTCGATTACAATCCTCAAGTCCTTAACACCTTCACTTAGTGAAAACCAAGAAGCAAGCAACTGTCAGCTGGATGTCATACCAGCATTTCTGATTGCAAACGGATGCTTTTGAGACCTGCTGCTAAGTAGGCAAAGGTAGGGAATCTTAGATGTGCCCAGCATCCAATGTTCCAATCCTCTATCCTCTTTGAAATGACCCGGAGAGTCAAGGAATGCTTGCCACTTAACTTGGTGAAGTTTCATGCTCCCCAAATCTAGAGAGGCCATTTAGAAAGACTTCAAGTGTCATCATTTCAACTTATGGTCCTTGCTGTCAAATTGGCAACAGATATAAGGTCTTTTTGGATCGCTAAGAAACCTAGGGACTGCAGAAGGTTTATACTTCAGAATGCAAGAAGCTTAAGGCAGCTTCCATACCAGATATCAGTTCAGTACTAGCTATTTGCCAGATCATCAGGACCTGAAATCCATGGAGGCCAATTCTCTCCAGAGGAGGAAGTATTGAATAGGTAAGTGCTTCCCTTTCAGTGAAATAGAGCTCATTTACACATCAACTCGACAGTTGATGTCAATTGCCTTATCCCTAAAAGTGGCCCAAATCTGGAGAATGCACCTGAAAGGGGTGCGTTGGGGAAGCACATTTGAGTTTCCCAGAGCCACAACACTTTCACACAAAACAAACGCAAAAGTACATGCAAAAAAGAAACTCTCAGTCCTGAGGACCAAAGCAAAGGGTGAGGATGAACAACATCCTCAGTGTTTTCGAAGTACGTTCCCTCATTTTAACAACAAAATGACAAACAACATGCAAATTGAAAGATAGGGAATCAGGACCACAGTTGTCATGCCTACTGACCTGGGAAGCAGAAAGAGCCAAAAAGGAAAAAGCAAAGAAATTAGGAAAAGTTCAATTTGCTTCATGAACTTCCACATGTCTCCTGGAAATATGCTCGTTTTCTCAGGGTCACAATGATGAAAACCAAAAGGATTTCACTGAGCAAACTTTCTCTAACTGAATATTTTACATAGACTGGTTTTGGAGATATGGAAAAGATTCATTTGATGTCATGTTTCACCAGAATCTGTAGAATATGCTGGCCATGCAATGTAAAAAAAAAAAAAATGCTTGTCCCTTAGCGGACTACAAGATGGACTAGAGCTCTGCTGATCACAGCAGGTGTTATCCAATAGCAGAGAGACAAATGCAATGCCAAAAGGTCTCTCAGGATCGCAGTTCCCAGGCACCAAAAGGGAGATTCCTACCCATTGGAAGGGGAATATGTCAACCAATGTTCCACCACAGCTGAAACACAACGCAGGAGGGAACGATACCTAGTGTGATCATATGCAAGCTCCGTTACTGACCAAAGCCGTCTCAAGTACCCAATGCAAGTGCTTTTTCACACACCTACAATGTACGAATCACAAACAGGATCCCACAAACCAAAGCACAGACTGCCGTGATTAACACCACATTGACACACACAAACACATGAAGAACAAATAAACACTCCAATCACAAAGACAGAAAGCCAGAGAAGGCATTTTGTCAACGTCCACTTCCACTCCCACATGGAGGCCCCCAGTTCTCAAGAGGGAATGGACTCAGAGGGGCTCACATCCGCTAAGGGGAGCAGCCCAGTTGGAGTAGACCTATTTCCCAGCCTGTGCAAGCTGGAGCGACTTACCCCCAAATGACATGAACTGTATACCGTTGCTCTGGACATGTCTCCAAGACAAGCAGCCTCGTGCTGTAGGGCAGCCACTGCATATCAGGGAGAATCCCTGCCAGTATCCTGGAGCCAAATGTACTCTGGCATGTGCTGGGAACTATAAATGGCGATGCCCCTGATCGAGATCAACACACCATGGGCACAGACCTCCTGGCTGGCTCGCTATAATTGGTAACCAAAGGCCAGGATGTGTGCCCGACGCACAGTGAGGCCAAGCAACAGCAAAACATTGGACTTTGGAGCCGAGAAATATTTGTTGTTGAGACATTCAAGGAAATAGGTGGCTTATGCCGGGTAATCCCCAACCTTGAAAGCTTTTAGCAAAGCCCTCTTAGAGGTAAGGTGATGGAGGGGTGTGGCTGTTCGTTGAAAACTTCTCCCTGTCCGATCCTTTGTTCTTGAGGACAGGTCATAGTCAGGTCTCAATGTTCCTATCAATCTCCAGCAAACAAATGTCACTCTCTGGGTGACAAGAAAGGGCAAGGTCCCAAGGCACAAGGCTCACCCTCTGAGGTCCAGACCCACCTAAGAGAAAGGGGTCCCTGGGAGGGGTGGTGGTCCTCCTGCCATGGAGGGTTTGTCCAGGAGCTGGCCTGGGTCCTCCCACCAGTGCCCACGCCTCCCAGAGGAGGCAGCTCTGCCTTGGTGGCTCCCTCAGGGCCAGGTCCCAGACCCTTGCTAGCTGTCATCACTGAGGGAGCTGGGTGCACATGACCCAACAAGTCTTAATGCTCCTCAGGCCACCCAAACAGTGGCGGTCAGGTACCCCAGACTGTGAGCCATACCCTTAGGGTCACAGTGGCGGTGTGTGGTAGAGGTTCAACACTGCCCCAAGGCCTGGTCTGGGCCAGTGGGCATTCATGGCCTTGGCTCTGGAGCCATGCAGGACACACCCCCAGCCTGTTCTCTGGGCCCCCCATCACACCAGCTGGCCCAAGGCCGTGTGAGCAGAAGAATGCTGGGGAGAAGGCTGGCACTTGCCTCTTACCTCACGCTCCAGGTCTGAAGGGGCAGCACTCCACTGACTGCTGCCTAAAAAAGGGCCCCCACTAAAGATGGCTGACAGACAGTGGCTTGCTTGGGGCAGGGGCCCACTACACTGCCCACCAATGGCTGAGCAGGGTGGTCACAGTGTCATTAGTGGTCTCCTGGGAACCATTGCCTGGTAACGGGGCAGTGGGTCACAGTGCACATCAAGGGCTGCCTGGGAAGGGCTGCATTCAGCTGGCTATGGTACAATTCCCCCTTTCCTTTGGTCCTCTTCAACCCTGAGGAGAATATGTGGGTATGATTTGGATAGAGTGGATAATCATAAACTCAGCAGCGGATCTCTGTTTTAGGGGACTTGCTTTCAACCTCCATTCCTGCTTCATCTTTTCCCAAGTCTTTCAGGGAATGGGGTGACGACCACTCTAGCTACATCCTGATGCAGGAAAGCAAAGCCCTACAGTGCATTCTGAGTTGGAAGCAATGCCACGTTGCAAGGCTTGATCCAACTCTTATATAAACTTGTATAAGGAATCCAGGAGAATAAGCCTGAAAAGCAGCGTGAGGGTGGCACTTTGGGGTAGACGTTCTGGCAGGAAATCCAGACACGCAGAAGCAGAAGGGAAGAAATTGTTGCAAGTTGTTAGGAAGTTGAGGGGAAGAGCTTCCCTTAACGGGAGAACGCAGATCAAAATCAGCATTATTGCAAAGCAAATCCATAAACGTTAGTAGCATATGCATCTGTTTACTCAGTTTGTCAAAACTGCATTGGTAAGAGTCTTCTTGAAGTTGAAGCACTTTGGGAAAGCCTCAGCCTAACTATCTGTTAGACACTTAAAGAGGCAAGGTTAAAGATCGGATGACAAGGGGTTGAGAAGGAAGCTTAATCAAGTGGCTCTCATGTAACCGTCAGCATGGCTGACCGATTATCCCAAGGCATACCTGCATTTCAGAAACTTTGTACCCTTTCTAGAATATCGACAGGTGTGCCATGTATCCATCCTGTGTAATTGGAGAAGCTTCTCCCCCATTTCACAATGTTTTCTCTGTAATTTCCATACCAGATATACGACTGAAATAGTCCTCCTTGAGTTGCCTTAAGGGCCCTGCAACTAATCCAAAGTTAACAAAATATTTCAAAACACCTGGTCCAATAAGCTCATCAGTCCTTTGAAGAGAATTCTTCTTTCTTCTCCAAAGTGAGAAGAGATCTTAAAAGCAAATCGAGATCCCTTAAATGCAGGACAGTTCACATACCATGTTATTGAAAGCAGCATTCCAAGTAAACGTGTTCTCTTGGCAGAGGGGAACAAAATCCAGCCTTGAAAAAAACGTATTTTTAATAACAGTATCCATTTCCCGAAGTGGAGTTTCGTTTCAGCCCAATGATGCATCAAATGTTGGTTTTTGGCTCAACACATTTATCCCACCTTCCTACTCTATCCTGAAATGTGTTCCTTTTCATGAGTTTCTTAGCTTTAATTACATATTTCGATTACAATCCTCAAGTCCTTAACACCTTCACTTAGTGAAAACCAAGAAGCAAGCAACTGTCAGCTGGATGTCATACCAGCATTTCTGATTGCAAACGGATGCTTTTGAGACCTGCTGCTAAGTAGGCAAAGGTAGGGAATCTTAGATGTGCCCAGCATCCAATGTTCCAATCCTCTATCCTCTTTGAAATGACCCGGAGAGTCAAGGAATGCTTGCCACTTAACTTGGTGAAGTTTCATGCTCCCCAAATCTAGAGAGGCCATTTAGAAAGACTTCAAGTGTCATCATTTCAACTTATGGTCCTTGCTGTCAAATTGGCAACAGATATAAGGTCTTTTTGGATCGCTAAGAAACCTAGGGACTGCAGAAGGTTTATACTTCAGAATGCAAGAAGCTTAAGGCAGCTTCCATACCAGATATCAGTTCAGTACTAGCTATTTGCCAGATCATCAGGACCTGAAATCCATGGAGGCCAATTCTCTCCAGAGGAGGAAGTATTGAATAGGTAAGTGCTTCCCTTTCAGTGAAATAGAGCTCATTTACACATCAACTCGGCAGTTGATGTCAATTGCCTTATCCCTAAAAGTGGCCCAAATCTGGAGAATGCACCTGAAAGGGGTGCGTTGGGGAAGCACATTTGAGTTTCCCAGAGCCACAACACTTTCACACAAAACAAACGCAAAAGTACATGCAAAAAAGAAACTCTCAGTCCTGAGGACCAAAGCAAAGGGTGAGGATGAACAACATCCTCAGTGTTTTCGAACTACATTCCCTCATTTTAACAACAAAACGACAAACAACATGCAAATTGAAAGATAGGGAATCACGACCACAGTTGTCATGCCTACTGACCTGGGAAGCAGAAAGAGCCAAAAAGGAAAAAGCAAAGAAATAAGGAAAAGTTCAATTTGCTTCATGAACTTCCACATGTCTCCTGGAAATATGCTCGTTTTCTCAGGGTCACAATGATGCAAACCAAAAGGATTTCACTGAGCAAACTTTCTCTAACTGAATATTTTACATAGACTGGTTTTGGAGATATGAAAATGATTCATTTGATGCCATGTTTCACCAGAATCTGTAGAATATGCTGGCCATGCAATGTAAAAAAAAAAAAAAAATGCTTGTCCCTTTGCGGACTACAAGATGGACTAGAGCTCTGCTGATCACAGCAGGTGTTATCCAATAGCATACAGACAAATGCAATGCCAAAAGGTCTCTCAGGATCGCCGTTCCCAGGCACCAAAAGGGAGATTCCTACCCATTGGAAGGGGAATATGTCAACCAATGTTCCACCACAGCTGAAACACAACGCAGGAGGGAACGATACCTAGTGTGATCATATGCAAGCTCCGTTACTGTCCAAAGACGTCTCAAGTACTCAATGCAAGTGCTGCTTCACACACCTACAATGTACGAATCACAAACAGGATCCCACAAACCAAAGCACAGACTGCCGTGATTAACACCACATTGACACACACAAACACATGAAGAACAAATAAACACTCCAATCACAAAGACAGAAAGCCAGAGAAGGCATTTTGTCAACTTCCACTTCCACTCCCACATGGAGGCCCCCAGTTCTCAAGAGGGAATGGACTCAGAGGGGCTCCCATCCGCTAAGGGGAGCAGCCCAGTTGGAGTAGACCTATTTCCCAGCCTGTGCAAGCTGGAGCCACTTACCCCCAAATGACATGAACTGTATACCGTTGCTCTGGACATGTCTCCAAGACAAGCAGCCTCGTGCTGTAGGGCAGCCACTGCATATCAGGGAGAATCCCTGCCAGTATCCTGGAGCCAAATGTACTCTGGCATGTGCTGGGAACTTTAAATGGGGATGCCCCTGATCGAGATCAACACACCATGGGCACACACCTCCTGGCTGGCTCGCTATAATTGGTAACCAAAGGCCAGGATGTGTGCCCGATGCACAGTGAGGCCAAGCAACAGCAAAACATTGGACTTTGGAGCCGAGAAATATTTGTTGTTGAGACATTCAAGGAAATGGGTGGCTTATGCCGGGTAATCCCCAACCTTGAAAGCTTTTAGCAAAGCCCTCTTAGAGGTAAGGTGATGGAGGGGTGTGGCTGTTCGTTGAAAACGTCTCCCTGTCCGATCCTTTGTTCCTGAGGGCAGGTCATAGTCAGGTCTCAATGTTCCTATCAATCTCCAGCCAACAAATGTCACTCTCTGGGTGACAAGAAAGGGCAAGGTCCCAAGGCACAAGGCTCACCCTCCGAGGTCCAGACCCACCTAAGAGAAAGGGGTCCCTGGGAGGGGTGGTGGTCCTCCTGCCATGGAGGGTTTGTCCAGGAGCTGGTCTGGGTCCTCCCACCAGTGCCCACGCCTCCCAGAGGAGGCAGCTCTGCCTTGGTGGCTCCCTCAGGGCCAGGTCCCAGACCCTTGCTAGCTGTCATCACTGAGGGAGCCGGGTGCACATGACCCAACAGGTCTTAATGCTCCTCAGGCCACCCAAACATTGGCGGTCAGGTACCCCAGACTGTGAGCCATACCCTTAGGGTCACAGTGGCTATGTGTGGTAGAGGTTCAACACTGCCTCAAGGCCTGGTCTGGGCCAGTGGGCACTCATGGCCTTGGCTCTGGAGCCATGCAGGACACACCCCCAGCCTGTTCTCTGGGCCCCCCATCACACCAGCAGGCCCAAGGCCGTGTGAGCAGAAGAATGCTGGGGAGAAGGCTGGCACTTGCCTCTTACCTCACGCTCCAGGTCTGAAGGGCCAGCACTGCACTGACTGCTGCCTAAAAAAGGGCCCCCACTAAAGATGGCTGACAGACAGTGGCTTGCTTGGGGCAGGGGCCCACTACACTGCCCACCAATGGCTGAGCAGGGTGGTCACAGTGGCATTAGTGGTCTCCTGGTAACCATTGCCTGGTAACGGGGCAGTGGGTCACAGTGCACAGCAAGGGCTGCCTGGGAAGGGCTGCATTCAGCTGGCTATGGTACAATTCCCCCTTTTCTTTGGTCCTCTGCAACCCTGAAGAGAATATGTATGTATGATTTGGCTAGAGTGGTTAATCATAAACTCAGCAGCAGATCTCTGTTTTAGGGGACTTGCTTTCGACCTCCATTCCTGGTTCATCTTTTCCCAAGTCTTTCAGGGAATGGGGTGACGACCACTCTAGCTACATCCTGCTGCAGGAAAGCAAAGCCCTACAGTGCATTCTGAGTTGGAAGCAATGCCACGTTGCAAGTCTTGATCCAAGTCTTATATAAACTTGTATAAGGAATCCAGGAGAATAAGCCTGAAAAGCAGCGTGAGGGTGGCACTCTGGGGGAGACGTTCTGGCAGGGAATCCAGACACGCAGAAGCAGAAGGGAAGAAATTGTTGTAAGTTGTTAGGATGTTGAGGGGAAGAGCTTCCCTTAACGGGAGAACACAGATCAAAATCAGCATTATTGCAAAGCCAATCCATAAACGTTAGTAGCATATGCATCTGTTTACTCAGTTTGTCAAAACTGCATTGGTAAGAGTCTTCTTGAAGTTGAAGCACTTTGGGAAAGCCTCAGCCTAACTATCTGTTAGACACTTAAAGAGGCAAGGTTAAAGATCGGATGACAAGGGGTTGAGAAGGAAGCTTAATCAAGTGGCTCTCATGTAACCGTCAGCATGGCTGACCGATTATCCCAAGGCATACCTGCATTTCAGAAACTTTGTACCCTTTCTAGAATATCGACAGGTGTGCCATGTATCCATCCTGTGAAATTGGAAAAGCTTCTCCCCCATTTCACAATGTTTTCTCTGTAATTTCCATACCAGATATACGACTGAAATAGTCCTCCTTGAGTTGCCTTAAGGGCCCTGCAACTAATCCAAAGTTAACAAACTATTTCAAAACACCTGGTCCAATAAGCTCATCAGTCCTTTGAAGAGAATTCTTCTTTCTTCTCCAAAGTGAGAAGAGATCTTAAAAGCAAATCGAGATCCCTTAAAGGCAGGACAGTTCACATACCATGGTATTGAAAGCAGCATTCCAAGTAAACGTGTTCTCTTGGCAGAGGGGAACCCAATCCAGCCTTGAAAAAAACGTATTTTTAATAACAGTATCCATTTCCCGAAGTGGAGATTCGTTTCAGCCCAATGATGCATCAAATGTTGTTTTTTGGCTCAACACATTTATCCCACCTTCCTACTCTATCCTGAAATGTGTTCCTTTTCATGAGTTTCTTAGCTTTAATTACATATTTCGATTACAATCCTCAAGTCCTTAACACCTTCACTTAGTGAAAACCAAGAAGCAAGCAATTGTCAGCTGGATGCCATACCAGCATTTCTGATTGCAAACGGATGCTTTTGAGACCTTCTGCTAAGTAGGCAAAGGTAGGGAATCTTAGATGTGCCCAGCATCCAATATTCCAATCCTCTATCCTCTTTGAAATGACCTGGAGAGTCAAGGAATGCTTGCCACTTAACTTGGTGAAGTTTCATGCTCCCCAAATCTAGAGAGGCCATTTAGAAAGACTTCAAGTGTCATCATTTCAACTTATGGTCCTTGCTGTCAAATTGGCAACAGATATAAGGTCTTTTTGGATCTCTAAGAAACCTAGGGACCGCAGAAGGTTTACACTTCAGAATGCAAGAAGCTTAAGGCAGCTTCCATACCAGATATCAGTTCAGTACTAGCTATTTGCCAGATCATCAGGACCTGAAATCCATGGAGGCCAATTCTCTCCAGAGGAGGAAGTATTGAATAGGTAAGTGCTTCCCTTTCAGTGAAATAGAGCTCATTTACACATCAACTCGGCAGTTGATGTCAATTGCCTTATCCCTCAAAGTGGCCCAAATCTGGAGAATGCACCTGAAAGGGGTGCGTTGGGGAAGCACATTTGAGTTTCCCAGAGCCACAACACTTTCACACAAAACAAACGCAAAAGTACATGCAAAGAAGAAACTCTCAGTCCTGAGGACCAAAGCAAAGGGTGAGGATGAACAACATCCTCAGTGTTTTCGAACTACGTTCCCTCATTTTAACAACAAAACGACAAACAACATGCAAATTGAAAGATAGGGAATCACGACCACAGTTGTCATGCCTACTGACCTGGGAAGCAGAAAGAGCCAAAAAGGAAAAAGCAAAGAAATTAGGAAAAGTTCAATTTGCTTCATTAACTTCCACATGTCTCCTGGAAATATGCTCGTTTTCTCAGGGTCACAATGATGAAAACCAAAAGGATTTCACTGAGCAAACTTTCTCTAACTGAATATTTTACATAGACTGGTTTTGGAGATATGAAAAAGATTCATTTGATGTCATGTTTCACCAGAATCTGTAGAATATGCTGGCCATGCAATGTAAAAAAACAAAAAAATACTTGCTTGTACCTTAGCGGACTACAAGATGGACTAGAGCTCTGCTGATCACAGCAGGTGTTATCCAATAGCAGAGAGACAAATGCAATGCCAAAAGGTCTCTGAGGATCGCAGTTCCCAGGCACCAAAGGGGAGATTCCTACCCATTGGAAAGGGAATATGTCAACCAATGTTCCACCACAGGAACGATACCTAGTGTGATCATATGCAAGCTCCGTTACTGTCCAAAGACGTCTCAAGTACTCAATGCAAGTGCTTTTTCACACACCTACAATGTACGAATCACAAACTGGATCCCACAAACCAAAGCACAGACTGCCGTGATTAACACCACATTGACACACACAAACACATGAAGAACAAATAAACACTCCAATCACAAAGACAGAAAGCCAGAGAAGGCATTTTGTCAACTTCCACTTCCACTCCCACATGGAGGCCCCCAGTTCTCAAGAGGGAATGGACTCAGAGGGGCTCACATCCGCTAAGGGGAGCAGCCCAGTTGGAGTAGACCTATTTCCCAGCCTGTGCAAGCTGGAGCCACTTACCCCCAAATGACATGAACTGTATACCGTTGCTCTGGACATGTCTCCAAGACAAGCAGCCTCGTGCTGTAGGGCAGCCACTGCATATCAGGGAGAATCCCTGCCAGTATCCTGGAGCCAAATGTACTCTGGCATGTGCTGGGAACTTTAAATGGGGATGCCCCTGATCGAGATCAACACACCATGGGCACGCACCTCCTGGCTGGCTCGCTATAATTGGTAACCAAAGGCCAGGATGTGTGCCCGACGCACAGTGAGGCCAAGCAACAGCAAAACATTGGACTTTGGAGCCGAGAAATATTTGTTGTTGAGACATTCAAGGAAATGGGTGGCTTATGCCGGGTAATCCCCAACCTTGAAAGCTTTTAGCAAAGCCCTCTTAGAGGTAAGGTGATGGAGGGGTGTGGCTGTTCGTTGAAAACTTCTCCCTGTCCGATCCTTTGTTCCTGAGGACAGGTCATAGTCAGGTCTCAATGTTCCTATCAATCTCCAGCAAACAAATGTCACTCTCTGGGTGACAAGAAAGGGCAAGGTCCCAAGGCACAAGGCTCACCCTCTGAGGTCCAGACCCACCTAAGAGAAAGGGGTCCCTGGGAGGGGTGGTGGTCCTCCTGCCATGGAGGGTTTGTCCAGGAGCTGGCCTGGGTCCTCCCACCAGTGCCCACGCCTCCCAGAGGAGGCAGCTCTGCCTTGGTGGCTCCCTCAGGGCCAGGTCCCAGACCCTTGCTAGCTGTCATCATTGAGGGAGCCGGGTGCACATGACCCAACAAGTCTTAATGCTCCTCAGGCCACCCAAACAGTGGCGGTCAGGTAACCCAGACTGTGAGCCATACCCTTAGGGTCACAGTGGCGGTGTGTGGTAGAGGTTCAACACTGCCCCAAGGCCTGGTCTGGGCCAGTGGGCATTCATGGCCTTGGCTCTGGAGCCATGCAGGACACACCCCCAGCCTGTTCTCTGGGCCCCCATCACACCAGCAGGCCCAAGGCCGTGTGAGCAGAAGAATGCTGGGGAGAAGGCTGGCACTTGCCTCTTACCTCACGCTCCAGGTCTGAAGGGGCAGCACTCCACTGACTGCTGCCTAAAAAATGGCCCCCACTAAAGATGGCTGACAGACAGTGGCTTGCTTGGGGCAGGGGCCCACTACACTGCCCACCAATGGCTGAGCAGGGTGGTCACAGTGGCATTAGTGGTCTCCTGGGAACCATTGCCTGGTAACGGGGCAGTGGGTCACAGTGCACAGCAAGGGCTGCCTGGGAAGGGCTGCATTCAGCTGGCTATGGTACAATTCCCCCTTTTCTTTGGTCCTCTTCAACCCTGAGGAGAATATGTGGGTATGATTTGGATAGAGTGGTTAATCATAAACTCAGCAGCGGATCTCTGTTTTAGGGGACTTGCTTTCAACCTCCATTCCTGCTTCATCTTTTCCCAAGTCTTTCTGGGAATGGGGTGACGACCACTCTAGCTACGTCCTGATGCAGGAAAGCAAAGCCCTACAGTGCATTCTGAGTTGGAAGCAATGCCACGGTGCGAGGCTTGATCCAAGTCTTATATAAACTTGTATAAGGAATCCAGGAGAATAAGCCTGAAAAGCAGCGTGAGGGTGGCACTCTGGGGGAGACGTTCTGGCAGGGAATCCAGACACGCAGAAGCAGAAGGGAAGAAATTGTTGCAAGTTGTTAGGAAGTTGAGGGGAAGAGCTTCCCTTAACGGGAGAACACAGATCAAAATCAGCATTATTGCAAAGCAAATCCATAAACGTTAGTAGCATATGCATCTGTTTACTCAGTTTGTCAAAACTGCATTGGTAAGAGTCTTCTTGAAGTTGAAGCACTTTGGGAAAGCCTCAGCCTAACTATCTGTTAGACACTTAAAGAGGCAAGGTTAAAGATCGGATGACAAGGGGTTGAGAAGGAAGCTTAATCAAGTGGCTCTCATGTAACCGTCAGCATGGCTGACCGATTATCCCAAGGCATACCTGCATTTCAGAAACTTTGTACCCTTTCTAGAATATCGACAGGTGTGCCATGTATCCATCCTGTGTAATTGGAGAAGCTTCTCCCCCATCTCACAATGTTTTCTCTGTAATTTCCATACCAGATATACGACTGAAATAGTCCTCCTTGAGTTGCCTTAAGGGCCCTGCAACTAATCCAAAGTTAACAAAATATTTCAAAACACCTGGTCCAATAAGCTCATCAGTCCTTTGAAGATAATTCTTCTTTCTTCTCCAAAGTGAGAAGAGATCTTAAAAGCAAATAGAGATCCCTTAAAGGCAGGACAGTTCACATACCATGTTATTGAAAGCAGCATTCCAAGTAAACGTGTTCTCTTGGCAGAGGGGAACCCAATCCAGCCTTGAAAAAAACGTATTTTTCATAACAGTATCCATTTCCCGAAGTGGAGTTTCGTTTCAGCCCAATGATGCATCAAATGTTGGTTTTTGGCTCAACACATTTATCGCACCTTCCTACTCTATCCTGAAATGTGTTCCTTTTCATGAGTTTCTTAGCTTTAATTACATATTTCGATTACAATCCTCAAGTCCTTAACACCTTCACTTAGTGAAAACCAAGAAGCAAGCAACTGTCAGCTGGATGTCATACCAGCATTTCTGATTGCAAACGGATGCTTTTGAGACCTTCTGCTAAGTAGGCAAAGGTAGGGAATCTTAGATGTGCCCAGCATCCAATGTTCCAATCCTCTATCCTCTTTGAAATGACCCGGAGAGTCAAGGAATGCTTGCCACTTACCTTGGTGAAGTTTCATGCTCCCCAAATCTAGAGAGGCCATTTAGAAAGACTTCAAGTGTCATCATTTCAACTTATGGTCCTTGCTGTCAAATTGGCAACAGATATAAGGTCTTTTTGGATCGCTAAGAAACCTAGGGACTGCAGAAGGTTTATACTTCAGAATGCAAGAAGCTTAAGGCAGCTTCCATACCAGATATCAGTTCAGTACTAGCTATTTGCCAGATCATCAGGACCTGAAATCCATGGAGGCCAATTCTCTCCAGAGGAGGAAGTATTGAATAGGTAAGTGCTTCCCTTTCAGTGAAATAGAGCTCATTTACACATCAACTCGGCAGTTGATGTCAATTGCCTTATCCCTAAAAGTGGCCCAAATCTGGAGAATGCACCTGAAAGGGGTGCGTTGGGGAAGCACATTTGAGTTTCCCAGAGCCACAACACTTTCACACAAAACAAACGCAAAAGTACATGCAAAAAAGAAACTCTCAGTCCTGAGGACCAAAGCAAAGGGTGAGGATGAACAACATCCTCAGTGTTTTCGAACTACGTTCCCTCATTTTAACAACAAAATGACAAACAACATGCAAATTGAAAGATAGGGAATCACGACCACAGTTGTCATGCCTACTGACCTGGGAAGCAGAAAGAGCCAAAAAGAAAAAAGCAAAGAAATTAGGAAAAGTTCAATTTGCTTCATTAACTTCCACATGTCTCCTGGAAATATGCTCGTTTTCTCAGGGTCACAATGATGAAAACCAAAAGGATTTCACTGAGCAAACTTTCTCTAACTGAATATTTTACATAGACTGGTTTTGGAGATATGAAAATGATTCATTTGATGCCATGTTTCACCAGAATCTGTAGAATATGCTGGCCATGCAATGTAAAAAAAAAAAAAAATGCTTGTCCCTTAGCGGACTACAAGATGGACTAGAGCTCTGCTGATCAGAGCAGGCGTTATCCAATAGCAGAGAGACAAATGCAATGCCAAAAGGTCTCTGAGGATCGCAGTTCCCAGGCACCAAAAGGGAGATTCCTACCCATTGGAAGGGGAATATGTCAACCAATGTTCCACCACAGCTGAAACACAACGCAGGAGGGAACGATACCTAGTGTGATCATATGCAAGCTCCGTTACTGACCAAAGCCGTCTCAAGTACCCAATGCAAGTGCTTTTTCACACACCTACAATGTACGAATCACAAACAGGATCCCACAAACCAAAGCACAGACTGCCGTGATTAACACCACATTGACACACACAAACACATGAAGAACAAATAAACACTCCAATCACAAAGACAGAAAGCCAGAGAAGGCATTTTGTCAACTTCCACTTCCACTCCCACATGGAGGCCCCCAGTTCTCAAGAGGGAATGGACTCAGAGGGGCTCACATCCGCTAAGGGGAGCAGCCCAGTTGGAGTAGACCTATTTCCCAGCATGTGCAAGCTGGAGCGACTTACCCCCAAAGACATGAACTGTATACCGTTGCTCTGGACATGTCTCCAAGACAAGCAGCCTCGTGCTGTAGGGCAGCCACTGCATATCAGGGAGAATCCCTGCAGTATCCTGGAGCCAAATGTACTCTGGCATGTGCTGGGAACTATAAATGGCCATGCCCCTGATCGAGATCAACACACCATGGGCACAGACCTCCTGGCTGGCTCGCTATAATTGGTAACCAAAGGCCAGGATGTGTGCCCGACGCACAGTGAGGCCAAGCAACAGCAAAACATTGGACTTTGGAGCCGAGAAATATTTGTTGTTGAGACATTCAAGGAAATGGGTGGCTTATGCCGGGTAATCCCCAACCTTGAAAGCTTTTAGCAAAGCCCTCTTAGAGGTAAGGTGATGGAGGGGTGTGGCTGTTCGTTGAAAACTTCTCCCTGTCCGATCCTTTGTTCTTGAGGACAGGTCATAGTCAGGTCTCAATGTTCCTATCAATCTCCAGCAAACAAATGTCACTCTCTGGGTGACAAGAAAGGGCAAGGTCCCAAGGCACAAGGCTCACCCTCTGAGGTCCAGACCCACCTAAGAGAAAGGGGTCCCTGGGAGGGGTGGTGGTCCTCCTGCCATGGAGGGTTTGTCCAGGAGCTGGCCTGGGTCCTCCCACCAGTGCCCACGCCTCCCAGAGGAGGCAGCTCTGCCTTGGTGGCTCCCTCAGGGCCAGGTCCCAGACCCTTGCTAGCTGTCATCACTGAGGGAGCCGGGTGCACATGACCCAACAAGTCTTAATGCTCCTCAGGCCACCCAAACAGTGGCGGTCAGGTACCCCAGACTGTGAGCCATACCCTTAGGGTCACAGTGGCGGTGTGTGGTAGAGGTTCAACACTGCCTCAAGGCCTGGTCTGGGCCAGTGGGCATTCATGGCCTTGGCTCTGGAGCCATGCAGGACACACCCCCAGCCTGTTCTCTGGGCCCCCCATCACACCAGCTGGCCCAAGGCCGTGTGAGCAGAAGAATGCTGGGGAGAAGGCTGGCACTTGCCTCTTACCTCACGCTCCAGGTCTGAAGGGGCAGCACTCCACTGACTGCTGCCTAAAAAATGGCCTCCACTAAAGATGGCTGACAGACAGTGGCTTGCTTGGGGCAGGGGCCCACTACACTGCCCACCAATGGCTGAGC
This sequence comes from Hippopotamus amphibius kiboko, assembly GCF_030028045.1. Taxonomy (NCBI): domain Eukaryota; kingdom Metazoa; phylum Chordata; class Mammalia; order Artiodactyla; family Hippopotamidae; genus Hippopotamus; species Hippopotamus amphibius. The sequence continues at coordinate 46,316,494 of NC_080195.1, forward strand.
AGGGTGGTCACAGTGGCATTAGTGGTCTCCTGGGAACCATTGCCTGGTAACGGGGCAGTGGGTCACAGTGCACAGCAAGGGCTGCCTGGGAAGGGCTGCATTCAGCTGGCTATGGTACAATTCCCCCTTTTCTTTGGTCCTCTTCAACCCTGAGGAGAATATGTGGGTATGATTTGGATAGAGTGGTTAATCATAAACTCAGCAGCGGATCTCTGTTTTAGGGGACTTGCTTTCAACCACCATTCCTGCTTCATCTTTTCCCAAGTCTTTCTGGGAATGGGGTGACGACCACTCTAGCTACGTCCTGATGCAGGAAAGCAAAGCCCTACAGTGCATTCTGAGTTGGAAGCAATGCCACGGTGCGAGGCTTGATCCAAGTCTTATATAAACTTGTATAAGGAATCCAGGAGAATAAGCCTGAAAAGCAGCGTGAGGGTGGCACTCTGGGGGAGACGTTCTGGCAGGGAATCCAGACACGCAGAAGCAGAAGGGAAGAAATTGTTGCAAGTTGTTAGGAAGTTGAGGGGAAGAGCTTCCCTTAACGGGAGAACACAGATCAAAATCAGCATTATTGCAAAGCAAATCCATAAACGTTAGTAGCATATGCATCTGTTTACTCAGTTTGTCAAAACTGCATTGGTAAGAGTCTTCTTGAAGTTGAAGCACTTTGGGAAAGCCTCAGCCTAACTATCTGTTAGACACTTAAAGAGGCAAGGTTAAAGATCGGATGACAAGGGGTTGAGAAGGAAGCTTAATCAAGTGGCTCTCATGTAACCGTCAGCATGGCTGACCGATTATCCCAAGGCATACCTGCATTTCAGAAACTTTGTACCCTTTCTAGAATATCGACAGGTGTGCCATGTATCCATCCTGTGTAATTGGAGAAGCTTCTCCCCCATCTCACAATGTTTTCTCTGTAATTTCCATACCAGATATACGACTGAAATAGTCCTCCTTGAGTTGCCTTAAGGGCCCTGCAACTAATCCAAAGTTAACAAAATATTTCAAAACACCTGGTCCAATAAGCTCATCAGTCCTTTGAAGAGAATTCTTCTTTCTTCTCCAAAGTGAGAAGAGATCTTAAAAGCAAATCGAGATCCCTTAAAGGCAGGACAGTTCACATACCATGTTATTGAAAGCAGCATTCCAAGTAAACGTGTTCTCTTGGCAGAGGGGAACCCAATCCAGCCTTGAAAAAAACGTATTTTTCATAACAGTATCCATTTCCCGAAGTGGAGTTTCGTTTCAGCCCAATGATGCATCAAATGTTGGTTTTTGGCTCAACACATTTATCGCACCTTCCTACTCTATCCTGAAATGTGTTCCTTTTCATGAGTTTCTTAGCTTTAATTACATATTTCGATTACAATCCTCAAGTCCTTAACACCTTCACTTAGTGAAAACCAAGAAGCAAGCAACTGTCAGCTGGATGTCATACCAGCATTCCTGATTGCAAACGGATGCTTTTGAGACCTTCTGCTAAGTAGGCAAAGGTAGGGAATCTTAGATGTGCCCAGCATCCAATGTTCCAATCCTCTATCCTCTTTGAAATGACCCGGAGAGTCAAGGAATGCTTGCCACTTAACTTGGTGAAGTTTCATGCTCCCCAAATCTAGAGAGGCCATTTAGAAAGACTTCAAGTGTCATCATTTCAACTTATGGTCCTTGCTGTCAAATTGGCAACAGATATAAGGTCTTTTTGGATCGCTAAGAAACCTAGGGACTGCAGAAGGTTTACACTTCAGAATGCAAGAAGCTTAAGGCAGCTTCCATACCAGATATCAGTTCAGTACTAGCTATTTGCCAGATCATCAGGACCTGAAATCCATGGAGGCCAATTCTCTCCAGAGGAGGAAGTATTGAATAGGTAAGTGCTTCCCTTTCAGTGAAATAGAGCTCATTTACACATCAACTCGGCAGTTGATGTCAATTGCCTTATCCCTAAAAGTGGCCCAAATCTGGAGAATGCACCTGAAAGGGGTGCGTTGGGGAAGCACATTTGAGTTTCCCAGAGCCACAACACTTTCACACAAAACAAACGCAAAAGTACATGCAAAAAAGAAACTCTCAGTCCTGAGGACCAAAGCAAAGGGTGAGGATGAACAACATCCTCAGTGTTTTCGAACTACGTTCCCTCATTTTAACAACAAAATGACAAACTACATGCAAATTGAAAGATAGGGAATCAGGACCACAGTTGTCATGCCTACTGACCTGGGAAGCAGAAAGAGCCAAAAAGAAAAAAGCAAAGAAATTAGGAAAAGTTCAATTTGCTTCATGAACTTCCACATGTCTCCTGGAAATATGCTCGTTTTCTCAGGGTCACAATGATGAAAACCAAAAGGATTTCACTGAGCAAACTTTCTCTAACTGAATATTTTACATAGACTGGTTTTGGAGATATGAAAATGATTCATTTGATGCCATGTTTCACCAGAATCTGTAGAATATGCTGGCCATGCAATGTAAAAAAAAAAAAAAATGCTTGTACCTTAGCGGACTACAAGATGGACTAGAGCTCTGCTGATCAGAGCAGGTGTTATCCAATAGCAGAGAGACAAATGCAATGCCAAAAGGTCTCTCAGGATCGCAGTTCCCAGGCACCAAAAGGGAGATTCGTACCCATTGGAAGGGGAATATGTCAACCAATGTTCCACCACAGCTGAAACACAACGCAGGAGGGAACGATACCTAGTGTGATCATATGCAAGCTCCTTTACTGTCCAAAGACGTCTCAAGTACTCAATGCAAGTGCTGTTTCACACACCTACAATGTACGAATCACAAACTGGATCCCACAAACCAAAGCACAGACTGCCGTGATTAACACCACATTGACACACACAAACACATGAAGAACAAATAAACACTCCAATCACAAAGACAGAAAGCCAGAGAAGGCATTTTGTCAACTTCCACTTCCACTCCCACATGGAGGCCCCCAGTTCTCAAGAGGGAATGGACTCAGAGGGGCTCACATCCGCTAAGGGGAGCAGCCCAGTTGGAGTAGACCTATTTCCCAGCCTGTGCAAGCTGGAGCCACTTACCCCCAAATGACATGAACTGTATACCGTTGCTCTGGACATGTCTCCAAGACAAGCAGCCTCGTGCTGTAGGGCAGCCACTGCATATCAGGGAGAATCCCTGCCAGTATCCTGGAGCCAAATGTACTCTGGCATGTGCTGGGAACTTTAAATGGGGATGCCCCTGATCGAGATCAACACACCATGGGCACACACCTCCTGGCTGGCTCGCTATAATTGGTAACCAAAGGCCAGGATGTGTGCCCGATGCACAGTGAGGCCAAGCAACAGCAAAACATTGGACTTTGGAGCCGAGAAATATTTTTTGTTGAGACATTCAAGGAAATGGGTGGCTTATGCCGGGTAATCCCCAACCTTGAAAGCTTTTAGCAAAGCCCTCTTAGAGGTAAGGTGATGGAGGGGTGTGGCTGTTCGTTGAAAACGTCTCCCTGTCCGATCCTTTGTTCCTGAGGACAGGTCATAGTCAGGTCTCAATGTTCCTATCAATCTCCAGCCAACAAATGTCACTCTCTTGGTGACAAGAAAGGGCAAGGTCCCAAGTCACAAGGCTCACCCTCTGAGGTCCAGACCCACCTAAGAGAAAGGGGTCCCTGGGAGGGGTGGTGGTCCTCCTGCCATGGAGGGTTTGTCCAGGAGCTGGTCTGGGTCCTCCCACCAGTGCCCACGCCTCCCAGAGGAGGCAGCTCTGCCTTGGTGGCTCCCTCAGGGCCAGGTCCCAGACCCTTGCTAGCTGTCATCACTGAGGGAGCCGGGTGCACATGACCCAACAGGTCTTAATGCTCCTCAGGCCACCCAAACAGTGGCGGTCAGGTACCCCAGACTGTGAGCCATACCCTTAGGGTCACAGTGGCTATGTGTGGTAGAGGTTCAACACTGCCTCAAGGCCTGGTCTGGGCCAGTGGGCATTCATGGCCTTGGCTCTGGAGCCATGCAGGACACACCCCCAGCCTGTTCTCTGGGCCCCCCATCACACCAGCTGGCCCAAGGCCGTGTGAGCAGAAGAATGCTGGGGAGAAGGCTGGCACTTGCCTCTTACCTCACGCTCCAGGTCTGAAGGGGCAACACTGCACTGACTGCTGCCTAAAAAAGGGCCCCCACTAAAGATGGCTGACAGACAGTGGCTTGCTTGGGGCAGGGGCCCACTACACTGCCCACCAATGGCTGAGCAGGGTGGTCACAGTGGCATTAGTGGTCTCCTGGGAACCATTGCCTGGTAACGGGGCAGTGGGTCACAGTGCACAGCAAGGGCTGCCTGGGAAGGGCTGCATTCAGCTGGCTATGGTACAATTCCCCCTTTTCTTTGGTCCTCTTCAACCCTGAGGAGAATATGTGGGTATGATTTGGCTAGAGTGGTTAATCATAAACTCAGCAGCAGATCTCTTTTTTAGGGGACTTGCTTTCAACCTCCATTCCTGGTTCATCTTTTCCCAAGTCTTTCAGGGAATGGGGTGACGACCACTCTAGCTACATCCTGCTGCAGGAAAGCAAAGCCCTAAGTGCATTCTGAGTTGGAAGCAATGCCACGGTGCAAGTCTTGATCCAAGTCTTATATAAACTTGTATAAGGAATCCAGGAGAATAAGCCTGAAAAGCAGCGTGAGGGTGGCACTCTGGGGGAGACGTTCTGGCAGGGAATCCAGACACGCAGAAGCAGAAGGGAAGAAACTGTTGTAAGTTGTTAGGAAGCTGAGGGGAAGAGCTTCCCTTAACGGGAGAACACAGATCAAAATCAGCATTATTGCAAAGCCAATCCATAAACGTTAGTAGCATATGCATCTGTTTACTCAGTTTGTCAAAACTGCATTGGTAAGAGTCTTCTTGAAGTTGAAGCACTTTGGGAAAGCCTCAGCCTAACTATCTGTTAGACACTTAAAGAGGCAAGGTTAAAGATCGGATGACAAGGGGTTGAGAAGGAAGCTTAATCAAGTGGCTCTCATGTAACCGTCAGCATGGCTGACCGATTATCCCAAGGCATACCTGCATTTCAGAAACTTTGTACCCTTTCTAGAATATCGACAGGTTGACATGTATCCATCCTGTGAAATTGGAAAAGCTTCTCCCCCATTTCACAATGTTTTCTCTGTAATTTCCATACCAGATATACGACTGAAATAGTCCTCCTTGAGTTGCCTTAAGGGCCCCGCAACTAATCCAAAGTTAACAAACTATTTCAAAACACCTGGTCCAATAAGCTCATCAGTCCTTTGAAGAGAATTCTTCTTTCTTCTGCAAAGTGAGAAGAGATCTTAAAAGCAAATCGAGATCCCTTAAAGGCAGGACAGTTCACATACCATGTTATTGAAAGCAGCATTCCAAGTAAACGTGTTCTCTTGGCAGAGGGGAACCCAATCCAGCCTTGAAGAAAACGTATTTTTAATAACAGTATCCATTTCCCAAAGTGGAGATTCGTTTCAGCCCAATGATGCATCAAATGTTGGTTTTTGGCTCAACACATTTATCCCACCTTCCTACTCTATCCTGAAATGTGTTCCTTTTCATGAGTTTCTTAGCTTTAATTACATATTTCGATTACAATCCTCAAGTCCTTAACACCTTCACTTAGTGAAAACCAAGAAGCAAGCAATTGTCAGCTGGATGCCATACCAGCATTTCTGATTGCAAACGGATGCTTTTGAGACCTTCTGCTAAGTAGGCAAAGGTAGGGAATCTTAGATGTGCCCAGCATCCAATGTTCCAATCCTCTATCCTCTTTGAAATGACCCGGAGAGTCAAGGAATGCTTGCCACTTAACTTGGTGAAGTTTCATGCTCCCCAAATCTAGAGAGGCCATTTAGAAAGACTTCAAGTGTCATCATTTCAACTTATGGTCCTTGCTGTCAAATTGGCAACAGATATAAGGTCTTTTTGGATCTCTAAGAAACCTAGGGACCGCAGAAGGTTTACACTTCAGAATGCAAGAAGCTTAAGGCAGCTTCCATACCAGATATCAGTTCAGTACTAGCTATTTGCCAGATCATCAGGACCTGAAATCCATGGAGGCCAATTCTCTCCAGAGGAGGAAGTATTGAATAGGTAAGTGCTTCCCTTTCAGTGAAATAGAGCTCATTTACACATCAACTCGGCAGTTGATGTCAATTGCCTTACCCTCAAAGTGGCCCAAATCTGGAGAATGCACCTGAAAGGGGTGCGTTGGGGAAGCACATTTGAGTTTCCCAGAGCCACAACACTTTCACACAAAACAAACGCAAAAGTACATGCAAAGAAGAAACTCTCAGTCCTGAGGACCAAAGCAAAGGGTGAGGATGAACAACATCCTCAGTGTTTTCGAACTACGTTCCCTCATTTTAACAACAAAACGACAAACAACATGCAAATTGAAAGATAGGGAATCACGACCACAGTTGTCATGCCTACTGACCTGGGAAGCAGAAAGAGCCAAAAAGGAAAAAGCAAAGAAATTAGGAAAAGTTCAATTTGCTTCATGAACTTCCACATGTCTCCTGGAAATATGCTCGTTTTCTCAGGGTCACAATGATGAAAACCAAAAGGATTTCACTGAGCAAACTTTCTCTAACTGAATATTTTACATAGACTGGTTTTGGAGATATGAAAATGATTCATTTGATGCCATGGTTCACCAGAATCTGTAGAATATGCTGGCCATGCAATGTAAAAAAAAAAAAAAATGCTTGTCCCTTAGCGGACTACAAGATGGACTAGAGCTCTGCTGATCACAGCAGGTGTTATCCAATAGCAGAGAGACAAATGCAATGCCAAAAGGTCTCTCAGGATCGCAGTTCCCAGGCACCAAAAGTGAGATTCCTACCCATTGGAAGGGGAATATGTCAACCAATGTCCCACCACAGCTGAAACACAACGCAGGAGGGAACGATACCTAGTGTGATCATATGCAAGCTCCGTTACTGACCAAAGCCGTCTCAAGTACCCAATGCAAGTGCTTTTTCACACACCTACAATGTACGAATCACAAACAGGATCCCACAAACCAAAGCACAGACTGCCGTGATTAACACCACATTGACACACACAAACACGTGAAGAACAAATAAACACTCCAATCACAAAGACAGAAAGCCAGAGAAGGCATTTTGTCAACTTCCACTTCCACTCCCACATGGAGGCCCCCAGTTCTCAAGAGGGAATGGACTCAGAGGGGCTCCCATCCGCTAAGGGGAGCAGCCCAGTTGGAGTAGACCTATTTCCCAGCCTGTGCAAGCTGGAGCGACTTACCCCCAAATGACATGAACTGTATACCGTTGCTCTGGACATGTCTCCAAGACAAGCAGCCTCGTGCTGTAGGGCAGCCACTGCATATCAGGGAGAATCCCTGCCAGTATCCTGGAGCCAAATGTACTCTGGCATGTGCTGGGAACTATAAATGGCGATGCCCCTGATCGAGATCAACACACCATGGGCACAGACCTCCTGGCTGGCTCGCTATAATTGGTAACCAAAGGCCAGGATGTGTGCCCGACGCACAGTGAGGCCAAGCAACAGCAAAACATTGGACTTTGGAGCCGAGAAATATTTGTTGTTGAGACATTCAAGGAAATGGGTGGCTTATGCCGGGTAATCCCCAACCTTGAAAGCTTTTAGCAAAGCCCTCTTAGAGGTAAGGTGATGGAGGGGTGTGGCTGTTCGTTGAAAACTTCTCCCTGTCCGATCCTTTGTTCTTGAGGACAGGTCATCGTCAGGTCTCAATGTTCCTATCAATCTCCAGCAAACAAATGTCACTCTCTGGGTGACAAGAAAGGGCTAGGTCCCAAGGCACAAGGCTCACCCTCTGAGGTCCAGACCCACCTAAGAGAAAGGGGTCCCTGGGAGGGGTGGTGGTCCTCCTGCCATGGAGGGTTTGTCCAGGAGCTGGCCTGGGTCCTCAAACCAGTGCCCACGCCTCCCAGAGGAGGCAGCTCTGCCTTGGTGGCTCCCTCAGGGCCAGGTCCCAGACCCTTGCTAGCTGTCATCACTGAGGGAGCTGGGTGCACATGACCCAACAAGTCTTAATGCTCCTCAGGCCACCCAAACAGTGGCGGTCAGGTACCCCAGACTGTGAGCCATACCCTTAGGGTCACAGTGGTGGTGTGTGGTAGAGGTTCAACACTGCCCCAAGGCCTGGTCTGGGCCAGTGGGCATTCATGGCCTTGGCTCTGGAGCCATGCAGGACACACCCCCAGCCTGTTCTCTGGGCCCCCCATCACACCAGCTGGCCCAAGGCCGTGTGAGCAGAAGAATGCTGGGGAGAAGGCTGGCACTTGCCTCTTACCTCACGCTCCAGGTCTGAAGGGGCAGCACTGCACTGACTGCTGCCTAACAAAGGGCCCCCACTAAAGATGGCTGACAGACAGTGGCTTGCTTCGGGCAGGGGCCCACTACACTGCCCACCAATGGCTGAGCAGGGTGGTCACAGTGGCATTAGTGGTCTCCTGGGAACCATTGCCTGGTAACGGGGCAGTGGGTCACAGTGCACAGCAAGGGCTGCCTGGGAAGGGCTGCATTCAGCTGGCTATGGTACAATTCCCCCTTTTCTTTGGTCCTCTTCAACCCTGAGGAGAATATGTGGGTATGATTTGGATAGAGTGGTTAATCATAAACTCAGCAGCGGATCTCTGTTTTAGGGGACTTGCTTTCAACCTCCATTCCTGGTTCATCTTTTCCCAAGTCTTTCAGGGAATGGGGTGACGACCACTCTAGCTACGTCCTGATGCAGGAAAGCAAAGCCCTACAGTGCATTCTGAGTTGGAAGCAATGCCACGTTGCAAGGCTTGATCCAAGTCTTATATAAACTTGTATAAGGAATCCAGGAGAATAAGCCTGAAAAGCAGCGTGAGGGTGGCACTCTGGGGGAGACGTTCTGGCAGGGAATCCAGACACGCAGAAGCAGAAGGGAAGAAATTGTTGCAAGTTGTTAGGAAGTTGAGGGGAAGAGCTTCCCTTAACGGGAGAACACAGATCAAAATCAGCATTATTGCAAAGCAAATCCATAAACGTTAGTAGCATATGCATCTGTTTACTCAGTTTGTCAAAACTGCATTGGTAAGAGTCTTCTTGAAGTTGAAGCACTTTGGGAAAGCCTCAGCCTAACTATCTGTTAGACACTTAAAGAGGCAAGGTTAAAGATCGGATGACAAGGGGTTGAGAAGGAAGCTTAATCAAGTGGCTCTCATGTAACCGTCAGCATGGCTGACCGATTATCCCAAGGCATACCTGCATTTCAGAAACTTTGTACCCTTTCTAGAATATCGACAGGTGTGCCATGTATCCATCCTGTGTAATTGGAGAGGCTTCTCCCCCATTTCACAATGTTTTCTCTGTAATTTCCATACCAGATATACGACTGAAATAGTCCTCCTTGAGTTGCCTTAAGGGCCCTGCAACTAATCCAAAGTTAACAAAATATTTCAAAACACCTGGTCCAATAAGCTCATCAGTCCTTTGAAGAGAATTCTTCTTTCTTCTCCAAAGTGAGAAGAGATCTTAAAAGCAAATAGAGATCCCTTAAAGGCAGGACACTTCACATACCATGTTATTGAAAGCAGCATTCCAAGTAAACGTGTTCTCTTGGCAGAGGGGAACAAAATCCAGCCTTGAAAAAAACGTATTTTTAATAACAGTATCCATTTCCCAAAGTGGAGATTTGTTTCAGCCCAATGATGCATCAAATGTTGGTTTTTGGCTCAACACATTTATCGCACCTTCCTACTCTATCCTGAAATGTGTTCCTTTTCATGAGTTTCTTAGCTTTAATTACATATTTCGATTACAATCCTCAAGTCCTTAACACCTTCACTTAGTGAAAACCAAGAAGCAAGCAACTGTCAGCTGGATGTCATACCAGCATTTCTGATTGCAAACGGATGCTTTTGAGACCTTCTGCTAAGTAGGCAAAGGTAGGGAATCTTAGATGTGCCCAGCATCCAATGTTCCAACCCTCTATCCTCTTTGAAATGACCCGGAGAGTCAAGGAATGCTTGCCACTTACCTTGGTGAAGTTTCATGCTCCCCAAATCTAGAGAGGTCATTTAGAAAGACTTCAAGTGTCATCATTTCAACTTATGGTCCTTGCTGTCAAATTTGCAACAGATATAAGGTCTTTTTGGATCGCTAAGAAACCTAGGGACTGCAGAAGGTTTATACTTCAGAATGCAAGAAGCTTAAGGCAGCTTCCATACCAGATATCAGTTCAGTACTAGCTATTTGCCAGATCATCAGGACCTGAAATCCATGGAGGCCAATTCTCTCCAGAGGAGGAAGTATTGAATAGGTAAGTGCTTCCCTTTCAGTGAAATAGAGCTCATTTACACATCAACTCGGCAGTTGATGTCAATTGCCTTATCCCTAAAAGTGGCCCAAATCTGGAGAATGCACCTGAAAGGGGTGCGTTGGGGAAGCACATTTGAGTTTCCCAGAGCCACAACACTTTCACACAAAACAAACGCAAAAGTACATGCAAAAAAGAAACTCTCAGTCCTGAGGACCAAAGCAAAGGGTGAGGATGAACAACATCCTCAGTGTTTTCGAAGTACGTTCCCTCATTTTAACAACAAAATGACAAACAACATGCAAATTGAAAGATAGGGAATCAGGACCACAGTTGTCATGCCTACTGACCTGGGAAGCAGAAAGAGCCAAAAAGGAAAAAGCAAAGAAATTAGGAAAAGTTCAATTTGCTTCATGAACTTCCACATGTCTCCTGGAAATATGCTCGTTTTCTCAGGGTCACAATGATGCAAACCAAAAGGATTTCACTGAGCAAACTTTCTCTAACTGAATATTTTACATAGACTGGTTTTGGAGATATGAAAATGATTCATTTGATGCCATGGTTCACCAGAATCTGTAGAATATGCTGGCCATGCAATGTAAAAAAAAAAAAAATGCTTGTACCTTAGCGGACTACAAGATGGACTAGAGCTCTGCTGATCACAGCAGGTGTTATCCAATAGCAGAGAGACAAATGCAATGCCAAAAGGTCTCTCAGGATCGCAGTTCCCAGGCACCAAAAGGGAGATTCGTACCCATTGGAAGGGGAATATGTCAACCAATGTTCCACCACAGCTGAAACACAACGCAGGAGGGAACGATACCTAGTGTGATCATATGCAAGCTCCTTTACTGTCCAAAGACGTCTCAAGTACTCAATGCAAGTGCTGTTTCACACACCTACAATGTACGAATCACAAACTGGATCCCACAAACCAAAGCCCAGACTGCCATGATTAACACCACATTGACACACACAAACACATGAAGAACAAATAAACACTCCAATCACAAAGACAGAAAGCCAGAGAAGGCATTTTGTCAACTTCCACTTCCACTCCCACATGGAGGCCCCCAGTTCTCAAGAGGGAATGGACTCAGAGGGGCTCACATCCGCTAAGGGGAGCAGCCCAGTTGGAGTAGACCTATTTCCCAGCCTGTGCAAGCTGGAGCCACTTACCCCCAAATGACATGAACTGTATACCGTTGCTCTGGACATGTCTCCAAGACAAGCAGCCTCGTGCTGTAGGGCAGCCACTGCATATCAGGGAGAATCCCTGCCAGTATCCTGGAGCCAAATGTACTCTGGCATGTGCTGGGAACTTTAAATGGGGATGCCCCTGATCGAGATCAACACACCATGGGCACACACCTCCTGGCTGGCTCGCTATAATTGGTAACCAAAGGCCAGGATGTGTGCCCGATGCACAGTGAGGCCAAGCAACAGCAAAACATTGGACTTTGGAGCCGAGAAATATTTTTTGTTGAGACATTCAAGGAAATGGGTGGCTTATGCCGGGTAATCCCCAACCTTGAAAGCTTTTAGCAAAGCCCTCTTAGAGGTAAGGTGATGGAGGGGTGTGGCTGTTCGTTGAAAACGTCTCCCTGTCCGATCCTTTGTTCCTGAGGACAGGTCATAGTCAGGTCTCAATGTTCCTATCAATCTCCAGCCAACAAATGTCACTCTCTTGGTGACAAGAAAGGGCAAGGTCCCAAGTCACAAGGCTCACCCTCTGAGGTCCAGACCCACCTAAGAGAAAGGGGTCCCTGGGAGGGGTGGTGGTCCTCCTGCCATGGAGGGTTTGTCCAGGAGCTGGTCTGGGTCCTCCCACCAGTGCCCACGCCTCCCAGAGGAGGCAGCTCTGCCTTGGTGGCTCCCTCAGGGCCAGGTCCCAGACCCTTGCTAGCTGTCATCACTGAGGGAGCCGGGTGCACATGACCCAACAGGTCTTAATGCTCCTCAGGCCACCCAAACAGTGGCGGTCAGGTACCCCAGACTGTGAGCCATACCCTTAGGGTCACAGTGGCTATGTGTGGTAGAGGTTCAACACTGCCTCAAGGCCTGGTCTGGGCCAGTGGGCATTCATGGCCTTGGCTCTGGAGCCATGCAGGACACACCCCCAGCCTGTTCTCTGGGCCCCCCATCACACCAGCTGGCCCAAGGCCGTGTGAGCAGAAGAATGCTGGGGAGAAGGCTGGCACTTGCCTCTTACCTCACGCTCCAGGTCTGAAGGGGCAACACTGCACTGACTGCTGCCTAAAAAAGGGCCCCCACTAAAGATGGCTGACAGACAGTGGCTTGCTTGGGGCAGGGGCCCACTACACTGCCCACCAATGGCTGAGCAGGGTGGTCACAGTGGCATTAGTGGTCTCCTGGGAACCATTGCCTGGTAACGGGGCAGTGGGTCACAGTGCACAGCAAGGGCTGCCTGGGAAGGGCTGCATTCAGCTGGCTATGGTACAATTCCCCCTTTTCTTTGGTCCTCTTCAACCCTGAGGAGAATATGTGGGTATGATTTGGCTAGAGTGGTTAATCATAAACTCAGCAGCAGATCTCTTTTTCAGGGGACTTGCTTTCAACCTCCATTCCTGGTTCATCTTTTCCCAAGTCTTTCAGGGAATGGGGTGACGACCACTCTAGCTACATCCTGCTGCAGGAAAGCAAAGCCCTAAGTGCATTCTGAGTTGGAAGCAATGCCACGGTGCAAGTCTTGATCCAAGTCTTATATAAACTTGTATAAGGAATCCAGGAGAATAAGCCTGAAAAGCAGCGTGAGGGTGGCACTCTGGGGGAGACGTTCTGGCAGGGAATCCAGACACGCAGAAGCAGAAGGGAAGAAACTGTTGTAAGTTGTTAGGAAGCTGAGGGGAAGAGCTTCCCTTAACGGGAGAACACAGATCAAAATCAGCATTATTGCAAAGCCAATCCATAAACGTTAGTAGCATATGCATCTGTTTACTCAGTTTGTCAAAACTGCATTGGTAAGAGTCTTCTTGAAGTTGAAGCACTTTGGGAAAGCCTCAGCCTAACTATCTGTTAGACACTTAAAGAGGCAAGGTTAAAGATCGGATGACAAGGGGTTGAGAAGGAAGCTTAATCAAGTGGCTCTCATGTAACCGTCAGCATGGCTGACCGATTATCCCAAGGCATACCTGCATTTCAGAAACTTTGTACCCTTTCTAGAATATCGACAGGTTGACATGTATCCATCCTGTGAAATTGGAAAAGCTTCTCCCCCATTTCACAATGTTTTCTCTGTAATTTCCATACCAGATATACGACTGAAATAGTCCTCCTTGAGTTGCCTTAAGGGCCCCGCAACTAATCCAAAGTTAACAAACTATTTCAAAACACCTGGTCCAATAAGCTCATCAGTCCTTTGAAGAGAATTCTTCTTTCTTCTGCAAAGTGAGAAGAGATCTTAAAAGCAAATCGAGATCCCTTAAAGGCAGGACAGTTCACATACCATGTTATTGAAAGCAGCATTCCAAGTAAACGTGTTCTCTTGGCAGAGGGGAACCCAATCCAGCCTTGAAGAAAACGTATTTTTAATAACAGTATCCATTTCCCAAAGTGGAGATTCGTTTCAGCCCAATGATGCATCAAATGTTGGTTTTTGGCTCAACACATTTATCCCACCTTCCTACTCTATCCTGAAATGTGTTCCTTTTCATGAGTTTCTTAGCTTTAATTACATATTTCGATTACAATCCTCAAGTCCTTAACACCTTCACTTAGTGAAAACCAAGAAGCAAGCAATTGTCAGCTGGATGCCATACCAGCATTTCTGATTGCAAACGGATGCTTTTGAGACCTTCTGCTAAGTAGGCAAAGGTAGGGAATCTTAGATGTGCCCAGCATCCAATGTTCCAATCCTCTATCCTCTTTGAAATGACCCGGAGAGTCAAGGAATGCTTGCCACTTAACTTGGTGAAGTTTCATGCTCCCCAAATCTAGAGAGGCCATTTAGAAAGACTTCAAGTGTCATCATTTCAACTTATGGTCCTTGCTGTCAAATTGGCAACAGATATAAGGTCTTTTTGGATCTCTAAGAAACCTAGGGACCGCAGAAGGTTTACACTTCAGAATGCAAGAAGCTTAAGGCAGCTTCCATACCAGATATCAGTTCAGTACTAGCTATTTGCCAGATCATCAGGACCTGAAATCCATGGAGGCCAATTCTCTCCAGAGGAGGAAGTATTGAATAGGTAAGTGCTTCCCTTTCAGTGAAATAGAGCTCATTTACACATCAACTCGGCAGTTGATGTCAATTGCCTTACCCTCAAAGTGGCCCAAATCTGGAGAATGCACCTGAAAGGGGTGCGTTGGGGAAGCACATTTGAGTTTCCCAGAGCCACAACACTTTCACACAAAACAAACGCAAAAGTACATGCAAAGAAGAAACTCTCAGTCCTGAGGACCAAAGCAAAGGGTGAGGATGAACAACATCCTCAGTGTTTTCGAACTACGTTCCCTCATTTTAACAACAAAACGACAAACAACATGCAAATTGAAAGATAGGGAATCACGACCACAGTTGTCATGCCTACTGACCTGGGAAGCAGAAAGAGCCAAAAAGGAAAAAGCAAAGAAATTAGGAAAAGTTCAATTTGCTTCATGAACTTCCACATGTCTCCTGGAAATATGCTCGTTTTCTCAGGGTCACAATGATGCAAACCAAAAGGATTTCACTGAGCAAACTTTCTCTAACTGAATATTTTACATAGACTGGTTTTGGAGATATGAAAATGATTCATTTGATGCCATGGTTCACCAGAATCTGTAGAATATGCTGGCCATGCAATGTAAAAAAAAAAAAAAATGCTTGTCCCTTAGCGGACTACAAGATGGACTAGAGCTCTGCTGATCACAGCAGGTGTTATCCAATAGCAGAGAGACAAATGCAATGCCAAAAGGTCTCTCAGGATCGCAGTTCCCAGGCACCAAAAGTGAGATTCCTACCCATTGGAAGGGGAATATGTCAACCAATGTCCCACCACAGCTGAAACACAACGCAGGAGGGAACGATACCTAGTGTGATCATATGCAAGCTCCGTTACTGACCAAAGCCGTCTCAAGTACCCAATGCAAGTGCTTTTTCACACACCTACAATGTACGAATCACAAACAGGATCCCACAAACCAAAGCACAGACTGCCGTGATTAACACCACATTGACACACACAAACACGTGAAGAACAAATAAACACTCCAATCACAAAGACAGAAAGCCAGAGAAGGCATTTTGTCAACTTCCACTTCCACTCCCACATGGAGGCCCCCAGTTCTCAAGAGGGAATGGACTCAGAGGGGCTCACATCCGCTAAGGGGAGCAGCCCAGTTGGAGTAGACCTATTTCCCAGCCTGTGCAAGCTGGAGCGACTTACCCCCAAATGACATGAACTGTATACCGTTGCTCTGGACATGTCTCCAAGACAAGCAGCCTCGTGCTGTAGGGCAGCCACTGCATATCAGGGAGAATCCCTGCCAGTATCCTGGAGCCAAATGTACTCTGGCATGTGCTGGGAACTATAAATGGCGATGCCCCTGATCGAGATCAACACACCATGGGCACAGACCTCCTGGCTGGCTCGCTATAATTGGTAACCAAAGGCCAGGATGTGTGCCCGACGCACAGTGAGGCCAAGCAACAGCAAAACATTGGACTTTGGAGCCGAGAAATATTTGTTGTTGAGACATTCAAGGAAATGGGTGGCTTATGCCGGGTAATCCCCAACCTTGAAAGCTTTTAGCAAAGCCCTCTTAGAGGTAAGGTGATGGAGGGGTGTGGCTGTTCGTTGAAAACTTCTCCCTGTCCGATCCTTTGTTCTTGAGGACAGGTCATAGTCAGGTCTCAATGTTCCTATCAATCTCCAGCAAACAAATGTCACTCTCTGGGTGACAAGAAAGGGCTAGGTCCCAAGGCACAAGGCTCACCCTCTGAGGTCCAGACCCACCTAAGAGAAAGGGGTCCCTGGGAGGGGTGGTGGTCCTCCTGCCATGGAGGGTTTGTCCAGGAGCTGGCCTGGGTCCTCCCACCAGTGCCCACGCCTCCCAGAGGAGGCAGCTCTGCCTTGGTGGCTCCCTCAGGGCCAGGTCCCAGACCCTTGCTAGCTGTCATCACTGAGGGAGCTGGGTGCACATGACCCAACAAGTCTTAATGCTCCTCAGGCCACCCAAACAGTGGCGGTCAGGTACCCCAGACTGTGAGCCATACCCTTAGGGTCACAGTGGTGGTGTGTGGTAGAGGTTCAACACTGCCCCAAGGCCTGGTCTGGGCCAGTGGGCATTCATGGCCTTGGCTCTGGAGCCATGCAGGACACACCCCCAGCCTGTTCTCTGGGCCCCCCATCACACCAGCTGGCCCAAGGCCGTGTGAGCAGAAGAATGCTGGGGAGAAGGCTGGCACTTGCCTCTTACCTCACGCTCCAGGTCTGAAGGGGCAGCACTGCACTGACTGCTGCCTAAAAAAGGGCCCCCACTAAAGATGGCTGACAGACAGTGGCTTGCTTGGGGCAGGGGCCCACTACACTGCCCACCAATGGCTGAGCAGGGTGGTCACAGTGGCATTAGTGGTCTCCTGGGAACCATTGCCTGGTAACGGGGCAGTGGGTCACAGTGCACAGCAAGGGCTGCCTGGGAAGGGCTGCATTCAGCTGGCTATGGTACAATTCCCCCTTTTCTTTGGTCCTCTTCAACCCTGAGGAGAATATGTGGGTATGATTTGGATAGAGTGGTTAATCATAAACTCAGCAGCGGATCTCTGTTTTAGGGGACTTGCTTTCAACCTCCATTCCTGGTTCATCTTTTCCCAAGTCTTTCAGGGAATGGGGTGACGACCACTCTAGCTACGTCCTGATGCAGGAAAGCAAAGCCCTACAGTGCATTCTGAGTTGGAAGCAATGCCACGTTGCAAGGCTTGATCCAAGTCTTATATAAACTTGTATAAGGAATCCAGGAGAATAAGCCTGAAAAGCAGCGTGAGGGTGGCACTCTGGGGGAGACGTTCTGGCAGGGAATCCAGACACGCAGAAGCAGAAGGGAAGAAATTGTTGCAAGTTGTTAGGAAGTTGAGGGGAAGAGCTTCCCTTAACGGGAGAACACAGATCAAAATCAGCATTATTGCAAAGCAAATCCATAAACGTTAGTAGCATATGCATCTGTTTACTCAGTTTGTCAAAACTGCATTGGTAAGAGTCTTCTTGAAGTTGAAGCACTTTGGGAAAGCCTCAGCCTAACTATCTGTTAGACACTTAAAGAGGCAAGGTTAAAGATCGGATGACAAGGGGTTGAGAAGGAAGCTTAATCAAGTGGCTCTCATGTAACCGTCAGCATGGCTGACCGATTATCCCAAGGCATACCTGCATTTCAGAAACTTTGTACCCTTTCTAGAATATCGACAGGTGTGCCATGTATCCATCCTGTGTAATTGGAGAGGCTTCTCCCCCATTTCACAATGTTTTCTCTGTAATTTCCATACCAGATATACGACTGAAATAGTCCTCCTTGAGTTGCCTTAAGGGCCCTGCAACTAATCCAAAGTTAACAAAATATTTCAAAACACCTGGTCCAATAAGCTCATCAGTCCTTTGAAGAGAATTCTTCTTTCTTCTCCAAAGTGAGAAGAGATCTTAAAAGCAAATAGAGATCCCTTAAAGGCAGGACAGTTCACATACCATGTTATTGAAAGCAGCATTCCAAGTAAACGTGTTCTCTTGGCAGAGGGGAACAAAATCCAGCCTTGAAAAAAACGTATTTTTAATAACAGTATCCATTTCCCAAAGTGGAGATTTGTTTCAGCCCAATGATGCATCAAATGTTGGTTTTTGGCTCAACACATTTATCGCACCTTCCTACTCTATCCTGAAATGTGTTCCTTTTCATGAGTTTCTTAGCTTTAATTACATATTTCGATTACAATCCTCAAGTCCTTAACACCTTCACTTAGTGAAAACCAAGAAGCAAGCAACTGTCAGCTGGATGTCATACCAGCATTTCTGATTGCAAACGGATGCTTTTGAGACCTTCTGCTAAGTAGGCAAAGGTAGGGAATCTTAGATGTGCCCAGCATCCAATGTTCCAACCCTCTATCCTCTTTGAAATGACCCGGAGAGTCAAGGAATGCTTGCCACTTACCTTGGTGAAGTTTCATGCTCCCCAAATCTAGAGAGGTCATTTAGAAAGACTTCAAGTGTCATCATTTCAACTTATGGTCCTTGCTGTCAAATTTGCAACAGATATAAGGTCTTTTTGGATCGCTAAGAAACCTAGGGACTGCAGAAGGTTTATACTTCAGAATGCAAGAAGCTTAAGGCAGCTTCCATACCAGATATCAGTTCAGTACTAGCTATTTGCCAGATCATCAGGACCTGAAATCCATGGAGGCCAATTCTCTCCAGAGGAGGAAGTATTGAATAGGTAAGTGCTTCCCTTTCAGTGAAATAGAGCTCATTTACACATCAACTCGGCAGTTGATGTCAATTGCCTTATCCCTAAAAGTGGCCCAAATCTGGAGAATGCACCTGAAAGGGGTGCGTTGGGGAAGCACATTTGAGTTTCCCAGAGCCACAACACTTTCACACAAAACAAACGCAAAAGTACATGCAAAAAAGAAACTCTCAGTCCTGAGGACCAAAGCAAAGGGTGAGGATGAACAACATCCTCAGTGTTTTCGAAGTACGTTCCCTCATTTTAACAACAAAATGACAAACAACATGCAAATTGAAAGATAGGGAATCAGGACCACAGTTGTCATGCCTACTGACCTGGGAAGCAGAAAGAGCCAAAAAGGAAAAAGCAAAGAAATTAGGAAAAGTTCAATTTGCTTCATGAACTTCCACATGTCTCCTGGAAATATGCTCGTTTTCTCAGGGTCACAATGATGCAAACCAAAAGGATTTCACTGAGCAAACTTTCTCTAACTGAATATTTTACATAGACTGGTTTTGGAGATATGAAAATGATTCATTTGATGCCATGGTTCACCAGAATCTGTAGAATATGCTGGCCATGCAATGTAAAAAAAAAAAAAAATGCTTGTACCTTAGCGGACTACAAGATGGACTAGAGCTCTGCTGATCACAGCAGGTGTTATCCAATAGCAGAGAGACAAATGCAATGCCAAAAGGTCTCTCAGGATCGCAGTTCCCAGGCACCAAAAGGGAGATTCGTACCCATTGGAAGGGGAATATGTCAACCAATGTTCCACCACAGCTGAAACACAACGCAGGAGGGAACGATACCTAGTGTGATCATATGCAAGCTCCTTTACTGTCCAAAGACGTCTCAAGTACTCAATGCAAGTGCTGTTTCACACACCTACAATGTACGAATCACAAACTGGATCCCACAAACCAAAGCCCAGACTGCCGTGATTAACACCACATTGACACACACAAACACATGAAGAACAAATAAACACTCCAATCACAAAGACAGAAAGCCAGAGAAGGCATTTTGTCAACTTCCACTTCCACTCCCACATGGAGGCCCCCAGTTCTCAAGAGGGAATGGACTCAGAGGGGCTCACATCCGCTAAGGGGAGCAGCCCAGTTGGAGTAGACCTATTTCCCAGCCTGTGCAAGCTGGAGCCACTTACCCCCAAATGACATGAACTGTATACCGTTGCTCTGGACATGTCTCCAAGACAAGCAGCCTCGTGCTGTAGGGCAGCCACTGCATATCAGGGAGAATCCCTGCCAGTATCCTGGAGCCAAATGTACTCTGGCATGTGCTGGGAACTTTAAATGGGGATGCCCCTGATCGAGATCAACACACCATGGGCACACACCTCCTGGCTGGCTCGCTATAATTGGTAACCAAAGGCCAGGATGTGTGCCCGATGCACAGTGAGGCCAAGCAACAGCAAAACATTGGACTTTGGAGCCGAGAAATATTTTTTGTTGAGACATTCAAGGAAATGGGTGGCTTATGCCGGGTAATCCCCAACCTTGAAAGCTTTTAGCAAAGCCCTCTTAGAGGTAAGGTGATGGAGGGGTGTGGCTGTTCGTTGAAAACGTCTCCCTGTCCGATCCTTTGTTCCTGAGGACAGGTCATAGTCAGGTCTCAATGTTCCTATCAATCTCCAGCCAACAAATGTCACTCTCTTGGTGACAAGAAAGGGCAAGGTCCCAAGTCACAAGGCTCACCCTCTGAGGTCCAGACCCACCTAAGAGAAAGGGGTCCCTGGGAGGGGTGGTGGTCCTCCTGCCATGGAGGGTTTGTCCAGGAGCTGGTCTGGGTCCTCCCACCAGTGCCCACGCCTCCCAGAGGAGGCAGCTCTGCCTTGGTGGCTCCCTCAGGGCCAGGTCCCAGACCCTTGCTAGCTGTCATCACTGAGGGAGCCGGGTGCACATGACCCAACAGGTCTTAATGCTCCTCAGGCCACCCAAACAGTGGCGGTCAGGTACCCCAGACTGTGAGCCATACCCTTAGGGTCACAGTGGCTATGTGTGGTAGAGGTTCAACACTGCCTCAAGGCCTGGTCTGGGCCAGTGGGCATTCATGGCCTTGGCTCTGGAGCCATGCAGGACACACCCCCAGCCTGTTCTCTGGGCCCCCCATCACACCAGCTGGCCCAAGGCCGTGTGAGCAGAAGAATGCTGGGGAGAAGGCTGGCACTTGCCTCTTACCTCACGCTCCAGGTCTGAAGGGGCAGCACTGCACTGACTGCTGCCTAAAAAAGGGCCCCCACTAAAGATGGCTGACAGACAGTGGCTTGCTTGGGGCAGGGGCCCACTACACTGCCCACCAATGGCTGAGCAGGGTGGTCACAGTGGCATTAGTGGTCTCCTGGTAACCATTGCCTGGTAACGGGGCAGTGGGTCACAGTGCACAGCAAGGGCTGCCTGGGAAGGGCTGCATTCAGCTGGCTATGGTACAATTCCCCCTTTTCTTTGGTCCTCTTCAACCCTGAGGAGAATATGTGGGTATGATTTGGCTAGAGTGGTTAATCATAAACTCAGCAGCAGATCTCTTTTTTAGGGGACTTGCTTTCAACCTCCATTCCTGGTTCATCTTTTCCCAAGTCTTTCAGGGAATGGGGTGACGACCACTCTAGCTACATCCTGCTGCAGGAAAGCAAAGCCCTAAGTGCATTCTGAGTTGGAAGCAATGCCACGGTGCAAGTCTTGATCCAAGTCTTATATAAACTTGTATAAGGAATCCAGGAGAATAAGCCTGAAAAGCAGCGTGAGGGTGGCACTCTGGGGGAGACGTTCTGGCAGGGAATCCAGACACGCAGAAGCAGAAGGGAAGAAACTGTTGTAAGTTGTTAGGAAGCTGAGGGGAAGAGCTTCCCTTAACGGGAGAACACAGATCAAAATCAGCATTATTGCAAAGCCAATCCATAAACGTTAGTAGCATATGCATCTGTTTACTCAGTTTGTCAAAACTGCATTGGTAAGAGTCTTCTTGAAGTTGAAGCACTTTGGGAAAGCCTCAGCCTAACTATCTGTTAGACACTTAAAGAGGCAAGGTTAAAGATCGGATGACAAGGGGTTGAGAAGGAAGCTTAATCAAGTGGCTCTCATGTAACCGTCAGCATGGCTGACCGATTATCCCAAGGCATACCTGCATTTCAGAAACTTTGTACCCTTTCTAGAATATCGACAGGTTGACATGTATCCATCCTGTGAAATTGGAAAAGCTTCTCCCCCATTTCACAATGTTTTCTCTGTAATTTCCATACCAGATATACGACTGAAATAGTCCTCCTTGAGTTGCCTTAAGGGCCCCGCAACTAATCCAAAGTTAACAAACTATTTCAAAACACCTGGTCCAATAAGCTCATCAGTCCTTTGAAGAGAATTCTTCTTTCTTCTGCAAAGTGAGAAGAGATCTTAAAAGCAAATCGAGATCCCTTAAAGGCAGGACAGTTCACATACCATGTTATTGAAAGCAGCATTCCAAGTAAACGTGTTCTCTTGGCAGAGGGGAACCCAATCCAGCCTTGAAGAAAACGTATTTTTAATAACAGTATCCATTTCCCAAAGTGGAGATTCGTTTCAGCCCAATGATGCATCAAATGTTGGTTTTTGGCTCAACACATTTATCCCACCTTCCTACTCTATCCTGAAATGTGTTCCTTTTCATGAGTTTCTTAGCTTTAATTACATATTTCGATTACAATCCTCAAGTCCTTAACACCTTCACTTAGTGAAAACCAAGAAGCAAGCAATTGTCAGCTGGATGCCATACCAGCATTTCTGATTGCAAACGGATGCTTTTGAGACCTTCTGCTAAGTAGGCAAAGGTAGGGAATCTTAGATGTGCCCAGCATCCAATGTTCCAATCCTCTATCCTCTTTGAAATGACCCGGAGAGTCAAGGAATGCTTGCCACTTAACTTGGTGAAGTTTCATGCTACCCAAATCTAGAGAGGCCATTTAGAAAGACTTCAAGTGTCATCATTTCAACTTATGGTCCTTGCTGTCAAATTGGCAACAGATATAAGGTCTTTTTGGATCTCTAAGAAACCTAGGGACCGCAGAAGGTTTACACTTCAGAATGCAAGAAGCTTAAGGCAGCTTCCATACCAGATATCAGTTCAGTACTAGCTATTTGCCAGATCATCAGGACCTGAAATCCATGGAGGCCAATTCTCTCCAGAGGAGGAAGTATTGAATAGGTAAGTGCTTCCCTTTCAGTGAAATAGAGCTCATTTACACATCAACTCGGCAGTTGATGTCAATTGCCTTACCCTCAAAGTGGCCCAAATCTGGAGAATGCACCTGAAAGGGGTGCGTTGGGGAAGCACATTTGAGTTTCCCAGAGCCACAACACTTTCACACAAAACAAACGCAAAAGTACATGCAAAGAAGAAACTCTCAGTCCTGAGGACCAAAGCAAAGGGTGAGGATGAACAACATCCTCAGTGTTTTCGAACTACGTTCCCTCATTTTAACAACAAAACGACAAACAACATGCAAATTGAAAGATAGGGAATCACGACCACAGTTGTCATGCCTACTGACCTGGGAAGCAGAAAGAGCCAAAAAGGAAAAAGCAAAGAAATTAGGAAAAGTTCAATTTGCTTCATGAACTTCCACATGTCTCCTGGAAATATGCTCGTTTTCTCAGGGTCACAATGATGAAAACCAAAAGGATTTCACTGAGCAAACTTTCTCTAACTGAATATTTTACATAGACTGGTTTTGGAGATATGAAAATGATTCATTTGATGCCATGGTTCACCAGAATCTGTAGAATATGCTGGCCATGCAATGTAAAAAAAAAAAAAAATGCTTGTCCCTTAGCGGACTACAAGATGGACTAGAGCTCTGCTGATCACAGCAGGTGTTATCCAATAGCAGAGAGACAAATGCAATGCCAAAAGGTCTCTCAGGATCGCAGTTCCCAGGCACCAAAAGTGAGATTCCTACCCATTGGAAGGGGAATATGTCAACCAATGTCCCACCACAGCTGAAACACAACGCAGGAGGGAACGATACCTAGTGTGATCATATGCAAGCTCCGTTACTGACCAAAGCCGTCTCAAGTACCCAATGCAAGTGCTTTTTCACACACCTACAATGTACGAATCACAAACAGGATCCCACAAACCAAAGCACAGACTGCCGTGATTAACACCACATTGACACACACAAACACGTGAAGAACAAATAAACACTCCAATCACAAAGACAGAAAGCCAGAGAAGGCATTTTGTCAACTTCCACTTCCACTCCCACATGGAGGCCCCCAGTTCTCAAGAGGGAATGGACTCAGAGGGGCTCACATCCGCTAAGGGGAGCAGCCCAGTTGGAGTAGACCTATTTCCCAGCCTGTGCAAGCTGGAGCGACTTACCCCCAAATGACATGAACTGTATACCGTTGCTCTGGACATGTCTCCAAGACAAGCAGCCTCGTGCTGTAGGGCAGCCACTGCATATCAGGGAGAATCCCTGCCAGTATCCTGGAGCCAAATGTACTCTGGCATGTGCTGGGAACTATAAATGGCGATGCCCCTGATCGAGATCAACACACCATGGGCACAGACCTCCTGGCTGGCTCGCTATAATTGGTAACCAAAGGCCAGGATGTGTGCCCGACGCACAGTGAGGCCAAGCAACAGCAAAACATTGGACTTTGGAGCCGAGAAATATTTGTTGTTGAGACATTCAAGGAAATGGGTGGCTTATGCCGGGTAATCCCCAACCTTGAAAGCTTTTAGCAAAGCCCTCTTAGAGGTAAGGTGATGGAGGGGTGTGGCTGTTCGTTGAAAACTTCTCCCTGTCCGATCCTTTGTTCTTGAGGACAGGTCATAGTCAGGTCTCAATGTTCCTATCAATCTCCAGCAAACAAATGTCACTCTCTGGGTGACAAGAAAGGGCTAGGTCCCAAGGCACAAGGCTCACCCTCTGAGGTCCAGACCCACCTAAGAGAAAGGGGTCCCTGGGAGGGGTGGTGGTCCTCCTGCCATGGAGGGTTTGTCCAGGAGCTGGCCTGGGTCCTCCCACCAGTGCCCACGCCTCCCAGAGGAGGCAGCTCTGCCTTGGTGGCTCCCTCAGGGCCAGGTCCCAGACCCTTGCTAGCTGTCATCACTGAGGGAGCTGGGTGCACATGACCCAACAAGTCTTAATGCTCCTCAGGCCACCCAAACAGTGGCGGTCAGGTACCCCAGACTGTGAGCCATACCCTTAGGGTCACAGTGGTGGTGTGTGGTAGAGGTTCAACACTGCCCCAAGGCCTGGTCTGGGCCAGTGGGCATTCATGGCCTTGGCTCTGGAGCCATGCAGGACACACCCCCAGCCTGTTCTCTGGGCCCCCCATCACACCAGCTGGCCCAAGGCCGTGTGAGCAGAAGAATGCTGGGGAGAAGGCTGGCACTTGCCTCTTACCTCACGCTCCAGGTCTGAAGGGGCAGCACTGCACTGACTGCTGCCTAAAAAAGGGCCCCCACTAAAGATGGCTGACAGACAGTGGCTTGCTTGGGGCAGGGGCCCACTACACTGCCCACCAATGGCTGAGCAGGGTGGTCACAGTGGCATTAGTGGTCTCCTGGGAACCATTGCCTGGTAACGGGGCAGTGGGTCACAGTGCACAGCAAGGGCTGCCTGGGAAGGGCTGCATTCAGCTGGCTATGGTACAATTCCCCCTTTTCTTTGGTCCTCTTCAACCCTGAGGAGAATATGTGGGTATGATTTGGATAGAGTGGTTAATCATAAACTCAGCAGCGGATCTCTGTTTTAGGGGACTTGCTTTCAACCTCCATTCCTGGTTCATCTTTTCCCAAGTCTTTCAGGGAATGGGGTGACGACCACTCTAGCTACGTCCTGATGCAGGAAAGCAAAGCCCTACAGTGCATTCTGAGTTGGAAGCAATGCCACGTTGCAAGGCTTGATCCAAGTCTTATATAAACTTGTATAAGGAATCCAGGAGAATAAGCCTGAAAAGCAGCGTGAGGGTGGCACTCTGGGGGAGACGTTCTGGCAGGGAATCCAGACACGCAGAAGCAGAAGGGAAGAAATTGTTGCAAGTTGTTAGGAAGTTGAGGGGAAGAGCTTCCCTTAACGGGAGAACACAGATCAAAATCAGCATTATTGCAAAGCAAATCCATAAACGTTAGTAGCATATGCATCTGTTTACTCAGTTTGTCAAAACTGCATTGGTAAGAGTCTTCTTGAAGTTGAAGCACTTTGGGAAAGCCTCAGCCTAACTATCTGTTAGACACTTAAAGAGGCAAGGTTAAAGATCGGATGACAAGGGGTTGAGAAGGAAGCTTAATCAAGTGGCTCTCATGTAACCGTCAGCATGGCTGACCGATTATCCCAAGGCATACCTGCATTTCAGAAACTTTGTACCCTTTCTAGAATATCGACAGGTGTGCCATGTATCCATCCTGTGTAATTGGAGAGGCTTCTCCCCCATTTCACAATGTTTTCTCTGTAATTTCCATACCAGATATACGACTGAAATAGTCCTCCTTGAGTTGCCTTAAGGGCCCTGCAACTAATCCAAAGTTAACAAAATATTTCAAAACACCTGGTCCAATAAGCTCATCAGTCCTTTGAAGAGAATTCTTCTTTCTTCTCCAAAGTGAGAAGAGATCTTAAAAGCAAATAGAGATCCCTTAAAGGCAGGACAGTTCACATACCATGTTATTGAAAGCAGCATTCCAAGTAAACGTGTTCTCTTGGCAGAGGGGAACAAAATCCAGCCTTGAAAAAAACGTATTTTTAATAACAGTATCCATTTCCCAAAGTGGAGATTTGTTTCAGCCCAATGATGCATCAAATGTTGGTTTTTGGCTCAACACATTTATCGCACCTTCCTACTCTATCCTGAAATGTGTTCCTTTTCATGAGTTTCTTAGCTTTAATTACATATTTCGATTACAATCCTCAAGTCCTTAACACCTTCACTTAGTGAAAACCAAGAAGCAAGCAACTGTCAGCTGGATGTCATACCAGCATTTCTGATTGCAAACGGATGCTTTTGAGACCTTCTGCTAAGTAGGCAAAGGTAGGGAATCTTAGATGTGCCCAGCATCCAATGTTCCAACCCTCTATCCTCTTTGAAATGACCCGGAGAGTCAAGGAATGCTTGCCACTTACCTTGGTGAAGTTTCATGCTCCCCAAATCTAGAGAGGTCATTTAGAAAGACTTCAAGTGTCATCATTTCAACTTATGGTCCTTGCTGTCAAATTTGCAACAGATATAAGGTCTTTTTGGATCGCTAAGAAACCTAGGGACTGCAGAAGGTTTATACTTCAGAATGCAAGAAGCTTAAGGCAGCTTCCATACCAGATATCAGTTCAGTACTAGCTATTTGCCAGATCATCAGGACCTGAAATCCATGGAGGCCAATTCTCTCCAGAGGAGGAAGTATTGAATAGGTAAGTGCTTCCCTTTCAGTGAAATAGAGCTCATTTACACATCAACTCGGCAGTTGATGTCAATTGCCTTATCCCTAAAAGTGGCCCAAATCTGGAGAATGCACCTGAAAGGGGTGCGTTGGGGAAGCACATTTGAGTTTCCCAGAGCCACAACACTTTCACACAAAACAAACGCAAAAGTACATGCAAAAAAGAAACTCTCAGTCCTGAGGACCAAAGCAAAGGGTGAGGATGAACAACATCCTCAGTGTTTTCGAAGTACGTTCCCTCATTTTAACAACAAAATGACAAACAACATGCAAATTGAAAGATAGGGAATCAGGACCACAGTTGTCATGCCTACTGACCTGGGAAGCAGAAAGAGCCAAAAAGGAAAAAGCAAAGAAATTAGGAAAAGTTCAATTTGCTTCATTAACTTCCACATGTCTCCTGGAAATATGCTCGTTTTCTCAGGGTCACAATGATGCAAACCAAAAGGATTTCACTGAGCAAACTTTCTCTAACTGAATATTTTACATAGACTGGTTTTGGAGATATGAAAAAGATTCATTTGATGCCATGTTTCACCAGAATCTGTAGAATATGCTGGCCATGCAATGTAAAAAAAAAAAAATGCTTGTCCCTTAGCGGACTACAAGATGGACTAGAGCTCTGCTGATCACAGCAGGTGTTATCCAATAGCAGAGAGACAAATGCAATGCCAAAAGGTCTCTCAGGATCGCAGTTCCCAGGCACCAAAAGGGAGATTCCTACCCATTGGAAGGGGAATATGTCAACCAATGTTCCACCACAGCTGAAACACAACGCAGGAGGGAACGATACCTAGTGTGATCATATGCAAGCTCCGTTACTGACCAAAGCCGTCTCAAGTACCCAATGCAAGTGCTTTTTCACACACCTACAATGTACGAATCACAAACAGGATCCCACAAACCAAAGCACAGACTGCCGTGATTAACACCACATTGACACACACAAACACGTGAAGAACAAATAAACACTCCAATCACAAAGACAGAAAGCCAGAGAAGGCATTTTGTCAACTTCCACTTCCACTCCCACATGGAGGCCCCCAGTTCTCAAGAGGGAATGGACTCAGAGGGGCTCCCATCCGCTAAGGGGAGCAGCCCAGTTGGAGTAGACCTATTTCCCAGCCTGTGCAAGCTGGAGCGACTTACCCCCAAATGACATGAACTGTATACCGTTGCTCTGGACATGTCTCCAAGACAAGCAGCCTCGTGCTGTAGGGCAGCCACTGCATATCAGGGAGAATCCCTGCCAGTATCCTGGAGCCAAATGTACTCTGGCATGTGCTGGGAACTATAAATGGCGATGCCCCTGATCGAGATCAACACACCATGGGCACAGACCTCCTGGCTGGCTCGCTATAATTGGTAACCAAAGGCCAGGATGTGTGCCCGACGCACAGTGAGGCCAAGCAACAGCAAAACATTGGACTTTGGAGCCGAGAAATATTTGTTGTTGAGACATTCAAGGAAATGGGTGGCTTATGCCGGGTAATCCCCAACCTTGAAAGCTTTTAGCAAAGCCCTCTTAGAGGTAAGGTGATGGAGGGGTGTGGCTGTTCGTTGAAAACTTCTCCCTGTCCGATCCTTTGTTCTTGAGGACAGGTCATAGTCAGGTCTCAATGTTCCTATCAATCTCCAGCAAACAAATGTCACTCTCTGGGTGACAAGAAAGGGCAAGGTCCCAAGGCACAAGGCTCACCCTCTGAGGTCCAGACCCACCTAAGAGAAAGGGGTCCCTGGGAGGGGTGGTGGTCCTCCTGCCATGGAGGGTTTGTCCAGGAGCTGGCCTGGGTCCTCCCACCAGTGCCCACGCCTCCCAGAGGAGGCAGCTCTGCCTTGGTGGCTCCCTCAGGGCCAGGTCCCAGACCCTTGCTAGCTGTCATCACTGAGGGAGCTGGGTGCACATGACCCAACAAGTCTTAATGCTCCTCAGGCCACCCAAACAGTGGCGGTCAGGTACCCCAGACTGTGAGCCATACCCTTAGGGTCACAGTGGCGGTGTGTGGTAGAGGTTCAACACTGCCCCAAGGCCTGGTCTGGGCCAGTGGGCATTCATGGCCTTGGCTCTGGAGCCATGCAGGACACACCCCCAGCCTGTTCTCTGGGCCCCCCATCACACCAGCTGGCCCAAGGCCGTGTGAGCAGAAGAATGCTGGGGAGAAGGCTGGCACTTGCCTCTTACCTCACGCTCCAGGTCTGAAGGGGCAGCACTGCACTGACTGCTGCCTAAAAAAGGGCCCCCACTAAAGATGGCTGACAGACAGTGGCTTGCTTGGGGCAGGGGCCCACTACACTGCCCACCAATGGCTGAGCAGGGTGGTCACAGTGGCATTAGTGGTCTCCTGGTAACCATTGCCTGGTAACGGGGCAGTGGGTCACAGTGCACAGCAAGGGCTGCCTGGGAAGGGCTGCATTCAGCTGGCTATGGTACAATTCCCCCTTTCCTTTGGTCCTCTTCAACCCTGAGGAGAATATGTGGGTATGATTTGGATAGAGTGGTTAATCATAAACTCAGCAGCGGATCTCTGTTTTAGGGGACTTGCTTTCAACCTCCATTCCTGCTTCATCTTTTCCCAAGTCTTTCAGGGAATGGGGTGACGACCACTCTAGCTACGTCCTGATGCAGGAAAGCAAAGCCCTACAGTGCATTCTGAGTTGGAAGCAATGCCACGTTGCAAGGCTTGATCCAAGTCTTATATAAACTTGTATAAGGAATCCAGGAGAATAAGCCTGAAAAGCAGCGTGAGGGTGGCACTTTGGGGTAGACGTTCTGGCAGGAAATCCAGACACGCAGAAGCAGAAGGGAAGAAATTGTTGCAAGTTGTTAGGAAGTTGAGGGGAAGAGCTTCCCTTAACGGGAGAACGCAGATCAAAATCAGCATTATTGCAAAGCAAATCCATAAACGTTAGTAGCATATGCATCTGTTTACTCAGTTTGTCAAAACTGCATTGGTAAGAGTCTTCTTGAAGTTGAAGCACTTTGGGAAAGCCTCAGCCTAACTATCTGTTAGACACTTAAAGAGGCAAGGTTAAAGATCGGATGACAAGGGGTTGAGAAGGAAGCTTAATCAAGTGGCTCTCATGTAACCGTCAGCATGGCTGACCGATTATCCCAAGGCATACCTGCATTTCAGAAACTTTGTACCCTTTCTAGAATATCGACAGGTGTGCCATGTATCCATCCTGTGTAATTGGAGAAGCTTCTCCCCCATTTCACAATGTTTTCTCTGTAATTTCCATACCAGATATACGACTGAAATAGTCCTCCTTGAGTTGCCTTAAGGGCCCTGCAACTAATCCAAAGTTAACAAAATATTTCAAAACACCTGGTCCAATAAGCTCATCAGTCCTTTGAAGAGAATTCTTCTTTCTTCTCCAAAGTGAGAAGAGATCTTAAAAGCAAATAGAGATCCCTTAAAGGCAGGACACTTCACATACCATGTTATTGAAAGCAGCATTCCAAGTAAACGTGTTCTCTTGGCAGAGGGGAACAAAATCCAGCCTTGAAAAAAACGTATTTTTAATAACAGTATCCATTTCCCAAAGTGGAGTTTCGTTTCAGCCCAATGATGCATCAAATGTTGGTTTTTGGCTCAACACATTTATCCCACCTTCCTACTCTATCCTGAAATGTGTTCCTTTTCATGAGTTTCTTAGCTTTAATTACATATTTCGATTACAATCCTCAAGTCCTTAACACCTTCACTTAGTGAAAACCAAGAAGCAAGCAACTGTCAGCTGGATGTCATACCAGCATTTCTGATTGCAAACGGATGCTTTTGAGACCTGCTGCTAAGTAGGCAAAGGTAGGGAATCTTAGATGTGCCCAGCATCCAATGTTCCAATCCTCTATCCTCTTTGAAATGACCCGGAGAGTCAAGGAATGCTTGCCACTTAACTTGGTGAAGTTTCATGCTCCCCAAATCTAGAGAGGCCATTTAGAAAGACTTCAAGTGTCATCATTTCAACTTATGGTCCTTGCTGTCAAATTGGCAACAGATATAAGGTCTTTTTGGATCGCTAAGAAACCTAGGGACTGCAGAAGGTTTATACTTCAGAATGCAAGAAGCTTAAGGCAGCTTCCATACCAGATATCAGTTCAGTACTAGCTATTTGCCAGATCATCAGGACCTGAAATCCATGGAGGCCAATTCTCTCCAGAGGAGGAAGTATTGAATAGGTAAGTGCTTCCCTTTCAGTGAAATAGAGCTCATTTACACATCAACTCGGCAGTTGATGTCAATTGCCTTATCCCTAAAAGTGGCCCGAATCTGGAGAATGCACCTGAAAGGGGTGCGTTGGGGAAGCACATTTGAGTTTCCCAGAGCCACAACACTTTCACACAAAACAAACGCAAAAGTACATGCAAAAAAGAAACTCTCAGTCCTGAGGACCAAAGCAAAGGGTGAGGATGAACAACATCCTCAGTGTTTTCGAACTACATTCCCTCATTTTAACAACAAAACGACAAACAACATGCAAATTGAAAGATAGGGAATCACGACCACAGTTGTCATGCCTACTGACCTGGGAAGCAGAAAGAGCCAAAAAGGAAAAAGCAAAGAAATAAGGAAAAGTTCAATTTGCTTCATGAACTTCCACATGTCTCCTGGAAATATGCTCGTTTTCTCAGGGTCACAATGATGCAAACCAAAAGGATTTCACTGAGCAAACTTTCTCTAACTGAATATTTTACATAGACTGGTTTTGGAGATATGAAAATGATTCATTTGATGCCATGTTTCACCAGAATCTGTAGAATATGCTGGCCATGCAATGTAAAAAAAAAAAAAATGCTTGTCCCTTTGCGGACTACAAGATGGACTAGAGCTCTGCTGATCACAGCAGGTGTTATCCAATAGCATACAGACAAATGCAATGCCAAAAGGTCTCTCAGGATCGCAGTTCCCAGGCACCAAAAGGGAGATTCCTACCCATTGGAAGGGGAATATGTCAACCAATGTTCCACCACAGCTGAAACACAACGCAGGAGGGAACGATACCTAGTGTGATCATATGCAAGCTCCGTTACTGTCCAAAGACGTCTCAAGTACTCAATGCAAGTGCTTTTTCACACACCTACAATGTACGAATCACAAACAGGATCCCACAAACCAAAGCACAGACTGCCGTGATTAACACCACATTGACACACACAAACACATGAAGAACAAATAAACACTCCAATCACAAAGACAGAAAGCCAGAGAAGGCATTTTGTCAACTTCCACTTCCACTCCCACATGGAGGCCCCCAGTTCTCAAGAGGGAATGGACTCAGAGGGGCTCCCATCCGCTAAGGGGAGCAGCCCAGTTGGAGTAGACCTATTTCCCAGCCTGTGCAAGCTGGAGCCACTTACCCCCAAATGACATGAACTGTATACCGTTGCTCTGGACATGTCTCCAAGACAAGCAGCCTCGTGCTGTAGGGCAGCCACTGCATATCAGGGAGAATCCCTGCCAGTATCCTGGAGCCAAATGTACTCTGGCATGTGCTGGGAACTTTAAATGGGGATGCCCCTGATCGAGATCAACACACCATGGGCACACACCTCCTGGCTGGCTCGCTATAATTGGTAACCAAAGGCCAGGATGTGTGCCCGATGCACAGTGAGGCCAAGCAACAGCAAAACATTGGACTTTGGAGCCGAGAAATATTTGTTGTTGAGACATTCAAGGAAATGGGTGGCTTATGCCGGGTAATCCCCAACCTTGAAAGCTTTTAGCAAAGCCCTCTTAGAGGTAAGGTGATGGAGGGGTGTGGCTGTTCGTTGAAAACGTCTCCCTGTCCGATCCTTTGTTCCTGAGGGCAGGTCATAGTCAGGTCTCAATGTTCCTATCAATCTCCAGCCAACAAATGTCACTCTCTGGGTGACAAGAAAGGGCAAGGTCCCAAGGCACAAGGCTCACCCTCTGAGGTCCAGACCCACCTAAGAGAAAGGGGTCCCTGGGAGGGGTGGTGGTCCTCCTGCCATGGAGGGTTTGTCCAGGAGCTGGTCTGGGTCCTCCCACCAGTGCCCACGCCTCCCAGAGGAGGCAGCTCTGCCTTGGTGGCTCCCTCAGGGCCAGGTCCCAGACCCTTGCTAGCTGTCATCACTGAGGGAGCCGGGTGCACATGACCCAACAGGTCTTAATGCTCCTCAGGCCACCCAAACAGTGGCGGTCAGGTACCCCAGACTGTGAGCCATACCCTTAGGGTCACAGTGGCTATGTGTGGTAGAGGTTCAACACTGCCTCAAGGCCTGGTCTGGGCCAGTGGGCATTCATGGCCTTGGCTCTGGAGCCATGCAGGACACACCCCCAGCCTGTTCTCTGGGCCCCCCATCACACCAGCAGGCCCAAGGCCGTGTGAGCAGAAGAATGCTGGGGAGAAGGCTGGCACTTGCCTCTTACCTCACGCTCCAGGTCTGAAGGGGCAGCACTGCACTGACTGCTGCCTAAAAAAGGGCCCCCACTAAAGATGGCTGACAGACAGTGGCTTGCTTGGGGCAGGGGCCCACTACACTGCCCACCAATGGCTGAGCAGGGTGGTCACAGTGGCATTAGTGGTCTCCTGGTAACCATTGCCTGGTAACGGGGCAGTGGGTCACAGTGCACAGCAAGGGCTGCCTGGGAAGGGCTGCATTCAGCTGGCTATGGTACAATTCCCCCTTTTCTTTGGTCCTCTGCAACCCTGAAGAGAATATGTATGTATGATTTGGCTAGAGTGGTTAATCATAAACTCAGCAGCAGATCTCTGTTTTAGGGGACTTGCTTTCGACCTCCATTCCTGGTTCATCTTTTCCCAAGTCTTTCAGGGAATGGGGTGACGACCACTCTAGCTACATCCTGCTGCAGGAAAGCAAAGCCCTACAGTGCATTCTGAGTTGGAAGCAATGCCACGTTGCAAGGCTTGATCCAAGTCTTATATAAACTTGTATAAGGAATCCAGGAGAATAAGCCTGAAAAGCAGCGTGAGGGTGGCACTCTGGGGGAGACGTTCTGGCAGGGAATCCAGACACGCAGAAGCAGAAGGGAAGAAATTGTTGTAAGTTGTTAGGAAGTTGAGGGGAAGAGCTTCCCTTAACGGGAGAACACAGATCAAAATCAGCATTATTGCAAAGCCAATCCATAAACGTTAGTAGCATATGCATCTGTTTACTCAGTTTGTCAAAACTGCATTGGTAAGAGTCTTCTTGAAGTTGAAGCACTTTGGGAAAGCCTCAGCCTAACTATCTGTTAGACACTTAAAGAGGCAAGGTTAAAGATCGGATGACAAGGGGTTGAGAAGGAAGCTTAATCAAGTGGCTCTCATGTAACCGTCAGCATGGCTGACCGATTATCCCAAGGCATACCTGCATTTCAGAAACTTTGTACCCTTTCTAGAATATCGACAGGTGTGCCATGTATCCATCCTGTGAAATTGGAAAAGCTTCTCCCCCATTTCACAATGTTTTCTCTGTAATTTCCATACCAGATATACGACTGAAATAGTCCTCCTTGAGTTGCCTTAAGGGCCCTGCAACTAATCCAAAGTTAACAAACTATTTCAAAACACCTGGTCCAATATGCTCATCAGTCATTTGAAGAGAATTCTTCTTTCTTCTCCAAAGTGAGAAGAGATCTTAAAAGCAAATCGAGATCCCTTAAAGGCAGGACAGTTCACATACCATGGTATTGAAAGCAGCATTCCAAGTAAACGTGTTCTCTTGGCAGAGGGGAACCCAATCCAGCCTTGAAAAAAACGTATTTTTAATAACAGTATCCATTTCCCGAAGTGGAGATTCGTTTCAGCCCAATGATGCATCAAATGTTGGTTTTTGGCTCAACACATTTATCCCACCTTCCTACTCTATCCTGAAATGTGTTCCTTTTCATGAGTTTCTTAGCTTTAATTACATATTTCGATTACAATCCTCAAGTCCTTAACACCTTCACTTAGTGAAAACCAAGAAGCAAGCAATTGTCAGCTGGATGCCATACCAGCATTTCTGATTGCAAACGGATGCTTTTGAGACCTTCTGCTAAGTAGGCAAAGGTAGGGAATCTTAGATGTGCCCAGCATCCAATATTCCAATCCTCTATCCTCTTTGAAATGACCTGGAGAGTCAAGGAATGCTTGCCACTTAACTTGGTGAAGTTTCATGCTCCCCAAATCTAGAGAGGCCATTTAGAAAGACTTCAAGTGTCATCATTTCAACTTATGGTCCTTGCTGTCAAATTGGCAACAGATATAAGGTCTTTTTGGATCTCTAAGAAACCTAGGGACCGCAGAAGGTTTACACTTCAGAATGCAAGAAGCTTAAGGCAGCTTCCATACCAGATATCAGTTCAGTACTAGCTATTTGCCAGATCATCAGGACCTGAAATCCATGGAGGCCAATTCTCTCCAGAGGAGGAAGTATTGAATAGGTAAGTGCTTCCCTTTCAGTGAAATAGAGCTCATTTACACATCAACTCGGCAGTTGATGTCAATTGCCTTATCCCTCAAAGTGGCCCAAATCTGGAGAATGCACCTGAAAGGGGTGCGTTGGGGAAGCACATTTGAGTTTCCCAGAGCCACAACACTTTCACACAAAACAAACGCAAAAGTACATGCAAAGAAGAAACTCTCAGTCCTGAGGACCAAAGCAAAGGGTGAGGATGAACAACATCCTCAGTGTTTTCGAACTACGTTCCCTCATTTTAACAACAAAACGACAAACAACATGCAAATTGAAAGATAGGGAATCACGACCACAGTTGTCATGCCTACTGACCTGGGAAGCAGAAAGAGCCAAAAAGGAAAAAGCAAAGAAATTAGGAAAAGTTCAATTTGCTTCATGAACTTCCACATGTCTCCTGGAAATATGCTCGTTTTCTCAGGGTCACAATGATGAAAACCAAAAGGATTTCACTGAGCAAACTTTCTCTAACTGAATATTTTACATAGACTGGTTTTGGAGATATGAAAAAGATTCATTTGATGTCATGTTTCACCAGAATCTGTAGAATATGCTGGCCATGCAATGTAAAAAAACAAAAAAATACTTGCTTGTACCTTAGCGGACTACAAGATGGACTAGAGCTCTGCTGATCACAGCAGGTGTTATCCAATAGCAGAGAGACAAATGCAATGCCAAAAGGTCTCTGAGGATCGCAGTTCCCAGGCACCAAAGGGGAGATTCCTACCCATTGGAAAGGGAATATGTCAACCAATGTTCCACCACAGGAACGATACCTAGTGTGATCATATGCAAGCTCCGTTACTGTCCAAAGACGTCTCAAGTACTCAATGCAAGTGCTGTTTCACACACCTACAATGTACGAATCACAAACTGGATCCCACAAACCAAAGCACAGACTGCCGTGATTAACACCACATTGACACACACAAACACATGAAGAACAAATAAACACTCCAATCACAAAGACAGAAAGCCAGAGAAGGCATTTTGTCAACTTCCACTTCCACTCCCACATGGAGGCCCCCAGTTCTCAAGAGGGAATGGACTCAGAGGGGCTCCCATCCGCTAAGGGGAGCAGCCCAGTTGGAGTAGACCTATTTCCCAGCCTGTGCAAGCTGGAGCCACTTACCCCCAAATGACATGAACTGTATACCGTTGCTCTGGACATGTCTCCAAGACAAGCAGCCTCGTGCTGTAGGGCAGCCACTGCATATCAGGGAGAATCCCTGCCAGTATCCTGGAGCCAAATGTACTCTGGCATGTGCTGGGAACTTTAAATGGGGATGCCCCTGATCGAGATCAACACACCATGGGCACACACCTCCTGGCTGGCTCGCTATAATTGGTAACCAAAGGCCAGGATGTGTGCCCGATGCACAGTGAGGCCAAGCAACAGCAAAACATTGGACTTTGGAGCCGAGAAATATTTTTTGTTGAGACATTCAAGGAAATGGGTGGCTTATGCCGGGTAATCCCCAACCTTGAAAGCTTTTAGCAAAGCCCTCTTAGAGGTAAGGTGATGGAGGGGTGTGGCTGTTCGTTGAAAACGTCTCCCTGTCCGATCCTTTGTTCCTGAGGACAGGTCATAGTCAGGTCTCAATGTTCCTATCAATCTCCAGCCAACAAATGTCACTCTCTTGGTGACAAGAAAGGGCAAGGTCCCAAGTCACAAGGCTCACCCTCTGAGGTCCAGACCCACCTAAGAGAAAGGGGTCCCTGGGAGGGGTGGTGGTCCTCCTGCCATGGAGGGTTTGTCCAGGAGCTGGTCTGGGTCCTCCCACCAGTGCCCACGCCTCCCAGAGGAGGCAGCTCTGCCTTGGTGGCTCCCTCAGGGCCAGGTCCCAGACCCTTGCTAGCTGTCATCACTGAGGGAGCCGGGTGCACATGACCCAACAGGTCTTAATGCTCCTCAGGCCACCCAAACAGTGGCGGTCAGGTACCCCAGACTGTGAGCCATACCCTTAGGGTCACAGTGGCTATGTGTGGTAGAGGTTCAACACTGCCTCAAGGCCTGGTCTGGGCCAGTGGGCATTCATGGCCTTGGCTCTGGAGCCATGCAGGACACACCCCCAGCCTGTTCTCTGGGCCCCCCATCACACCAGCTGGCCCAAGGCCGTGTGAGCAGAAGAATGCTGGGGAGAAGGCTGGCACTTGCCTCTTACCTCACGCTCCAGGTCTGAAGGGGCAGCACTGCACTGACTGCTGCCTAAAAAAGGGCCCCCACTAAAGATGGCTGACAGACAGTGGCTTGCTTGGGGCAGGGGCCCACTACACTGCCCACCAATGGCTGAGCAGGGTGGTCACAGTGGCATTAGTGGTCTCCTGGTAACCATTGCCTGGTAACGGGGCAGTGGGTCACAGTGCACAGCAAGGGCTGCCTGGGAAGGGCTGCATTCAGCTGGCTATGGTACAATTCCCCCTTTTCTTTGGTCCTCTTCAACCCTGAGGAGAATATGTGGGTATGATTTGGCTAGAGTGGTTAATCATAAACTCAGCAGCAGATCTCTTTTTTAGGGGACTTGCTTTCAACCTCCATTCCTGGTTCATCTTTTCCCAAGTCTTTCAGGGAATGGGGTGACGACCACTCTAGCTACATCCTGCTGCAGGAAAGCAAAGCCCTAAGTGCATTCTGAGTTGGAAGCAATGCCACGGTGCAAGTCTTGATCCAAGTCTTATATAAACTTGTATAAGGAATCCAGGAGAATAAGCCTGAAAAGCAGCGTGAGGGTGGCACTCTGGGGGAGACGTTCTGGCAGGGAATCCAGACACGCAGAAGCAGAAGGGAAGAAACTGTTGTAAGTTGTTAGGAAGCTGAGGGGAAGAGCTTCCCTTAACGGGAGAACACAGATCAAAATCAGCATTATTGCAAAGCCAATCCATAAACGTTAGTAGCATATGCATCTGTTTACTCAGTTTGTCAAAACTGCATTGGTAAGAGTCTTCTTGAAGTTGAAGCACTTTGGGAAAGCCTCAGCCTAACTATCTGTTAGACACTTAAAGAGGCAAGGTTAAAGATCGGATGACAAGGGGTTGAGAAGGAAGCTTAATCAAGTGGCTCTCATGTAACCGTCAGCATGGCTGACCGATTATCCCAAGGCATACCTGCATTTCAGAAACTTTGTACCCTTTCTAGAATATCGACAGGTTGACATGTATCCATCCTGTGAAATTGGAAAAGCTTCTCCCCCATTTCACAATGTTTTCTCTGTAATTTCCATACCAGATATACGACTGAAATAGTCCTCCTTGAGTTGCCTTAAGGGCCCCGCAACTAATCCAAAGTTAACAAACTATTTCAAAACACCTGGTCCAATAAGCTCATCAGTCCTTTGAAGAGAATTCTTCTTTCTTCTGCAAAGTGAGAAGAGATCTTAAAAGCAAATCGAGATCCCTTAAAGGCAGGACAGTTCACATACCATGTTATTGAAAGCAGCATTCCAAGTAAACGTGTTCTCTTGGCAGAGGGGAACAAAATCCAGCCTTGAAAAAAACGTATTTTTAATAACAGTATCCATTTCCCAAAGTGGAGATTTGTTTCAGCCCAATGATGCATCAAATGTTGGTTTTTGGCTCAACACATTTATCGCACCTTCCTACTCTATCCTGAAATGTGTTCCTTTTCATGAGTTTCTTAGCTTTAATTACATATTTCGATTACAATCCTCAAGTCCTTAACACCTTCACTTAGTGAAAACCAAGAAGCAAGCAACTGTCAGCTGGATGTCATACCAGCATTTCTGATTGCAAACGGATGCTTTTGAGACCTTCTGCTAAGTAGGCAAAGGTAGGGAATCTTAGATGTGCCCAGCATCCAATGTTCCAACCCTCTATCCTCTTTGAAATGACCCGGAGAGTCAAGGAATGCTTGCCACTTACCTTGGTGAAGTTTCATGCTCCCCAAATCTAGAGAGGTCATTTAGAAAGACTTCAAGTGTCATCATTTCAACTTATGGTCCTTGCTGTCAAATTTGCAACAGATATAAGGTCTTTTTGGATCGCTAAGAAACCTAGGGACTGCAGAAGGTTTATACTTCAGAATGCAAGAAGCTTAAGGCAGCTTCCATACCAGATATCAGTTCAGTACTAGCTATTTGCCAGATCATCAGGACCTGAAATCCATGGAGGCCAATTCTCTCCAGAGGAGGAAGTATTGAATAGGTAAGTGCTTCCCTTTCAGTGAAATAGAGCTCATTTACACATCAACTCGGCAGTTGATGTCAATTGCCTTATCCCTAAAAGTGGCCCAAATCTGGAGAATGCACCTGAAAGGGGTGCGTTGGGGAAGCACATTTGAGTTTCCCAGAGCCACAACACTTTCACACAAAACAAACGCAAAAGTACATGCAAAAAAGAAACTCTCAGTCCTGAGGACCAAAGCAAAGGGTGAGGATGAACAACATCCTCAGTGTTTTCGAAGTACGTTCCCTCATTTTAACAACAAAATGACAAACAACATGCAAATTGAAAGATAGGGAATCAGGACCACAGTTGTCATGCCTACTGACCTGGGAAGCAGAAAGAGCCAAAAAGGAAAAAGCAAAGAAATTAGGAAAAGTTCAATTTGCTTCATTAACTTCCACATGTCTCCTGGAAATATGCTCGTTTTCTCAGGGTCACAATGATGCAAACCAAAAGGATTTCACTGAGCAAACTTTCTCTAACTGAATATTTTACATAGACTGGTTTTGGAGATATGAAAAAGATTCATTTGATGCCATGTTTCACCAGAATCTGTAGAATATGCTGGCCATGCAATGTAAAAAAAAAAAAATGCTTGTCCCTTAGCGGACTACAAGATGGACTAGAGCTCTGCTGATCACAGCAGGTGTTATCCAATAGCAGAGAGACAAATGCAATGCCAAAAGGTCTCTCAGGATCGCAGTTCCCAGGCACCAAAAGGGAGATTCCTACCCATTGGAAGGGGAATATGTCAACCAATGTTCCACCACAGCTGAAACACAACGCAGGAGGGAACGATACCTAGTGTGATCATATGCAAGCTCCGTTACTGACCAAAGCCGTCTCAAGTACCCAATGCAAGTGCTTTTTCACACACCTACAATGTACGAATCACAAACAGGATCCCACAAACCAAAGCACAGACTGCCGTGATTAACACCACATTGACACACACAAACACGTGAAGAACAAATAAACACTCCAATCACAAAGACAGAAAGCCAGAGAAGGCATTTTGTCAACTTCCACTTCCACTCCCACATGGAGGCCCCCAGTTCTCAAGAGGGAATGGACTCAGAGGGGCTCCCATCCGCTAAGGGGAGCAGCCCAGTTGGAGTAGACCTATTTCCCAGCCTGTGCAAGCTGGAGCGACTTACCCCCAAATGACATGAACTGTATACCGTTGCTCTGGACATGTCTCCAAGACAAGCAGCCTCGTGCTGTAGGGCAGCCACTGCATATCAGGGAGAATCCCTGCCAGTATCCTGGAGCCAAATGTACTCTGGCATGTGCTGGGAACTATAAATGGCGATGCCCCTGATCGAGATCAACACACCATGGGCACAGACCTCCTGGCTGGCTCGCTATAATTGGTAACCAAAGGCCAGGATGTGTGCCCGACGCACAGTGAGGCCAAGCAACAGCAAAACATTGGACTTTGGAGCCGAGAAATATTTGTTGTTGAGACATTCAAGGAAATGGGTGGCTTATGCCGGGTAATCCCCAACCTTGAAAGCTTTTAGCAAAGCCCTCTTAGAGGTAAGGTGATGGAGGGGTGTGGCTGTTCGTTGAAAACTTCTCCCTGTCCGATCCTTTGTTCTTGAGGACAGGTCATAGTCAGGTCTCAATGTTCCTATCAATCTCCAGCAAACAAATGTCACTCTCTGGGTGACAAGAAAGGGCAAGGTCCCAAGGCACAAGGCTCACCCTCTGAGGTCCAGACCCACCTAAGAGAAAGGGGTCCCTGGGAGGGGTGGTGGTCCTCCTGCCATGGAGGGTTTGTCCAGGAGCTGGCCTGGGTCCTCCCACCAGTGCCCACGCCTCCCAGAGGAGGCAGCTCTGCCTTGGTGGCTCCCTCAGGGCCAGGTCCCAGACCCTTGCTAGCTGTCATCACTGAGGGAGCTGGGTGCACATGACCCAACAAGTCTTAATGCTCCTCAGGCCACCCAAACAGTGGCGGTCAGGTACCCCAGACTGTGAGCCATACCCTTAGGGTCACAGTGGCGGTGTGTGGTAGAGGTTCAACACTGCCCCAAGGCCTGGTCTGGGCCAGTGGGCATTCATGGCCTTGGCTCTGGAGCCATGCAGGACACACCCCCAGCCTGTTCTCTGGGCCCCCCATCACACCAGCTGGCCCAAGGCCGTGTGAGCAGAAGAATGCTGGGGAGAAGGCTGGCACTTGCCTCTTACCTCACGCTCCAGGTCTGAAGGGGCAGCACTCCACTGACTGCTGCCTAAAAAAGGGCCCCCACTAAAGATGGCTGACAGACAGTGGCTTGCTTGGGGCAGGGGCCCACTACACTGCCCACCAATGGCTGAGCAGGGTGGTCACAGTGGCATTAGTGGTCTCCTGGGAACCATTGCCTGGTAACGGGGCAGTGGGTCACAGTGCACAGCAAGGGCTGCCTGGGAAGGGCTGCATTCAGCTGGCTATGGTACAATTCCCCCTTTCCTTTGGTCCTCTTCAACCCTGAGGAGAATATGTGGGTATGATTTGGATAGAGTGGTTAATCATAAACTCAGCAGCGGATCTCTGTTTTAGGGGACTTGCTTTCAACCTCCATTCCTGGTTCATCTTTTCCCAAGTCTTTCAGGGAATGGGGTGACGACCACTCTAGCTACGTCCTGATGCAGGAAAGCAAAGCCCTACAGTGCATTCTGAGTTGGAAGCAATGCCACGGTGCAAGGCTTGATCCAAGTCTTATATAAACTTGTATAAGGAATCCAGGAGAATAAGCCTGAAAAGCAGCGTGAGGGTGGCACTTTGGGGTAGACGTTCTGGCAGGAAATCCAGACACGCAGAAGCAGAAGGGAAGA
This sequence comes from Hippopotamus amphibius kiboko, assembly GCF_030028045.1. NCBI lineage: Eukaryota > Metazoa > Chordata > Mammalia > Artiodactyla > Hippopotamidae > Hippopotamus > Hippopotamus amphibius. The sequence goes on from NC_080195.1 coordinate 46,359,067, forward strand.
AATTGTTGCAAGTTGTTAGGAAGTTGAGGGGAAGAGCTTCCCTTAACGGGAGAACGCAGATCAAAATCAGCATTATTGCAAAGCAAATCCATAAACGTTAGTAGCATATGCATCTGTTTACTCAGTTTGTCAAAACTGCATTGGTAAGAGTCTTCTTGAAGTTGAAGCACTTTGGGAAAGCCTCAGCCTAACTATCTGTTAGACACTTAAAGAGGCAAGGTTAAAGATCGGATGACAAGGGGTTGAGAAGGAAGCTTAATCAAGTGGCTCTCATGTAACGGTCAGCATGGCTGACCGATTATCCCAAGGCATACCTGCATTTCAGAAACTTTGTACCCTTTCTAGAATATCGACAGGTGTGCCATGTATCCATCCTGTGTAATTGGAGAAGCTTCTCCCCCATTTCACAATGTTTTCTCTGTAATTTCCATACCAGATATACGACTGAAATAGTCCTCCTTGAGTTGCCTTCAGGGCCCTGCAACTAATCCAAAGTTAACAAAATATTTCAAAACACCTGGTCCAATAAGCTCATCAGTCCTTTGAAGAGAATTCTTCTTTCTTCTCCAAAGTGAGAAGAGATCTTAAAAGCAAATAGAGATCCCTTAAAGGCAGGACACTTCACATACCATGTTATTGAAAGCAGCATTCCAAGTAAACGTGTTCTCTTGGCAGAGGGGAACAAAATCCAGCCTTGAAAAAAACGTATTTTTAATAACAGTATCCATTTCCCAAAGTGGAGTTTCGTTTCAGCCCAATGATGCATCAAATGTTGGTTTTTGGCTCAACACATTTATCCCACCTTCCTACTCTATCCTGAAATGTGTTCCTTTTCATGAGTTTCTTAGCTTTAATTACATATTTCGATTACAATCCTCAAGTCCTTAACACCTTCACTTAGTGAAAACCAAGAAGCAAGCAACTGTCAGCTGGATGTCATACCAGCATTTCTGATTGCAAACGGATGCTTTTGAGACCTGCTGCTAAGTAGGCAAAGGTAGGGAATCTTAGATGTGCCCAGCATCCAATGTTCCAATCCTCTATCCTCTTTGAAATGACCCGGAGAGTCAAGGAATGCTTGCCACTTAACTTGGTGAAGTTTCATGCTCCCCAAATCTAGAGAGGCCATTTAGAAAGACTTCAAGTGTCATCATTTCAACTTATGGTCCTTGCTGTCAAATTGGCAACAGATATAAGGTCTTTTTGGATCGCTAAGAAACCTAGGGACTGCAGAAGGTTTATACTTCAGAATGCAAGAAGCTTAAGGCAGCTTCCATACCAGATATCAGTTCAGTACTAGCTATTTGCCAGATCATCAGGACCTGAAATCCATGGAGGCCAATTCTCTCCAGAGGAGGAAGTATTGAATAGGTAAGTGCTTCCCTTTCAGTGAAATAGAGCTCATTTACACATCAACTCGGCAGTTGATGTCAATTGCCTTATCCCTAAAAGTGGCCCGAATCTGGAGAATGCACCTGAAAGGGGTGCGTTGGGGAAGCACATTTGAGTTTCCCAGAGCCACAACACTTTCACACAAAACAAACGCAAAAGTACATGCACAAAAGAAACTCTCAGTCCTGAGGACCAAAGCAAAGGGTGAGGATGAACAACATCCTCAGTGTTTTCGAACTACATTCCCTCATTTTAACAACAAAACGACAAACAACATGCAAATTGAAAGATAGGGAATCACGACCACAGTTGTCATGCCTACTGACCTGGGAAGCAGAAAGAGCCAAAAAGGAAAAAGCAAAGAAATAAGGAAAAGTTCAATTTGCTTCATGAACTTCCACATGTCTCCTGGAAATATGCTCGTTTTCTCAGGGTCACAATGATGCAAACCAAAAGGATTTCACTGAGCAAACTTTCTCTAACTGAATATTTTACATAGACTGGTTTTGGAGATATGAAAATGATTCATTTGATGCCATGTTTCACCAGAATCTGTAGAATATGCTGGCCATGCAATGTAAAAAAAAAAAAAATGCTTGTCCCTTTGCGGACTACAAGATGGACTAGAGCTCTGCTGATCACAGCAGGTGTTATCCAATAGCATACAGACAAATGCAATGCCAAAAGGTCTCTCAGGATCGCAGTTCCCAGGCACCAAAAGGGAGATTCCTACCCATTGGAAGGGGAATATGTCAACCAATGTTCCACCACAGCTGAAACACAACGCAGGAGGGAACGATACCTAGTGTGATCATATGCAAGCTCCGTTACTGTCCAAAGACGTCTCAAGTACTCAATGCAAGTGCTTTTTCACACACCTACAATGTACGAATCACAAACAGGATCCCACAAACCAAAGCACAGACTGCCGTGATTAACACCACATTGACACACACAAACACATGAAGAACAAATAAACACTCCAATCACAAAGACAGAAAGCCAGAGAAGGCATTTTGTCAACTTCCACTTCCACTCCCACATGGAGGCCCCCAGTTCTCAAGAGGGAATGGACTCAGAGGGGCTCCCATCCGCTAAGGGGAGCAGCCCAGTTGGAGTAGACCTATTTCCCAGCCTGTGCAAGCTGGAGCCACTTACCCCCAAATGACATGAACTGTATACCGTTGCTCTGGACATGTCTCCAAGACAAGCAGCCTCGTGCTGTAGGGCAGCCACTGCATATCAGGGAGAATCCCTGCCAGTATCCTGGAGCCAAATGTACTCTGGCATGTGCTGGGAACTTTAAATGGGGATGCCCCTGATCGAGATCAACACACCATGGGCACACACCTCCTGGCTGGCTCGCTATAATTGGTAACCAAAGGCCAGGATGTGTGCCCGATGCACAGTGAGGCCAAGCAACAGCAAAACATTGGACTTTGGAGCCGAGAAATATTTGTTGTTGAGACATTCAAGGAAATGGGTGGCTTATGCCGGGTAATCCCCAACCTTGAAAGCTTTTAGCAAAGCCCTCTTAGAGGTAAGGTGATGGAGGGGTGTGGCTGTTCGTTGAAAACGTCTCCCTGTCCGATCCTTTGTTCCTGAGGGCAGGTCATAGTCAGGTCTCAATGTTCCTATCAATCTCCAGCCAACAAATGTCACTCTCTGGGTGACAAGAAAGGGCAAGGTCCCAAGGCACAAGGCTCACCCTCCGAGGTCCAGACCCACCTAAGAGAAAGGGGTCCCTGGGAGGGGTGGTGGTCCTCCTGCCATGGAGGGTTTGTCCAGGAGCTGGTCTGGGTCCTCCCACCAGTGCCCACGCCTCCCAGAGGAGGCAGCTCTGCCTTGGTGGCTCCCTCAGGGCCAGGTCCCAGACCCTTGCTAGCTGTCATCACTGAGGGAGCTGGGTGCACATGACCCAACAGGTCTTAATGCTCCTCAGGCCACCCAAACACTGGCGGTCAGGTACCCCAGACTGTGAGCCATACCCTTAGGGTCACAGTGGCTATGTGTGGTAGAGGTTCAACACTGCCTCAAGGCCTGGTCTGGGCCAGTGGGCATTCATGGCCTTGGCTCTGGAGCCATGCAGGACACACCCCCAGCCTGTTCTCTGGGCCCCCCATCACACCAGCAGGCCCAAGGCCGTGTGAGCAGAAGAATGCTGGGGAGAAGGCTGGCACTTGCCTCTTACCTCACGCTCCAGGTCTGAAGGGGCAGCACTGCACTGACTGCTGCCTAAAAAAGGGCCCCCACTAAAGATGGCTGACAGACAGTGGCTTGCTTGGGGCAGGGGCCCACTACACTGCCCACCAATGGCTGAGCAGGGTGGTCACAGTGGCATTAGTGGTCTCCTGGTAACCATTGCCTGGTAACGGGGCAGTGGGTCACAGTGCACAGCAAGGGCTGCCTGGGAAGGGCTGCATTCAGCTGGCTATGGTACAATTCCCCCTTTTCTTTGGTCCTCTGCAACCCTGAAGAGAATATGTATGTATGATTTGGCTAGAGTGGTTAATCATAAACTCAGCAGCAGATCTCTGTTTTAGGGGACTTGCTTTCGACCTCCATTCCTGGTTCATCTTTTCCCAAGTCTTTCAGGGAATGGGGTGACGACCACTCTAGCTACATCCTGCTGCAGGAAAGCAAAGCCCTACAGTGCATTCTGAGTTGGAAGCAATGCCACGTTGCAAGGCTTGATCCAAGTCTTATATAAACTTGTATAAGGAATCCAGGAGAATAAGCCTGAAAAGCAGCGTGAGGGTGGCACTCTGGGGGAGACGTTCTGGCAGGGAATCCAGACACGCAGAAGCAGAAGGGAAGAAATTGTTGTAAGTTGTTAGGAAGTTGAGGGGAAGAGCTTCCCTTAACGGGAGAACACAGATCAAAATCAGCATTATTGCAAAGCCAATCCATAAACGTTAGTAGCATATGCATCTGTTTACTCAGTTTGTCAAAACTGCATTGGTAAGAGTCTTCTTGAAGTTGAAGCACTTTGGGAAAGCCTCAGCCTAACTATCTGTTAGACACTTAAAGAGGCAAGGTTAAAGATCGGATGACAAGGGGTTGAGAAGGAAGCTTAATCAAGTGGCTCTCATGTAACCGTCAGCATGGCTGACCGATTATCCCAAGGCATACCTGCATTTCAGAAACTTTGTACCCTTTCTAGAATATCGACAGGTGTGCCATGTATCCATCCTGTGAAATTGGAAAAGCTTCTCCCCCATTTCACAATGTTTTCTCTGTAATTTCCATACCAGATATACGACTGAAATAGTCCTCCTTGAGTTGCCTTAAGGGCCCTGCAACTAATCCAAAGTTAACAAACTATTTCAAAACACCTGGTCCAATAAGCTCATCAGTCATTTGAAGAGAATTCTTCTTTCTTCTCCAAAGTGAGAAGAGATCTTAAAAGCAAATCGAGATCCCTTAAAGGCAGGACAGTACACATACCATGGTATTGAAAGCAGCATTCCAAGTAAACGTGTTCTCTTGGCAGAGGGGAACCCAATCCAGCCTTGAAAAAAACGTATTTTTAATAACAGTATCCATTTCCCGAAGTGGAGATTCGTTTCAGCCCAATGATGCATCAAATGTTGGTTTTTGGCTCAACACATTTATCCCACCTTCCTACTCTATCCTGAAATGTGTTCCTTTTCATGAGTTTCTTAGCTTTAATTACATATTTCGATTACAATCCTCAAGTCCTTAACACCTTCACTTAGTGAAAACCAAGAAGCAAGCAATTGTCAGCTGGATGCCATACCAGCATTTCTGATTGCAAACGGATGCTTTTGAGACCTTCTGCTAAGTAGGCAAAGGTAGGGAATCTTAGATGTGCCCAGCATCCAATATTCCAATCCTCTATCCTCTTTGAAATGACCTGGAGAGTCAAGGAATGCTTGCCACTTAACTTGGTGAAGTTTCATGCTCCCCAAATCTAGAGAGGCCATTTAGAAAGACTTCAAGTGTCATCATTTCAACTTATGGTCCTTGCTGTCAAATTGGCAACAGATATAAGGTCTTTTTGGATCTCTAAGAAACCTAGGGACCACAGAAGGTTTACACTTCAGAATGCAAGAAGCTTAAGGCAGCTTCCATACCAGATATCAGTTCAGTACTAGCTATTTGCCAGATCATCAGGACCTGAAATCCATGGAGGCCAATTCTCTCCAGAGGAGGAAGTATTGAATAGGTAAGTGCTTCCCTTTCAGTGAAATAGAGCTCATTTACACATCAACTCGGCAGTTGATGTCAATTGCCTTATCCCTCAAAGTGGCCCAAATCTGGAGAATGCACCTGAAAGGGGTGCGTTGGGGAAGCACATTTGAGTTTCCCAGAGCCACAACACTTTCACACAAAACAAACGCAAAAGTACATGCAAAGAAGAAACTCTCAGTCCTGAGGACCAAAGCAAAGGGTGAGGATGAACAACATCCTCAGTGTTTTCGAACTACGTTCCCTCATTTTAACAACAAAACGACAAACAACATGCAAATTGAAAGATAGGGAATCACGACCACAGTTGTCATGCCTACTGACCTGGGAAGCAGAAAGAGCCAAAAAGGAAAAAGCAAAGAAATTAGGAAAAGTTCAATTTGCTTCATGAACTTCCACATGTCTCCTGGAAATATGCTCGTTTTCTCAGGGTCACAATGATGAAAACCAAAAGGATTTCACTGAGCAAACTTTCTCTAACTGAATATTTTACATAGACTGGTTTTGGAGATATGAAAAAGATTCATTTGATGTCATGTTTCACCAGAATCTGTAGAATATGCTGGCCATGCAATGTAAAAAAACAAAAAAATACTTGCTTGTACCTTAGCGGACTACAAGATGGACTAGAGCTCTGCTGATCACAGCAGGTGTTATCCAATAGCAGAGAGACAAATGCAATGCCAAAAGGTCTCTGAGGATCGCAGTTCCCAGGCACCAAAGGGGAGATTCCTACCCATTGGAAAGGGAATATGTCAACCAATGTTCCACCACAGGAACGATACCTAGTGTGATCATATGCAAGCTCCGTTACTGTCCAAAGACGTCTCAAGTACTCAATGCAAGTGCTGTTTCACACACCTACAATGTACGAATCACAAACTGGATCCCACAAACCAAAGCACAGACTGCCGTGATTAACACCACATTGACACACACAAACACATGAAGAACAAATAAACACTCCAATCACAAAGACAGAAAGCCAGAGAAGGCATTTTGTCAACTTCCACTTCCACTCCCACATGGAGGCCCCCAGTTCTCAAGAGGGAATGGACTCAGAGGGGCTCCCATCCGCTAAGGGGAGCAGCCCAGTTGGAGTAGACCTATTTCCCAGCCTGTGCAAGCTGGAGCCACTTACCCCCAAATGACATGAACTGTATACCGTTGCTCTGGACATGTCTCCAAGACAAGCAGCCTCGTGCTGTAGGGCAGCCACTGCATATCAGGGAGAATCCCTGCCAGTATCCTGGAGCCAAATGTACTCTGGCATGTGCTGGGAACTTTAAATGGGGATGCCCCTGATCGAGATCAACACACCATGGGCACACACCTCCTGGCTGGCTCGCTATAATTGTTAACCAAAGGCCAGGATGTGTGCCCGATGCACAGTGAGGCCTAGCAACAGCAAAACATTGGACTTTGGAGCCGAGAAATATTTGTTGTTGAGACATTCAAGGAAATGGGTAGCTTATGCCGGGTAATCCCCAACCTTGAAAGCTTTTAGCAAAGCCCTCTTAGAGGTAAGGTGATGGAGGGTTGTGGCTGTTCGTTGAAAACTTCTCCCTGTCCGATCCTTTGTTCCTGAGGGCAGGTCATAGTCAGGTCTCAATGTTCCTATCAATCTCCAGCAAACAAATGTCACTCTCTGGGTGACAAGAAAGGGCAAGGTCCCAAGGCACAAGGCTCACCCTCTGAGGTCCAGACCCACCTAAGAGAAAGGGGTCCCTGGGAGGGGTGGTGGTCCTCCTGCCATGGAGGGTTTGTCCAGGAGCTGGTCTGGGTCCTCCCACCAGTGCCCACGCCTCCCAGAGGAGGCAGCTCTGCCTTGGTGGCTCCCTCAGGGCCAGGTCCCAGACCCTTGCTAGCTGTCATCACTGAGGGAGCCAGGTGCACATGACCCAACAGGTCTTAATGCTCCTCAGGCCACCCAAACAGTGGCGGTCAGGTACCCCAGACTGTGAGCCATACCCTTAGGGTCACAGTGGCTGTGTGTGGTAGAGGTTCAACACTGCCTCAAGGCCTGGTCTGGGCCAGTGGGCATTCATGGCCTTGGCTCTGGAGCCATGCAGGACACACCCCCAGCCTGTTCTCTGGGCCCCCCATCACACCAGCTGGCCCAAGGCCGTGTGAGCAGAAGAATGCTGGGGAGAAGGCTGGCACTTGCCTCTTACCTCACGCTCCAGGTCTGAAGGGGCAGCACTCCACTGACTGCTGCCTAAAAAAGGGCCCCCACTAAAGATGGCTGACAGGCAGTGGCTTGCTTGGGGCAGGGGCCCACTACACTGCCCACCAATGGCTGAGCAGGGTGGTCACAGTGTCATTAGTGGTCTCCTGGTAACCATTGCCTGGTAACGGGGCAGTGGGTCACAGTGCACAGCAAGGGCTGCCTGGGAAGGGCTGCATTCAGCTGGCTATGGTACAATTCCCCCTTTTCTTTGGTCCTCTGCAACCCTGAGGAGAATATGTGGGTATGATTTGGATAGAGTGGTTAATCATAAACTCAGCAGCAGATCTCTTTTTTAGGGGACTTGCTTTCAACCTCCATTCCTGGTTCATCTTTTCCCAAGTCTTTCAGGGAATGGGGTGACGACCACTCTAGCTACATCCTGCTGCAGGAAAGCAAAGCCCTACAGTGCATCTGAGTTGGAAGCAATGCCACGGTGCAAGTCTTGATCCAAGTCTTATATAAACTTGTATAAGGAATCCAGGAGAATAAGCCTGAAAAGCAGCGTGAGGGTGGCACTCTGGGGGAGACGTTCTGGCAGGGAATCCAGACACGCAGAAGCAGAAGGGAAGAAATTGTTGTAAGTTGTTAGGAAGTTGAGGGGAAGAGCTTCCCTTAACGGGAGAACACAGATCAAAATCAGCATTATTGCAAAGCAAATCCATAAACGTTAGTAGCATATGCATCTGTTTACTCAGTTTGTCAAAACTGCATTGGTAAGAGTCTTCTTGAAGTTGAAGCACTTTGGGAAAGCCTCAGCCTAACTATCTGTTAGACACTTAAAGAGGCAAGGTTAAAGATCGGATGACAAGGGGTTGAGAAGGAAGCTTAATCAAGTGGCTCTCATGTAACCGTCAGCATGGCTGACCGATTATCCCAAGGCATACCTGCATTTCAGAAACTTTGTACCCTTTCTAGAATATCGACAGGTGTGCCATGTATCCATCCTGTGAAATTGGAAAAGCTTCTCCCCCATTTCACAATGTTTTCTCTGTAATTTCCATACCAGATATACGACTGAAATAGTCCTCCTTGAGTTGCCTTAAGGGCCCTGAAACTAATCCAAAGTTAACAAAATATTTTAAAACACCTGGTCCAATAAGCTCATCAGTCCTTTGAAGAGAATTCTTCTTTCTTCTCCAAAGTGAGAAGAGATCTTAAAAGCAAACAGAGATCCCTTAAAGGCAGGACAGTTCACATACCATGTTATTGAAAGCAGCATTCCAAGTAAATGTGTTCTCTTGGCAGAGGGGAACCCAATCCAGCCTTGAAAAAAACGTATTTTTAATAACAGTATCCATTTCCCGAAGTGGAGATTCGTTTCAGCCCAATGATGCATCAAATGTTGGTTTTTGGCTCAACACATTTATCGCACCTTCCTACTCTATCCTGAAATGTGTTCCTTTTCATGAGTTTCTTAGCTTTAATTACATATTTCGATTACAATCCTCAAGTCCTTAACACCTTCACTTAGTGAAAACCAAGAAGCAAGCAACTGTCAGCTGGATGTCATACCAGCATTTCTGATTGCAAACGGATGCTTTTGAGACCTTCTGCTAAGTAGGCAAAGGTAGGGAATCTTAGATGTGCCCAGCATCCAATGTTCCAATCCTCTATCCTCTTTGAAATGACCCGGAGAGTCAAGGAATGCTTGCCACTTAACTTGGTGAAGTTTCATGCTCCCCAAATCTAGAGAGGCCATTTAGAAAGACTTCAAGTGTCATCATTTCAACTTATGGTCCTTGCTGTCAAATTTGCAACAGATATAAGGTCTTCTTGGATCGCTAAGAAACCTAGGGACTGCAGAAGGTTTATACTTCAGAATGCAAGAAGCTTAAGGCAGCTTCCATACCAGATATCAGTTCAGTACTAGCTATTTGCCAGATCATCAGGACCTGAAATCCATGGAGGCCAATTCTCTCCAGAGGAGGAAGTATTGAATAGGTAAGTGCTTCCCTTTCAGTGAAATAGAGCTCATTTACACATCAACTCGGCAGTTGATGTCAATTGCCTTATCCCTAAAAGTGGCCCAAATCTGGAGAATGCACCTGAAAGGGGTGCGTTGGGGAAGCACATTTGAGTTTCCCAGAGCCACAACACTTTCACACAAAACAAACGCAAAAGTACATGCAAAAAAGAAACTCTCAGTCCTGAGGACCAAAGCAAAGGGTGAGGATGAACAACATCCTCAGTGTTTTCGAAGTACGTTCCCTCATTTTAACAACAAAATGACAAACAACATGCAATTTGAAAGATAGGGAATCACGACCACAGTTGTCATGCCTACTGACCTGGGAAGCAGAAAGAGCCAAAAAGGAAAAAGCAAAGAAATTAGGAAAAGTTCAATTTGCTTCATGAACTTCCACATGTCTCCTGGAAATATGCTCGTTTTCTCAGGGTCACAATGATGCAAACCAAAAGGATTTCACTGAGCAAACTTTCTCTAACTGAATATTTTACATAGACTGGTTTTGGAGATATGAAAATGATTCATTTGATGCCATGTTTCACCAGAATCTGTAGAATATGCTGGCCATGCAATGTAAAAAAAAAAAAAAAATGCTTGTCCCTTAGCGGACTACAAGATGGACTAGAGCTCTGCTGATCACAGCAGGTGTTATCCAATAGCAGAGAGACAAATGCAATGCCAAAAGGTCTCTCAGGATCGCAGTTCCCAGGTACCAAAAGGGAGATTCCTACCCATTGGAAGGGGAATATGTCAACCAATGTCCCACCACAGCTGAAACACAACGCAGGAGGGAACGATACCTAGTGTGATCATATGCAAGCTCCGTTACTGACCAAAGCCGTCTCAAGTACCCAATGCAAGTGCTTTTTCACACACCTACAATGTACGAATCACAAACAGGATCCCACAAACCAAAGCACAGACTGCCGTGATTAACACCACATTGACACACACAAACACGTGAAGAACAAATAAACACTCCAATCACAAAGACAGAAAGCCAGAGAAGGCATTTTGTCAACTTCCACTTCCACTCCCACATGGAGGCCCCCAGTTCTCAAGAGGGAATGGACTCAGAGGGGCTCCCATCCGCTAAGGGGAGCAGCCCAGTTGGAGTAGACCTATTTCCCAGCCTGTGCAAGCTGGAGCGACTTACCCCCAAATGACATGAACTGTATACCGTTGCTCTGGACATGTCTCCAAGACAAGCAGCCTCGTGCTGTAGGGCAGCCACTGCATATCAGGGAGAATCCCTGCCAGTATCCTGGAGCCAAATGTACTCTGGCATGTGCTGGGAACTATAAATGGCGATGCCCCTGATCGAGATCAACACACCATGGGCACAGACCTCCTGGCTGGCTCGCTATAATTGGTAACCAAAGGCCAGGATGTGTGCCCGACGCACAGTGAGGCCAAGCAACAGCAAAACATTGGACTTTGGAGCCGAGAAATATTTGTTGTTGAGACATTCAAGGAAATAGGTGGCTTATGCCGGGTAATCCCCAACCTTGAAAGCTTTTAGCAAAGCCCTCTTAGAGGTAAGGTGATGGAGGGGTGTGGCTGTTCGTTGAAAACTTCTCCCTGTCCGATCCTTTGTTCTTGAGGACAGGTCATAGTCAGGTCTCAATGTTCCTATCAATCTCCAGCAAACAAATGTCACTCTCTGGGTGACAAGAAAGGGCAAGGTCCCAAGGCACAAGGCTCACCCTCTGAGGTCCAGACCCACCTAAGAGAAAGGGGTCCCTGGGAGGGGTGGTGGTCCTCCTGCCATGGAGGGTTTGTCCAGGAGCTGGCCTGGGTCCTCCCACCAGTGCCCACGCCTCCCAGAGGAGGCAGCTCTGCCTTGGTGGCTCCCTCAGGGCCAGGTCCCAGACCCTTGCTAGCTGTCATCACTGAGGGAGCTGGGTGCACATGACCCAACAAGTCTTAATGCTCCTCAGGCCACCCAAACAGTGGCGGTCAGGTACCCCAGACTGTGAGCCATACCCTTAGGGTCACAGTGGCGGTGTGTGGTAGAGGTTCAACACTGCCCCAAGGCCTGGTCTGGGCCAGTGGGCATTCATGGCCTTGGCTCTGGAGCCATGCAGGACACACCCCCAGCCTGTTCTCTGGGCCCCCCATCACACCAGCTGGCCCAAGGCCGTGTGAGCAGAAGAATGCTGGGGAGAAGGCTGGCACTTGCCTCTTACCTCACGCTCCAGGTCTGAAGGGGCAGCACTCCACTGACTGCTGCCTAAAAAAGGGCCCCCACTAAAGATGGCTGACAGACAGTGGCTTGCTTGGGGCAGGGGCCCACTACACTGCCCACCAATGGCTGAGCAGGGTGGTCACAGTGTCATTAGTGGTCTCCTGGGAACCATTGCCTGGTAACGGGGCAGTGGGTCACAGTGCACATCAAGGGCTGCCTGGGAAGGGCTGCATTCAGCTGGCTATGGTACAATTCCCCCTTTCCTTTGGTCCTCTTCAACCCTGAGGAGAATATGTGGGTATGATTTGGATAGAGTGGTTAATCATAAACTCAGCAGCGGATCTCTGTTTTAGGGGACTTGCTTTCAACCTCCATTCCTGCTTCATCTTTTCCCAAGTCTTTCAGGGAATGGGGTGACGACCACTCTCGCTACGTCCTGATGCAGGAAAGCAAAGCCCTACAGTGCATCTGAGTTGGAAGCAATGCCACGGTGCAAGTCTTGATCCAAGTCTTATATAAACTTGTATAAGGAATCCAGGAGAATAAGCCTGAAAAGCAGCGTGAGGGTGGCACTCTGGGGGAGACGTTCTGGCAGGGAATCCAGACACGCAGAAGCAGAAGGGAAGAAATTGTTGTAAGTTGTTAGGAAGTTGAGGGGAAGAGCTTCCCTTAACGGGAGAACACAGATCAAAATCAGCATTATTGCAAAGCAAATCCATAAACGTTAGTAGCATATGCATCTGTTTACTCAGTTTGTCAAAACTGCATTGGTAAGAGTCTTCTTGAAGTTGAAGCACTTTGGGAAAGCCTCAGCCTAACTATCTGTTAGACACTTAAAGAGGCAAGGTTAAAGATCGGATGACAAGGGGTTGAGAAGGAAGCTTAATCAAGTGGCTCTCATGTAACCGTCAGCATGGCTGACCGATTATCCCAAGGCATACCTGCATTTCAGAAACTTTGTACCCTTTCTAGAATATCGACAGGTGTGCCATGTATCCATCCTGTGAAATTGGAAAAGCTTCTCCCCCATTTCACAATGTTTTCTCTGTAATTTCCATACCAGATATACGACTGAAATAGTCCTCCTTGAGTTGCCTTAAGGGCCCTGAAACTAATCCAAAGTTAACAAAATATTTTAAAACACCTGGTCCAATAAGCTCATCAGTCCTTTGAAGAGAATTCTTCTTTCTTCTCCAAAGTGAGAAGAGATCTTAAAAGCAAACAGAGATCCCTTAAAGGCAGGACAGTTCACATACCATGTTATTGAAAGCAGCATTCCAAGTAAATGTGTTCTCTTGGCAGAGGGGAACCCAATCCAGCCTTGAAAAAAACGTATTTTTAATAACAGTATCCATTTCCCGAAGTGGAGATTCGTTTCAGCCCAATGATGCATCAAATGTTGGTTTTTGGCTCAACACATTTATCGCACCTTCCTACTCTATCCTGAAATGTGTTCCTTTTCATGAGTTTCTTAGCTTTAATTACATATTTCGATTACAATCCTCAAGTCCTTAACACCTTCACTTAGTGAAAACCAAGAAGCAAGCAACTGTCAGCTGGATGTCATACCAGCATTTCTGATTGCAAACGGATGCTTTTGAGACCTTCTGCTAAGTAGGCAAAGGTAGGGAATCTTAGATGTGCCCAGCATCCAATGTTCCAATCCTCTATCCTCTTTGAAATGACCCGGAGAGTCAAGGAATGCTTGCCACTTAACTTGGTGAAGTTTCATGCTCCCCAAATCTAGAGAGGCCATTTAGAAAGACTTCAAGTGTCATCATTTCAACTTATGGTCCTTGCTGTCAAATTTGCAACAGATATAAGGTCTTCTTGGATCGCTAAGAAACCTAGGGACTGCAGAAGGTTTATACTTCAGAATGCAAGAAGCTTAAGGCAGCTTCCATACCAGATATCAGTTCAGTACTAGCTATTTGCCAGATCATCAGGACCTGAAATCCATGGAGGCCAATTCTCTCCAGAGGAGGAAGTATTGAATAGGTAAGTGCTTCCCTTTCAGTGAAATAGAGCTCATTTACACATCAACTCGGCAGTTGATGTCAATTGCCTTATCCCTAAAAGTGGCCCAAATCTGGAGAATGCACCTGAAAGGGGTGCGTTGGGGAAGCACATTTGAGTTTCCCAGAGCCACAACACTTTCACACAAAACAAACGCAAAAGTACATGCAAAAAAGAAACTCTCAGTCCTGAGGACCAAAGCAAAGGGTGAGGATGAACAACATCCTCAGTGTTTTCGAAGTACGTTCCCTCATTTTAACAACAAAATGACAAACAACATGCAATTTGAAAGATAGGGAATCACGACCACAGTTGTCATGCCTACTGACCTGGGAAGCAGAAAGAGCCAAAAAGGAAAAAGCAAAGAAATTAGGAAAAGTTCAATTTGCTTCATGAACTTCCACATGTCTCCTGGAAATATGCTCGTTTTCTCAGGGTCACAATGATGCAAACCAAAAGGATTTCACTGAGCAAACTTTCTCTAACTGAATATTTTACATAGACTGGTTTTGGAGATATGAAAATGATTCATTTGATGCCATGTTTCACCAGAATCTGTAGAATATGCTGGCCATGCAATGTAAAAAAAAAAAAAAAATGCTTGTCCCTTAGCGGACTACAAGATGGACTAGAGCTCTGCTGATCACAGCAGGTGTTATCCAATAGCAGAGAGACAAATGCAATGCCAAAAGGTCTCTCAGGATCGCAGTTCCCAGGCACCAAAAGGGAGATTCCTACCCATTGGAAGGGGAATATGTCAACCAATGTCCCACCACAGCTGAAACACAACGCAGGAGGGAACGATACCTAGTGTGATCATATGCAAGCTCCGTTACTGACCAAAGCCGTCTCAAGTACCCAATGCAAGTGCTTTTTCACACACCTACAATGTACGAATCACAAACAGGATCCCACAAACCAAAGCACAGACTGCCGTGATTAACACCACATTGACACACACAAACACGTGAAGAACAAATAAACACTCCAATCACAAAGACAGAAAGCCAGAGAAGGCATTTTGTCAACTTCCACTTCCACTCCCACATGGAGGCCCCCAGTTCTCAAGAGGGAATGGACTCAGAGGGGCTCCCATCCGCTAAGGGGAGCAGCCCAGTTGGAGT
This sequence comes from Hippopotamus amphibius kiboko, assembly GCF_030028045.1. Classification (NCBI taxonomy): domain Eukaryota; kingdom Metazoa; phylum Chordata; class Mammalia; order Artiodactyla; family Hippopotamidae; genus Hippopotamus; species Hippopotamus amphibius. The sequence continues at coordinate 46,374,195 of NC_080195.1, forward strand.
AGACCTATTTCCCAGCCTGTGCAAGCTGGAGCGACTTACCCCCAAATGACATGAACTGTATACCGTTGCTCTGGACATGTCTCCAAGACAAGCAGCCTCGTGCTGTAGGGCAGCCACTGCATATCAGGGAGAATCCCTGCCAGTATCCTGGAGCCAAATGTACTCTGGCATGTGCTGGGAACTATAAATGGCGATGCCCCTGATCGAGATCAACACACCATGGGCACAGACCTCCTGGCTGGCTCGCTATAATTGGTAACCAAAGGCCAGGATGTGTGCCCGACGCACAGTGAGGCCAAGCAACAGCAAAACATTGGACTTTGGAGCCGAGAAATATTTGTTGTTGAGACATTCAAGGAAATAGGTGGCTTATGCCGGGTAATCCCCAACCTTGAAAGCTTTTAGCAAAGCCCTCTTAGAGGTAAGGTGATGGAGGGGTGTGGCTGTTCGTTGAAAACTTCTCCCTGTCCGATCCTTTGTTCTTGAGGACAGGTCATAGTCAGGTCTCAATGTTCCTATCAATCTCCAGCAAACAAATGTCACTCTCTGGGTGACAAGAAAGGGCAAGGTCCCAAGGCACAAGGCTCACCCTCTGAGGTCCAGACCCACCTAAGAGAAAGGGGTCCCTGGGAGGGGTGGTGGTCCTCCTGCCATGGAGGGTTTGTCCAGGAGCTGGCCTGGGTCCTCCCACCAGTGCCCACGCCTCCCAGAGGAGGCAGCTCTGCCTTGGTGGCTCCCTCAGGGCCAGGTCCCAGACCCTTGCTAGCTGTCATCACTGAGGGAGCTGGGTGCACATGACCCAACAAGTCTTAATGCTCCTCAGGCCACCCAAACAGTGGCGGTCAGGTACCCCAGACTGTGAGCCATACCCTTAGGGTCACAGTGGCGGTGTGTGGTAGAGGTTCAACACTGCCCCAAGGCCTGGTCTGGGCCAGTGGGCATTCATGGCCTTGGCTCTGGAGCCATGCAGGACACACCCCCAGCCTGTTCTCTGGGCCCCCCATCACACCAGCTGGCCCAAGGCCGTGTGAGCAGAAGAATGCTGGGGAGAAGGCTGGCACTTGCCTCTTACCTCACGCTCCAGGTCTGAAGGGGCAGCACTCCACTGACTGCTGCCTAAAAAAGGGCCCCCACTAAAGATGGCTGACAGACAGTGGCTTGCTTGGGGCAGGGGCCCACTACACTGCCCACCAATGGCTGAGCAGGGTGGTCACAGTGGCATTAGTGGTCTCCTGGGAACCATTGCCTGGTAACGGGGCAGTGGGTCACAGTGCACATCAAGGGCTGCCTGGGAAGGGCTGCATTCAGCTGGCTATGGTACAATTCCCCCTTTCCTTTGGTCCTCTTCAACCCTGAGGAGAATATGTGGGTATGATTTGGATAGAGTGGTTAATCATAAACTCAGCAGCGGATCTCTGTTTTAGGGGACTTGCTTTCAACCTCCATTCCTGCTTCATCTTTTCCCAAGTCTTTCAGGGAATGGGGTGACGACCACTCTCGCTACGTCCTGATGCAGGAAAGCAAAGCCCTACAGTGCATTCTGAGTTGGAAGCAATGCCACGTTGCAAGGCTTGATCCAACTCTTATATAAACTTGTATAAGGAATCCAGGAGAATAAGCCTGAAAAGCAGCGTGAGGGTGGCACTTTGGGGTAGACGTTCTGGCAGGAAATCCAGACACGCAGAAGCAGAAGGGAAGAAATTGTTGCAAGTTGTTAGGAAGTTGAGGGGAAGAGCTTCCCTTAACGGGAGAACGCAGATCAAAATCAGCATTATTGCAAAGCAAATCCATAAACGTTAGTAGCATATGCATCTGTTTACTCAGTTTGTCAAAACTGCATTGGTAAGAGTCTTCTTGAAGTTGAAGCACTTTGGGAAAGCCTCAGCCTAACTATCTGTTAGACACTTAAAGAGGCAAGGTTAAAGATCGGATGACAAGGGGTTGAGAAGGAAGCTTAATCAAGTGGCTCTCATGTAACCGTCAGCATGGCTGACCGATTATCCCAAGGCATACCTGCATTTCAGAAACTTTGTACCCTTTCTAGAATATCGACAGGTGTGCCATGTATCCATCCTGTGTAATTGGAGAAGCTTCTCCCCCATTTCACAATGTTTTCTCTGTAATTTCCATACCAGATATACGACTGAAATAGTCCTCCTTGAGTTGCCTTAAGGGCCCTGCAACTAATCCAAAGTTAACAAAATATTTCAAAACACCTGGTCCAATAAGCTCATCAGTCCTTTGAAGAGAATTCTTCTTTCTTCTCCAAAGTGAGAAGAGATCTTAAAAGCAAATAGAGATCCCTTAAAGGCAGGACACTTCACATACCATGTTATTGAAAGCAGCATTCCAAGTAAACGTGTTCTCTTGGCAGAGGGGAACAAAATCCAGCCTTGAAAAAAACGTATTTTTAATAACAGTATCCATTTCCCAAAGTGGAGTTTCGTTTCAGCCCAATGATGCATCAAATGTTGGTTTTTGGCTCAACACATTTATCCCACCTTCCTACTCTATCCTGAAATGTGTTCCTTTTCATGAGTTTCTTAGCTTTAATTACATATTTCGATTACAATCCTCAAGTCCTTAACACCTTCACTTAGTGAAAACCAAGAAGCAAGCAACTGTCAGCTGGATGTCATACCAGCATTTCTGATTGCAAACGGATGCTTTTGAGACCTGCTGCTAAGTAGGCAAAGGTAGGGAATCTTAGATGTGCCCAGCATCCAATGTTCCAATCCTCTATCCTCTTTGAAATGACCCGGAGAGTCAAGGAATGCTTGCCACTTAACTTGGTGAAGTTTCATGCTCCCCAAATCTAGAGAGGCCATTTAGAAAGACTTCAAGTGTCATCATTTCAACTTATGGTCCTTGCTGTCAAATTTGCAACAGATATAAGGTCTTTTTGGATCGCTAAGAAACCTAGGGACTGCAGAAGGTTTACACTTAAGAATGCAAGAAGCTTAAGGCAGCTTCCATACCAGATATCAGTTCAGTACTAGCTATTTGCCAGATCATCAGGACCTGAAATCCATGGAGGCCAATTCTCTCCAGAGGAGGAAGTATTGAATAGGTAAGTGCTTCCCTTTCAGTGAAATAGAGCTCATTTACACATCAACTCGGCAGTTGATGTCAATTGCCTTATCCCTCAAAGTGGCCCAAATCTGGAGAATGCACCTGAAAGGGGTGCGTTGGGGAAGCACATTTGAGTTTCCCAGAGCCACAACACTTTCACACAAAACAAACGCAAAAGTACATGCAAAAAAGAAACTCTCAGTCCTGAGGACCAAAGCAAAGGGTGAGGATGAACAACATCCTCAGTGTTTTCGAACTACATTCCCTCATTTTAACAACAAAACGACAAACAACATGCAAATTGAAAGATAGGGAATCACGACCACAGTTGTCATGCCTACTGACCTGGGAAGCAGAAAGAGCCAAAAAGGAAAAAGCAAAGAAATAAGGAAAAGTTCAATTTGCTTCATGAACTTCCACATGTCTCCTGGAAATATGCTCGTTTTCTCAGGGTCACAATGATGCAAACCAAAAGGATTTCACTGAGCAAACTTTCTCTAACTGAATATTTTACATAGACTGGTTTTGGAGATATGAAAATGATTCATTTGATGCCATGTTTCACCAGAATCTGTAGAATATGCTGGCCATGCAATGTAAAAAAAAAAAAAATGCTTGTCCCTTTGCGGACTACAAGATGGACTAGAGCTCTGCTGATCACAGCAGGTGTTATCCAATAGCATACAGACAAATGCAATGCCAAAAGGTCTCTCAGGATCGCAGTTCCCAGGCACCAAAAGGGAGATTCCTACCCATTGGAAGGGGAATATGTCAACCAATGTTCCACCACAGCTGAAACACAACGCAGGAGGGAACGATACCTAGTGTGATCATATGCAAGCTCCGTTACTGTCCAAAGACGTCTCAAGTACTCAATGCAAGTGCTTTTTCACACACCTACAATGTACGAATCACAAACAGGATCCCACAAACCAAAGCACAGACTGCCGTGATTAACACCACATTGACACACACAAACACATGAAGAACAAATAAACACTCCAATCACAAAGACAGAAAGCCAGAGAAGGCATTTTGTCAACTTCCACTTCCACTCCCACATGGAGGCCCCCAGTTCTCAAGAGGGAATGGACTCAGAGGGGCTCCCATCCGCTAAGGGGAGCAGCCCAGTTGGAGTAGACCTATTTCCCAGCCTGTGCAAGCTGGAGCCACTTACCCCCAAATGACATGAACTGTATACCGTTGCTCTGGACATGTCTCCAAGACAAGCAGCCTCGTGCTGTAGGGCAGCCACTGCATATCAGGGAGAATCCCTGCCAGTATCCTGGAGCCAAATGTACTCTGGCATGTGCTGGGAACTTTAAATGGGGATGCCCCTGATCGAGATCAACACACCATGGGCACACACCTCCTGGCTGGCTCGCTATAATTGGTAACCAAAGGCCAGGATGTGTGCCCGATGCACAGTGAGGCCAAGCAACAGCAAAACATTGGACTTTGGAGCCGAGAAATATTTGTTGTTGAGACATTCAAGGAAATGGGTGGCTTATGCCGGGTAATCCCCAACCTTGAAAGCTTTTAGCAAAGCCCTCTTAGAGGTAAGGTGATGGAGGGGTGTGGCTGTTCGTTGAAAACGTCTCCCTGTCCGATCCTTTGTTCCTGAGGGCAGGTCATAGTCAGGTCTCAATGTTCCTATCAATCTCCAGCCAACAAATGTCACTCTCTGGGTGACAAGAAAGGGCAAGGTCCCAAGGCACAAGGCTCACCCTCCGAGGTCCAGACCCACCTAAGAGAAAGGGGTCCCTGGGAGGGGTGGTGGTCCTCCTGCCATGGAGGGTTTGTCCAGGAGCTGGTCTGGGTCCTCCCACCAGTGCCCACGCCTCCCAGAGGAGGCAGCTCTGCCTTGGTGGCTCCCTCAGGGCCAGGTCCCAGACCCTTGCTAGCTGTCATCACTGAGGGAGCCGGGTGCACATGACCCAACAGGTCTTAATGCTCCTCAGGCCACCCAAACAGTGGCGGTCAGGTACCCCAGACTGTGAGCCATACCCTTAGGGTCACAGTGGCTATGTGTGGTAGAGGTTCAACACTGCCTCAAGGCCTGGTCTGGGCCAGTGGGCATTCATGGCCTTGGCTCTGGAGCCATGCAGGACACACCCCCAGCCTGTTCTCTGGGCCCCCCATCACACCAGCAGGCCCAAGGCCGTGTGAGCAGAAGAATGCTGGGGAGAAGGCTGGCACTTGCCTCTTACCTCACGCTCCAGGTCTGAAGGGGCAGCACTGCACTGACTGCTGCCTAAAAAAGGGCCCCCACTAAAGATGGCTGACAGACAGTGGCTTGCTTGGGGCAGGGGCCCACTACACTGCCCACCAATGGCTGAGCAGGGTGGTCACAGTGGCATTAGTGGTCTCCTGGTAACCATTGCCTGGTAACGGGGCAGTGGGTCACAGTGCACAGCAAGGGCTGCCTGGGAAGGGCTGCATTCAGCTGGCTATGGTACAATTCCCCCTTTTCTTTGGTCCTCTGCAACCCTGAAGAGAATATGTATGTATGATTTGGCTAGAGTGGTTAATCATAAACTCAGCAGCAGATCTCTGTTTTAGGGGACTTGCTTTCGACCTCCATTCCTGGTTCATCTTTTCCCAAGTCTTTCAGGGAATGGGGTGACGACCACTCTAGCTACATCCTGCTGCAGGAAAGCAAAGCCCTACAGTGCATTCTGAGTTGGAAGCAATGCCACGTTGCAAGGCTTGATCCAAGTCTTATATAAACTTGTATAAGGAATCCAGGAGAATAAGCCTGAAAAGCAGCGTGAGGGTGGCACTCTGGGGGAGACGTTCTGGCAGGGAATCCAGACACGCAGAAGCAGAAGGGAAGAAATTGTTGTAAGTTGTTAGGAAGTTGAGGGGAAGAGCTTCCCTTAACGGGAGAACACAGATCAAAATCAGCATTATTGCAAAGCCAATCCATAAACGTTAGTAGCATATGCATCTGTTTACTCAGTTTGTCAAAACTGCATTGGTAAGAGTCTTCTTGAAGTTGAAGCACTTTGGGAAAGCCTCAGCCTAACTATCTGTTAGACACTTAAAGAGGCAAGGTTAAAGATCGGATGACAAGGGGTTGAGAAGGAAGCTTAATCAAGTGGCTCTCATGTAACCGTCAGCATGGCTGACCGATTATCCCAAGGCATACCTGCATTTCAGAAACTTTGTACCCTTTCTAGAATATCGACAGGTGTGCCATGTATCCATCCTGTGAAATTGGAAAAGCTTCTCCCCCATTTCACAATGTTTTCTCTGTAATTTCCATACCAGATATACGACTGAAATAGTCCTCCTTGAGTTGCCTTAAGGGCCCTGCAACTAATCCAAAGTTAACAAACTATTTCAAAACACCTGGTCCAATAAGCTCATCAGTCATTTGAAGAGAATTCTTCTTTCTTCTCCAAAGTGAGAAGAGATCTTAAAAGCAAATCGAGATCCCTTAAAGGCAGGACAGTTCACATACCATGGTATTGAAAGCAGCATTCCAAGTAAACGTGTTCTCTTGGCAGAGGGGAACCCAATCCAGCCTTGAAAAAAACGTATTTTTAATAACAGTATCCATTTCCCGAAGTGGAGATTCGTTTCAGCCCAATGATGCATCAAATGTTGGTTTTTGGCTCAACACATTTATCCCACCTTCCTACTCTATCCTGAAATGTGTTCCTTTTCATGAGTTTCTTAGCTTTAATTACATATTTCGATTACAATCCTCAAGTCCTTAACACCTTCACTTAGTGAAAACCAAGAAGCAAGCAATTGTCAGCTGGATGCCATACCAGCATTTCTGATTGCAAACGGATGCTTTTGAGACCTTCTGCTAAGTAGGCAAAGGTAGGGAATCTTAGATGTGCCCAGCATCCAATATTCCAATCCTCTATCCTCTTTGAAATGACCTGGAGAGTCAAGGAATGCTTGCCACTTAACTTGGTGAAGTTTCATGCTCCCCAAATCTAGAGAGGCCATTTAGAAAGACTTCAAGTGTCATCATTTCAACTTATGGTCCTTGCTGTCAAATTGGCAACAGATATAAGGTCTTTTTGGATCTCTAAGAAACCTAGGGACCGCAGAAGGTTTACACTTCAGAATGCAAGAAGCTTAAGGCAGCTTCCATACCAGATATCAGTTCAGTACTAGCTATTTGCCAGATCATCAGGACCTGAAATCCATGGAGGCCAATTCTCTCCAGAGGAGGAAGTATTGAATAGGTAAGTGCTTCCCTTTCAGTGAAATAGAGCTCATTTACACATCAACTCGGCAGTTGATGTCAATTGCCTTATCCCTCAAAGTGGCCCAAATCTGGAGAATGCACCTGAAAGGGGTGCGTTGGGGAAGCACATTTGAGTTTCCCAGAGCCACAACACTTTCACACAAAACAAACGCAAAAGTACATGCAAAGAAGAAACTCTCAGTCCTGAGGACCAAAGCAAAGGGTGAGGATGAACAACATCCTCAGTGTTTTCGAACTACGTTCCCTCATTTTAACAACAAAACGACAAACAACATGCAAATTGAAAGATAGGGAATCACGACCACAGTTGTCATGCCTACTGACCTGGGAAGCAGAAAGAGCCAAAAAGGAAAAAGCAAAGAAATTAGGAAAAGTTCAATTTGCTTCATGAACTTCCACATGTCTCCTGGAAATATGCTCGTTTTCTCAGGGTCACAATGATGAAAACCAAAAGGATTTCACTGAGCAAACTTTCTCTAACTGAATATTTTACATAGACTGGTTTTGGAGATATGAAAAAGATTCATTTGATGTCATGTTTCACCAGAATCTGTAGAATATGCTGGCCATGCAATGTAAAAAAACAAAAAAATACTTGCTTGTACCTTAGCGGACTACAAGATGGACTAGAGCTCTGCTGATCACAGCAGGTGTTATCCAATAGCAGAGAGACAAATGCAATGCCAAAAGGTCTCTGAGGATCGCAGTTCCCAGGCACCAAAGGGGAGATTCCTACCCATTGGAAAGGGAATATGTCAACCAATGTTCCACCACAGGAACGATACCTAGTGTGATCATATGCAAGCTCCGTTACTGTCCAAAGACGTCTCAAGTACTCAATGCAAGTGCTGTTTCACACACCTACAATGTACGAATCACAAACTGGATCCCACAAACCAAAGCACAGACTGCCGTGATTAACACCACATTGACACACACAAACACATGAAGAACAAATAAACACTCCAATCACAAAGACAGAAAGCCAGAGAAGGCATTTTGTCAACTTCCACTTCCACTCCCACATGGAGGCCCCCAGTTCTCAAGAGGGAATGGACTCAGAGGGGCTCCCATCCGCTAAGGGGAGCAGCCCAGTTGGAGTAGACCTATTTCCCAGCCTGTGCAAGCTGGAGCCACTTACCCCCAAATGACATGAACTGTATACCGTTGCTCTGGACATGTCTCCAAGACAAGCAGCCTCGTGCTGTAGGGCAGCCACTGCATATCAGGGAGAATCCCTGCCAGTATCCTGGAGCCAAATGTACTCTGGCATGTGCTGGGAACTTTAAATGGGGATGCCCCTGATCGAGATCAACACACCATGGGCACACACCTCCTGTCTGGCTCGCTATAATTGGTAACCAAAGGCCAGGATGTGTGCCCGATGCACAGTGAGGCCTAGCAACAGCAAAACATTGGACTTTGGAGCCGAGAAATATTTGTTGTTGAGACATTCAAGGAAATGGGTAGCTTATGCCGGGTAATCCCCAACCTTGAAAGCTTTTAGCAAAGCCCTCTTAGAGGTAAGGTGATGGAGGGTTGTGGCTGTTCGTTGAAAATTTCTCCCTGTCCGATCCTTTGTTCCTGAGGGCAGGTCATAGTCAGGTCTCAATGTTCCTATCAATCTCCAGCAAACAAATGTCACTCTCTGGGTGACAAGAAAGGGCAAGGTCCCAAGGCACAAGGCTCACCCTCTGAGGTCCAGACCCACCTAAGAGAAAGGGGTCCCTGGGAGGGGTGGTGGTCCTCCTGCCATGGAGGGTTTGTCCAGGAGCTGGTCTGGGTCCTCCCACCAGTGCCCACGCCTCCCAGAGGAGGCAGCTCTGCCTTGGTGGCTCCCTCAGGGCCAGGTCCCAGACCCTTGCTAGCTGTCATCACTGAGGGAGCCAGGTGCACATGACCCAACAGGTCTTAATGCTCCTCAGGCCACCCAAACAGTGGCGGTCAGGTACCCCAGACTGTGAGCCATACCCTTAGGGTCACAGTGGCTGTGTGTGGTAGAGGTTCAACACTGCCTCAAGGCCTGGTCTGGGCCAGTGGGCATTCATGGCCTTGGCTCTGGAGCCCTGCAGGACACACCCCCAGCCTGTTCTCTGGGCCCCCCATCACACCAGCTGGCCCAAGGCCGTGTGAGCAGAAGAATGCTGGGGAGAAGGCTGGCACTTGCCTCTTACCTCACGCTCCAGGTCTGAAGGGGCAGCACTCCACTGACTGCTGCCTAAAAAAGGGCCCCCACTAAAGATGGCTGACAGGCAGTGGCTTGCTTGGGGCAGGGGCCCACTACACTGCCCACCAATGGCTGAGCAGGGTGGTCACAGTGTCATTAGTGGTCTCCTGGTAACCATTGCCTGGTAACGGGGCAGTGGGTCACAGTGCACAGCAAGGGCTGCCTGGGAAGGGCTGCATTCAGCTGGCTATGGTACAATTCCCCCTTTTCTTTGGTCCTCTGCAACCCTGAGGAGAATATGTGGGTATGATTTGGATAGAGTGGTTAATCATAAACTCAGCAGCAGATCTCTTTTTTAGGGGACTTGCTTTCAACCTCCATTCCTGGTTCATCTTTTCCCAAGTCTTTCAGGGAATGGGGTGACGACCACTCTAGCTACATCCTGCTGCAGGAAAGCAAAGCCCTACAGTGCATCTGAGTTGGAAGCAATGCCACGGTGCAAGTCTTGATCCAAGTCTTATATAAACTTGTATAAGGAATCCAGGAGAATAAGCCTGAAAAGCAGCGTGAGGGTGGCACTCTGGGGGAGACGTTCTGGCAGGGAATCCAGACACGCAGAAGCAGAAGGGAAGAAATTGTTGTAAGTTGTTAGGAAGTTGAGGGGAAGAGCTTCCCTTAACGGGAGAACACAGATCAAAATCAGCATTATTGCAAAGCAAATCCATAAACGTTAGTAGCATATGCATCTGTTTACTCAGTTTGTCAAAACTGCATTGGTAAGAGTCTTCTTGAAGTTGAAGCACTTTGGGAAAGCCTCAGCCTAACTATCTGTTAGACACTTAAAGAGGCAAGGTTAAAGATCGGATGACAAGGGGTTGAGAAGGAAGCTTAATCAAGTGGCTCTCATGTAACCGTCAGCATGGCTGACCGATTATCCCAAGGCATACCTGCATTTCAGAAACTTTGTACCCTTTCTAGAATATCGACAGGTGTGCCATGTATCCATCCTGTGAAATTGGAAAAGCTTCTCCCCCATTTCACAATGTTTTCTCTGTAATTTCCATACCAGATATACGACTGAAATAGTCCTCCTTGAGTTGCCTTAAGGGCCCTGAAACTAATCCAAAGTTAACCAAATATTTTAAAACACCTGGTCCAATAAGCTCATCAGTCCTTTGAAGAGAATTCTTCTTTCTTCTCCAAAGTGAGAAGAGATCTTAAAAGCAAACAGAGATCCCTTAAAGGCAGGACAGTTCACATACCATGTTATTGAAAGCAGCATTCCAAGTAAATGTGTTCTCTTGGCAGAGGGGAACCCAATCCAGCCTTGAAAAAAACGTATTTTTAATAACAGTATCCATTTCCCGAAGTGGAGATTCGTTTCAGCCCAATGATGCATCAAATGTTGGTTTTTGGCTCAACACATTTATCCCACCTTCCTACTCTATCCTGAAATGTGTTCCTTTTCATGAGTTTCTTAGCTTTAATTACATATTTCGATTACAATCCTCAAGTCCTTAACACCTTCACTTAGTGAAAACCAAGAAGCAAGCAACTGTCAGCTGGATGTCATACCAGCATTTCTGATTGCAAACGGATGCTTTTGAGACCTTCTGCTAAGTAGGCAAAGGTAGGGAATCTTAGATGTGCCCAGCATCCAATGTTCCAACCCTCTATCCTCTTTGAAATGACCCGGAGAGTCAAGGAATGCTTGCCACTTACCTTGGTGAAGTTTCATGCTCCCCAAATCTAGAGAGGTCATTTAGAAAGACTTCAAGTGTCATCATTTCATCTTATGGTCCTTGCTGTCAAATTTGCAACAGATATAAGGTCTTTTTGGATCGCTAAGAAACCTAGGGACTGCAGAAGGTTTATACTTCAGAATGCAAGAAGCTTAAGGCAGCTTCCATACCAGATATCAGTTCAGTACTAGCTATTTGCCAGATCATCAGGACCTGAAATCCATGGAGGCCAATTCTCTCCAGAGGAGGAAGTATTGAATAGGTAAGTGCTTCCCTTTCAGTGAAATAGAGCTCATTTACACATCAACTCGGCAGTTGATGTCAATTGCCTTATCCCTAAAAGTGGCCCAAATCTGGAGAATGCACCTGAAAGGGGTGCGTTGGGGAAGCACATTTGAGTTTCCCAGAGCCACAACACTTTCACACAAAACAAACGCAAAAGTACATGCAAAAAAGAAACTCTCAGTCCTGAGGACCAAAGCAAAGGGTGAGGATGAACAACATCCTCAGTGTTTTCGAAGTACGTTCCCTCATTTTAACAACAAAATGACAAACAACATGCAATTTGAAAGATAGGGAATCACGACCACAGTTGTCATGCCTACTGACCTGGGAAGCAGAAAGAGCCAAAAAGGAAAAAGCAAAGAAATTAGGAAAAGTTCAATTTGCTTCATGAACTTCCACATGTCTCCTGGAAATATGCTCGTTTTCTCAGGGTCACAATGATGCAAACCAAAAGGATTTCACTGAGCAAACTTTCTCTAACTGAATATTTTACATAGACTGGTTTTGGAGATATGAAAATGATTCATTTGATGCCATGTTTCACCAGAATCTGTAGAATATGCTGGCCATGCAATGTAAAAAAAAAAAAAAATGCTTGTCCCTTAGCGGACTACAAGATGGACTAGAGCTCTGCTGATCACAGCAGGTGTTATCCAATAGCAGAGAGACAAATGCAATGCCAAAAGGTCTCTCAGGATCGCAGTTCCCAGGCACCAAAAGGGAGATTCCTACCCATTGGAAGGGGAATATGTCAACCAATGTCCCACCACAGCTGAAACACAACGCAGGAGGGAACGATACCTAGTGTGATCATATGCAAGCTCCGTTACTGACCAAAGCCGTCTCAAGTACCCAATGCAAGTGCTTTTTCACACACCTACAATGTACGAATCACAAACAGGATCCCACAAACCAAAGCACAGACTGCCGTGATTAACACCACATTGACACACACAAACACGTGAAGAACAAATAAACACTCCAATCACAAAGACAGAAAGCCAGAGAAGGCATTTTGTCAACTTCCACTTCCACTCCCACATGGAGGCCCCCAGTTCTCAAGAGGGAATGGACTCAGAGGGGCTCACATCCGCTAAGGGGAGCAGCCCAGTTGGAGTAGACCTATTTCCCAGCCTGTGCAAGCTGGAGCGACTTACCCCCAAATGACATGAACTGTATACCGTTGCTCTGGACATGTCTCCAAGACAAGCAGCCTCGTGCTGTAGGGCAGCCACTGCATATCAGGGAGAATCCCTGCCAGTATCCTGGAGCCAAATGTACTCTGGCATGTGCTGGGAACTATAAATGGCGATGCCCCTGATCGAGATCAACACACCATGGGCACAGACCTCCTGGCTGGCTCGCTATAATTGGTAACCAAAGGCCAGGATGTGTGCCCGACGCACAGTGAGGCCAAGCAACAGCAAAACATTGGACTTTGGAGCCGAGAAATATTTGTTGTTGAGACATTCAAGGAAATAGGTGGCTTATGCCGGGTAATCCCCAACCTTGAAAGCTTTTAGCAAAGCCCTCTTAGAGGTAAGGTGATGGAGGGGTGTGGCTGTTCGTTGAAAACTTCTCCCTGTCCGATCCTTTGTTCTTGAGGACAGGTCATAGTCAGGTCTCAATGTTCCTATCAATCTCCAGCAAACAAATGTCACTCTCTGGGTGACAAGAAAGGGCAAGGTCCCAAGGCACAAGGCTCACCCTCTGAGGTCCAGACCCACCTAAGAGAAAGGGGTCCCTGGGAGGGGTGGTGGTCCTCCTGCCATGGAGGGTTTGTCCAGGAGCTGGCCTGGGTCCTCCCACCAGTGCCCACGCCTCCCAGAGGAGGCAGCTCTGCCTTGGTGGCTCCCTCAGGGCCAGGTCCCAGACCCTTGCTAGCTGTCATCACTGAGGGAGCTGGGTGCACATGACCCAACAAGTCTTAATGCTCCTCAGGCCACCCAAACAGTGGCGGTCAGGTACCCCAGACTGTGAGCCATACCCTTAGGGTCACAGTGGCGGTGTGTGGTAGAGGTTCAACACTGCCCCAAGGCCTGGTCTGGGCCAGTGGGCATTCATGGCCTTGGCTCTGGAGCCATGCAGGACACACCCCCAGCCTGTTCTCTGGGCCCCCCATCACACCAGCTGGCCCAAGGCCGTGTGAGCAGAAGAATGCTGGGGAGAAGGCTGGCACTTGCCTCTTACCTCACGCTCCAGGTCTGAAGGGGCAGCACTCCACTGACTGCTGCCTAAAAAAGGGCCCCCACTAAAGATGGCTGACAGACAGTGGCTTGCTTGGGGCAGGGGCCCACTACACTGCCCACCAATGGCTGAGCAGGGTGGTCACAGTGTCATTAGTGGTCTCCTGGGAACCATTGCCTGGTAACGGGGCAGTGGGTCACAGTGCACATCAAGGGCTGCCTGGGAAGGGCTGCATTCAGCTGGCTATGGTACAATTCCCCCTTTCCTTTGGTCCTCTTCAACCCTGAGGAGAATATGTGGGTATGATTTGGATAGAGTGGTTAATCATAAACTCAGCAGCGGATCTCTGTTTTAGGGGACTTGCTTTCAACCTCCATTCCTGCTTCATCTTTTCCCAAGTCTTTCAGGGAATGGGGTGACGACCACTCTAGCTACGTCCTGATGCAGGAAAGCAAAGCCCTACAGTGCATTCTGAGTTGGAAGCAATGCCACGTTGCAAGGCTTGATCCAACTCTTATATAAACTTGTATAAGGAATCCAGGAGAATAAGCCTGAAAAGCAGCGTGAGGGTGGCACTTTGGGGTAGACGTTCTGGCAGGAAATCCAGACACGCAGAAGCAGAAGGGAAGAAATTGTTGCAAGTTGTTAGGAAGTTGAGGGGAAGAGCTTCCCTTAACGGGAGAACGCAGATCAAAATCAGCATTATTGCAAAGCAAATCCATAAACGTTAGTAGCATATGCATCTGTTTACTCAGTTTGTCAAAACTGCATTGGTAAGAGTCTTCTTGAAGTTGAAGCACTTTGGGAAAGCCTCAGCCTAACTATCTGTTAGACACTTAAAGAGGCAAGGTTAAAGATCGGATGACAAGGGGTTGAGAAGGAAGCTTAATCAAGTGGCTCTCATGTAACCGTCAGCATGGCTGACCGATTATCCCAAGGCATACCTGCATTTCAGAAACTTTGTACCCTTTCTAGAATATCGACAGGTGTGCCATGTATCCATCCTGTGTAATTGGAGAAGCTTCTCCCCCATTTCACAATGTTTTCTCTGTAATTTCCATACCAGATATACGACTGAAATAGTCCTCCTTGAGTTGCCTTAAGGGCCCTGCAACTAATCCAAAGTTAACAAAATATTTCAAAACACCTGGTCCAATAAGCTCATCAGTCCTTTGAAGAGAATTCTTCTTTCTTCTCCAAAGTGAGAAGAGATCTTAAAAGCAAATAGAGATCCCTTAAAGGCAGGACACTTCACATACCATGTTATTGAAAGCAGCATTCCAAGTAAACGTGTTCTCTTGGCAGAGGGGAACAAAATCCAGCCTTGAAAAAAACGTATTTTTAATAACAGTATCCATTTCCCAAAGTGGAGTTTCGTTTCAGCCCAATGATGCATCAAATGTTGGTTTTTGGCTCAACACATTTATCCCACCTTCCTACTCTATCCTGAAATGTGTTCCTTTTCATGAGTTTCTTAGCTTTAATTACATATTTCGATTACAATCCTCAAGTCCTTAACACCTTCACTTAGTGAAAACCAAGAAGCAAGCAACTGTCAGCTGGATGTCATACCAGCATTTCTGATTGCAAACGGATGCTTTTGAGACCTGCTGCTAAGTAGGCAAAGGTAGGGAATCTTAGATGTGCCCAGCATCCAATGTTCCAATCCTCTATCCTCTTTGAAATGACCCGGAGAGTCAAGGAATGCTTGCCACTTAACTTGGTGAAGTTTCATGCTCCCCAAATCTAGAGAGGCCATTTAGAAAGACTTCAAGTGTCATCATTTCAACTTATGGTCCTTGCTGTCAAATTGGCAACAGATATAAGGTCTTTTTGGATCGCTAAGAAACCTAGGGACTGCAGAAGGTTTATACTTCAGAATGCAAGAAGCTTAAGGCAGCTTCCATACCAGATATCAGTTCAGTACTAGCTATTTGCCAGATCATCAGGACCTGAAATCCATGGAGGCCAATTCTCTCCAGAGGAGGAAGTATTGAATAGGTAAGTGCTTCCCTTTCAGTGAAATAGAGCTCATTTACACATCAACTCGGCAGTTGATGTCAATTGCCTTATCCCTAAAAGTGGCCCAAATCTGGAGAATGCACCTGAAAGGGGTGCGTTGGGGAAGCACATTTGAGTTTCCCAGAGCCACAACACTTTCACACAAAACAAACGCAAAAGTACATGCAAAAAAGAAACTCTCAGTCCTGAGGACCAAAGCAAAGGGTGAGGATGAACAACATCCTCAGTGTTTTCGAACTACATTCCCTCATTTTAACAACAAAACGACAAACAACATGCAAATTGAAAGATAGGGAATCAGGACCACAGTTGTCATGCCTACTGACCTGGGAAGCAGAAAGAGCCAAAAAGGAAAAAGCAAAGAAATAAGGAAAAGTTCAATTTGCTTCATGAACTTCCACATGTCTCCTGGAAATATGCTCGTTTTCTCAGGGTCACAATGATGCAAACCAAAAGGATTTCACTGAGCAAACTTTCTCTAACTGAATATTTTACATAGACTGGTTTTGGAGATATGAAAATGATTCATTTGATGCCATGTTTCACCAGAATCTGTAGAATATGCTGGCCATGCAATGTAAAAAAAAAAAAAAAATGCTTGTCCCTTTGCGGACTACAAGATGGACTAGAGCTCTGCTGATCACAGCAGGTGTTATCCAATAGCATACAGACAAATGCAATGCCAAAAGGTCTCTCAGGATCGCAGTTCCCAGGCACCAAAAGGGAGATTCCTACCCATTGGAAGGGGAATATGTCAACCAATGTTCCACCACAGCTGAAACACAACGCAGGAGGGAACGATACCTAGTGTGATCATATGCAAGCTCCGTTACTGTCCAAAGACGTCTCAAGTACTCAATGCAAGTGCTGCTTCACACACCTACAATGTACGAATCACAAACAGGATCCCACAAACCAAAGCACAGACTGCCGTGATTAACACCACATTGACACACACAAACACATGAAGAACAAATAAACACTCCAATCACAAAGACAGAAAGCCAGAGAAGGCATTTTGTCAACTTCCACTTCCACTCCCACATGGAGGTCCCCAGTTCTCAAGAGGGAATGGACTCAGAGGGGCTCCCATCCGCTAAGGGGAGCAGCCCAGTTGGAGTAGACCTATTTCCCAGCCTGTGCAAGCTGGAGCCACTTACCCCCAAATGACATGAACTGTATACCGTTGCTCTGGACATGTCTCCAAGACAAGCAGCCTCATGCTGTAGGGCAGCCACTGCATATCAGGGAGAATCCCTGCCAGTATCCTGGAGCCAAATGTACTCTGGCATGTGCTGGGAACTTTAAATGGGGATGCCCCTGATCGAGATCAACACACCATGGGCACACACCTCCTGGCTGGCTCGCTATAATTGGTAACCAAAGGCCAGGATGTGTGCCCGATGCACAGTGAGGCCAAGCAACAGCAAAACATTGGACTTTGGAGCCGAGAAATATTTGTTGTTGAGACATTCAAGGAAATGGGTGGCTTATGCCGGGTAATCCCCAACCTTGAAAGCTTTTAGCAAAGCCCTCTTAGAGGTAAGGTGATGGAGGGGTGTGGCTGTTCGTTGAAAACGTCTCCCTGTCCGATCCTTTGTTCCTGAGGGCAGGTCATAGTCAGGTCTCAATGTTCCTATCAATCTCCAGCCAACAAATGTCACTCTCTGGGTGACAAGAAAGGGCAAGGTCCCAAGGCACAAGGCTCACCCTCCGAGGTCCAGACCCACCTAAGAGAAAGGGGTCCCTGGGAGGGGTGGTGGTCCTCCTGCCATGGAGGGTTTGTCCAGGAGCTGGTCTGGGTCCTCCCACCAGTGCCCACGCCTCCCAGAGGAGGCAGCTCTGCCTTGGTGGCTCCCTCAGGGCCAGGTCCCAGACCCTTGCTAGCTGTCATCACTGAGGGAGCCGGGTGCACATGACCCAACAGGTCTTAATGCTCCTCAGGCCACCCAAACATTGGCGGTCAGGTACCCCAGACTGTGAGCCATACCCTTAGGGTCACAGTGGCTATGTGTGGTAGATGTTCAACACTGCCTCAAGGCCTGGTCTGGGCCAGTGGGCATTCATGGCCTTGGCTCTGGAGCCATGCAGGACACACCCCCAGCCTGTTCTCTGGGCCCCCCATCACACCAGCAGGCCCAAGGCCGTGTGAGCAGAAGAATGCTGGGGAGAAGGCTGGCACTTGCCTCTTACCTCACGCTCCAGGTCTGAAGGGGCAGCACTGCACTGACTGCTGCCTAAAAAAGGGCCCCCACTAAAGATGGCTGACAGACAGTGGCTTGCTTGGGGCAGGGGCCCACTACACTGCCCACCAATGGCTGAGCAGGGTGGTCACAGTGGCATTAGTGGTCTCCTGGTAACCATTGCCTGGTAACGGGGCAGTGGGTCACAGTGCACAGCAAGGGCTGCCTGGGAAGGGCTGCATTCAGCTGGCTATGGTACAATTCCCCCTTTTCTTTGGTCCTCTGCAACCCTGAAGAGAATATGTATGTATGATTTGGCTAGAGTGGTTAATCATAAACTCAGCAGCAGATCTCTGTTTTAGGGGACTTGCTTTCGACCTCCATTCCTGGTTCATCTTTTCCCAAGTCTTTCAGGGAATGGGGTGACGACCACTCTAGCTACATCCTGCTGCAGGAAAGCAAAGCCCTACAGTGCATTCTGAGTTGGAAGCAATGCCACGTTGCAAGGCTTGATCCAAGTCTTATATAAACTTGTATAAGGAATCCAGGAGAATAAGCCTGAAAAGCAGCGTGAGGGTGGCACTCTGGGGGAGACGTTCTGGCAGGGAATCCAGACACGCAGAAGCAGAAGGGAAGAAATTGTTGTAAGTTGTTAGGATGTTGAGGGGAAGAGCTTCCCTTAACGGGAGAACACAGATCAAAATCAGCATTATTGCAAAGCCAATCCATAAACGTTAGTAGCATATGCATCTGTTTACTCAGTTTGTCAAAACTGCATTGGTAAGAGTCTTCTTGAAGTTGAAGCACTTTGGGAAAGCCTCAGCCTAACTATCTGTTAGACACTTAAAGAGGCAAGGTTAAAGATCGGATGACAAGGGGTTGAGAAGGAAGCTTAATCAAGTGGCTCTCATGTAACCGTCAGCATGGCTGACCGATTATCCCAAGGCATACCTGCATTTCAGAAACTTTGTACCCTTTCTAGAATATCGACAGGTGTGCCATGTATCCATCCTGTGAAATTGGAAAAGCTTCTCCCCCATTTCACAATGTTTTCTCTGTAATTTCCATACCAGATATACGACTGAAATAGTCCTCCTTGAGTTGCCTTAAGGGCCCTGCAACTAATCCAAAGTTAACAAACTATTTCAAAACACCTGGTCCAATAAGCTCATCAGTCCTTTGAAGAGAATTCTTCTTTCTTCTCCAAAGTGAGAAGAGATCTTAAAAGCAAATCGAGATCCCTTAAAGGCAGGACAGTTCACATACCATGGTATTGAAAGCAGCATTCCAAGTAAACGTGTTCTCTTGGCAGAGGGGAACCCAATCCAGCCTTGAAAAAAACGTATTTTTAATAACAGTATCCATTTCCCGAAGTGGAGATTCGTTTCAGCCCAATGATGCATCAAATGTTGGTTTTTGGCTCAACACATTTATCCCACCTTCCTACTCTATCCTGAAATGTGTTCCTTTTCATGAGTTTCTTAGCTTTAATTACATATTTCGATTACAATCCTCAAGTCCTTAACACCTTCACTTAGTGAAAACCAAGAAGCAAGCAATTGTCAGCTGGATGCCATACCAGCATTTCTGATTGCAAACGGATGCTTTTGAGACCTTCTGCTAAGTAGGCAAAGGTAGGGAATCTTAGATGTGCCCAGCATCCAATATTCCAATCCTCTATCCTCTTTGAAATGACCTGGAGAGTCAAGGAATGCTTGCCACTTAACTTGGTGAAGTTTCATGCTCCCCAAATCTAGAGAGGCCATTTAGAAAGACTTCAAGTGTCATCATTTCAACTTATGGTCCTTGCTGTCAAATTGGCAACAGATATAAGGTCTTTTTGGATCTCTAAGAAACCTAGGGACCGCAGAAGGTTTACACTTCAGAATGCAAGAAGCTTAAGGCAGCTTCCATACCAGATATCAGTTCAGTACTAGCTATTTGCCAGATCATCAGGACCTGAAATCCATGGAGGCCAATTCTCTCCAGAGGAGGAAGTATTGAATAGGTAAGTGCTTCCCTTTCAGTGAAATAGAGCTCATTTACACATCAACTCGGCAGTTGATGTCAATTGCCTTATCCCTCAAAGTGGCCCAAATCTGGAGAATGCACCTGAAAGGGGTGCGTTGGGGAAGCACATTTGAGTTTCCCAGAGCCACAACACTTTCACACAAAACAAACGCAAAAGTACATGCAAAGAAGAAACTCTCAGTCCTGAGGACCAAAGCAAAGGGTGAGGATGAACAACATCCTCAGTGTTTTCGAACTATGTTCCCTCATTTTAACAACAAAACGACAAACAACATGCAAATTGAAAGATAGGGAATCACGACCACAGTTGTCATGCCTACTGACCTGGGAAGCAGAAAGAGCCAAAAAGGAAAAAGCAAAGAAATTAGGAAAAGTTCAATTTGCTTCATGAACTTCCACATGTCTCCTGGAAATATGCTCGTTTTCTCAGGGTCACAATGATGAAAACCAAAAGGATTTCACTGAGCAAACTTTCTCTAACTGAATATTTTACATAGACTGGTTTTGGAGATATGAAAAAGATTCATTTGATGTCATGTTTCACCAGAATCTGTAGAATATGCTGGCCATGCAATGTAAAAAAACAAAAAAATACTTGCTTGTACCTTAGCGGACTACAAGATGGACTAGAGCTCTGCTGATCACAGCAGGTGTTATCCAATAGCAGAGAGACAAATGCAATGCCAAAAGGTCTCTGAGGATCGCAGTTCCCAGGCACCAAAGGGGAGATTCCTACCCATTGGAAAGGGAATATGTCAACCAATGTTCCACCACAGGAACGATACCTAGTGTGATCATATGCAAGCTCCGTTACTGTCCAAAGACGTCTCAAGTACTCAATGCAAGTGCTGTTTCACACACCTACAATGTACGAATCACAAACTGGATCCCACAAACCAAAGCACAGACTGCCGTGATTAACACCACATTGACACACACAAACACATGAAGAACAAATAAACACTCCAATCACAAAGACAGAAAGCCAGAGAAGGCATTTTGTCAACTTCCACTTCCACTCCCACATGGAGGCCCCCAGTTCTCAAGAGGGAATGGACTCAGAGGGGCTCCCATCCGCTAAGGGGAGCAGCCCAGTTGGAGTAGACCTATTTCCCAGCCTGTGCAAGCTGGAGCCACTTACCCCCAAATGACATGAACTGTATACCGTTGCTCTGGACATGTCTCCAAGACAAGCAGCCTCGTGCTGTAGGGCAGCCACTGCATATCAGGGAGAATCCCTGCCAGTATCCTGGAGCCAAATGTACTCTGGCATGTGCTGGGAACTTTAAATGGGGATGCCCCTGATCGAGATCAACACACCATGGGCACACACCTCCTGGCTGGCTCGCTATAATTGGTAACCAAAGGCCAGGATGTGTGCCCGATGCACAGTGAGGCCTAGCAACAGCAAAACATTGGACTTTGGAGCCGAGAAATATTTGTTGTTGAGACATTCAAGGAAATGGGTAGCTTATGCCGGGTAATCCCCAACCTTGAAAGCTTTTAGCAAAGCCCTCTTAGAGGTAAGGTGATGGAGGGTTGTGGCTGTTCGTTGAAAACTTCTCCCTGTCCGATCCTTTGTTCCTGAGGACAGGTCATAGTCAGGTCTCAATGTTCCTATCAATCTCCAGCAAACAAATGTCACTCTCTGGGTGACAAGAAAGGGCAAGGTCCCAAGGCACAAGGCTCACCCTCTGAGGTCCAGACCCACCTAAGAGAAAGGGGTCCCTGGGAGGGGTGGTGGTCCTCCTGCCATGGAGGGTTTGTCCAGGAGCTGGTCTGGGTCCTCCCACCAGTGCCCACGCCTCCCAGAGGAGGCAGCTCTGCCTTGGTGGCTCCCTCAGGGCCAGGTCCCAGACCCTTGCTAGCTGTCATCACTGAGGGAGCCGGGTGCACATGACCCAACAGGTCTTAATGCTCCTCAGGCCACCCAAACAGTGGCGGTCAGGTACCCCAGACTGTGAGCCATACCCTTAGGGTCACAGTGGCTGTGTGTGGTAGAGGTTCAACACTGCCTCAAGGCCTGGTCTGGGCCAGTGGGCATTCATGGCCTTGGCTCTGGAGCCCTGCAGGACACACCCCCAGCCTGTTCTCTGGGCCCCCCATCACACCAGCTGGCCCAAGGCCGTGTGAGCAGAAGAATGCTGGGGAGAAGGCTGGCACTTGCCTCTTACCTCACGCTCCAGGTCTGAAGGGGCAGCACTCCACTGACTGCTGCCTAAAAAAGGGCCCCCACTAAAGATGGCTGACAGGCAGTGGCTTGCTTGGGGCAGGGGCCCACTACACTGCCCACCAATGGCTGAGCAGGGTGGTCACAGTGTCATTAGTGGTCTCCTGGTAACCATTGCCTGGTAACGGGGCAGTGGGTCACAGTGCACAGCAAGGGCTGCCTGGGAAGGGCTGCATTCAGCTGGCTATGGTACAATTCCCCCTTTTCTTTGGTCCTCTGCAACCCTGAGGAGAATATGTGGGTATGATTTGGATAGAGTGGTTAATCATAAACTCAGCAGCAGATCTCTTTTTTAGGGGACTTGCTTTCAACCTCCATTCCTGGTTCATCTTTTCCCAAGTCTTTCAGGGAATGGGGTGACGACCACTCTAGCTACATCCTGCTGCAGGAAAGCAAAGCCCTACAGTGCATCTGAGTTGGAAGCAATGCCACGGTGCAAGTCTTGATCCAAGTCTTATATAAACTTGTATAAGGAATCCAGGAGAATAAGCCTGAAAAGCAGCGTGAGGGTGGCACTCTGGGGGAGACGTTCTGGCAGGGAATCCAGACACGCAGAAGCAGAAGGGAAGAAATTGTTGTAAGTTGTTAGGAAGTTGAGGGGAAGAGCTTCCCTTAACGGGAGAACACAGATCAAAATCAGCATTATTGCAAAGCAAATCCATAAACGTTAGTAGCATATGCATCTGTTTACTCAGTTTGTCAAAACTGCATTGGTAAGAGTCTTCTTGAAGTTGAAGCACTTTGGGAAAGCCTCAGCCTAACTATCTGTTAGACACTTAAAGAGGCAAGGTTAAAGATCGGATGACAAGGGGTTGAGAAGGAAGCTTAATCAAGTGGCTCTCATGTAACCGTCAGCATGGCTGACCGATTATCCCAAGGCATACCTGCATTTCAGAAACTTTGTACCCTTTCTAGAATATCGACAGGTGTGCCATGTATCCATCCTGTGAAATTGGAAAAGCTTCTCCCCCATTTCACAATGTTTTCTCTGTAATTTCCATACCAGATATACGACTGAAATAGTCCTCCTTGAGTTGCCTTAAGGGCCCTGAAACTAATCCAAAGTTAACAAAATATTTTAAAACACCTGGTCCAATAAGCTCATCAGTCCTTTGAAGAGAATTCTTCTTTCTTCTCCAAAGTGAGAAGAGATCTTAAAAGCAAACAGAGATCCCTTAAAGGCAGGACAGTTCACATACCATGTTATTGAAAGCAGCATTCCAAGTAAATGTGTTCTCTTGGCAGAGGGGAACCCAATCCAGCCTTGAAAAAAACGTATTTTTAATAACAGTATCCATTTCCCGAAGTGGAGATTCGTTTCAGCCCAATGATGCATCAAATGTTGGTTTTTGGCTCAACACATTTATCGCACCTTCCTACTCTATCCTGAAATGTGTTCCTTTTCATGAGTTTCTTAGCTTTAATTACATATTTCGATTACAATCCTCAAGTCCTTAACACCTTCACTTAGTGAAAACCAAGAAGCAAGCAACTGTCAGCTGGATGTCATACCAGCATTTCTGATTGCAAACGGATGCTTTTGAGACCTTCTGCTAAGTAGGCAAAGGTAGGGAATCTTAGATGTGCCCAGCATCCAATGTTCCAATCCTCTATCCTCTTTGAAATGACCCGGAGAGTCAAGGAATGCTTGCCACTTAACTTGGTGAAGTTTCATGCTCCCCAAATCTAGAGAGGCCATTTAGAAAGACTTCAAGTGTCATCATTTCAACTTATGGTCCTTGCTGTCAAATTTGCAACAGATATAAGGTCTTTTTGGATCGCTAAGAAACCTAGGGACTGCAGAAGGTTTATACTTCAGAATGCAAGAAGCTTAAGGCAGCTTCCATACCAGATATCAGTTCAGTACTAGCTATTTGCCAGATCATCAGGACCTGAAATCCATGGAGGCCAATTCTCTCCAGAGGAGGAAGTATTGAATAGGTAAGTGCTTCCCTTTCAGTGAAATAGAGCTCATTTACACATCAACTCGGCAGTTGATGTCAATTGCCTTATCCCTCAAAGTGGCCCAAATCTGGAGAATGCACCTGAAAGGGGTGCGTTGGGGAAGCACATTTGAGTTTCCCAGAGCCACAACACTTTCACACAAAACAAACGCAAAAGTACATGCAAAAAAGAAACTCTCAGTCCTGAGGACCAAAGCAAAGGGTGAGGATGAACAACATCCTCAGTGTTTTCGAAGTACGTTCCCTCATTTTAACAACAAAATGACAAACAACATGCAATTTGAAAGATAGGGAATCACGACCACAGTTGTCATGCCTACTGACCTGGGAAGCAGAAAGAGCCAAAAAGGAAAAAGCAAAGAAATTAGGAAAAGTTCAATTTGCTTCATGAACTTCCACATGTCTCCTGGAAATATGCTCGTTTTCTCAGGGTCACAATGATGCAAACCAAAAGGATTTCACTGAGCAAACTTTCTCTAACTGAATATTTTACATAGACTGGTTTTGGAGATATGAAAATGATTCATTTGATGCCATGTTTCACCAGAATCTGTAGAATATGCTGGCCATGCAATGTAAAAAAAAAAAAAAATGCTTGTCCCTTAGCGGACTACAAGATGGACTAGAGCTCTGCTGATCACAGCAGGTGTTATCCAATAGCAGAGAGACAAATGCAATGCCAAAAGGTCTCTCAGGATCGCAGTTCCCAGGCACCAAAAGGGAGATTCCTACCCATTGGAAGGGGAATATGTCAACCAATGTCCCACCACAGCTGAAACACAACGCAGGAGGGAACGATACCTAGTGTGATCATATGCAAGCTCCGTTACTGACCAAAGCCGTCTCAAGTACCCAATGCAAGTGCTTTTTCACACACCTACAATGTACGAATCACAAACAGGATCCCACAAACCAAAGCACAGACTGCCGTGATTAACACCACATTGACACACACAAACACGTGAAGAACAAATAAACACTCCAATCACAAAGACAGAAAGCCAGAGAAGGCATTTTGTCAACTTCCACTTCCACTCCCACATGGAGGCCCCCAGTTCTCAAGAGGGAATGGACTCAGAGGGGCTCACATCCGCTAAGGGGAGCAGCCCAGTTGGAGTAGACCTATTTCCCAGCCTGTGCAAGCTGGAGCGACTTACCCCCAAATGACATGAACTGTATACCGTTGCTCTGGACATGTCTCCAAGACAAGCAGCCTCGTGCTGTAGGGCAGCCACTGCATATCAGGGAGAATCCCTGCCAGTATCCTGGAGCCAAATGTACTCTGGCATGTGCTGGGAACTATAAATGGCAATGCCCCTGATCGAGATCAACACACCATGGGCACAGACCTCCTGGCTGGCTCGCTATAATTGGTAACCAAAGGCCAGGATGTGTGCCCGACGCACAGTGAGGCCAAGCAACAGCAAAACATTGGACTTTGGAGCCGAGAAATATTTGTTGTTGAGACATTCAAGGAAATGGGTGGCTTATGCCGGGTAATCCCCAACCTTGAAAGCTTTTAGCAAAGCCCTCTTAGAGGTAAGGTGATGGAGGGGTGTGGCTGTTCATTGAAAACTTCTCCCTGTCCGATCCTTTGTTCTTGAGGACAGGTCATAGTCAGGTCTCAATGTTCCTATCAATCTCCAGCAAACAAATGTCACTCTCTGGGTGACAAGAAAGGGCTAGGTCCCAAGGCACAAGGCTCACCCTCTGAGGTCCAGACCCACCTAAGAGAAAGGGGTCCCTGGGAGGGGTGGTGGTCCTCCTGCCATGGAGGGTTTGTCCAGGAGCTGGCCTGGGTCCTCCCACCAGTGCCCACGCCTCCCAGAGGAGGCAGCTCTGCCTTGGTGGCTCCCTCAGGGCCAGGTCCCAGACCCTTGCTAGCTGTCATCACTGAGGGAGCTGGGTGCACATGACCCAACAAGTCTTAATGCTCCTCAGGCCACCCAAACAGTGGCGGTCAGGTACCCCAGACTGTGATCCATACCCTTAGGGTCACAGTGGCGGTGTGTGGTAGAGGTTCAACACTGCCCCAAGGCCTGGTCTGGGCCAGTGGGCATTCATGGCCTTGGCTCTGGAGCCATGCAGGACACACCCCCAGCCTGTTCTCTGGGCCCCCCATCACACCAGCTGGCCCAAGGCCGTGTGAGCAGAAGAATGCTGGGGAGAAGGCTGGCACTTGCCTCTTACCTCACGCTCCAGGTCTGAAGGGGCAGCACTCCACTGACTGCTGCCTAAAAAAGGGCCCCCACTAAAGATGGCTGACAGACAGTGGCTTGCTTGGGGCAGGGGCCCACTACACTGCCCACCAATGGCTGAGCAGGGTGGTCACAGTGGCATTAGTGGTCTCCTGGGAACCATTGCCTGGTAACGGGGCAGTGGGTCACAGTGCACAGCAAGGGCTGCCTGGGAAGGGCTGCATTCAGCTGGCTATGGTACAATTCCCCCTTTTCTTTGGTCCTCTTCAACCCTGAGGAGAATATGTGGGTATGATTTGGATAGAGTGGTTAATCATAAACTCAGCAGCGGATCTCTGTTTTAGGGGACTTGCTTTCAACCTCCATTCCTGGTTCATCTTTTCCCAAGTCTTTCAGGGAATGGGGTGACGACCACTCTAGCTACGTCCTGATGCAGGAAAGCAAAGCCCTACAGTGCATTCTGAGTTGGAAGCAATGCCACGTTGCAAGGCTTGATCCAAGTCTTATATAAACTTGTATAAGGAATCCAGGAGAATAAGCCTGAAAAGCAGCGTGAGGGTGGCACTCTGGGGGAGACGTTCTGGCAGGGAATCCAGACACGCAGAAGCAGAAGGGAAGAAATTGTTGCAAGTTGTTAGGAAGTTGAGGGGAAGAGCTTCCCTTAACGGGAGAACACAGATCAAAATCAGCATTATTGCAAAGCAAATCCATAAACGTTAGTAGCATATGCATCTGTTTACTCAGTTTGTCAAAACTGCATTGGTAAGAGTCTTCTTGAAGTTGAAGCACTTTGGGAAAGCCTCAGCCTAACTATCTGTTAGACACTTAAAGAGGCAAGGTTAAAGATCGGATGACAAGGGGTTGAGAAGGAAGCTTAATCAAGTGGCTCTCATGTAACCGTCAGCATGGCTGACCGATTATCCCAAGGCATACCTGCATTTCAGAAACTTTGTACCCTTTCTAGAATATCGACAGGTGTGCCATGTATCCATCCTGTGTAATTGGAGAGGCTTCTCCCCCATTTCACAATGTTTTCTCTGTAATTTCCATACCAGATATACGACTGAAATAGTCCTCCTTGAGTTGCCTTAAGGGCCCTGCAACTAATCCAAAGTTAACAAACTATTTCAAAACACCTGGTCCAATAAGGTCATCAGTCCTTTGAAGAGAATTCTTCTTTCTTCTCCAAAGTGAGAAGAGATCTTAAAAGCAAATCGAGATCCCTTAAAGGCAGGACAGTTCACATACCATGGTATTGAAAGCAGCATTCCAAGTAAACGTGTTCTCTTGGCAGAGGGGAACCCAATCCAGCCTTGAAAAAAACGTATTTTTAATAACAGTATCCATTTCCCGAAGTGGAGATTCGTTTCAGCCCAATGATGCATCAAATGTTGTTTTTTGGCTCAACACATTTATCCCACCTTCCTACTCTATCCTGAAATGTGTTCCTTTTCATGAGTTTCTTAGCTTTAATTACATATTTCGATTACAATCCTCAAGTCCTTAACACCTTCACTTAGTGAAAACCAAGAAGCAAGCAATTGTCAGCTGGATGCCATACCAGCATTTCTGATTGCAAACGGATGCTTTTGAGACCTTCTGCTAAGTAGGCAAAGGTAGGGAATCTTAGATGTGCCCAGCATCCAATATTCCAATCCTCTATCCTCTTTGAAATGACCCGGAGAGTCAAGGAATGCTTGCCACTTAACTTGGTGAAGTTTCATGCTCCCCAAATCTAGAGAGGCCATTTAGAAAGACTTCAAGTGTCATCATTTCAACTTATGGTCCTTGCTGTCAAATTGGCAACAGATATAAGGTCTTTTTGGATCTCTAAGAAACCTAGGGACCGCAGAAGGTTTACACTTCAGAATGCAAGAAGCTTAAGGCAGCTTCCATACCAGATATCAGTTCAGTACTAGCTATTTGCCAGATCATCAGGACCTGAAATCCATGGAGGCCAATTCTCTCCAGAGGAGGAAGTATTGAATAGGTAAGTGCTTCCCTTTCAGTGAAATAGAGCTCATTTACACATCAACTCGGCAGTTGATGTCAATTGCCTTATCCCTCAAAGTGGCCCAAATCTGGAGAATGCACCTGAAAGGGGTGCGTTGGGGAAGCACATTTGAGTTTCCCAGAGCCACAACACTTTCACACAAAACAAACGCAAAAGTACATGCAAAGAAGAAACTCTCAGTCCTGAGGACCAAAGCAAAGGGTGAGGATGAACAACATCCTCAGTGTTTTCGAACTACGTTCCCTCATTTTAACAACAAAACGACAAACAACATGCAAATTGAAAGATAGGGAATCACGACCACAGTTGTCATGCCTACTGACCTGGGAAGCAGAAAGAGCCAAAAAGGAAAAAGCAAAGAAATTAGGAAAAGTTCAATTTGCTTCATGAACTTCCACATGTCTCCTGGAAATATGCTCGTTTTCTCAGGGTCACAATGATGAAAACCAAAAGGATTTCACTGAGCAAACTTTCTCTAACTGAATATTTTACATAGACTGGTTTTGGAGATATGAAAAAGATTCATTTGATGTCATGTTTCACCAGAATCTGTAGAATATGCTGGCCATGCAATGTAAAAAAACAAAAAAATACTTGCTTGTACCTTAGCGGACTACAAGATGGACTAGAGCTCTGCTGATCACAGCAGGTGTTATCCAATAGCAGAGAGACAAATGCAATGCCAAAAGGTCTCTGAGGATCGCAGTTCCCAGGCACCAAAGGGGAGATTCCTACCCATTGGAAAGGGAATATGTCAACCAATGTTCCACCACAGGAACGATACCTAGTGTGATCATATGCAAGCTCCGTTACTGTCCAAAGACGTCTCAAGTACTCAATGCAAGTGCTGTTTCACACACCTACAATGTACGAATCACAAACTGGATCCCACAAACCAAAGCACAGACTGCCGTGATTAACACCACATTGACACACACAAACACATGAAGAACAAATAAACACTCCAATCACAAAGACAGAAAGCCAGAGAAGGCATTTTGTCAACTTCCACTTCCACTCCCACATGGAGGCCCCCAGTTCTCAAGAGGGAATGGACTCAGAGGGGCTCCCATCCGCTAAGGGGAGCAGCCCAGTTGGAGTAGACCTATTTCCCAGCCTGTGCAAGCTGGAGCCACTTACCCCCAAATGACATGAACTGTATACCGTTGCTCTGGACATGTCTCCAAGACAAGCAGCCTCGTGCTGTAGGGCAGCCACTGCATATCAGGGAGAATCCCTGCCAGTATCCTGGAGCCAAATGTACTCTGGCATGTGCTGGGAACTTTAAATGGGGATGCCCCTGATCGAGATCAACACACCATGGGCACACACCTCCTGGCTGGCTCGCTATAATTGGTAACCAAAGGCCAGGATGTGTGCCCGATGCACAGTGAGGCCTAGCAACAGCAAAACATTGGACTTTGGAGCCGAGAAATATTTGTTGTTGAGACATTCAAGGAAATGGGTAGCTTATGCCGGGTAATCCCCAACCTTGAAAGCTTTTAGCAAAGCCCTCTTAGAGGTAAGGTGATGGAGGGTTGTGGCTGTTCGTTGAAAACTTCTCCCTGTCCGATCCTTTGTTCCTGAGGACAGGTCATAGTCAGGTCTCAATGTTCCTATCAATCTCCAGCAAACAAATGTCACTCTCTGGGTGACAAGAAAGGGCAAGGTCCCAAGGCACAAGGCTCACCCTCTGAGGTCCAGACCCACCTAAGAGAAAGGGGTCCCTGGGAGGGGTGGTGGTCCTCCTGCCATGGAGGGTTTGTCCAGGAGCTGGTCTGGGTCCTCCCACCAGTGCCCACGCCTCCCAGAGGAGGCAGCTCTGCCTTGGTGGCTCCCTCAGGGCCAGGTCCCAGACCCTTGCTAGCTGTCATCACTGAGGGAGCCAGGTGCACATGACCCAACAGGTCTTAATGCTCCTCAGGCCACCCAAACAGTGGCGGTCAGGTACCCCAGACTGTGAGCCATACCCTTAGGGTCACAGTGGCTGTGTGTGGTAGAGGTTCAACACTGCCTCAAGGCCTGGTCTGGGCCAGTGGGCATTCATGGCCTTGGCTCTGGAGCCCTGCAGGACACACCCCCAGCCTGTTCTCTGGGCCCCCCATCACACCAGCTGGCCCAAGGCCGTGTGAGCAGAAGAATGCTGGGGAGAAGGCTGGCACTTGCCTCTTACCTCACGCTCCAGGTCTGAAGGGGCAGCACTCCACTGACTGCTGCCTAAAAAAGGGCCCCCACTAAAGATGGCTGACAGGCAGTGGCTTGCTTGGGGCAGGGGCCCACTACACTGCCCACCAATGGCTGAGCAGGGTGGTCACAGTGTCATTAGTGGTCTCCTGGTAACCATTGCCTGGTAACGGGGCAGTGGGTCACAGTGCACAGCAAGGGCTGCCTGGGAAGGGCTGCATTCAGCTGGCTATGGTACAATTCCCCCTTTTCTTTGGTCCTCTGCAACCCTGAGGAGAATATGTGGGTATGATTTGGATAGAGTGGTTAATCATAAACTCAGCAGCAGATCTCTTTTTTAGGGGACTTGCTTTCAACCTCCATTCCTGGTTCATCTTTTCCCAAGTCTTTCAGGGAATGGGGTGACGACCACTCTAGCTACATCCTGCTGCAGGAAAGCAAAGCCCTACAGTGCATCTGAGTTGGAAGCAATGCCACGGTGCAAGTCTTGATCCAAGTCTTATATAAACTTGTATAAGGAATCCAGGAGAATAAGCCTGAAAAGCAGCGTGAGGGTGGCACTCTGGGGGAGACGTTCTGGCAGGGAATCCAGACACGCAGAAGCAGAAGGGAAGAAATTGTTGTAAGTTGTTAGGAAGTTGAGGGGAAGAGCTTCCCTTAACGGGAGAACACAGATCAAAATCAGCATTATTGCAAAGCAAATCCATAAACGTTAGTAGCATATGCATCTGTTTACTCAGTTTGTCAAAACTGCATTGGTAAGAGTCTTCTTGAAGTTGAAGCACTTTGGGAAAGCCTCAGCCTAACTATCTGTTAGACACTTAAAGAGGCAAGGTTAAAGATCGGATGACAAGGGGTTGAGAAGGAAGCTTAATCAAGTGGCTCTCATGTAACCGTCAGCATGGCTGACCGATTATCCCAAGGCATACCTGCATTTCAGAAACTTTGTACCCTTTCTAGAATATCGACAGGTGTGCCATGTATCCATCCTGTGAAATTGGAAAAGCTTCTCCCCCATTTCACAATGTTTTCTCTGTAATTTCCATACCAGATATACGACTGAAATAGTCCTCCTTGAGTTGCCTTAAGGGCCCTGAAACTAATCCAAAGTTAACAAAATATTTTAAAACACCTGGTCCAATAAGCTCATCAGTCCTTTGAAGAGAATTCTTCTTTCTTCTCCAAAGTGAGAAGAGATCTTAAAAGCAAACAGAGATCCCTTAAAGGCAGGACAGTTCACATACCATGTTATTGAAAGCAGCATTCCAAGTAAATGTGTTCTCTTGGCAGAGGGGAACCCAATCCAGCCTTGAAAAAAACGTATTTTTAATAACAGTATCCATTTCCCGAAGTGGAGATTCGTTTCAGCCCAATGATGCATCAAATGTTGGTTTTTGGCTCAACACATTTATCGCACCTTCCTACTCTATCCTGAAATGTGTTCCTTTTCATGAGTTTCTTAGCTTTAATTACATATTTCGATTACAATCCTCAAGTCCTTAACACCTTCACTTAGTGAAAACCAAGAAGCAAGCAACTGTCAGCTGGATGTCATACCAGCATTTCTGATTGCAAACGGATGCTTTTGAGACCTTCTGCTAAGTAGGCAAAGGTAGGGAATCTTAGATGTGCCCAGCATCCAATGTTCCAATCCTCTATCCTCTTTGAAATGACCCGGAGAGTCAAGGAATGCTTGCCACTTAACTTGGTGAAGTTTCATGCTCCCCAAATCTAGAGAGGCCATTTAGAAAGACTTCAAGTGTCATCATTTCAACTTATGGTCCTTGCTGTCAAATTTGCAACAGATATAAGGTCTTTTTGGATCGCTAAGAAACCTAGGGACTGCAGAAGGTTTATACTTCAGAATGCAAGAAGCTTAAGGCAGCTTCCATACCAGATATCAGTTCAGTACTAGCTATTTGCCAGATCATCAGGACCTGAAATCCATGGAGGCCAATTCTCTCCAGAGGAGGAAGTATTGAATAGGTAAGTGCTTCCCTTTCAGTGAAATAGAGCTCATTTACACATCAACTCGGCAGTTGATGTCAATTGCCTTATCCCTCAAAGTGGCCCAAATCTGGAGAATGCACCTGAAAGGGGTGCGTTGGGGAAGCACATTTGAGTTTCCCAGAGCCACAACACTTTCACACAAAACAAACGCAAAAGTACATGCAAAAAAGAAACTCTCAGTCCTGAGGACCAAAGCAAAGGGTGAGGATGAACAACATCCTCAGTGTTTTCGAAGTACGTTCCCTCATTTTAACAACAAAATGACAAACAACATGCAATTTGAAAGATAGGGAATCACGACCACAGTTGTCATGCCTACTGACCTGGGAAGCAGAAAGAGCCAAAAAGGAAAAAGCAAAGAAATTAGGAAAAGTTCAATTTGCTTCATGAACTTCCACATGTCTCCTGGAAATATGCTCGTTTTCTCAGGGTCACAATGATGCAAACCAAAAGGATTTCACTGAGCAAACTTTCTCTAACTGAATATTTTACATAGACTGGTTTTGGAGATATGAAAATGATTCATTTGATGCCATGTTTCACCAGAATCTGTAGAATATGCTGGCCATGCAATGTAAAAAAAAAAAAAAATGCTTGTCCCTTAGCGGACTACAAGATGGACTAGAGCTCTGCTGATCACAGCAGGTGTTATCCAATAGCAGAGAGACAAATGCAATGCCAAAAGGTCTCTCAGGATCGCAGTTCCCAGGCACCAAAAGGGAGATTCCTACCCATTGGAAGGGGAATATGTCAACCAATGTCCCACCACAGCTGAAACACAACGCAGGAGGGAACGATACCTAGTGTGATCATATGCAAGCTCCGTTACTGACCAAAGCCGTCTCAAGTACCCAATGCAAGTGCTTTTTCACACACCTACAATGTACGAATCACAAACAGGATCCCACAAACCAAAGCACAGACTGCCGTGATTAACACCACATTGACACACACAAACACGTGAAGAACAAATAAACACTCCAATCACAAAGACAGAAAGCCAGAGAAGGCATTTTGTCAACTTCCACTTCCACTCCCACATGGAGGCCCCCAGTTCTCAAGAGGGAATGGACTCAGAGGGGCTCACATCCGCTAAGGGGAGCAGCCCAGTTGGAGTAGACCTATTTCCCAGCCTGTGCAAGCTGGAGCGACTTACCCCCAAATGACATGAACTGTATACCGTTGCTCTGGACATGTCTCCAAGACAAGCAGCCTCGTGCTGTAGGGCAGCCACTGCATATCAGGGAGAATCCCTGCCAGTATCCTGGAGCCAAATGTACTCTGGCATGTGCTGGGAACTATAAATGGCAATGCCCCTGATCGAGATCAACACACCATGGGCACAGACCTCCTGGCTGGCTCGCTATAATTGGTAACCAAAGGCCAGGATGTGTGCCCGACGCACAGTGAGGCCAAGCAACAGCAAAACATTGGACTTTGGAGCCGAGAAATATTTGTTGTTGAGACATTCAAGGAAATGGGTGGCTTATGCCGGGTAATCCCCAACCTTGAAAGCTTTTAGCAAAGCCCTCTTAGAGGTAAGGTGATGGAGGGGTGTGGCTGTTCATTGAAAACTTCTCCCTGTCCGATCCTTTGTTCTTGAGGACAGGTCATAGTCAGGTCTCAATGTTCCTATCAATCTCCAGCAAACAAATGTCACTCTCTGGGTGACAAGAAAGGGCTAGGTCCCAAGGCACAAGGCTCACCCTCTGAGGTCCAGACCCACCTAAGAGAAAGGGGTCCCTGGGAGGGGTGGTGGTCCTCCTGCCATGGAGGGTTTGTCCAGGAGCTGGCCTGGGTCCTCCCACCAGTGCCCACGCCTCCCAGAGGAGGCAGCTCTGCCTTGGTGGCTCCCTCAGGGCCAGGTCCCAGACCCTTGCTAGCTGTCATCACTGAGGGAGCTGGGTGCACATGACCCAACAAGTCTTAATGCTCCTCAGGCCACCCAAACAGTGGCGGTCAGGTACCCCAGACTGTGAGCCATACCCTTAGGGTCACAGTGGCGGTGTGTGGTAGAGGTTCAACACTGCCCCAAGGCCTGGTCTGGGCCAGTGGGCATTCATGGCCTTGGCTCTGGAGCCATGCAGGACACACCCCCAGCCTGTTCTCTGGGCCCCCCATCACACCAGCTGGCCCAAGGCCGTGTGAGCAGAAGAATGCTGGGGAGAAGGCTGGCACTTGCCTCTTACCTCACGCTCCAGGTCTGAAGGGGCAGCACTCCACTGACTGCTGCCTAAAAAAGGGCCCCCACTAAAGATGGCTGACAGACAGTGGCTTGCTTGGGGCAGGGGCCCACTACACTGCCCACCAATGGCTGAGCAGGGTGGTCACAGTGGCATTAGTGGTCTCCTGGGAACCATTGCCTGGTAACGGGGCAGTGGGTCACAGTGCACAGCAAGGGCTGCCTGGGAAGGGCTGCATTCAGCTGGCTATGGTACAATTCCCCCTTTTCTTTGGTCCTCTTCAACCCTGAGGAGAATATGTGGGTATGATTTGGATAGAGTGGTTAATCATAAACTCAGCAGCGGATCTCTGTTTTAGGGGACTTGCTTTCAACCTCCATTCCTGGTTCATCTTTTCCCAAGTCTTTCAGGGAATGGGGTGACGACCACTCTAGCTACGTCCTGATGCAGGAAAGCAAAGCCCTACAGTGCATTCTGAGTTGGAAGCAATGCCACGTTGCAAGGCTTGATCCAAGTCTTATATAAACTTGTATAAGGAATCCAGGAGAATAAGCCTGAAAAGCAGCGTGAGGGTGGCACTCTGGGGGAGACGTTCTGGCAGGGAATCCAGACACGCAGAAGCAGAAGGGAAGAAATTGTTGCAAGTTGTTAGGAAGTTGAGGGGAAGAGCTTCCCTTAACGGGAGAACACAGATCAAAATCAGCATTATTGCAAAGCAAATCCATAAACGTTAGTAGCATATGCATCTGTTTACTCAGTTTGTCAAAACTGCATTGGTAAGAGTCTTCTTGAAGTTGAAGCACTTTGGGAAAGCCTCAGCCTAACTATCTGTTAGACACTTAAAGAGGCAAGGTTAAAGATCGGATGACAAGGGGTTGAGAAGGAAGCTTAATCAAGTGGCTCTCATGTAACCGTCAGCATGGCTGACCGATTATCCCAAGGCATACCTGCATTTCAGAAACTTTGTACCCTTTCTAGAATATCGACAGGTGTGCCATGTATCCATCCTGTGTAATTGGAGAGGCTTCTCCCCCATTTCACAATGTTTTCTCTGTAATTTCCATACCAGATATACGACTGAAATAGTCCTCCTTGAGTTGCCTTAAGGGCCCTGCAACTAATCCAAAGTTAACAAACTATTTCAAAACACCTGGTCCAATAAGCTCATCAGTCCTTTGAAGAGAATTCTTCTTTCTTCTCCAAAGTGAGAAGAGATCTTAAAAGCAAATCGAGATCCCTTAAAGGCAGGACAGTTCACATACCATGGTATTGAAAGCAGCATTCCAAGTAAACGTGTTCTCTTGGCAGAGGGGAACCCAATCCAGCCTTGAAAAAAACGTATTTTTAATAACAGTATCCATTTCCCGAAGTGGAGATTCGTTTCAGCCCAATGATGCATCAAATGTTGTTTTTTGGCTCAACACATTTATCCCACCTTCCTACTCTATCCTGAAATGTGTTCCTTTTCATGAGTTTCTTAGCTTTAATTACATATTTCGATTACAATCCTCAAGTCCTTAACACCTTCACTTAGTGAAAACCAAGAAGCAAGCAATTGTCAGCTGGATGCCATACCAGCATTTCTGATTGCAAACGGATGCTTTTGAGACCTTCTGCTAAGTAGGCAAAGGTAGGGAATCTTAGATGTGCCCAGCATCCAATATTCCAATCCTCTATCCTCTTTGAAATGACCCGGAGAGTCAAGGAATGCTTGCCACTTAACTTGGTGAAGTTTCATGCTCCCCAAATCTAGAGAGGCCATTTAGAAAGACTTCAAGTGTCATCATTTCAACTTATGGTCCTTGCTGTCAAATTGGCAACAGATATAAGGTCTTTTTGGATCTCTAAGAAACCTAGGGACCGCAGAAGGTTTACACTTCAGAATGCAAGAAGCTTAAGGCAGCTTCCATACCAGATATCAGTTCAGTACTAGCTATTTGCCAGATCATCAGGACCTGAAATCCATGGAGGCCAATTCTCTCCAGAGGAGGAAGTATTGAATAGGTAAGTGCTTCCCTTTCAGTGAAATAGAGCTCATTTACACATCAACTCGGCAGTTGATGTCAATTGCCTTATCCCTCAAAGTGGCCCAAATCTGGAGAATGCACCTGAAAGGGGTGCATTGGGGAAGCACATTTGAGTTTCCCAGAGCCACAACACTTTCACACAAAACAAACGCAAAAGTACATGCAAAGAAGAAACTCTCAGTCCTGAGGACCAAAGCAAAGGGTGAGGATGAACAACATCCTCAGTGTTTTCGAACTACGTTCCCTCATTTTAACAACAAAACGACAAACAACATGCAAATTGAAAGATAGGGAATCACGACCACAGTTGTCATGCCTACTGACCTGGGAAGCAGAAAGAGCCAAAAAGGAAAAAGCAAAGAAATTAGGAAAAGTTCAATTTGCTTCATGAACTTCCACATGTCTCCTGGAAATATGCTCGTTTTCTCAGGGTCACAATGATGAAAACCAAAAGGATTTCACTGAGCAAACTTTCTCTAACTGAATATTTTACATAGACTGGTTTTGGAGATATGAAAAAGATTCATTTGATGTCATGTTTCACCAGAATCTGTAGAATATGCTGGCCATGCAATGTAAAAAAACAAAAAAATACTTGCTTGTACCTTAGCGGACTACAAGATGGACTAGAGCTCTGCTGATCACAGCAGGTGTTATCCAATAGCAGAGAGACAAATGCAATGCCAAAAGGTCTCTGAGGATCGCAGTTCCCAGGCACCAAAGGGGAGATTCCTACCCATTGGAAAGGGAATATGTCAACCAATGTTCCACC
The DNA here is from genome assembly GCF_030028045.1 of Hippopotamus amphibius kiboko. Classification (NCBI taxonomy): domain Eukaryota; kingdom Metazoa; phylum Chordata; class Mammalia; order Artiodactyla; family Hippopotamidae; genus Hippopotamus; species Hippopotamus amphibius. The sequence goes on from NC_080195.1 coordinate 46,411,697, forward strand.
ACAGGAACGATACCTAGTGTGATCATATGCAAGCTCCGTTACTGTCCAAAGACGTCTCAAGTACTCAATGCAAGTGCTGTTTCACACACCTACAATGTACGAATCACAAACTGGATCCCACAAACCAAAGCACAGACTGCCGTGATTAACACCACATTGACACACACAAACACATGAAGAACAAATAAACACTCCAATCACAAAGACAGAAAGCCAGAGAAGGCATTTTGTCAACTTCCACTTCCACTCCCACATGGAGGCCCCCAGTTCTCAAGAGGGAATGGACTCAGAGGGGCTCCCATCCGCTAAGGGGAGCAGCCCAGTTGGAGTAGACCTATTTCCCAGCCTGTGCAAGCTGGAGCCACTTACCCCCAAATGACATGAACTGTATACCGTTGCTCTGGACATGTCTCCAAGACAAGCAGCCTCGTGCTGTAGGGCAGCCACTGCATATCAGGGAGAATCCCTGCCAGTATCCTGGAGCCAAATGTACTCTGGCATGTGCTGGGAACTTTAAATGGGGATGCCCCTGATCGAGATCAACACACCATGGGCACACACCTCCTGGCTGGCTCGCTATAATTGGTAACCAAAGGCCAGGATGTGTGCCCGATGCACAGTGAGGCCTAGCAACAGCAAAACATTGGACTTTGGAGCCGAGAAATATTTGTTGTTGAGACATTCAAGGAAATGGGTAGCTTATGCCGGGTAATCCCCAACCTTGAAAGCTTTTAGCAAAGCCCTCTTAGAGGTAAGGTGATGGAGGGTTGTGGCTGTTCGTTGAAAACTTCTCCCTGTCCGATCCTTTGTTCCTGAGGACAGGTCATAGTCAGGTCTCAATGTTCCTATCAATCTCCAGCAAACAAATGTCACTCTCTGGGTGACAAGAAAGGGCAAGGTCCCAAGGCACAAGGCTCACCCTCTGAGGTCCAGACCCACCTAAGAGAAAGGGGTCCCTGGGAGGGGTGGTGGTCCTCCTGCCATGGAGGGTTTGTCCAGGAGCTGGTCTGGGTCCTCCCACCAGTGCCCACGCCTCCCAGAGGAGGCAGCTCTGCCTTGGTGGCTCCCTCAGGGCCAGGTCCCAGACCCTTGCTAGCTGTCATCACTGAGGGAGCCAGGTGCACATGACCCAACAGGTCTTAATGCTCCTCAGGCCACCCAAACAGTGGCGGTCAGGTACCCCAGACTGTGAGCCATACCCTTAGGGTCACAGTGGCTGTGTGTGGTAGAGGTTCAACACTGCCTCAAGGCCTGGTCTGGGCCAGTGGGCATTCATGGCCTTGGCTCTGGAGCCCTGCAGGACACACCCCCAGCCTGTTCTCTGGGCCCCCCATCACACCAGCTGGCCCAAGGCCGTGTGAGCAGAAGAATGCTGGGGAGAAGGCTGGCACTTGCCTCTTACCTCACGCTCCAGGTCTGAAGGGGCAGCACTCCACTGACTGCTGCCTAAAAAAGGGCCCCCACTAAAGATGGCTGACAGGCAGTGGCTTGCTTGGGGCAGGGGCCCACTACACTGCCCACCAATGGCTGAGCAGGGTGGTCACAGTGTCATTAGTGGTCTCCTGGTAACCATTGCCTGGTAACGGGGCAGTGGGTCACAGTGCACAGCAAGGGCTGCCTGGGAAGGGCTGCATTCAGCTGGCTATGGTACAATTCCCCCTTTTCTTTGGTCCTCTGCAACCCTGAGGAGAATATGTGGGTATGATTTGGATAGAGTGGTTAATCATAAACTCAGCAGCAGATCTCTGTTTTAGGGGACTTGCTTTCAACCTCCATTCCTGGTTCATCTTTTCCCAAGTCTTTCAGGGAATGGGGTGACGACCACTCTAGCTACATCCTGCTGCAGGAAAGCAAAGCCCTACAGTGCATCTGAGTTGGAAGCAATGCCACGTTGCAAGGCTTGATCCAAGTCTTATATAAACTTGTATAAGGAATCCAGGAGAATAAGCCTGAAAAGCAGCGTGAGGGTGGCACTCTGGGGGAGACGTTCTGGCAGGGAATCCAGACACGCAGAAGCAGAAGGGAAGAAATTGTTGTAAGTTGTTAGGAAGTTGAGGGGAAGAGCTTCCCTTAACGGGAGAACACAGATCAAAATCAGCATTATTGCAAAGCAAATCCATAAACGTTAGTAGCATATGCATCTGTTTACTCAGTTTGTCAAAACTGCATTGGTAAGAGTCTTCTTGAAGTTGAAGCACTTTGGGAAAGCCTCAGCCTAACTATCTGTTAGACACTTAAAGAGGCAAGGTTAAAGATCGGATGACAAGGGGTTGAGAAGGAAGCTTAATCAAGTGGCTCTCATGTAACCGTCAGCATGGCTGACCGATTATCCCAAGGCATACCTGCATTTCAGAAACTTTGTACCCTTTCTAGAATATCGACAGGTGTGCCATGTATCCATCCTGTGAAATTGGAAAAGCTTCTCCCCCATTTCACAATGTTTTCTCTGTAATTTCCATACCAGATATACGACTGAAATAGTCCTCCTTGAGTTGCCTTAAGGGCCCTGAAACTAATCCAAAGTTAACAAAATATTTTAAAACACCTGGTCCAATAAGCTCATCAGTCCTTTGAAGAGAATTCTTCTTTCTTCTCCAAAGTGAGAAGAGATCTTAAAAGCAAACAGAGATCCCTTAAAGGCAGGACAGTTCACATACCATGTTATTGAAAGCAGCATTCCAAGTAAATGTGTTCTCTTGGCAGAGGGGAACCCAATCCAGCCTTGAAAAAAACGTATTTTTAATAACAGTATCCATTTCCCGAAGTGGAGATTCGTTTCAGCCCAATGATGCATCAAATGTTGGTTTTTGGCTCAACACATTTATCGCACCTTCCTACTCTATCCTGAAATGTGTTCCTTTTCATGAGTTTCTTAGCTTTAATTACATATTTCGATTACAATCCTCAAGTCCTTAACACCTTCACTTAGTGAAAACCAAGAAGCAAGCAACTGTCAGCTGGATGTCATACCAGCATTTCTGATTGCAAACGGATGCTTTTGAGACCTTCTGCTAAGTAGGCAAAGGTAGGGAATCTTAGATGTGCCCAGCATCCAATGTTCCAATCCTCTATCCTCTTTGAAATGACCCGGAGAGTCAAGGAATGCTTGCCACTTAACTTGGTGAAGTTTCATGCTCCCCAAATCTAGAGAGGCCATTTAGAAAGACTTCAAGTGTCATCATTTCAACTTATGGTCCTTGCTGTCAAATTTGCAACAGATATAAGGTCTTTTTGGATCGCTAAGAAACCTAGGGACTGCAGAAGGTTTATACTTCAGAATGCAAGAAGCTTAAGGCAGCTTCCATACCAGATATCAGTTCAGTACTAGCTATTTGCCAGATCATCAGGACCTGAAATCCATGGAGGCCAATTCTCTCCAGAGGAGGAAGTATTGAATAGGTAAGTGCTTCCCTTTCAGTGAAATAGAGCTCATTTACACATCAACTCGGCAGTTGATGTCAATTGCCTTATCCCTAAAAGTGGCCCAAATCTGGAGAATGCACCTGAAAGGGGTGCGTTGGGGAAGCACATTTGAGTTTCCCAGAGCCACAACACTTTCACACAAAACAAACGCAAAAGTACATGCAAAAAAGAAACTCTCAGTCCTGAGGACCAAAGCAAAGGGTGAGGATGAACAACATCCTCAGTGTTTTCGAAGTACGTTCCCTCATTTTAACAACAAAATGACAAACAACATGCAATTTGAAAGATAGGGAATCACGACCACAGTTGTCATGCCTACTGACCTGGGAAGCAGAAAGAGCCAAAAAGGAAAAAGCAAAGAAATTAGGAAAAGTTCAATTTGCTTCATGAACTTCCACATGTCTCCTGGAAATATGCTCGTTTTCTCAGGGTCACAATGATGCAAACCAAAAGGATTTCACTGAGCAAACTTTCTCTAACTGAATATTTTACATAGACTGGTTTTGGAGATATGAAAATGATTCATTTGATGCCATGTTTCACCAGAATCTGTAGAATATGCTGGCCATGCAATGTAAAAAAAAAAAAAAATGCTTGTCCCTTAGCGGACTACAAGATGGACTAGAGCTCTGCTGATCACAGCAGGTGTTATCCAATAGCAGAGAGACAAATGCAATGCCAAAAGGTCTCTCAGGATCGCAGTTCCCAGGCACCAAAAGGGAGATTCCTACCCATTGGAAGGGGAATATGTCAACCAATGTCCCACCACAGCTGAAACACAACGCAGGAGGGAACGATACCTAGTGTGATCATATGCAAGCTCCGTTACTGACCAAAGCCGTCTCAAGTACCCAATGCAAGTGCTTTTTCACACACCTACAATGTACGAATCACAAACAGGATCCCACAAACCAAAGCACAGACTGCCGTGATTAACACCACATTGACACACACAAACACGTGAAGAACAAATAAACACTCCAATCACAAAGACAGAAAGCCAGAGAAGGCATTTTGTCAACTTCCACTTCCACTCCCACATGGAGGCCCCCAGTTCTCAAGAGGGAATGGACTCAGAGGGGCTCCCATCCGCTAAGGGGAGCAGCCCAGTTGGAGTGGACCTATTTCCCAGCCTGTGCAAGCTGGAGCGACTTACCCCCAAATGACATGAACTGTATACCGTTGCTCTGGACATGTCTCCAAGACAAGCAGCCTCGTGCTGTAGGGCAGCCACTGCATATCAGGGAGAATCCCTGCTAGTATCCTGGAGCCAAATGTACTCTGGCATGTGCTGGGAACTATAAATGGGGATGCCCCTGATCGAGATCAACACACCATGGGCACAGACCTCCTGGCTGGCTCGCTATAATTGGTAACCAAAGGCCAGGATGTGTGCCCGACGCACAGTGAGGCCAAGCAACAGCAAAACATTGGACTTTGGAGCCGAGAAATATTTGTTGTTGAGACATTCAAGGAAATGGGTGGCTTATGCCGGGTAATCCCCAACCTTGAAAGCTTTTAGCAAAGCCCTCTTAGAGGTAAGGTGATGGAGGGGTGTGGCTGTTCGTTGAAAACTTCTCCCTGTCCGATCCTTTGTTCTTGAGGACAGGTCATAGTCAGGTCTCAATGTTCCTATCAATCTCCAGCAAACAAATGTCACTCTCTGGGTGACAAGAAAGGGCTAGGTCCCAAGGCACAAGGCTCACCCTCTGAGGTCCAGACCCACCTAAGAGAAAGGGGTCCCTGGGAGGGGTGGTGGTCCTCCTGCCATGGAGGGTTTGTCCAGGAGCTGGCCTGGGTCCTCCCACCAGTGCCCACGCCTCCCAGAGGAGGCAGCTCTGCCTTGGTGGCTCCCTCAGGGCCAGGTCCCAGACCCTTGCTAGCTGTCATCACTGAGGGAGCTGGGTGCACATGACCCAACAAGTCTTAATGCTCCTCAGGCCACCCAAACAGTGGCGGTCAGGTACCCCAGACTGTGAGCCATACCCTTAGGGTCACAGTGGCGGTGTGTGGTAGAGGTTCAACACTGCCCCAAGGCCTGGTCTGGGCCAGTGGGCATTCATGGCCTTGGCTCTGGAGCCATGCAGGACACACCCCCAGCCTGTTCTCTGGGCCCCCCATCACACCAGCTGGCCCAAGGCCGTGTGAGCAGAAGAATGCTGGGGAGAAGGCTGGCACTTGCCTCTTACCTCACGCTCCAGGTCTGAAGGGGCAGCACTCCACTGACTGCTGCCTAAAAAAGGGCCCCCACTAAAGATGGCTGACAGACAGTGGCTTGCTTCGGGCAGGGGCCCACTACACTGCCCACCAATGGCTGAGCAGGGTGGTCACAGTGGCATTAGTGGTCTCCTGGGAACCATTGCCTGGTAACGGGGCAGTGGGTCACAGTGCACAGCAAGGGCTGCCTGGGAAGGGCTGCATTCAGCTGGCTATGGTACAATTCCCCCTTTTCTTTGGTCCTCTTCAACCCTGAGGAGAATATGTGGGTATGATTTGGATAGAGTGGTTAATCATAAACTCAGCAGCGGATCTCTGTTTTAGGGGACTTGCTTTCAACCTCCATTCCTGGTTCATCTTTTCCCAAGTCTTTCAGGGAATGGGGTGACGACCACTCTAGCTACGTCCTGATGCAGGAAAGCAAAGCCCTACAGTGCATTCTGAGTTGGAAGCAATGCCACGTTGCAAGGCTTGATCCAAGTCTTATATAAACTTGTATAAGGAATCCAGGAGAATAAGCCTGAAAAGCAGCGTGAGGGTGGCACTCTGGGGGAGACGTTCTGGCAGGGAATCCAGACACGCAGAAGCAGAAGGGAAGAAATTGTTGCAAGTTGTTAGGAAGTTGAGGGGAAGAGCTTCCCTTAACGGGAGAACACAGATCAAAATCAGCATTATTGCAAAGCAAATCCATAAACGTTAGTAGCATATGCATCTGTTTACTCAGTTTGTCAAAACTGCATTGGTAAGAGTCTTCTTGAAGTTGAAGCACTTTGGGAAAGCCTCAGCCTAACTATCTGTTAGACACTTAAAGAGGCAAGGTTAAAGATCGGATGACAAGGGGTTGAGAAGGAAGCTTAATCAAGTGGCTCTCATGTAACCGTCAGCATGGCTGACCGATTATCCCAAGGCATACCTGCATTTCAGAAACTTTGTACCCTTTCTAGAATATCGACAGGTGTGCCATGTATCCATCCTGTGTAATTGGAGAGGCTTCTCCCCCATGTCACAATGTTTTCTCTGTAATTTCCATACCAGATATACGACTGAAATAGTCCTCCTTGAGTTGCCTTAAGGGCCCTGCAACTAATCCAAAGTTAACAAAATATTTCAAAACACCTGGTCCAATAAGCTCATCAGTCCTTTGAAGAGAATTCTTCTTTCTTCTCCAAAGTGAGAAGAGATCTTAAAAGCAAATAGAGATCCCTTAAAGGCAGGACACTTCACATACCATGTTATTGAAAGCAGCATTCCAAGTAAACATGTTCTCTTGGCAGAGGGGAACACAATCCAGCCTTGAAAAAAACGTATTTTTAATAACAGTATCCATTTCCCAAAGTGGAGATTTGTTTCAGCCCAATGATGCATCAAATGTTGGTTTTTGGCTCAACACATTTATCGCACCTTCCTACTCTATCCTGAAATGTGTTCCTTTTCATGAGTTTCTTAGCTTTAATTACATATTTCGATTACAATCCTCAAGTCCTTAACACCTTCACTTAGTGAAAACCAAGAAGCAAGCAACTGTCAGCTGGATGTCATACCAGCATTTCTGATTGCAAACGGATGCTTTTGAGACCTTCTGCTAAGTAGGCAAAGGTAGGGAATCTTAGATGTGCCCAGCATCCAATGTTCCAACCCTCTATCCTCTTTGAAATGACCCGGAGAGTCAAGGAATGCTTGCCACTTAACTTGGTGAAGTTTCATGCTCCCCAACTCTAGAGAGGCCATTTAGAAAGACTTCAAGTGTCATCATTTCAACTTATGGTCCTTGCTGTCAAATTTGCAACAGATATAAGGTCTTTTTGGATCGCTAAGAAACCTAGGGACTGCAGAAGGTTTATACTTCAGAATGCAAGAAGCTTAAGGCAGCTTCCATACCAGATATCAGTTCAGTACTAGCTATTTGCCAGATCATCAGGACCTGAAATCCATGGAGGCCAATTCTCTCCAGAGGAGGAAGTATTGAATAGGTAAGTGCTTCCCTTTCAGTGAAATAGAGCTCATTTACACATCAACTCGGCAGTTGATGTCAATTGCCTTATCCCTAAAAGTGGCCCAAATCTGGAGAATGCACCTGAAAGGGGTGCGTTGGGGAAGCACATTTGAGTTTCCCAGAGCCACAACACTTTCACACAAAACAAACGCAAAAGTACATGCAAAAAAGAAACTCTCAGTCCTGAGGACCAAAGCAAAGGGTGAGGATGAACAACATCCTCAGTGTTTTCGAAGTACGTTCCCTCATTTTAACAACAAAATGACAAACAACATGCAAATTGAAAGATAGGGAATCAGGACCACAGTTGTCATGCCTACTGACCTGGGAAGCAGAAAGAGCCAAAAAGGAAAAAGCAAAGAAATTAGGAAAAGTTCAATTTGCTTCATTAACTTCCACATGTCTCCTGGAAATATGCTCGTTTTCTCAGGGTCACAATGATGAAAACCAAAAGGATTTCACTGAGCAAACTTTCTCTAACTGAATATTTTACATAGACTGGTTTTGGAGATATGAAAATGATTCATTTGATGCCATGTTTCACCAGAATCTGTAGAATATGCTGGCCATGCAATGTAAAAAAAAAAAAATGCTTGTCCCTTAGCGGACTACAAGATGGACTAGAGCTCTGCTGATCACAGCAGGTGTTATCCAATAGCAGAGAGACAAATGCAATGCCAAAAGGTCTCTCAGGATCACAGTTCCCAGGCACCAAAAGGGAGATTCCTACCCATTGGAAGGGGAATATGTCAACCAATGTTCCACCACAGCTGAAACACAACGCAGGAGGGAACGATACCTAGTGTGATCATATGCAAGCTCCGTTACTGACCAAAGCCGTCTCAAGTACCCAATGCAAGTGCTTTTTCACACACCTACAATGTACGAATCACAAACAGGATCCCACAAACCAAAGCACAGACTGCCGTGATTAACACCACATTGACACACAGAAACACGTGAAGAACAAATAAACACTCCAATCACAAAGACAGAAAGCCAGAGAAGGCATTTTGTCAACTTCCACTTCCACTCCCACATGGAGGCCCCCAGTTCTCAAGAGGGAATGGACTCAGAGGGGCTCCCATCCGCTAAGGGGAGCAGCCCAGTTGGAGTAGACCTATTTCCCAGCCTGTGCAAGCTGAAGCGACTTACCCCCAAATGACATGAACTGTATACCGTTGCTCTGGACATGTCTCCAAGACAAGCAGCCTCGTGCTGTAGGGCAGCCACTGCATATCAGGGAGAATCCCTGCCAGTATCCTGGAGCCAAATGTACTCTGGCATGTGCTGGGAACTATAAATGGCGATGCCCCTGATCGAGATCAACACACCATGGGCACAGACCTCCTGGCTGGCTCGCTATAATTGGTAACCAAAGGCCAGGATGTGTGCCCGACGCACAGTGAGGCCAAGCAACAGCAAAACATTGGACTTTGGAGCCGAGAAATATTTGTTGTTGAGACATTCAAGGAAATGGGTGGCTTATGCCGGGTAATCCCCAACCTTGAAAGCTTTTAGCAAAGCCCTCTTAGAGGTAAGGTGATGGAGGGGTGTGGCTGTTCGTTGAAAACTTCTCCCTGTCCGATCCTTTGTTCTTGAGGACAGGTCATAGTCAGGTCTCAATGTTCCTATCAATCTCCAGCAATCAAATGTCACTCTCTGGGTGACAAGAAAGGGCAAGGTCCCAAGGCACAAGGCTCACCCTCTGAGGTCCAGACCCACCTAAGAGAAAGGGGTCCCTGGGAGGGGTGGTGGTCCTCCTGCCATGGAGGGTTTGTCCAGGAGCTGGCCTGGGTCCTCCCACCAGTGCCCACGCCTCCCAGAGGAGGCAGCTCTGCCTTGGTGGCTCCCTCAGGGCCAGGTCCCAGACCCTTGCTGGCTGTCATCACTGAGGGAGCTGGGTGCACATGACCCAACAAGTCTTAATGCTCCTCAGGCCACCCAAACAGTGGTGGTCAGGTACCCCAGACTGTGAGCCATACCCTTAGGGTCACAGTGGCGGTGTGTGGTAGAGGTTCAACACTGCCCCAAGGCCTGGTCTGGGCCAGTGGGCATTCATGGCCTTGGCTCTGGAGCCATGCAGGACACACCCCCAGCCTGTTCTCTGGGCCCCCCATCACACCAGCTGGCCCAAGGCCGTGTGAGCAGAAGAATGCTGGGGAGAAGGCTGGCACTTGCCTCTTACCTCACGCTCCAGGTCTGAAGGGGCAGCACTCCACTGACTGCTGCCTAAAAAAGGGCCCCCACTAAAGATGGCTGACAGACAGTGGCTTGCTTGGGGCAGGGGCCCACTACACTGCCCACCAATGGCTGAGCAGGGTGGTCACAGTGGCATTAGTGGTCTCCTGGGAACCATTGCCTGGTAACGGGGCAGTGGGTCACAGTGCACAGCAAGGGCTGCCTGGGAAGGGCTGCATTCAGCTGGCTATGGTACAATTCCCCCTTTTCTTTGGTCCTCTTCAACCCTGAGGAGAATATGCGGGTATGATTTGGATAGAGTGGTTAATCATAAACTCAGCAGCGGATCTCTGTTTTAGGGGACTTGCTTTCAACCTCCATTCCTGCTTCATCTTTTCCCAAGTCTTTCAGGGAATGGGGTGACGACCACTCTAGCTACGTCCTGATGCAGGAAAGCAAAGCCCTACAGTGCATTCTGAGTTGGAAGCAATGCCACGTTGCAAGGCTTGATCCAAGTCTTATATAAACTTGTATAAGGAATCCAGGAGAATAAGCCTGAAAAGCAGCGTGAGGGTGGCACTCTGGGGGAGACGTTCTGGCAGGGAATCCAGACACGCAGAAGCAGAAGGGAAGAAATTGTTGCAAGTTGTTAGGAAGTTGAGGGGAAGAGCTTCCCTTAACGGGAGAACACAGATCAAAATCAGCATTATTGCAAAGCAAATCCATAAACGTTAGTAGCATATGCATCTGTTTACTCAGTTTGTCAAAACTGCATTGGTAAGAGTCTTCTTGAAGTTGAAGCACTTTGGGAAAGCCTCAGCCTAACTATCTGTTAGACACTTAAAGAGGCAAGGTTAAAGATCGGATGACAAGGGGTTGCGAAGGAAGCTTAATCAAGTGGCTCTCATGTAACCGTCAGCATGGCTGACCGATTATCCCAAGGCATACCTGCATTTCAGAAACTTTGTACCCTTTCTAGAATATCGACAGGTGTGCCATGTATCCATCCTGTGTAATTGGAGAGGCTTCTCCCCCATTTCACAATGTTTTCTCTGTAATTTCCATACCAGATATACGACTGAAATAGTCATCCTTGAGTTGCCTTAAGGGCCCTGCAACTAATCCAAAGTTAACAAAATATTTCAAAACACCTGGTCCAATAAGCTCATCAGTCCTTTGAAGAGAATTCTTCTTTCTTCTCCAAAGTGAGAAGAGATCTTAAAAGCAAATAGAGATCCCTTAAAGGCAGGACAGGTCACATACCATGTTATTGAAAGCAGCATTCCAAGTAAACGTGTTCTCTTGGCAGAGGGGAACCCAATCCAGCCTTGAAAAAAACGTATTTTTAATAACAGTATCCATTTCCCGAAGTGGAGATTCGTTTCAGCCCAATGATGCATCAAATGTTGGTTTTTGGCTCAACACATTTATCCCACCTTCCTACTCTATCCTGAAATGTGTTCCTTTTCATGAGTTTCTTAGCTTTAATTACATATTTCGATTACAATCCTCAAGTCCTTAACACCTTCACTTAGTGAAAACCAAGAAGCAAGCAACTGTCAGCTGGATGTCATACCAGCATTTCTGATTGCAAACGGATGCTTTTGAGACCTTCTGCTAAGTAGGCAAAGGTAGGGAATCTTAGATGTGCCCAGCATCCAATGTTTCAACCCTCTATCCTCTTTGAAATGACCCGGAGAGTCAAGGAATGCTTGCCACTTAACTTGGTGAAGTTTCATGCTCCCCAACTCTAGAGAGGCCATTTAGAAAGACTTCAAGTGTCATCATTTCAACTTATGGTCCTTGCTGTCAAATTTGCAACAGATATAAGGTCTTTTTGGATCGCTAAGAAACCTAGGGACTGCAGAAGGTTTATACTTCAGAATGCAAGAAGCTTAAGGCAGCTTCCATACCAGATATCAGTTCAGTACTAGCTATTTGCCAGATCATCAGGACCTGAAATCCATGGAGGCCAATTCTCTCCAGAGGAGGAAGTATTGAATAGGTAAGTGCTTCCCTTTCAGTGAAATAGAGCTCATTTACACATCAACTCGGCAGTTGATGTCAATTGCCTTATCCCTAAAAGTGGCCCAAATCTGGAGAATGCACCTGAAAGGGGTGCGTTGGGGAAGCACATTTGAGTTTCCCAGAGCCACAACACTTTCACACAAAACAAACGCAAAAGTACATGCAAAAAAGAAACTCTCAGTCCTGAGGACCAAAGCAAAGGGTGAGGATGAACAACATCCTCAGTGTTTTCGAAGTACGTTCCCTCATTTTAACAACAAAATGACAAACAACATGCAAATTGAAAGATAGGGAATCACGACCACAGTTGTCATGCCTACTGACCTGGGAAGCAGAAAGAGCCAAAAAGGAAAAAGCAAAGAAATTAGGAAAAGTTCAATTTGCTTCATTAACTTCCACATGTCTCCTGGAAATATGCTCGTTTTCTCAGGGTCACAATGATGAAAACCAAAAGGATTTCACTGAGCAAACTTTCTCTAACTGAATATTTTACATAGACTGGTTTTGGAGATATGAAAAAGATTCATTTGATGTCATGTTTCACCAGAATCTGTAGAATATGCTGGCCATGCAATGTAAAAAAAAAAAAAATGCTTGTCCCTTAGCGGACTACAAGATGGACTAGAGCTCTGCTGATCACAGCAGGTGTTATCCAATAGCAGAGAGACAAATGCAATGCCAAAAGGTCTCTCAGGATCGCAGTTCCCAGGCACCAAAAGGGAGATTCCTACCCATTGGAAGGGGAATATGTCAACCAATGTTCCACCACAGCTGAAACACAACGCAGGAGGGAACGATACCTAGTGTGATCATATGCAAGCTCCGTTACTGACCAAAGCCGTCTCAAGTACCCAATGCAAGTGCTTTTTCACACACCTACAATGTACGAATCACAAACAGGATCCCACAAACCAAAGCACAGACTGCCGTGATTAACACCACATTGACACACACAAACACATGAAGAACAAATAAACACTCCAATCACAAAGACCGAAAGCCAGAGAAGGCATTTTGTCAACTTCCACTTCCACTCCCACATGGAGGCCCCCAGTTCTCAAGAGGGAATGGACTCAGAGGGGCTCACATCCGCTAAGGGGAGCAGCCCAGTTGAAGTAGACCTATTTCCCAGCCTGTGCAAGCTGGAGCGACTTACCCCCAAATGACATGAACTGTATACCGTTGCTCTGGACATGTCTCCAAGACAAGCAGCCTCGTGCTGTAGGGCAGCCACTGCATATCAGGGAGAATCCCTGCCAGTATCCTGGAACCAAATGTACTCTGGCATGTGCTGGGAACTATAAATGGCGATGCCCCTGATCGAGATCAACACACCATGGGCACAGACCTCCTGGCTGGCTCGCTATAATTGGTAACCAAAGGCCAGGATGTGTGCCCGACGCACAGTGATGCCAAGCAACAGCAAAACATTGGACTTTGGAGCCGAGAAATATTTGTTGTTGAGACATTCAAGGAAATGGGTGGCTTATGCCGGGTAATCCCCAACCTTGAAAGCTTTTAGCAAAGCCCTCTTAGAGGTAAGGTGATGGAGGGGTGTGGCTGTTCGTTGAAAACTTCTCCCTGTCCGATCCTTTGTTCTTGAGGACAGGTCATAGTCAGGTCTCAATGTTCCTATCAATCTCCAGCAAACAAATGTCACTCTCTGGGTGACAAGAAAGGGCAAGGTCCCAAGGCACAAGGCTCACCCTCTGAGGTCCAGACCCACCTAAGAGAAAGGGGTCCCTGGGAGGGGTGGTGGTCCTCCTGCCATGGAGGGTTTGTCCAGGAGCTGGTCTGTGTCCTCCCACCCGTGCCCATGCCTCCCAGAGGAGGCAGCTCTGCCTTGGTGGCTCCCTCAGGGCCAGGTCCAAGACCCTTGCTGGCTGTCATCACTGAGGGAGCCGGGTGCACATGACCCAACAGGTCTTATTGCTCCTCAGGCCACCCAAACAGTGGCGGTCAGGTACCCCAGACTGTAAGCCATACCCTTAGGGTCACAGTGGCGGTGTGTGGTAGAGGTTCAACACTGCCTCAAGGCCTGGTCTGGGACAGTGGGCATTCATGGCCTTGGCTCTGGAGCCCTGCAGGACACACCCCCAGCCTGTTCTCTGGGCCCCCCATCACACCAGCTGGCCCAAGGCCGTGTGAGCAGAAGAATGCTGGGGAGAAGGCTGGCACTTGCCTCTTACCTCACGCTCCAGGTCTGAAGGGGCAGCACTCCACTGACTGCTGCCTAAAAAATGGCCCCCACTAAAGATGGCTGACAGACAGTGGCTTGCTTGGGGCAGGGGCCCACTACACTGCCCACCAATGGCTGAGCAGGGTGGTCACAGTGGCATTAGTGGTCTCCTGGTAACCATTGCCTGGTAACGGGGCAGTGGGTCACAGTGCACAGCAAGGGCTGCATGGGAAGGGCTGCATTCAGCTGGCTATGGTACAATTCCCCCTTTTCTTTTGTCCTCTGCAACCCTGAGGAGAATATGTGGGTATGATTTGGATAGAGTGGTTAATCATAAACTCAGCAGCGGATCTCTGTTTTAGGGGACTTGCTTTCAACCTCCATTCCTGGTTCATCTTTTCCCAAGTCTTTCAGGGAATGGGGTGACCACCACTCTAGCTACGTCCTGATGCACGAAAGCAAAGCCCTACAGTGCATTCTGAGTTGGAAGCAATGCCACGTTGCAAGTCTTCATCCAAGTCTTATATAAACTTGTATAAGGAATCCAGGAGAATAAGCCTGAAAAGCAGCGTGAGGGTGGCACTCTGGGGGAGACGTTCTGGCAGGTAATCCAGACACGCAGAAGCAGAAGGGAAGAAATTGTTGTAAGTTGTTAGGAAGTTGAGGGGAAGAGCTTCCCTTAACGGGAGAACACAGATCAAAATCAGCATTATTGCAAAGCAAATCCATAAACGTTAGTAGCATATGCATCTGTTTACTCAGTTTGTCAAAACTGCATTGGTAAGAGTCTTCTTGAAGTTGAAGCACTTTGGGAAAGCCTCAGCCTAACTATCTGTTAGACACTTAAAGAGGCATGGTTAAAGATCGGATGACAAGGGGTTGAGAAGGAAGCTTAATCAAGTGGCTCTCATGTAACCGTCAGCATGGCTGACCGATTATCCCAAGGCATACCTGCATTTCAGAAACTTTGTACCCTTTCTAGAATATCGACAGGTGTGCCATGTATCCATCCTGTGTAATTGGAGAAGCTTCTCCCCCATTTCACAATGTTTTCTCTGTAATTTCCATACCAGATATACGACTGAAATAGTCCTCCTTGAGTTGCCTTAAGGGCCCCGCAACTAATCCAAAGTTAACAAACTATTTCAAAACACCTGGTCCAATAAGCTCATCAGTCCTTTGAAGAGAATTCCTCTTTCTTCTCCAAAGTGAGAAGAGATCTTAAAAGCAAATAGAGATCCCTTAAAGCAGGACAGTTCACATACCATGGTATTGAATGCAGCGTTCCAAGTAAACGTGTTCTCTTGGCAGAGGGGAACCCAATCCAGCCTTGAGAAAAACGTATTTTTAATAACAGTATCCATTTCCCGAGGTGGAGTTTCGTTTCAGCCCAATGATGCATCAAATGTTGGTTTTTGGCTCAACACATTTATCCCACCTTCCTACTCTATCCTGAAATGTGTTCCTTTTCATGAGTTTCTTAGCTTTAATTACATATTTCGATTACAATCCTCAAGTCCTTAACACCTTCACTTACTGAAAACCAAGAAGCAAGCAATTGTCAGCTGGATGTCATACCAGCATTTCTGATTGCAAGCGGATGCTTTTGAGACCTTCTGCTAAGTAGGCAAAGGTAGGGAATCTTAGATGTGCCCAGCATCCAATGTTCCAATCCTCTATCCTCTTTGAAAAGACCCAGAGATTCAAGGAATGCTTGCCACTTAACTTGGTGAAGTTTCATGCTACCCAAATCTAGAGAGGCCATTTAGAAAGACTTCAAGTGTCATCATTTCAACTTATGGTCCTTGCTGTCAAATTTGCAACAGATATAAGGTCTTTTTGGATCTCTAAGAAACCTAGGGACCGCAGAAGGTTTACACTTCAGAATGCAAGAAGCTTAAGGCAGCTTCCATACCAGATATCAGTTCAGTACTAGCTATTTGCCAGATCATCAGGACCTGAAATCCATGGAGGCCAATTCTCTCCAGAAGAGGAAGTATTGAATAGGTAAGTGCTTCCCTTTCAGTGAAATAGAGCTCATTTACACATTAACTCGGCAGTTGATGTCAATTGCCTAATCCCTAAAAGTGGCCCAAATCTGGAGAATGCACCTGAAAGGGGTGCGTTGGGGAAGCACATTTGAGTTTCCCAGAGCCACAACACTTTCACACAAAACAAACGCAAAAGTACATGCAAAAAAGAAACTCTCAGTCCTGACGACCAAAGCAAAGGGTGAGGATGAACAACATCCTCAGTGTTTTCGAACTACATTCCCTCAATTTAACAACAAAATGACAAACAACATGCAAATTTAAAGATAGGGAATCACGACCACAGTTGTCATGCCTACTGACCTGGGAAGCAGAAAGAGCCAAAAAGGAAAAAGCAAAGAAATTAGGAAAAGTTCAATTTGCTTCATGAACTTCCACATGTCTCCTGGAAATATGCTCATTTTCTCAGGGTCACAATGATGAAAACCAAAAGGATTTCACTGAGCAAACTTTCTCTAACTGAATATTTTACATAGACTGGTTTCGGAGATATGAAAATGATTCATTTGATGCCATGTTTCACCAGAATCTGTAGAATATGCTGGCCATGCAATGTAAAAAAACAAAAAAATACTTGCTTGTCCCTTAGCGGACTACAAGATGGACTAGAGCTCTGCTGATCACAGCAGGTGTTATCCAATAGCAGAGAGACAAATGCAATGCCAAAATGTCTCTCAGGATCGCAGTTCCCAGGCACCAAAGGGCAGATTCCTACCCATTGGAAAGGGAATATGTCAACCAATGTTCCACCACAGCTGAAACACAACGCAGAAGGGAACGATACCTAGTGTGATCATATGCAAGCTCCGTTACTGACCAAAGACGTCTCAAGTACCCAATGCAAGTGCTGTTTCACACACATACAATGTACGAATCACAAACAGGATCCCACAAACCAAAGCACAGACTGCCGTGATTAACACCACATTGACACACACAAACACATGAAGAACAAATAAACACTCCAATCACAAAGACAGAAAGCCAGAGAAGGCATTTTGTCAACTTCCACTTCCACTCCCACATGGAGGCCCCCAGTTCTCAAGAGGGAATGGACTCAGAGGGGCTCACATCCGCTAAGGGGAGCAGCCCAGTTGGAGTAGACCTATTTCCCAGCCTGTGCAAGCTGGAGCGACTTACCCCCAAATGACATGAACTGTATACCGTTGCTCTGGACATGTCTCCAAGACAAGCAGCCTCGTGCTGTAGGGCAGCCACTGCATATCAGGGAGAATCCCTGCCAGTATCCTGGAGCCAAATGTACTCTGGCATGTGCTGGGAACTTTAAATGGCGACGCCCCTGATCGAGATCAACACACCATGGGCACACACCTCCTGGCTGGCTCGCTATAATTGGTAACCAAAGGCCAGGATGTGTGCCCGACGCACAGTGAGGCCAAGCAACAGCAAAACATTGGACTTTGGAGCCGAGAAATATTTTTTGTTGAGACATTCAAGGAAATGGGTGGCTTATGCTGGGTAATCCCCAACCTTGAAAGCTTTTAGCAAAGCCCTCTTAGAGGTAAGGTGATGGAGGGGTGTGGCTTTTCGTTGAAAACTTCTCCCTGCCCGATCCTTTGTTCTTGAGGACAGGTCATAGTCAGGTCTCAATGTTCCTATCAATCTCCAGCAAACAAATGTCACTCTCTGGGTGACAAGAAAGGGCAAGGTCCCAAGGCACAAGGCTCACCCTCTGAGGTGCAGACCCACCTAAGAGAAAGGGGTCCCTGGGAGGGGTGGTGGTCCTCCTGCCATGGAGGGTTTGTCCAGGAGCTGGTCTGGGTCCTCCCACCAGTGCCCATGCCTCACAGAGGAGGCAGCTCTGCCTTGGTGGCTCCCTCAGGGCCAGGTCCCAGACCCTTGCTAGCTGTCATCACTGAGGGAGCCGTATGCATATGACCCAACAGGTCTTAATGCTCCTCAGGCCACCCAAACAGTGGCGGTCAGGTACCCCAGACTGTGATCCATACCCTTAGGGTCACAGTGGCGGTGTGTGGTAGAGGTTCAACACTGCCTCAAGGCCTGGTCTGGGCCAGTGGGCATTCATGGCCTTGGCTCTGGAGCCCTGCAGGACACACCCCCAGCCTGTTCTCTGGGCCCCCCATCACACCAGCTGGCCCAAGGCCGTGTGAGCAGAAGAATGCTGGGGAGAAGGCTGGCACTTGCCTCTTACCTCACGCTCCAGGTCTGAAGGGGCAGCACTCCACTGACAGCTGCCTAAAAAAGGGCCCCCACTAAAGATGGCTGACAGACAGTGGCTTGCTTGGGGCAGGGGCCCACTACACTGCCCACCAATGGCTGAGCAGGGTGGTCACAGTGGCATTAGTGGTCTCCTGGTAACCATTGCCTGGTAACGGGGCAGTGGGTCACAGTGCACAGCAAGGGCTGCCTGGGAAGAGCTGCATTCAGCTGGCTATGGTACAATTCCCCCTTTTCTTTGGTCCTCTGCAACCCTGAGGAGAATATGTGGGTATGATTTGGATAGAGTGGTTAATCATAAACTCCGCAGTGGATCTCTGTTTTAGGGGACTTGCTTTCAACCTCCATTCCTGGTTCATCTTTTCCCAAGTCTTTCAGGGAATG
The DNA here is from genome assembly GCF_030028045.1 of Hippopotamus amphibius kiboko. Lineage (NCBI taxonomy): Eukaryota > Metazoa > Chordata > Mammalia > Artiodactyla > Hippopotamidae > Hippopotamus > Hippopotamus amphibius. The sequence continues at coordinate 46,430,352 of NC_080195.1, forward strand.
GGGTGACGACCACTCTAGCTACGTCCTGCTGCACGAAAGCAAAGCCCTACAGTGCATTCTGAGTTGGAAGCAATGCCACGTTGCAAGTCTTGATCCAAGTCTTATATAAACTTGTATAAGGAATCCAGGAGAATAAGCCTGAAAAGCAGCGTGAGGGTGGCACTCTGGGGGAGACGTTCTGGCAGGTAATCCAGACACGCAGAAGCAGAAGGGAAGAAATTGTTGTAAGTTGTTAGGAAGTTGAGGGGAAGAGCTTCCCTTAACGGGAGAACACAGATCAAAATCAGCATTATTGCAAAGCAAATCCATAAACGTTAGTAGCATATGCATCTGTTTACTCAGTTTGTCAAAACTGCATTGGTAAGAGTCTTCTTGAAGTTGAAGCACTTTGGGAAAGCCTCAGCCTAACTATCTGTTAGACACTTAAAGAGGCATGGTTAAAGATCGGATGACAAGGGGTTGAGAAGGAAGCTTAATCAAGTGGCTCTCATGTAACCGTCAGCATGGCTGACCGATTATCCCAAGGCATACCTGCATTTCAGAAACTTTGTACCCTTTCTAGAATATCGACAGGTGTGCCATGTATCCATCCTGTGTAATTGGAGAAGCTTCTCCCCCATTTCACAATGTTTTCTCTGTAATTTCCATACCAGATATACGACTGAAATAGTCCTCCTTGAGTTGCCTTAAGGGCCCCGCAACTAATCCAAAGTTAACAAACTATTTCAAAACACCTGGTCCAATAAGCTCATCAGTCCTTTGAAGAGAATTCTTCTTTCTTCTCCAAAGTGAGAAGAGATCTTAAAAGCAAATAGAGATCCCTTAAAGGCAGGACAGTTCACATACCATGTTATTGAAAGCAGCGTTCCAAGTAAACGTGTTCTCTTGGCAGAGTGGAAACCAATCCAGCCTTGAGAAAAACGTATTTTTAATAACAGTATCCATTTCCCGAGGTGGAGTTTCGTTTCAGCCCAATGATGCATCAAATGTTGGTTTTTGGCTCAACACATTTATCCCACCTTCCTACTCTATCCTGAAATGTGTTCCTTTTCATGAGTTTCTTAGCTTTAATTACATATTTCGATTACAATCCTCAAGTCCTTAACACCTTCACTTAGTGAAAACCAAGAAGCAAGCAATTGTCAGCTGGATGTCATACCAGCATTTCTGATTGCAAGCGGATGCTTTTGAGACCTTCTGCTAAGTAGGCAAAGGTAGGGAATCTTAGATGTGCCCAGCATCCAATGTTCCAATCCTCTATCCTCTTTGAAATGACCCGGAGAGTCAAGGAATGCTTGCCACTTAACTTGGTGAAGTTTCATGCTCCCCAAATCTAGAGAGGCCATTTAGAAAGACTTCAAGTGTCATCATTTCAACTTATGGTCCTTGCTGTCAAATTTGCAACAGATATAAGGTCTTTTTGGATCTCTAAGAAACCTAGGGACCGCAGAAGGTTTACACTTCAGAATGCAAGAAGCTTAAGGCAGCTTCCATACCAGATAGCAGTTCAGTACTAGCTATTTGCCAGATCATCAGGACCTGAAATCCATGGAGGCCAATTCTCTCCAGAGGAGGAAGTATTGAATAGGTAAGTGCTTCCCTTTCAGTGAAATAGAGCTCATTTACACATTAACTCGGCAGTTGATGTCAATTGCCTTATCCCTAAAAGTGGCCCAAATCTGGAGAATGCACCTGAAAGGGGTGCGTTGGGGAAGCACATTTGAGTTTCCCAGAGCCACAACACTTTCACACAAAACAAACGCAAAAGTACATGCAAAAAAGAAACTCTCAGTCCTGAGGACCAAAGCAAAGGGTGAGGATGAACAACATCCTCAGTGTTTTCGAACTACGTTCCCTCAATTTAACAACAAAATGACAAACAACATGCAAATTTAAAGATAGGGAATCAGGACCACAGTTGTCATGCCTACTGACCTGGGAAGCAGAAAGAGCCAAAAAGGAAAAAGCAAAGAAATTAGGAAAAGTTCAATTTGATTCATGAACTTCCACATGTCTCCTGGAAATATGCTCATTTTCTCAGGGTCACAATGATGAAAACCAAAAGGATTTCACTGAGCAAACTTTCTCTAACTGAATATTTTACATAGACTGGTTTTGGAGATATGAAAATGATTCATTTGATGCCATGTTTCACCAGAATCTGTAGAATATGATGGCCATGCAATGTAAAAAAAAAAAAAAAAAAAAGTACTTGCTTGTACCTTAGCGGACTACAAGATGGACTAGAGCTCTGCTGATCACAGCAGGTGTTATCTAATAGCAGAGAGACAAATGCAATGCCAAAAGGTCTCTCAGGATCGCAGTTCCCAGGCACCAAAGGGCAGATTCCTACCCATTGGAAAGGGAATATGTCAACCAATGTTCCACCACAGCTGAAACACAACGCAGGAGGGAACGATACCTAGGGTGATCATATGCAAGCTCCGTTACTGACCAAAGACGTCTCAAGTACTCAATGCAAGTGCTGTTTCACACACATACAATGTACGAATCACAAACAGGATCCCACAAACCAAAGCACAGACTGCCGTGATTAACACCACATTGACACACACAAACACATGAAGAACAAATAAACACTCCAATCACAAAGACAGAAAGCCAGAGAAGGCATTTTGTCAACTTCCACTTCCACTCCCACATGGAGGCCCCCAGTTCTCAAGAGGGAATGGACTCAGAGGGGCTCCCATCCGCTAAGGGGAGCAGCCCAGTTGGAGTAGACCTATTTCCCAGCCTGCGCAAGCTGGAGCGACTTACCCCCAAATGACATGAACTGTATACCGTTGCTCTGGACATGTCTCCAAGACAAGCAGCCTCGTGCTGTAGGGCAGCCACTGCATATCAGGGAGAATCCCTGCCAGTATCCTGGAGCCAAATGTACTCTGGCATGTGCTGGGAACTTTAAATGGCGACGCCCCTGATCGAGATCAACACACCATGGGCACACACCTCCTGGCTGGCTCGCTATAATTGGTAACCAAAGGCCAGGATGTGTGCCCGATGCACAGTGAGGCCAAGCAACAGCAAAACATTGGACTTTGGAGCCGAGAAATATTTGTTGTTGAGACATTCAAGGAAATGGGTGGCTTATGCCGGGTAATCCCCAACCTTGAAAGCTTTTAGCAAAGCCCTCTTAGAGGTAAGGTGATGGAGGGGTGTGGCTGTTCGTTGAAAACTTCTCCCTGCCCGATCCTTTGTTCTTGAGGACAGGTCATAGTCAGGTCTCAATGTTCCTATCAATCTCCAGCAAACAAATGTCACTCTCTGGGTGACAAGAAAGGGCAAGGTCCCAAGGCACAAGGCTCACCCTCTGAGGTGCAGACCCACCTAAGAGAAAGGGGTCCCTGGGAGGGGTGGTGGTCCTCCTGCCATGGAGGGTTTGTCCAGGAGCTGGTCTGGGTCCTCCCACCAGTGCCCATGCCTCACAGAGGAGGCAGCTCTGCCTTGGTGGCTCCCTCAGGGCCAGGTCCCAGACCCTTGCTAGCTGTCATCACTGAGGGAGCCGTATGCATATGACCCAACAGGTCTTAATGCTCCTCAGGCCACCCAAACAGTGGCGGTCAGGTACCCCAGACTGTGATCCATACCCTTAGGGTCACAGTGGCGGTGTGTGGTAGAGGTTCAACACTGCCTCAAGGCCTGGTCTGGGCCAGTGGGCATTCATGGCCTTGGCTCTGGAGCCCTGCAGGACACACCCCCAGCCTGTTCTCTGGGCCCCCCATCACACCAGCTGGCCCAAGGCCGTGTGAGCAGAAGAATGCTGGGGAGAAGACTGGCACTTGCCTCTTACCTCACGCTCCAGGTCTGAAGGGGCAGCACTCCACTGACTGCTGCCTAAAAAAGGGCCCCCACTAAAGATGGCTGACAGACAGTGGCTTGCTTGGGGCAGGGGCCCACTACACTGCCCACCAATGGCTGAGCAGGGTGGTCACAGTGGCATTAGTGGTCTCCTGGGAACCATTGCCTGGTAACGGGGCAGTGGGTCACAGTGCACAGCAAGGGCTGCCTGGGAAGAGCTGCATTCAGCTGGCTATGGTACAATTCCCCCTTTTCTTTGGTCCTCTGCAACCCTGAGGAGAATATGTGGGTATGATTTGGATAGAGTGGTTAATCATAAACTCCGCAGCAGATCTCTGTTTTAGGGGACTTGCTTTCAACCTCCATTCCTGGTTCATCTTTTCCCAAGTCTTTCAGGGAATGGGGTGACGACCACTCTAGCTACGTCCTGCTGCACGAAAGCAAAGCCCTACAGTGCATTCTGAGTTGGAAGCAATGCCACGTTGCAAGTCTTGATCCAAGTCTTATATAAACTTGTATAAGGAATCCAGGAGAATAAGCCTGAAAAGCAGCGTGAGGGTGGCACTCTGGGGGAGACGTTCTGGCAGGTAATCCAGACACGCAGAAGCAGAAGGGAAGAAATTGTTGTAAGTTGTTAGGAAGTTGAGGGGAAGAGCTTCCCTTAACGGGAGAACACAGATCAAAATCAGCATTATTGCAAAGCAAATCCATAAACGTTAGTAGCATATGCATCTGTTTACTCAGTTTGTCAAAACTGCATTGGTAAGAGTCTTCTTGAAGTTGAAGCACTTTGGGAAAGCCTCAGCCTAACTATCTGTTAGACACTTAAAGAGGCATGGTTAAAGATCGGATGACAAGGGGTTGAGAAGGAAGCTTAATCAAGTGGCTCTCATGTAACCGTCAGCATGGCTGACCGATTATCCCAAGGCATACCTGCATTTCAGAAACTTTGTACCCTTTCTAGAATATCGACAGGTGTGCCATGTATCCATCCTGTGTAATTGGAGAAGCTTCTCCCCCATTTCACAATGTTTTCTCTGTAATTTCCATACCAGATATACGACTGAAATAGTCCTCCTTGAGTTGCCTTAAGGGCCCCGCAACTAATCCAAAGTTAACAAACGATTTCAAAACACCTGGTCCAATAAGCTCATCAGTCCTTTGAAGAGAATTCTTCTTTCTTCTCCAAAGTGAGAAGAGATCTTAAAAGCAAATCGAGATCCCTTAAAGGCAGGACAGTTCACATACCATGTTATTGAAAGCAGCGTTCCAAGTAAACGTGTTCTCTTGGCAGAGGGGAACCCAATCCAGCCTTGAGAAAAACGTATTTTTAATAACAGTATCCATTTCCCGAGGTGGAGTTTCGTTTCAGCCAAATGATGCATCAAATGTTGGTTTTTGGCTCAACACATTTATCCCACCTTCCTACTCTATCCTGAAATGTGTTCCTTTTCATGAGTTTCTTAGCTTTAATTACATATTTCGATTACAATCCTCAAGTCCTTAACACCTTCACTTAGTGAAAACCAAGAAGCAAGCAATTGTCAGCTGGATGTCATACCAGCATTTCTGATTGCAAGCAGATGCTTTTGAGACCTTCTGCTAAGTAGGCAAAGGTAGGGAATCTTAGATGTGCCCAGCATCCAATGTTCCAATCCTCTATCCTCTTTGAAATGACCCGGAGAGTCAAGGAATGCTTGCCACTTAACTTGGTGAAGTTTCATGCTACCCAAATCTAGAGAGGCCATTTAGAAAGACTTCAAGTGTCATCATTTCAACTTATGGTCCTTGCTGTCAAATTTGCAACAGATATAAGGTCTTTTTGGATCTCTAAGAAACCTAGGGACCGCAGAAGGTTTACACTTCAGAATGCAAGAAACTTAAGGCAGCTTCCATACCAGATATCAGTTCAGTACTAGCTATTTGCCAGATCATCAGGACCTGAAATCCATGGAGGCCAATTCTCTCCAGAGGAGGAAGTATTGAATAGGTAAGTGCTTCCCTTTCAGTGAAATAGAGCTCATTTACACATCAACTCCGCAGTTGATGTCAATTGCCTTATCCCTAAAAGTGGCCCAAATCTGGAGAATGCACCTGAAAGGGGTGCGTTGGGGAAGGACATTTGAGTTTCCCAGAGCCACAACACTTTCACACAAAACAAACGCAAAAGTACATGCAAAAAAGAAACTCTCAGTCCTGAGGACCAAAGCAAAGGGTGAGGATGAACAACATCCTCAGTGTTTTCGAAGTACGTTCCCTCATTTTAACAACAAAACGACAAACAACATGCAAATTGAAAGATAGGGAATCACGACCACAGTTGTCATGCCTACTGACCTGGGAAGCAGAAAGAGCCAAAAAGGAAAAAGCAAAGAAATTAGGAAAAGTTCAATTTGCTTCATTAACTTCCACATGTCTCCTGGAAATATGCTCGTTTTCTCAGGGTCACAATGATGAAAACCAAAAGGATTTCACTGAGCAAACTTTCTCTAACTGAATATTTTACATAGACTGGTTTTGGAGATATGAAAATGATTCATTTGATGCCATGTTTCACCAGAATCTGTAGAATATGATGGCCATGCAATGTAAAAAAAAAAAAAAAAGTACTTGCTTGTACCTTAGCGGACTACAAGATGGACTAGAGCTCTGCTGATCACAGCCGGTGTTATCCAATAGCAGAGAGACAAATGCAATGCCAAAAGGTCTCTCAGGATCGCAGTTCCCAGGCACCAAAGGGCAGATTCCTACCCATTGGAAAGGGAATATGTCAACCAATGTTCCACCACAGCTGAAACACAACGCAGGAGGGAACGATACCTAGTGTGATCATATGCAAGCTCCGTTACTGACCAAAGACGTCTCAAGTACTCAATGCAAGTGCTGTTTCACACACATACAATGTACGAATCACAAACAGGATCCCACAAACCAAAGCACAGACTGCCGTGATTAACACCACATTGACACACACAAACACATGAAGAACAAATAAACACTCCAATCACAAAGACAGAAAGCCAGAGAAGGCATTTTGTCAACTTCCACTTCCACTCCCACATGGAGGCCCCCAGTTCTCAAGAGGGAATGGACTCAGAGGGGCTCCCATCCGCTAAGGGGAGCAGCCCAGTTGGAGTAGACCTATTTCCCAGCCTGTGCAAGCTGGAGCCACTTACCCCCAAATGACATGAACTGTATACCGTTGCTCTGGACATGTCTCCAAGACAAGCAGCCTCGTGCTGTAGGGCAGCCACTGCATATCAGGGAGAATCCCTGCCAGTATCCTGGAGCCAAATGTACTCTGGCATGTGCTGGGAACTTTAAATGGCGACGCCCCTGATCGAGATCAACACACCATGGGCACACACCTCCTGGCTGGCTCGCTATAATTGGTAACCAAAGGCCAGGATGTGTGCGCGACGCACAGTGAGGCCAAGCAACAGCAAAACATTGGACTTTGGAGCCGAGAAATATTTGTTGTTGAGACATTCAAGGAAATGGGTGGCTTATGCCGGGTAATCCCCAACCTTGAAAGCTTTTAGCAAAGCCCTCTTAGAGGTAAGGTGATGGAGGGGTGTGGCTGTTCGTTGAAAACTTCTCCCTGCCCGATCCTTTGTTCTTGAGGACAGGTCATAGTCAGGTCTCAATGTTCCTATCAATCTCCAGCAAACAAATGTCACTCTCTGGGTGACAAGAAAGGGCAAGGTCTCAAGGCACAAGGCTCACCCTCTGAGGTGCAGACCCACCTAAGAGAAAGGGGTCCCTGGGACGGGTGGTGGTCCTCCTGCCATGGAGGCTTTGTCCAGGAGCTGGTCTGGGTCCTCCCACCAGTGCCCATGCCTCACAGAGGAGGCAGCTCTGCCTTGGTGGCTCCCTCAGGGCCAGGTCCCAGACCCTTGCTAGCTGTCATCACTGAGGGAGCCGTATGCATATGACCCAACAGGTCTTAATGCTCCTCAGGCCACCCAAACAGTGGCGGTCAGGTCCCCAGACTGTGAGCCATACCCTTAGGGTCACAGTGGCAGTGTGTGGTAGAGGTTCAACACTGCCTCAAGGCCTGTTCTGGGCCAGTGGGCATTCATGGCCTTGGCTCTGGAGCCCTGCAGGACACACCCCCAGCCTGTTCTCTGGGCCCCCCATCACACCAGCTGGCCCAAGGCCGTGTGAGCAGAAGAATGCTGGGGAGAAGGCTGGCACTTGCCTCTTACCTCACGCTCCAGGTCTGAAGGGGCAGCACTCCACTGACTGCTGCCTAAAAAAGGGCCCCCACTAAAGATGGCTGACAGACAGTGGCTTGCTTGGGGCAGGGGCCCACTACACTGCCCACCAATGGCTGAGCAGGGTGGTCACAGTGGCATTAGTGGTCTCCTGGTAACCATTGCCTGGTAAAGGGGCAGTGGGTCACAGTGCACAGCAAGGGCTGCCTGGGAAGAGCTGCATTCAGCTGGCTATGGTACAATTCCCCCTTTTCTTTGGTCCTCTGCAACCCTGAGGAGAATATGTGGGTATGATTTGGATAGAGTGGTTAATCATAAACTCCGCAGCGGATCTCTGTTTTAGGGGACTTGCTTTCAACCTCCATTCCTGGTTCATCTTTTCCCAAGTCTTTCAGGGAATGGGGTGACGACCACTCTAGCTACGTCCTGCTGCACGAAAGCAAAGCCCTACAGTGCATTCTGAGTTGGAAGCAATGCCACGTTGCAAGTCTTGATCCAAGTCTTATATAAACTTGTATAAGGAATCCAGGAGAATAAGCCTGAAAAGCAGCTAGAGGGTGGCACTCTGGGGGAGACGTTCTGGCAGGTAATCCAGACACGCAGAAGCAGAAGGGAAGAAATTGTTGTAAGTTGTTAGGAAGTTGAGGGGAAGAGCTTCCCTTAACGGGAGAACACAGATCAAAATCAGCATTATTGCAAAGCAAATCCATAAACGTTAGTAGCATATGCATCTGTTTACTCAGTTTGTCAAAACTGCATTGGTAAGAGTCTTCTTGAAGTTGAAGCACTTTGGGAAAGCCTCAGCCTAACTATCTGTTAGACACTTAAAGAGGCATGGTTAAAGATCGGATGACAAGGGGTTGAGAAGAAAGCTTAATCAAGTGGCTCTCATGTAACCGTCAGCATGGCTGACCGATTATCCCAAGGCATACCTGCATTTCAGAAACTTTGTACCCTTTCTAGAATATCGACAGGTGTGCCATGTATCCATCCTGTGTAATTGGAGAAGCTTCTCCCCCATTTCACAATGTTTTCTCTGTACTTTCCATACCAGATATACGACTGAAATAGTCCTCCTTGAGTTGCCTTAAGGGCCCCGCAACTAATCCAAAGTTAACAAACGATTTCAAAACACCTGGTCCAATAAGCTCATCAGTCCTTTGAAGAGAATTCTTCTTTCTTCTCCAAAGTGAGAAGAGATCTTAAAAGCAAATAGAGATCCCTTAAAGGCAGGACAGTTCACATACCATGTTATTGAAAGCAGCGTTCCAAGTAAACGTGTTCTCTTGGCAGAGGGGAACCCAATCCAGCCTTGAAAAAAACGTATTTTTAATAACAGTATCCATTTCCCGAGGTGGAGATTCGTTTCAGCCCAATGATGCATCAAATGTTGGTTTTTGGCTCAACACATTTATCCCACCTTCCTACTCTATCCTGAAATGTGTTCCTTTTCATGAGTTTCTTAGCTTTAATTACATATTTCGATTACAATCCTCAAGTCCTTAACACCTTCACTTAGTGAAAACCAAGAAGCAAGCAATTGTCAGCTGGATGTCATACCAGCATTTCTGATTGCAAGCGGATGCTTTTGAGACCTTCTGCTAAGTAGGCAAAGGTAGGGAATCTTAGATGTGCCCAGCATCCAATGTTCCAATCCTCTATCCTTTTTGAAATGACCCGGAGAGTCAAGGAATGCTTGCCACTTACCTTGGTGAAGTTTCATGCTCCCCAAATCTAGAGAGGCCATTTAGAAAGACTTCAAGTGTCATCATTTCAACTTATGGTCCTTGCTGTCAAATTTGCAACAGATATAAGGTCTTTTTGGATCTCTAAGAAACCTAGGGACCGCAGAAGGTTTACACTTCAGAATGCAAGAAGCTTAAGGCAGCTTCCATACCAGATATCAGTTCAGTACTAGCTATTTGCCAGATCATCAGGACCTGAAATCCATGGAGGCCAATTCTCTCCAGAGGAGGAAGTATTGAATAGGTAAGTGCTTCCCTTTCAGTGAAATAGAGCTCATTTACACATTAACTCGGCAGTTGATGTCAATTGCCTTATCCCTAAAAGTGGCCCAAATGTGGAGAATGCACCAGAAAGGGGTGCGTTGGGGAAGCACATTTGAGTTTCCCAGAGCCACAACACTTTCACACAAAACAAACGCAAAAGTACATGCAAAAAAGAATCTCTCAGTCCTGAGGACCAAAGCAAAGGGTGAGGATGAACAACATCCTCAGTGTTTTCGAACTACGTTCCCTCATTTTAACAACAAAACGACAAACAACATGCAAATTGAAAGATAGGGAATCACGACCACAGTTGTCATGCCTACTGACCTGGGAAGCAGAAAGAGCCAAAAAGGAAAAAGCAAAGAAATTAGGAAAAGTTCAATTTGCTTCATTAACTTCCACATGTCTCCTGGAAATATGCTCGTTTTCTCAGGGTCACAATGATGAAAACCAAAAGGATTTCACTGAGCAAACTTTCTCTAACTGAATATTTTACATAGACTGGTTTTGGAGATATGAAAATGATTCATTTGATGCCATGTTTCACCAGAATCTGTAGAATATGATGGCCATGCAATGTAAAAAAAAAAAAAAAAAAGTACTTGCTTGTACCTTAGTGGACTACAAGATGGACTAGAGCTCTGCTGATCACAGCAGGTGTTATCCAATAGCAGAGAGACAAATGCAATGCCAAAAGGTCTCTCAGGATCGCAGTTCCCAGGCACCAAAGGGCAGATTCCTACCCATTGGAAAGGGAATATGTCAACCAATGTTCCACCACAGGAACGATACCTAGTGTGATCATATGCAAGCTCCGTTACTGTCCAAAGACGTCTCAAGTACTCAATGCAAGTGCTGTTTCACACACCTACAATGTACGAATCACAAACTGGATCCCACAAACCAAAGCACAGAATGCCGTGATTAACACCACATTGACACACACAAACACATGAAGAACAAATAAACACTCCAATCACAAAGACAGAAAGCCAGAGAAGGCATTTTGTCAACTTCCACTTCCACTCCCACATGGAGGCCCCCAGTTCTCAAGAGGGAATGGACTCAGAGAGGCTCACATCCGCTAAGGGGAGCAGCCCAGTTGGAGTAGACCTATTTCCCAGCCTGTGCAAGCTGGAGCCACTTACCCCCAAATGACATGAACTGTATACCGTTGCTCTGGACATGTCTCCAAGACAAGCAGCCTCGTGCTGTAGGGCAGCCACTGCATATCAGGGAGAATCCCTGCCAGTATCCTGGAGCCAAATGTACTCTGGCATGTGCTGGGAACTATAAATGGCGATGCCCCTGATCGAGATCAACACACCATGGGCACAGACCTCCTGGCTGGCTCGCTATAATTGGTAACCAAAGGCCAGGATGTGTGCCCGACGCACAGTGAGGCCAAGCAACAGCAAAACATTGGACTTTGGAGCCGAGAAATATTTGTTGTTGAGACATTCAAGGAAATGGGTGGCTTATGCCGGGTAATCCCCAACCTTGAAAGCTTTTAGCAAAGCCCTCTTAGAGGTAAGGTGATGGAGGGGTGTGGCTGTTCGTTGAAAACTTCTCCCTGTCCGATCCTTTGTTCCTGAGGACAGGTCATAGTCAGGTCTCAATGTTCCTATCAATCTCCAGCAAACAAATGTCACTCTCTGGGTGACAAGAAAGGGCAAGGTCCCAAGGCACAAGGCTCACCCTCTGAGGTGCAGACCCACCTAAGAGAAAGGGGTCCCTGGGAGGGGTGGTGGTCCTCCTGCCATGGAGGGTTTGTCCAGGAGCTGGTCTGGGTCCTCCCACCAGTGCCCATGCCTCCCAGAGGAGGCAGATCTGCCTTGGTGGCTCCCTCAGGGCCAGGTCCCAGACCCTTGCTAGCAGTCATCACTGAGGGAGCCGTATGCATATGACCCAACAGGTCTTAATGCTCCTCAGGCCACCCAAACAGTGGCGGTCACGTACCCCAGACTGTGAGCCATACCCTTAGGGTCACAGTGGCTGTGTGTGGTAGAGGTTCAACACTGCCTCAAGGCCTGGTCTGGGCCAGTGGGCATTCATGGCCTTGGCTCTGGAGCCCTGCAGGACACACCCCCAGCCTGTTCTCTGGGCCCCCCATCACACCAGCTGGCCCAAGGCCGTGTGAGCAGAAGAATGCTGGGGAGAAGGCTGGCACTTGCCTCTTACCTCACGCTCCAGGTCTGAAGGGGCAGCACTCCACTGACTGCTGCCTAAAAAAGGGCCCCCACTAAAGATGGCTGACAGACAGTGGCTTGCTTGGGGCAGGGGCCCACTACACTGCCCACCAATGGCTGAGCAGGGTGGTCACAGTGGCATTAGTGGTCTCCTGGTAACCATTGCCTGGTAACGGGGCAGTGGGTCACAGTGCACAGCAAGGGCTGCCTGGGAAGAGCTGCATTCAGCTGGCTATGGTACAATTCCCCCTTTTCTTTGGTCCTCTGCAACCCTGAGGAGAATATGTGGGTATGATTTGGATAGAGTGGTTAATCATAAACTCCGCAGAGGATCTCTGTTTTAGGGGACTTGCTTTCAACCTCCATTCCTGGTTCATCTTTTCCCAAGTCTTTCAGGGAATGGGGTGACGACCACTCTAGCTACGTCCTGCTGCACGAAAGCAAAGCCCTACAGTGCATTCTGAGTTGGAAGCAATGCCACGTTGCAAGTCTTGATCCAAGTCTTATATAAACTTGTATAAGGAATCCAGGAGAATAAGCCTGAAAAGCAGCGTGAGGGTGGCACTCTGAGGGAGACGTTCTGGCAGGTAATCCAGACACGCAGAAGCAGAAGGGAAGAAATTGTTGTAAGTTGTTAGGAAGTTGAGGGGAAGAGCTTCCCTTAACGGGAGAACACAGATCAAAATCAGCATTATTGCAAAGCAAATCCATAAACGTTAGTAGCATATGCATCTGTTTACTCAGTTTGTCAAAACTGCATTGGTAAGAGTCTTCTTGAAGTTGAAGCACTTTGGGAAAGCCTCAGCCTAACTATCTGTTAGACACTTAAAGAGGCATGGTTAAAGATCGGATGACAAGGGGTTGAGAAGAAAGCTTAATCAAGTGGCTCTCATGTAACCGTCAGCATGGCTGACCGATTATCCCAAGGCATACCTGCATTTCAGAAACTTTGTACCCTTTCTAGAATATCGACAGGTGTGCCATGTATCCATCCTGTGTAATTGGAGAAGCTTCTCCCCCATTTCACAATGTTTTCTCTGTAATTTCCATACCAGATATACGACTGAAATAGTCCTCCTTGAGTTGCCTTAAGGGCCCCGCAACTAATCCAAAGTTAACAAACGATTTCCAAACACCTGGTCCAATAAGCTCATCAGTCCTTTGAAGAGAATTCTTCTTTCTTCTCCAAAGTGAGAAGAGATCTTAAAAGCAAATAGAGATCCCTTAAAGGCAGGACAGTTCACATACCATGGTATTGAAAGCAGCGTTCCAAGTAAACGTGTTCTCTTGGCAGAGGGGAACCCAATCCAGCCTTGAAAAAAACGTATTTTTAATAACAGTATCCATTTCCCGAGGTGGAGTTTCGTTTCAGCCCAATGATGCATCAAATGTTGGTTTTTGGCTCAACACATTTATCCCACCTTCCTACTCTATCCTGAAATGTGTTCCTTTTCATGAGTTTCTTAGCTTTAATTACATATTTCGATTACAATCCTCAAGTCCTTAACACCTTCACTTAGTGAAAACCAAGAAGCAAGCAATTGTCAGCTGGATGTCATACCAGCATTTCTGATTGCAAGCGGATGCTTTTGAGACCTTCTGCTAAGTAGGCAAAGGTAGGGAATCTTAGATGTGCCCAGCATCCAATGTTCCAATCCTCTATCCTCTTTGAAATGACCCGGAGAGTCAAGGAATGCTTGCCACTTAACTTGGTGAAGTTTCATGCTCCCCAAATCTAGAGAGGCCATTTAGAAAGACTTCAAGTGTCATCATTTCAACTTATGGTCCTTGCTGTCAAATTGGCAACAGATATAAGGTCTTTTTGGATCTCTAAGAAACCTAGGGACTGTAGAAGGTTTACACTTCAGAATGCAAGAAGCTTAAGGCAGCTTCCATACCAGATATCAGTTCAGTACTAGCTATTTGCCAGATTATCAGGACCTGAAATCCATGGAGGCCAATTCTCTCCAGAGGAGGAAGTATTGAATAGGTAAGTGCTTCCCTTTCAGTGAAATAGAGCTCATTTACACATTAACTCGGCAGTAGATGTCAATTGCCTTATCCCTAAAAGTGGCCCAAATCTGGAGAATGCACCTGAAAGGGGTGCGTTGGGGAAGCACATTTGAGTTTCCCAGAGCCACAACACTTTCACACAAAACAAACGCAAAAGTACATGCAAAAAAGAAACTCTCAGTCCTGAGGACCAAAGCAAAGGGTGAGGATGAACAACATCCTCAGTGTTTTCGAACTACGTTCACTCATTTTAACAACAAAACGACAAACAACATGCAAATTGAAAGATAGGGAATCACGACCACAGTTGTCATGCCTACTGACCTGGGAAGCAGAAAGAGCCAAAAAGGAAAAAGCAAAGAAATTAGGAAAAGTTCAATTTGCTTCATTAACTTCCACATGTCTCCTGGAAATATGCTCGTTTTCTCAGGGTCACAATGATGAAAACCAAAAGGATTTCACTGAGCAAACTTTCTCTAACTGAATATTTTACATAGACTGGTTTTGGAGATATGAAAATGATTCATTTGATGCCATGTTTCACCAGAATCTGTAGAATATGATGGCCATGCAATGTAAAAAAAAAAAAAAAAAGTACTTGCTTGTACCTTAGCGGACTACAAGATGGACTAGAGCTCTGCTGATCACAGCAGGTGTTATCCAATAGCAGAGAGACAAATGCAATGCCAAAAGGTCTCTCAGGATCGCAGTTCCCAGGCACCAAAGGGCAGATTCCTACCCATTGGAAAGGGAATATGTCAACCAATGTTCCACCACAGCTGAAACACAACGCAGGAGGGAACGATACCTAGTGTGATCATATGCAAGCTCCGTTACTGACCAAAGACGTCTCAAGTACTCAATGCAAGTGCTGTTTCACACACATACAATGTACGAATCACAAACAGGATCCCACAAACCAAAGCACAGACTGCCGTGATTAACACCACATTGACACACACAAACACATGAAGAACAAATAAACACTCCAATCACAAAGACAGAAAGCCAGAGAAGGCATTTTGTCAACTTCCACTTCCACTCCCACATGGAGGCCCCCAGTTCTCAAGAGGGAATGGACTGAGAGGGGCTCACATCCGCTAAGGGGAGCAGCCCAGTTGGAGTAGACCTATTTCCCAGCCTGTGCAAGCTGGAGCGACTTACCCCCAAATGACATGAACTGTATACCGTTGCTCTGGACATGTCTCCAAGACAAGCAGCCTCGTGCTGTAGGGCAGCCACTGCATATCAGGGAGAATCCCTGCCAGTATCCTGGAGCCAAATGTACTCTGGCATGTGCTGGGAACTTTAAATGGAGACGCCCCTGATCGAGATCAACACACCATGGGCACACACCTCCTGGCTGGCTCGCTATAATTGGTAACCAAAGGCCAGGATGTGTGCCCGACGCACAGTGAGGCCAAGCAACAGCAAAACATTGGACTTTGGAGCCGAGAAATATTTGTTGTTGAGACATTCAAGGAAATGGGTGGCTTATGCTGGGTAATCCCCAACCTTGAAAGCTTTTAGCAAAGCCCTCTTAGAGGTAAGGTGATGGAGGGGTGTGGCTGTTTGTTGAAAACTTCTCCCTGCCCGATCCTTTGTTCTTGAGGACAGGTCATAGTCAGGTCTCAATGTTCCTATCAATCTCCAGCAAACAAATGTCACTCTCTGGGTGACAAGAAAGGGCAAGGTCCCAAGGCACGAGGCTCACCCTCTGAGGTGCAGACCCACCTAAGAGAAAGGGGTCCCTGGGAGGGGTGGTGGTCCTCCTGCCATGGAGGGTTTGTCCAGGAGCTGGTCTGTGTCCTCCCACCAGTGCCCATGCCTCCCAGAGGAGGCAGATCTGCCTTGGTGGCTCCCTCAGGGCCAGGTCCCAGACCCTTGCTAGATGTCATCACTGAGGGAGCCGTATGCATATGACCCAACAGGTCTTAATGCTCCTCAGGCCACCCAAACAGTGGCGGTCAGGTACCCCAGACTGTGAGCCATACCCTTAGGGTCACAGTGGCGGTGTGTGGTAGAGGTTCAACACTGCCTCAAGGCCTGGTCTGGGCCAGTGGGCATTCATGGCCTTGGCTCTGGAGCCCTGCAGGACACACCCCCAGCCTGTTCTCTGGGCCCCCCATCACACCAGCAGGCCCAAGGCCGTCTGAGCAGAAGAATGCTGGGGAGAAGGCTGGCACTTGCCTCTTACCTCACGCTCCAGGTCTGAAGGGGCAGCACTCCACTGACTGCTGCCTAAAAAAGGGCCCCCACTAAAGATGGCTGACAGACAGTGGCTTGCTTGGGGCAGGGGCCCACTACACTGCCCACCAATGGCTGAGCAGGGTGGTCACAGTGGCATTAGTGGTCTCCTGGTAACCATTGCCTGGTAACGGGGCAGTGGGTCACAGTGCACAGCAAGGGCTGCCTGGGAACGGCTGCATTCAGCTGGCTATGGTACAATTCCCCCTTTTCTTTGGTGCTCTTCAACCCTGAGGAGAATATGTGGGTATGATTTGGATAGAGTGGTTAATCATAAACTCAGCAGCAGATCTCTGTTTTAGGGGACTTGCTTTCAACCTCCATTCCTGGTTCATCTTTTCCCAAGTCTTTCAGGGAATGGGGTGACGACCACTCTAGCTACATCCTGCTGCAGGAAAGCAAAGCCCTACAGTGCATTCTGAGTTGGAAGCAATGCCACGGTGCAAGTCTTGATCCAAGTCTTATATAAACTTGTATAAGGAATCCAGGAGAAGAAGCCTGAAAAGCAGCGTGAGGGTGGCACTCTGGGGGAGACGTTCTGGCAGGTAATCCAGACACGCAGAAGCAGAAGGGAAGAAATTGTTGTAAGTTGTTAGGAAGTTGAGGGGAAGAGCTTCCCGTAACGGGAGAACACAGATCAAAATCAGCATTATTGCAAAGCAAATCCATAAACGTTAGTAGCATATGCATCTGTTTACTCAGTTTCTCAAAACTGCATTGCTAAGAGTCTTCTTGAAGTTGAAGCACTTTGGGAAAGCCTCAGCCTAACTATCTGTTAGACACTTAAAGAGGCAAGGTTAAAGTTCGGATGACAAGGGGTTGAGAAGGAAGCTTAATCAAGTGGCTCTCATGTAACCGTCAGCATGGCTGACCGATTATCCCAAGGCATACCTGCATTTCAGAAACTTTGTACCCTTTCTAGAATATCGACAGGTTGACATGTATCCATCCTGTGAAATTGGAAAAGCTTCTCCCCCATTTCACAATGTTTTCTCTGTAATTTCCATACCAGATATACGACTGAAATAGTCCTCCTTGAGTTGCCTTAAGGGCCCTGAAACTAATCCAAAGTTAACAAAATATTTCAAAACACCTGGTCCAATAAGCTCATCAGTCCTTTGAAGAGAATTCTTCTTTCTTCTCCAAAGTGAGAAGAGATCTTAAAAGCAAATCGAGATCCCTTCAAGGCAGGACAGTTCACATACCATGTTATTGAAAGCAGCATTCCAAGTAAATGTGTTCTCTTGGCAGAGGGGAACCCAATCCAGCCTTGAAAAAAACGTATTTTTAATAACAGTATCCATTTCCCGAAGTGGAGATTCGTTTCAGCCCAATGATGCATCAAATGTTGGTTTTTGGCTCAACACATTTATCCCACCTTCCTACTCTATCCTGAAATGTGTTCCTTTTCATGAGTTTCTTAGCTTTAATTACATATTTCGATTACAATCCTCAAGTCCTTAACACCTTCACTTAGTGAAAACCAAGAAGCAAGCAATTGTCAGCTGGATGCCATGCCAGCATTTCTGATTGCAAACGGATGCTTTTGAGACCTTCTGCTAAGTAGGCAAAGGTAGGGAATCTTAGATGTGCCCAGCATCCAATGTTCCAATCCTCTATCCTCTTTGAAATGACCCGGAGAGTCAAGGAATGCTTGCCACTTAACTTGGTGAAGTTTCATGCTCCCCAAATTAGAGAGGCCATTTAGAAAGACTTCAAGTGTCATCATTTCAACTTATGGTCCTTGCTGTCAAATTGGCAACAGATATAAGGTCTTTTGGGATCTCTAAGAAACCTAGGGACCGCAGAAGGTTTACACTTCAGAATGCAAGAAGCTTAAGGCAGCTTCCATACCAGATATCAGTTCAGTACTAGCTATTTGCCAGATCATCAGGACCTGAAATCCATGGAGGCCAATTCTCTCCAGAGGAGGAAGTATTCAATAGGTAAGTGCTTCCCTTTCAGTGAAATAGAGCTCATTTACACATCAACTCGGCAGTTGATGTCAATTGCCTTATCCCTCAAAGTGGCCCAAATCTGGAGAATGCACCTGAAAGGGGTGCGTTGGGGAAGCATATTTGAGTTTCCCAGAACCACAACACTTTCACACAAAACAAACGCAAAAGTACATGCAAAGAAGAAACTCTCAGTCCTGAGGACCAAAGCAAAGGGTGAGGATGAACAACATCCTCAGTGTTTAGGAAGTACGTTCCCTCATTTTAACAACAAAACGACATAGAACATGCAAATTGAAAGATAGGGAATCAGGACCACAGTTGTCATGCCTACTGACCTGGGAAGCAGAAAGAGCCAAAAAGGAAAAAGCAAAGAATTTAGGAAAAGTTCAATTTGCTTCATTAACTTCCACATGTCTCCTGGAAATATGCTCGTTTTCTCAGGGTCACAATGATGAAAACCAAAAGGATTTCACTGAGCAAACTTTCCCTAACTGAATATTTTACATAGACTGGTTTTGGAGATATGAAAAAGACTCATTTGATGTCTTGTTTCACCAGAATCTGTAGAATATGCTGGCCATGCAATGTAAAAAAACAAAAAAATACTTGCTTGTACCTTAGCGGACTACAAGATGGACTAGAGCTCTGCTGATCACAGCAGGTGTTATCCAATAGCAGAGAGACAAATGCAATGCCAAAAGGTCTCTGAGGATCGCAGTTCCCAGGCACCAAAGGGGAGATTCCTACCCATTGGAAAGGGAATATGTCAACCAATGTTCCACCACAGGAACGATACCTAGTGTGATCATATGCAAGCTCCGTTACTGTCCAAAGACGTCTCAAGTACTCAATGCAAGTGCTGTTTCACACACCTACAATGTACGAATCACAAACAGGATCCCACAAACCAAAGCACAGACTGCCGTGATTAACACCACATTGACACACACAAACACATGAAGAACAAATAAACACTCCAATCACAAAGACAGAAAGCCAGAGAAGGCATTTTGTCAACTTCCACTTCCACTCCCACATGGAGGCCCCCAGTTCTCAAGAGGGAATGGACTCAGAGGGGCTCCCATCCGCTAAGGGGAGCAGCCCAGTTGGAGTAGACCTATTTCCCAGCCTGTGCAAGCTGGAGCGACTTACCCCCAAATGACATGAACTGTATACCGTTGCTCTGGACATGTCTCCAAGACAAGCAGCCTCGTGCTGTAGGGCAGCCACTGCATATAAGGGAGAATCCCTGCCAGTATCCTGGAGCCAAATGTACTCTGGCATGTGCTGGGAACTTTAAATGGGGATGCCCCTGATCGAGATCAACACACCATGGGCACAGACCTCCTGGCTGGCTCGCTATAATTGGTAACCAAAGGCCAGGATGTGTGCCCGACGCACAGTGAGGCCAAGCAACAGCAAAACATTGGACTTTGGAGCCGAGAAATATTTGTTGTTGAGACATTCAAGGAAATGGGTGGCTTATGCCGGGTAATCCCCAACCTTGAAAGCTTTTAGCAAAGCCCTCTTAGAGGTAAGGTGATGGAGGGGTGTGGCTGTTCGTTGAAAACTTCTCCCTGTCCGATCCTTTGTTCCTGAGGACAGGTCATAGTCAGGTCTCAATGTTCCTATCAATCTCCAGCAAACAAAGGTCACTCTCTGGGTGACAAGAAAGGGCAAGGTCCCAAGGCACAAGGCTCACCCTCTGAGGTGCAGACCCACCTAAGAGAAAGGGGTCCCTGGGAGGGGTGGTGGTCCTCCTGCCATGGAGGGTTTGTCCAGGAGCTGGTCTGGGTCCTCCCACCAGTGCCCATGCCTCCCAGAGGAGGCAGATCTGCCTTGGTGGCTCCCTCAGGGCCAGGTCCCAGACCCTTGCTAGCTGTCATCACTGAGGGAGCCGTATGCATATGACCCAACAGGTCTTAATGCTCCTCAGGCCACCCAAACAGTGGCGGTCACGTACCCCAGACTGTGAGCCATACCCTTAGGGTCACAGTGGCTGTGTGTGGTAGAGGTTCAACACTGCCTCAAGGCCTGGTCTGGGCCAGTGGGCATTCATGGCCTTGGCTCTGGAGCCCTGCAGGACACACCCCCAGCCTGTTCTCTGGGCCCCCCATCACACCAGCTGGCCCAAGGCCGTGTGAGCAGAAGAATGCTGGGGAGAAGGCTGGCACTTGCCTCTTACCTCACGCTCCAGGTCTGAAGGGGCAGCACTCCACTGACTGCTGCCTAAAAAAGGGCCCCCACTAAAGATGGCTGACAGACAGTGGCTTGCTTGGGGCAGGGGCCCACTACACTGCCCACCAATGGCTGAGCAGGGTGGTCACAGTGGCATTAGTGGTCTCCTGGTAACCATTGCCTGGTAACGGGGCAGTGGGTCACAGTGCACAGCAAGGGCTGCCTGGGAAGAGCTGCATTCAGCTGGCTATGGTACAATTCCCCCTTTTCTTTGGTCCTCTGCAACCCTGAGGAGAATATGTGGGTATGATTTGGATAGAGTGGTTAATCATAAACTCCGCAGAGGATCTCTGTTTTAGGGGACTTGCTTTCAACCTCCATTCCTGGTTCATCTTTTCCCAAGTCTTTCAGGGAATGGGGTGACGACCACTCTAGCTACGTCCTGCTGCACGAAAGCAAAGCCCTACAGTGCATTCTGAGTTGGAAGCAATGCCACGTTGCAAGTCTTGATCCAAGTCTTATATAAACTTGTATAAGGAATCCAGGAGAATAAGCCTGAAAAGCAGCGTGAGGGTGGCACTCTGAGGGAGACGTTCTGGCAGGTAATCCAGACACGCAGAAGCAGAAGGGAAGAAATTGTTGTAAGTTGTTAGGAAGTTGAGGGGAAGAGCTTCCCTTAACGGGAGAACACAGATCAAAATCAGCATTATTGCAAAGCAAATCCATAAACGTTAGTAGCATATGCATCTGTTTATTCAGTTTGTCAAAACTGCATTGGTAAGAGTCTTCTTGAAGTTGAAGCACTTTGGGAAAGCCTCAGCCTAACTATCTGTTAGACATTTAAAGAGGCATGGTTAAAGATCGGATGACAAGGGGTTGAGAAGAAAGCTTAATCAAGTGGCTCTCATGTAACCGTCAGCATGGCTGACCGATTATCCCAAGGCATACCTGCATTTCAGAAACTTTGTACCCTTTCTAGAATATCGACAGGTGTGCCATGTATCCATCCTGTGTAATTGGAGAAGCTTCTCCCCCATTTCACAATGTTTTCTCTGTAATTTCCATACCAGATATACGACTGAAATAGTCCTCCTTGAGTTGCCTTAAGGGCCCCGCAACTAATCCAAAGTTAACAAACGATTTCAAAACACCTGGTCCAATAAGCTCATCAGTCCTTTGAAGAGAATTCTTCTTTCTTCTCCAAAGTGAGAAGAGATCTTAAAAGCAAATAGAGATCCCTTAAAGGCAGGACAGTTCACATACCATGGTATTGAAAGCAGCGTTCCAAGTAAACGTGTTCTCTTGGCAGAGGGGAACCCAATCCAGCCTTGAAAAAAACGTATTTTTAATAACAGTATCCATTTCCCGAGGTGGAGTTTCGTTTCAGCCCAATGATGCATCAAATGTTGGTTTTTGGCTCAACACATTTATCCCACCTTCCTACTCTATCCTGAAATGTGTTCCTTTTCATGAGTTTCTTAGCTTTAATTACATATTTCGATTACAATCCTCAAGTCCTTAACACCTTCACTTAGTGAAAACCAAGAAGCAAGCAATTGTCAGCTGGATGTCATACCAGCATTTCTGATTGCAAGCGGATGCTTTTGAGACCTTCTGCTAAGTAGGCAAAGGTAGGGAATCTTAGATGTGCCCAGCATCCAATGTTCCAATCCTCTATCCTCTTTGAAATGACCCGGAGAGTCAAGGAATGCTTGCCACTTAACTTGGTGAAGTTTCATGCTACCCAAATCTAGAGAGGCCATTTAGAAAGACTTCAAGTGTCATCATTTCAACTTATGGTCCTTGCTGTCAAATTGGCAACAGATATAAGGTCTTTTTGGATCTCTAAGAAACCTAGGGACTGCAGAAGGTTTACACTTCAGAATGCAAGAAGCTTAAGGCAGCTTCCATACCAGATATCAGTTCAGTACTAGCTATTTGCCAGATCATCAGGACCTGAAATCCATGGAGGCCAATTCTCTCCAGAGGAGGAAGTATTGAATAGGTAAGTGCTTCCCTTTCAGTGAAATAGAGCTCATTTACACATTAACTCGGCAGTTGATGTCAATTGCCTTATCCCTCAAAGTGGCCCAAATCTGGAGAATGCACCTGAAAGGGGTGCGTTGGGGAAGCACATTTGAGTTTCCCAGAGCCACAACACTTTCACACAAAACAAACGCAAAAGTACATGCAAAAAAGAAACTCTCAGTCCTGAGGACCAAAGCAAAGGGTGAGGATGAACAACATCCTCAGTGTTTTCGAAGTATGTTCCCTCATTTTAACAACAAAACGACAAACAACATGCAAATTGAAAGATAGGGAATCACGACCACAGTTGTCATGCCTACTGACCTGGGAAGCAGAAAGAGCCAAAAAGGAAAAAGCAAAGAAATTAGGAAAAGTTCAATTTGCTTCATTAACTTCCACATGTCTCCTGGAAATATGCTCGTTTTCTCAGGGTCACAATGATGAAAACCAAAAGGATTTCACTGAGCAAACTTTCTCTAACTGAATATTTTACATAGACTGGTTTTGGAGATATGAAAATGATTCATTTGATGCCATGTTTCACCAGAATCTGTAGAATATGATGGCCATGCAATGTAAAAAAAAAAAAAAAAGTACTTGCTTGTACCTTAGCGGACTACAAGATGGACTAGAGCTCTGCTGATCACAGCAGGTGTTATCCAATAGCAGAGAGACAAATGCAATGCCAAAAGGTCTCTCAGGATCGCAGTTCCCAGGCACCAAAGGGCAGATTCCTACCCATTGGAAAGGGAATATGTCAACCAATGTTCCACCACAGCTGAAACACAACGCAGGAGGGAACGATACCTAGTGTGATCATATGCAAGCTCCGTTACTGACCAAAGACGTCTCAAGTACTCAATGCAAGTGCTGTTTCACACACATACAATGTACGAATCACAAACAGGATCCCACAAACCAAAGCACAGACTGCCGTGATTAACACCACATTGACACACACAAACACATGAAGAACAAATAAACACTCCAATCACAAAGACAGAAATCCAGAGAAGGCATTTTGTCAACTTCCACTTCCACTCCCACATGGAGGCCCCCAGTTCTCAAGAGGGAATGGACTGAGAGGGGCTCACATCCGCTAAGGGGAGCAGCCCAGTTGGAGTAGACCTATTTCCCAGCCTGTGCAAGCTGGAGCGACTTACCCCCAAATGACATGAACTGTATACCGTTGCTCTGGACATGTCTCCAAGACAAGCAGCCTCGTGCTGTAGGGCAGCCACTGCATATCAGGGAGAATCCCTGCCAGTATCCTGGAGCCAAATGTACTCTGGCATGTGCTGGGAACTTTAAATGGCGACGCCCCTGATCGAGATCAACACACCATGGGCACACACCTCCTGGCTGGCTCGCTATAATTGGTAACCAAAGGCCAGGATGTGTGCCCGACGCACAGTGAGGCAAAGCAACAGCAAAACATTGGACTTTGGAGCCGAGAAATATTTGTTGTTGAGACATTCAAGGAAATGGGTGGCTTATGCTGGGTAATCCCCAACCTTGAAAGCTTTTAGCAAAGCCCTCTTAGAGGTAAGGTGATGGAGGGGTGTGGCTGTTCGTTGAAAACTTCTCCCTGCCCGATCCTTTGTTCTTGAGGACAGGTCATAGTCAGGTCTCAATGTTCCTATCAATCTCCAGCAAACAAATGTCACTCTCTGGGTGACAAGAAAGGGCAAGGTCCCAAGGCACAAGGCTCACCCTCTGAGGTCCAGACCCACCTAAGAGAAAGGGGTCCCTGGGAGGGGTGGTGGTCCTCCTGCCATGGAGGGTTTGTCCAGGAGCTGGTCTGGGTCCTCCCACCAGTGCCCACGCCTCCCAGAGGAGGCAGCTCTGCCTTGGTGGCTCCCTCAGGGCCAGGTCCCAGACCCTTGCTAGCTGTCATCACTGAGGGAGCCGAGTGCACATGACCCAACAGGTCTTAATGCTCCTCAGGCCACCCAAACAGTGGCGGTCACGTACCCCAGACTGTGAGCCATACCCTTAGGGTCACAGTGGCTGTGTGTGGTAGAGGTTCAACACTGCCTCAAGGCCTGGTCTGGGCCAGTGGGCATTCATGGCCTTGGCTCTGGAGCCCTGCAGGACACACCCCCAGCCTGTTCTCTGGGCCCCCCATCACACCAGCAGGCCCAAGGCCGTGTGAGCAGAAGAATGCTGGGGAGAAGGCTGGCACTTGCCTCTTACCTCACGCTCCAGGTCTGAAGGGGCAGCACTGCACTGACTGCTGCCTAAAAAAGGGCCCCCACTAAAGATGGCTGACAGACAGTGGCTTGCTTGGGGCAGGGGCCCACTACACTGCCCACCAATGGCTGAGCAGGGTGGTCACAGTGGCATTAGTGGTCTCCTGGTAACCATTGCCTGGTAACGGGGCAGTGGGTCACAGTGCACAGCAAGGGCTGCCTGGGAAGGGCTGCATTCAGCTGGCTATGGTACAATTCCCCCTTTTCTTTGGTCCTCTGCAACCCTGAGGAGAATATGTGGGTATGATTTGGATAGAGTGGTTAATCATAAACTCAGCAGCAGATCTCTGTTTTAGGGGACTTGCTTTCAACCTCCATTCCTGGTTCATCTTTTCCCAAGTCTTTCAGGGAATGGGGTGACGACCACTCTAGCTACGTCCTGCTGCACGAAAGCAAAGCCCTACAGTGCATTCTGAGTTGGAAGCAATGCCACGTTGCAAGTCTTGATCCAAGTCTTATATAAACTTGTATAAGGAATCCAGGAGAATAAGCCTGAAAAGCAGCGTGAGGGTGGCACTCTGAGGGAGACGTTCTGGCAGGTAATCCAGACACGCAGAAGCAGAAGGGAAGAAATTGTTGTAAGTTGTTAGGAAGTTGAGGGGAAGAGCTTCCCTTAACGGGAGAACACAGATCAAAATCAGCATTATTGCGAAGCAAATCCATAAACGTTAGTAGCATATGCATCTGTTTACTCAGTTTGTCAAAACTGCATTGGTAAGAGTCTTCTTGAAGTTGAAGCACTTTGGGAAAGCCTCAGCCTAACTATCTGTTAGACACTTAAAGAGGCATGGTTAAAGATCGGATGACAAGGGGTTGAGAAGAAAGCTTAATCAAGTGGCTCTCATGTAACCGTCAGCATGGCTGACTGATTATCCCAAGGCATACCTGCATTTCAGAAACTTTGTACCCTTTCTAGAATATCGACAGGTGTGCCATGTATCCATCCTGTGTAATTGGAGAAGCTTCTCCCCCATTTCACAATGTTTTCTCTGTAATTTCCATACCAGATATACGACTGAAATAGTCCTCCTTGAGTTGCCTTAAGGGCCCCGCAACTAATCCAAAGTTAACAAACGATTTCCAAACACCTGGTCCAATAAGCTCATCAGTCCTTTGAAGAGAATTCTTCTTTCTTCTCCAAAGTGAGAAGAGATCTTAAAAGCAAATAGAGATCCCTTAAAGGCAGGACAGTTCACATACCATGGTATTGAAAGCAGCGTTCCAAGTAAACGTGTTCTCTTGGCAGAGGGGAACCCAATCCAGCCTTGAAAAAAACGTATTTTTAATAACAGTATCCATTTCCCGAGGTGGAGTTTCGTTTCAGCCCAATGACGCATCAAATGTTGGTTTTTGGCTCAACACATTTATCCCACCTTCCTACTCTATCCTGAAATGTGTTCCTTTTCATGAGTTTCTTAGCTTTAATTACATATTTCGATTACAATCCTCAAGTCCTTAACACCTTCACTTAGTGAAAACCAAGAAGCAAGCAATTGTCAGCTGGATGTCATACCAGCATTTCTGATTGCAAGCGGATGCTTTTGAGACCTTCTGCTAAGTAGGCAAAGGTAGGGAATCTTAGATGTGCCCAGCATCCAATGTTCCAATCCTCTATCCTCTTTGAAATGACCCGGAGAGTCAAGGAATGCTTGCCACTTAACTTGGTGAAGTTTCATGCTCCCCAAATCTAGAGAGGCCATTTAGAAAGACTTCAAGTGTCATCATTTCAACTTATGGTCCTTGCTGTCAAATTGGCAACAGATATAAGGTCTTTTTGGATCTCTAAGAAACCTAGGGACTGCAGAAGGTTTACACTTCAGAATGCAAGAAGCTTAAGGCAGCTTCCATACCAGATATCAGTTCAGTACTAGCTATTTGCCAGATCATCAGGACCTGAAATCCATGGAGGCCAATTCTCTCCAGAGGAGGAAGTATTGAATAGGTAAGTGCTTCCCTTTCAGTGAAATAGAGCTCATTTACACATCAACTCGGCAGTTGATGTCAATTGCCTTATCCCTCAAAGTGGCCCAAATCTGGAGAATGCACCTGAAAGGGGTGCGTTGGGGAAGCACATTTGAGTTTCCCAGAGCCACAACACTTTCACACAAAACAAACGCAAAAGTACATGCAAAAAAGAAACTCTCAGTCCTGAGGACCAAAGCAAAGGGTGAGGATGAACAACATCCTCAGTGTTTTCGAACTACGTTCCCTCATTTTAACAACAAAACGACAAACAACATGCAAATTGAAAGATAGGGAATCAGGACCACAGTTGTCATGCCTACTGACCTGGGAAGCAGAAAGAGCCAAAAAGGAAAAAGCAAAGAAATTAGGAAAAGTTCAATTTGCTTCATGAACTTCCACATGTCTCCTGGAAATATGCTCGTTTTCTCAGGGTCACAATGATGAAAACCAAAAGGATTTCACTGAGCAAACTTTCTCTAACTGAATATTTTACATAGACTGGTTTTGGAGATATGAAAATGATTCATTTGATGCCATGTTTCACCAGAATCTGTAGAATATGATGGCCATGCAATGTAAAAAAAAAAAAAAAAGTACTTGCTTGTACCTTAGCGGACTACAAGATGGACTAGAGCTCTGCTGATCACAGCAGGTGTTATCCAATAGCAGAGAGACAAATGCAATGCCAAAAGGTCTCTCAGGATCGCAGTTCCCAGGCACCAAAGGGCAGATTCCTACCCATTGGAAAGGGAATATGTCAACCAATGTTCCACCACAGCTGAAACACAACGCAGGAGGGAACGATACCTAGTGTGATCATATGCAAGCTCCGTTACTGTCCAAAGACGTCTCAAGTACTCAATGCAAGTGCTGTTTCACACACCTACAATGTACGAATCACAAACTGGATCCCACAAACCAAAGCACAGACTGCCGTGATTAACACCACATTGACACACACAAACACATGAAGAACAAATAAACACTCCAATCACAAAGACAGAAATCCAGAGAAGGCATTTTGTCAACTTCCACTTCCACTCCCACATGGAGGCCCCCAGTTCTCAAGAGGGAATGGACTCAGAGAGGCTCACATCCGCTAAGGGGAGCAGCCCAGTTGGAGTAGACCTATTTCCCAGCCTGTGCAAGCTGGAGCCACTTACCCCCAAATGACATGAACTGTATACCGTTGCTCTGGACACGTCTCCAAGACAAGCAGCCTCGTGCTGTAGGGCAGCCACTGCATATCAGGGAGAATCCCTGCCAGTATCCTGGAGCCAAATGTACTCTGGCATGTGCTGGGAACTTTAAATGGGGATGCCCCTGATCGAGATCAACACACCATGGGCACACACCTCCTGGCTGGCTCGCTATAATTGGTAACCAAAGGCCAGGATGTGTGCCCGACGCAGAGTGAGGCCAAGCAACAGCAAAACATTGGACTTTGGAGCCAAGAAATATTTGTTGTTGAGACATTCAAGGAAATGGGTGGCTTATGCCGGGTAATCCCCAACCTTGAAAGCTTTTAGCAAAGCCCTCTTAGAGGTAAGGTGATGGAGGGGTGTGGCTGTTCGTTGAAAACTTCTCCCTGTCCGATCCTTTGTTCCTGAGGACAGGTCATAGTCAGGTCTCAATGTTCCTATCAATCTCCAGCAAACAAATGTCACTCTCTGGGTGACAAGAAAGGGCAAGGTCCCAAGGCACAAGGCTCACCCTCTGAGGTGCAGACCCACCTAAGAGAAAGGGGTCCCTGGGAGGGGTGGTGGTCCTCCTGCCATGGAGGGTTTGTCCAGGAGCTGGTCTGGGTCCTCCCACCAGTGCCCATGCCTCCCAGAGGAAGCAGATCTGCCTTGGTGGCTCCCTCAGGGCCAGGTCCCAGACCCTTGCTAGCTGTCATCACTGAGGGAGCCGGGTGCACATGACCCAACAGGTCTTAATGCTCCTCAGGCCACCCAAACAGTGGCGGTCACGTACCCCAGACTGTGAGCCATACCCTTAGGGTCACAGTGGCTGTGTGTGGTAGAGGTTCAACACTGCCTCAAGGCCTGGTCTGGGCCAGTGGGCATTCATGGCCTTGGCTCTGGAGCCCTGCAGGACACACCCCCAGCCTGTTCTCTGGGCCCCCCATCACACCAGCTGGCCCAAGGCCGTGTGAGCAGAAGAATGCTGGGGAGAAGGCTGGCACTTGCCTCTTACCTCACGCTCCAGGTCTGAAGGGGCAGCACTCCACTGACTGCTGCCTAAAAAAGGGCCCCCACTAAAGATGGCTGACAGACAGTGGCTTGCTTGGGGCAGGGGCCCACTACACTGCCCACCAATGGCTGAGCAGGGTGGTCACAGTGGCATTAGTGGTCTCCTGGTAACCATTGCCTGGTAACGGGGCAGTGGGTCACAGTGCACAGCAAGGGCTGCCTGGGAAGGGCTGCATTCAGCTGGCTATGGTACAATTCCCCCTTTTCTTTGGTCCTCTGCAACCCTGAGGAGAATATGTGGGTATGATTTGGATAGAGTGGTTAATCATAAACTCCGCAGAGGATCTCTGTTTTAGGGGACTTGCTTTCAACCTCCATTCCTGGTTCATCTTTTCCCAAGTCTTTCAGGGAATGGGGTGACGACCACTCTAGCTACGTTCTGCTGCACGAAAGCAAAGCCCTACAGTGCATTCTGAGTTGGAAGCAATGCCACGGTGCAAGTCTTGATCCAAGTCTTATATAAACTTGTATAAGGAATCCAGGAGAATAAGCCTGAAAAGCAGCGTGAGGGTGGCACTCTGAGGGAGACGTTCTGGCAGGTAATCCAGACACGCAGAAGCAGAAGGGAAGAAATTGTTGTAAGTTGTTAGGAAGTTGAGGGGAAGAGCTTCCCTTAACGGGAGAACACAGATCAAAATCAGCATTATTGCAAAGCAAATCCATAAACGTTAGTAGCATATGCATCTGTTTACTCAGTTTGTCAAAACTGCATTGGTAAGAGTCTTCTTGAAGTTGAAGCACTTTGGGAAAGCCTCAGCCTAACTATCTGTTAGACACTTAAAGAGGCATGGTTAAAGATCGGATGACAGGGGGTTGAGAAGAAAGCTTAATCAAGTGGCTCTCATGTAACCGTCAGCATGGCTGACCGATTATCCCAAGGCATACCTGCATTTCAGAAACTTTGTACCCTTTCTAGAATATCGACAGGTGTGCCATGTATCCATCCTGTGTAATTGGAGAAGCTTCTCCCCCATTTCACAATGTTTTCTCTGTAATTTCCATACCAGATATACGACTGAAATAGTCCTCCTTGAGTTGCCTTAAGGGCCCCGCAACTAATCCAAAGTTAACAAACGATTTCCAAACACCTGGTCCAATAAGCTCATCAGTCCTTTGAAGAGAATTCTTCTTTCTTCTCCAAAGTGAGAAGAGATCTTAAAAGCAAATAGAGATCCCTTCAAGGCAGGACAGTTCACATACCATGGTATTGAAAGCAGCGTTCCAAGTAAACGTGTTCTCTTGGCAGAGGGGAACCCAATCCAGCCTTGAAAAAAACGTATTTTTAATAGCAGTATCCATTTCCCGAGGTGGAGTTTCGTTTCAGCCCAATGATGCATCAAATGTTGGTTTTTGGCTCAACACATTTATCCCACCTTCCTACTCTATCCTGAAATGTGTTCCTTTTCATGAGTTTCTTAGCTTTAATTACATATTTCGATTACAATCCTCAAGTCCTTAACACCTTCACTTAGTGAAAACCAAGAAGCAAGCAATTGTCAGCTGGATGTCATACCAGCATTTCTGATTGCAAGCGGATGCTTTTGAGACCTTCTGCTAAGTAGGCAAAGGTAGGGAATCTTAGATGTGCCCAGCATCCAATGTTCCAATCCTCTATCCTCTTTGAAATGACCCGGAGAGTCAAGGAATGCTTGCCACTTAACTTGGTGAAGTTTCATGCTCCCCAAATCTAGAGAGGCCATTTAGAAAGACTTCAAGTGTCATCATTTCAACTTATGGTCCTTGCTGTCAAATTGGCAACAGATATAAGGTCTTTTTGGATCTCTAAGAAACCTAGGGACTGCAGAAGGTTTACACTTCAGAATGCAAGAAGCTTAAGGCAGCTTCCATACCAGATATCAGTTCAGTACTAGCTATTTGCCAGATCATCAGGACCTGAAATCCATGGAGGCCAATTCTCTCCAGAGGAGGAAGTATTGAATAGGTAAGTGCTTCCCTTTCAGTGAAATAGAGCTCATTTACACATTAACTCGGCAGTTGATGTCAATTGCCTTATCCCTAAAAGTGGCCCAAATCTGGAGAATGCACCTGAAAGGGGTGCGTTGGGGAAGCACATTTGAGTTTCCCAGAGCCACAACACTTTCACACAAAACAAACGCAAAAGTACATGCAAAAAAGAAACTCTCAGTCCTGAGGACCAAAGCAAAGGGTGAGGATGAACAACATCCTCAGTGTTTTCGAAGTACGTTCCCTCATTTTAACAACAAAACGACAAACAACATGCAAATTGAAAGATAGGGAATCACGACCACAGTTGTCATGCCTACTGACCTGGGAAGCAGAAAGAGCCAAAAAGGAAAAAGCAAAGAAATTAGGAAAAGTTCAATTTGCTTCATGAACTTCCACATGTCTCCTGGAAATATGCTCGTTTTCTCAGGGTCACAATGATGAAAACCAAAAGGATTTCACTGAGCAAACTTTCTCTAACTGAATATTTTACATAGACTGGTTTTGGAGATATGAAAATGATTCATTTGATGCCATGTTTCACCAGAATCTGTAGAATATGATGGCCATGCAATGTAAAAAAAAAAAAAAAAAGTACTTGCTTGTACCTTAGCGGACTACAAGATGGACTAGAGCTCTGCTGATCACAGCAGGTGTTATCCAATAGCAGAGAGACAAATGCAATGCCAAAAGGTCTCTCAGGATCGCAGTTCCCAGGCACCAAAGGGCAGATTCCTACCCATTGGAAAGGGAATATGTCAACCAATGTTCCACCACAGCTGAAACACAACGCAGGAGGGAACGATACCTAGTGTGATCATATGCAAGCTCCGTTACTGACCAAAGACGTCTCAAGTACTCAATGCAAGTGCTGTTTCACACACATACAATGTACGAATCACAAACAGGATCCCACAAACCAAAGCACAGACTGCCGTGATTAACACCACATTGACACACACAAACACATGAAGAACAAATAAACACTCCAATCACAAAGACAGAAAGCCAGAGAAGGCATTTTGTCAACTTCCACTTCCACTCCCACATGGAGGCCCCCAGTTCTCAAGAGGGAATGGACTGAGAGGGGCTCACATCCGCTAAGGGGAGCAGCCCAGTTGGAGTAGACCTATTTCCCAGCCTGTGCAAGCTGGAGCCACTTACCCCCAAATGACATGAACTGTATACCGTTGCTCTGGACATGTCTCCAAGACAAGCAGCCTCGTGCTGTAGGGCAGCCACTGCATATCAGGGAGAATCCCTGCCAGTATCCTGGAGCCAAATGTACTCTGGCATCTGCTGGGAACTTTAAATGGCGACGCCCCTGATCGAGATCAACACACCATGGGCACACACCTCCTGGCTGGCTCGCTATAATTGGTAACCAAAGGCCAGGATGTGTGCCCGACGCACAGTGAGGCCAAGCAACAGCAAAACATTGGACTTTGGAGCCGAGAAATATTTGTTGTTGAGACATTCAAGGAAATGGGTGGCTTATGCTGGGTAATCCCCAACCTTGAAAGCTTTTAGCAAAGCCCTCTTAGAGGTAAGGTGATGGAGGGGTGTGGCTGTTCGTTGAAAACTTCTCCCTGCCCGATCCTTTGTTCTTGAGGACAGGTCATAGTCAGGTCTCAATGTTCCTATCAATCTCCAGCAAACAAATGTCACTCTCTGGGTGACAAGAAAGGGCAAGGTCCCAAGGCACAAGGCTCACCCTCTGAGGTGCAGACCCACCTAAGAGAAAGGGGTCCCTGGGAGGGGTGGTGGTCCTCCTGCCATGGAGGGTTTGTCCAGGAGCTGGTCTGGGTCCTCCCACCAGTGCCCACGCCTCCCAGAGGAGGCAGCTCTGCCTTGGTGGCTCCCTCAGGGCCAGGTCCCAGACCCTTGCTAGCTGTCATCACTGAGGGAGCCGAGTGCACATGACCCAACAGGTCTTAATGCTCCTCAGGCCACCCAAACAGTGGCGGTCAGGTACCCCAGACTGTGAGCCATACCCTTAGGGTCACAGTGGCTGTGTGTGGTAGAGGTTCAACACTGCCTCAAGGCCTGGTCTGGGCCAGTGGGCATTCATGGCCTTGGCTCTGGAGCCCTGCAGGACACACCCCCAGCCTGTTCTCTGGGCCCCCCATCACACCAGCAGGCCCTAGGCCGTGTGAGCAGAAGAATGCTGGGGAGAAGGCTGGCACTTGCCTCTTACCTCACGCTCCAGGTCTGAAGGGGCAGCACTGCACTGACTGCTGCCTAAAAAAGGGCCCCCACTAAAGATGGCTGACAGACAGTGGCTTGCTTGGGGCAGGGGCCCACTACACTGCCCACCAATGGCTGAGCAGGGTGGTCACAGTGGCATTAGTGGTCTCCTGGTAACCATTGCCTGGTAACGGGGCAGTGGGTCACAGTGCACAGCAAGGGCTGCCTGGGAAGGGCTGCATTCAGCTGGCTATGGTACAATTCCCCCTTTTCTTTGGTCCTCTGCAACCCTGAGGAGAATATGTGGGTATGATTTGGATAGAGTGGTTAATCATAAACTCCGCAGAGGATCTCTGTTTTAGGGGACTTGCTTTCAACCTCCATTCCTGGTTCATCTTTTCCCAAGTCTTTCAGGGAATGGGGTGACGACCACTCTAGCTACGTCCTGCTGCACGAAAGCAAAGCCCTACAGTGCATTCTGAGTTGGAAGCAATGCCACGTTGCAAGTCTTGATCCAAGTCTTATATAAACTTGTATAAGGAATCCAGGAGAATAAGCCTGAAAAGCAGCGTGAGGGTGGCACTCTGAGGGAGACGTTCTGGCAGGTAATCCAGACACGCAGAAGCAGAAGGGAAGAAATTGTTGTAAGTTGTTAGGAAGTTGAGGGGAAGAGCTTCCCTTAACGGGAGAACACAGATCAAAATCAGCATTATTGCAAAGCAAATCCATAAACGTTAGTAGCATATGCATCTGTTTACTCAGTTTGTCAAAACTGCATTGGTAAGAGTCTTCTTGAAGTTGAAGCACTGTGGGAAAGCCTCAGCCTAACTATCTGTTAGACACTTAAAGAGGCATGGTTAAAGATCGGATGACAAGGGGTTGAGAAGAAAGCTTAATCAAGTGGCTCTCATGTAACCGTCAGCATGGCTGACCGATTATCCCAAGGCATACCTGCATTTCAGAAACTTTGTACCCTTTCTAGAATATCGACAGGTGTGCCATGTATCCATCCTGTGTAATTGGAGAAGCTTCTCCCCCATTTCACAATGTTTTCTCTGTAATTTCCATACCAGATATACGACTGAAATAGTCCTCCTTGAGTTGCCTTAAGGGCCCCGCAACTAATCCAAAGTTAACAAACGATTTCCAAACACCTGGTCCAATAAGCTCATCAGTCCTTTGAAGAGAATTCTTCTTTCTTCTCCAAAGTGAGAAGAGATCTTAAAAGCAAATAGAGATCCCTTAAAGGCAGGACAGTTCACATACCATGGTATTGAAAGCAGCGTTCCAAGTAAACGTGTTCTCTTGGCAGAGGGGAACCCAATCCAGCCTTGAAAAAAACGTATTTTTAATAACAGTATCCATTTCCCGAGGTGGAGTTTCGTTTCAGCCCAATGATGCATCAAATGTTGGTTTTTGGCTCAACACATTTATCCCACCTTCCTACTCTATCCTGAAATGTGTTCCTTTTCATGAGTTTCTTAGCTTTAATTACATATTTCGATTACAATCCTCAAGTCCTTAACACCTTCACTTAGTGAAAACCAAGAAGCAAGCAATTGTCAGCTGGATGTCATACCAGCATTTCTGATTGCAAGCGGATGCTTTTGAGACCTTCTGCTAAGTAGGCAAAGGTAGGGAATCTTAGATGTGCCCAGCATCCAATGTTCCAATCCTCTATCCTCTTTGAAATGACCCGGAGAGTCAAGGAATGCTTGCCACTTAACTTGGTGAAGTTTCATGCTCCCCAAATCTAGAGAGGCCATTTAGAAAGACTTCAAGTGTCATCATTTCAACTTATGGTCCTTGCTGTCAAATTGGCAACAGATATAAGGTCTTTTTGGATCTCTAAGAAACCTAGGGACTGCAGAAGGTTTACACTTCAGAATGCAAGAAGCTTAAGGCAGCTTCCATACCAGATATCAGTTCAGTACTAGCTATTTGCCAGATCATCAGGACCTGAAATCCATGGAGGCCAATTCTCTCCAGAGGAGGAAGTATTGAATAGGTAAGTGCTTCCCTTTCAGTGAAATAGAGCTCATTTACACATCAACTCGGCAGTTGATGTCAATTGCCTTATCCCTCAAAGTGGCCCAAATCTGGAGAATGCACCTGAAAGGGGTGCGTTGGGGAAGCACATTTGAGTTTCCCAGAGCCACAACACTTTCACACAAAACAAACGCAAAAGTACATGCAAAAAAGAAACTCTCAGTCCTGAGGACCAAAGCAAAGGGTGAGGATGAACAACATCCTCAGTGTTTTCGAACTACGTTCCCTCATTTTAACAACAAAACGACAAACAACATGCAAATTGAAAGATAGGGAATCAGGACCACAGTTGTCATGCCTACTGACCTGGGAAGCAGAAAGAGCCAAAAAGGAAAAAGCAAAGAAATTAGGAAAAGTTCAATTTGCTTCATGAACTTCCACATGTCTCCTGGAAATATGCTCGTTTTCTCAGGGTCACAATGATGAAAACCAAAAGGATTTCACTGAGCAAACTTTCTCTAACTGAATATTTTACATAGACTGGTTTTGGAGATATGAAAATGATTCATTTGATGCCATGTTTCACCAGAATCTGTAGAATATGATGGCCATGCAATGTAAAAAAAAAAAAAAAAAGTACTTGCTTGTACCTTAGCGGACTACAAGATGGACTAGAGCTCTGCTGATCACAGCAGGTGTTATCCAATAGCAGAGAGACAAATGCAATGCCAAAAGGTCTCTCAGGATCGCAGTTCCCAGGCACCAAAGGGCAGATTCCTACCCATTGGAAAGGGAATATGTCAACCAATGTTCCACCACAGCTGAAACACAACGCAGGAGGGAACGATACCTAGTGTGATCATATGCAAGCTCCGTTACTGTCCAAAGACGTCTCAAGTACTCAATGCAAGTGCTGTTTCACACACCTACAATGTACGAATCACAAACTGGATCCCACAAACCAAAGCACAGACTGCCGTGATTAACACCACATTGACACACACAAACACATGAAGAACAAATAAACACTCCAATCACAAAGACAGAAAGCCAGAGAAGGCATTTTGTCAACTTCCACTTCCACTCCCACATGGAGGCCCCCAGTTCTCAAGAGGGAATGGACTCAGAGAGGCTCACATCCGCTAAGGGGAGCAGCCCAGTTGGAGTAGACCTATTTCCCAGCCTGTGCAAGCTGGAGCCACTTACCCCCAAATGACATGAACTGTATACCGTTGCTCTGGACACGTCTCCAAGACAAGCAGCCTCGTGCTGTAGGGCAGCCACTGCATATCAGGGAGAATCCCTGCCAGTATCCTGGAGCCAAATGTACTCTGGCATGTGCTGGGAACTTTAAATGGGGATGCCCCTGATTGAGATCAACACACCATGGGCACAGACCTCCTGGCTGGCTCGCTATAATTGGTAACCAAAGGCCAGGATGTGTGCCCGACGCAGAGTGAGGCCAAGCAACAGCAAAACATTGGACTTTGGAGCCAAGAAATATTTGTTGTTGAGACATTCAAGGAAATGGGTGGCTTATGCCGGGTAATCCCCAACCTTGAAAGCTTTTAGCAAAGCCCTCTTAGAGGTAAGGTGATGGAGGGGTGTGGCTGTTCGTTGAAAACTTCTCCCTGTCCGATCCTTTGTTCCTGAGGACAGGTCATAGTCAGGTCTCAATGTTCCTATCAATCTCCAGCAAACAAATGTCACTCTCTGGGTGACAAGAAAGGGCAAGGTCCCAAGGCACAAGACTCACCCTCTGAGGTGCAGACCCACCTAAGAGAAAGGGGTCCCTGGGAGGGGTGGTGGTCCTCCTGCCATGGAGGGTTTGTCCAGGAGCTGGTCTGGGTCCTCCCACCAGTGCCCATGCCTCCCAGAGGAGGCAGATCTGCCTTGGTGGCTCCCTCAGGGCCAGGTCCCAGACCCTTGCTAGCTGTCATCACTGAGGGAGCCGGGTGCACATGACCCAACAGGTCTTAATGCTCCTCAGGCCACCCAAACAGTGGCGGTCACGTACCCCAGACTGTGAGCCATACCCTTAGGGTCACAGTGGCTGTGTGTGGTAGAGGTTCAACACTGCCTCAAGGCCTGGTCTGGGCCAGTGGGCATTCATGGCCTTGGCTCTGGAGCCCTGCAGGACACACCCCCAGCCTGTTCTCTGGGCCCCCCATCACACCAGCTGGCCCAAGGCCGTGTGAGCAGAAGAATGCTGGGGAGAAGGCTGGCACTTGCCTCTTACCTCACGCTCCAGGTCTGAAGGGGCAGCACTGCACTGACTGCTGCCTAAAAAAGGGCCCCCACTAAAGATGGCTGACAGACAGTGGCTTGCTTGGGGCAGGGGCCCACTACACTGCCCACCAATGGCTGAGCAGGGTGGTCACAGTGGCATTAGTGGTCTCCTGGTAACCATTGCCTGGTAACGGGGCAGTGGGTCACAGTGCACAGCAAGGGCTGCCTGGGAAGGGCTGCATTCAGCTGGCTATGGTACAATTCCCCCTTTTCTTTGGTCCTCTGCAACCCTGAGGAGAATATGTGGGTATGATTTGGATAGAGTGGTTAATCATAAACTCCGCAGAGGATCTCTGTTTTAGGGGACTTGCTTTCAACCTCCATTCCTGGTTCATCTTTTCCCAAGTCTTTCAGGGAATGGGGTGACGACCACTCTAGCTACGTCCTGCTGCACGAAAGCAAAGCCCTACAGTGCATTCTGAGTTGGAAGCAATGCCACGTTGCAAGTCTTGATCCAAGTCTTATATAAACTTGTATAAGGAATCCAGGAGAATAAGCCTGAAAAGCAGCGTGAGGGTGGCACTCTGAGGGAGACGTTCTGGCAGGTAATCCAGACACGCAGAAGCAGAAGGGAAGAAATTGTTGTAAGTTGTTAGGAAGTTGAGGGGAAGAGCTTCCCTTAACGGGAGAACACAGATCAAAATCAGCATTATTGCAAAGCAAATCCATAAACGTTAGTAGCATATGCATCTGTTTATTCAGTTTGTCAAAACTGCATTGGTAAGAGTCTTCTTGAAGTTGAAGCACTTTGGGAAAGCCTCAGCCTAACTATCTGTTAGACATTTAAAGAGGCATGGTTAAAGATCGGATGACAAGGGGTTGAGAAGAAAGCTTAATCAAGTGGCTCTCATGTAACCGTCAGCATGGCTGACCGATTATCCCAAGGCATACCTGCATTTCAGAAACTTTGTACCCTTTCTAGAATATCGACAGGTGTGCCATGTATCCATCCTGTGTAATTGGAGAAGCTTCTCCCCCATTTCACAATGTTTTCTCTGTAATTTCCATACCAGATATACGACTGAAATAGTCCTCCTTGAGTTGCCTTAAGGGCCCCGCAACTAATCCAAAGTTAACAAACGATTTCAAAACACCTGGTCCAATAAGCTCATCAGTCCTTTGAAGAGAATTCTTCTTTCTTCTCCAAAGTGAGAAGAGATCTTAAAAGCAAATAGAGATCCCTTAAAGGCAGGACAGTTCACATACCATGGTATTGAAAGCAGCGTTCCAAGTAAACGTGTTCTCTTGGCAGAGGGGAACCCAATCCAGCCTTGAAAAAAACGTATTTTTAATAACAGTATCCATTTCCCGAGGTGGAGTTTCGTTTCAGCCCAATGATGCATCAAATGTTGGTTTTTGGCTCAACACATTTATCCCACCTTCCTACTCTATCCTGAAATGTGTTCCTTTTCATGAGTTTCTTAGCTTTAATTACATATTTCGATTACAATCCTCAAGTCCTTAACACCTTCACTTAGTGAAAACCAAGAAGCAAGCAATTGTCAGCTGGATGTCATACCAGCATTTCTGATTGCAAGCGGATGCTTTTGAGACCTTCTGCTAAGTAGGCAAAGGTAGGGAATCTTAGATGTGCCCAGCATCCAATGTTCCAATCCTCTATCCTCTTTGAAATGACCCGGAGAGTCAAGGAATGCTTGCCACTTAACTTGGTGAAGTTTCATGCTACCCAAATCTAGAGAGGCCATTTAGAAAGACTTCAAGTGTCATCATTTCAACTTATGGTCCTTGCTGTCAAATTGGCAACAGATATAAGGTCTTTTTGGATCTCTAAGAAACCTAGGGACTGTAGAAGGTTTACACTTCAGAATGCAAGAAGCTTAAGGCAGCTTCCATACCAGATATCAGTTCAGTACTAGCTATTTGCCAGATTATCAGGACCTGAAATCCATGGAGGCCAATTCTCTCCAGAGGAGGAAGTATTGAATAGGTAAGTGCTTCCCTTTCAGTGAAATAGAGCTCATTTACACATTAACTCGGCAGTAGATGTCAATTGCCTTATCCCTAAAAGTGGCCCAAATCTGGAGAATGCACCTGAAAGGGGTGCGTTGGGGAAGCACATTTGAGTTTCCCAGAGCCACAACACTTTCACACAAAACAAACGCAAAAGTACATGCAAAAAAGAAACTCTCAGTCCTGAGGACCAAAGCAAAGGGTGAGGATGAACAACATCCTCAGTGTTTTCGAACTACGTTCACTCATTTTAACAACAAAACGACAAACAACATGCAAATTGAAAGATAGGGAATCACGACCACAGTTGTCATGCCTACTGACCTGGGAAGCAGAAAGAGCCAAAAAGGAAAAAGCAAAGAAATTAGGAAAAGTTCAATTTGCTTCATTAACTTCCACATGTCTCCTGGAAATATGCTCGTTTTCTCAGGGTCACAATGATGAAAACCAAAAGGATTTCACTGAGCAAACTTTCTCTAACTGAATATTTTACATAGACTGGTTTTGGAGATATGAAAATGATTCATTTGATGCCATGTTTCACCAGAATCTGTAGAATATGATGGCCATGCAATGTAAAAAAAAAAAAAAAAAAGTACTTGCTTGTACCTTAGCGGACTACAAGATGGACTAGAGCTCTGCTGATCACAGCAGGTGTTATCCAATAGCAGAGAGACAAATGCAATGCCAAAAGGTCTCTCAGGATCGCAGTTCCCAGGCACCAAAGGGCAGATTCCTACCCATTGGAAAGGGAATATGTCAACCAATGTTCCACCACAGCTGAAACACAACGCAGGAGGGAACGATACCTAGTGTGATCATATGCAAGCTCCGTTACTGACCAAAGACGTCTCAAGTACTCAATGCAAGTGCTGTTTCACACACATACAATGTACGAATCACAAACAGGATCCCACAAACCAAAGCACAGACTGCCGTGATTAACACCACATTGACACACACAAACACATGAAGAACAAATAAACACTCCAATCACAAAGACAGAAAGCCAGAGAAGGCATTTTGTCAACTTCCACTTCCACTCCCACATGGAGGCCCCCAGTTCTCAAGAGGGAATGGACTGAGAGGGGCTCACATCCGCTAAGGGGAGCAGCCCAGTTGGAGTAGACCTATTTCCCAGCCTGTGCAAGCTGGAGCGACTTACCCCCAAATGACATGAACTGTATACCGTTGCTCTGGACATGTCTCCAAGACAAGCAGCCTCGTGCTGTAGGGCAGCCACTGCATATCAGGGAGAATCCCTGCCAGTATCCTGGAGCCAAATGTACTCTGGCATGTGCTGGGAACTTTAAATGGAGACGCCCCTGATCGAGATCAACACACCATGGGCACACACCTCCTGGCTGGCTCGCTATAATTGGTAACCAAAGGCCAGGATGTGTGCCCGACGCACAGTGAGGCCAAGCAACAGCAAAACATTGGACTTTGGAGCCGAGAAATATTTGTTGTTGAGACATTCAAGGAAATGGGTGGCTTATGCTGGGTAATCCCCAACCTTGAAAGCTTTTAGCAAAGCCCTCTTAGAGGTAAGGTGATGGAGGGGTGTGGCTGTTCGTTGAAAACTTCTCCCTGCCCGATCCTTTGTTCTTGAGGACAGGTCATAGTCAGGTCTCAATGTTCCTATCAATCTCCAGCAAACAAATGTCACTCTCTGGGTGACAAGAAAGGGCAAGGTCCCAAGGCACGAGGCTCACCCTCTGAGGTGCAGACCCACCTAAGAGAAAGGGGTCCCTGGGAGGGGTGGTGGTCCTCCTGCCATGGAGGGTTTGTCCAGGAGCTGGTCTGGGTCCTCCCACCAGTGCCCATGCCTCCCAGAGGAGGCAGATCTGCCTTGGTGGCTCCCTCAGGGCCAGGTCCCAGACCCTTGCTAGATGTCATCACTGAGGGAGCCGTATGCATATGACCCAACAGGTCTTAATGCTCCTCAGGCCACCCAAACAGTGGCGGTCAGGTACCCCAGACTGTGAGCCATACCCTTAGGGTCACAGTGGCGGTGTGTGGTAGAGGTTCAACACTGCCTCAAGGCCTGGTCTGGGCCAGTGGGCATTCATGGTCTTGGCTCTGGAGCCCTGCAGGACACACCCCCAGCCTGTTCTCTGGGCCCCCCATCACACCAGCAGGCCCAAGGCCGTCTGAGCAGAAGAATGCTGGGGAGAAGGCTGGCACTTGCCTCTTACCTCACGCTCCAGGTCTGAAGGGGCAGCACTCCACTGACTGCTGCCTAACAAAGGGCCCCCACTAAAGATGGCTGACAGACAGTGGCTTGCTTGGGGCAGGGGCTCACTACACTGCCCACCAATGGCTGAGCAGGGTGGTCACAGTGGCATTAGTGGTCTCCTGGTAACCATTGCCTGGTAACGGGGCAGTGGGTCACAGTGCACAGCAAGGGCTGCCTGGGAAGGGCTGCATTCAGCTGGCTATGGTACAATTCCCCCTTTTCTTTGGTGCTCTTCAACCCTGAGGAGAATATGTGGGTATGATTTGGATAGAGTGGTTAATCATAAACTCAGCAGCAGATCTCTGTTTTAGGGGACTTGCTTTCAACCTCCATTCCTGGTTCATCTTTTCCCAAGTCTTTCAGGGAATGGGGTGACGACCACTCTAGCTACATCCTGCTGCAGGAAAGCAAAGCCCTACAGTGCATTCTGAGTTGGAAGCAATGCCACGGTGCAAGTCTTGATCCAAGTCTTATATAAACTTGTATAAGGAATCCAGGAGAAGAAGCCTGAAAAGCAGCGTGAGGGTGGCACTCTGGGGGAGACGTTCTGGCAGGTAATCCAGACACGCAGAAGCAGAAGGGAAGAAATTGTTGTAAGTTGTTAGGAAGTTGAGGGGAAGAGCTTCCCGTAACGGGAGAACACAGATCAAAATCAGCATTATTGCAAAGCAAATCCATAAACGTTAGTAGCATATGCATCTGTTTACTCAGTTTGTCAAAACTGCATTGCTAAGAGTCTTCTTGAAGTTGAAGCACTTTGGGAAAGCCTCAGCCTAACTATCTGTTAGACACTTAAAGAGGCAAGGTTAAAGTTCGGATGACAAGGGGTTGAGAAGGAAGCTTAATCAAGTGGCTCTCATGTAACCGTCAGCATGGCTGACCGATTATCCCAAGGCATACCTGCATTTCAGAAACTTTGTACCCTTTCTAGAATATCGACAGGTTGACATGTATCCATCCTGTGAAATTGGAAAAGCTTCTCCCCCATTTCACAATGTTTTCTCTGTAATTTCCATACCAGATATACGACTGAAATAGTCCTCCTTGAGTTGCCTTAAGGGCCCTGAAACTAATCCAAAGTTAACAAAATATTTCAAAACACCTGGTCCAATAAGCTCATCAGTCCTTTGAAGAGAATTCTTCTTTCTTCTCCAAAGTGAGAAGAGATCTTAAAAGCAAATAGAGATCCCTTCAAGGCAGGAC
The DNA here is from genome assembly GCF_030028045.1 of Hippopotamus amphibius kiboko. Taxonomy (NCBI): domain Eukaryota; kingdom Metazoa; phylum Chordata; class Mammalia; order Artiodactyla; family Hippopotamidae; genus Hippopotamus; species Hippopotamus amphibius. Next base: position 46,473,322 of record NC_080195.1, read on the forward strand.
AGTTCACATACCATGTTATTGAAAGCAGCATTCCAAGTAAATGTGTTCTCTTGGCAGAGGGGAACCCAATCCAGCCTTGAAAAAAACGTATTTTTAATAACAGTATCCATTTCCCGAAGTGGAGATTCGTTTCAGCCCAATGATGCATCAAATGTTGGTTTTTGGCTCAACACATTTATCCCACCTTCCTACTCTATCCTGAAATGTGTTCCTTTTCATGAGTTTCTTAGCTTTAATTACATATTTCGATTACAATCCTCAAGTCCTTAACACCTTCACTTAGTGAAAACCAAGAAGCAAGCAATTGTCAGCTGGATGCCATACCAGCATTTCTGATTGCAAACGGATGCTTTTGAGACCTTCTGCTAAGTAGGCAAAGGTAGGGAATCTTAGATGTGCCCAGCATCCAATGTTCCAATCCTCTATCCTCTTTGAAATGACCCGGAGAGTCAAGGAATGCTTGCCACTTAACTTGGTGAAGTTTCATGCTCCCCAAATTAGAGAGGCCATTTAGAAAGACTTCAAGTGTCATCATTTCAACTTATGGTCCTTGCTGTCAAATTGGCAACAGATATAAGGTCTTTTGGGATCTCTAAGAAACCTAGGGACCGCAGAAGGTTTACACTTCAGAATGCAAGAAGCTTAAGGCAGCTTCCATACCAGATATCAGTTCAGTACTAGCTATTTGCCAGATCATCAGGACCTGAAATCCATGGAGGCCAATTCTCTCCAGAGGAGGAAGTATTCAATAGGTAAGTGCTTCCCTTTCAGTGAAATAGAGCTCATTTACACATCAACTCGGCAGTTGATGTCAATTGCCTTATCCCTCAAAGTGGCCCAAATCTGGAGAATGCACCTGAAAGGGGTGCGTTGGGGAAGCATATTTGAGTTTCCCAGAACCACAACACTTTCACACAAAACAAACGCAAAAGTACATGCAAAGAAGAAACTCTCAGTCCTGAGGACCAAAGCAAAGGGTGAGGATGAACAACATCCTCAGTGTTTAGGAAGTACGTTCCCTCATTTTAACAACAAAACGACATAGAACATGCAAATTGAAAGATAGGGAATCAGGACCACAGTTGTCATGCCTACTGACCTGGGAAGCAGAAAGAGCCAAAAAGGAAAAAGCAAAGAATTTAGGAAAAGTTCAATTTGCTTCATTAACTTCCACATGTCTCCTGGAAATATGCTCGTTTTCTCAGGGTCACAATGATGAAAACCAAAAGGATTTCACTGAGCAAACTTTCCCTAACTGAATATTTTACATAGACTGGTTTTGGAGATATGAAAAAGACTCATTTGATGTCTTGTTTCACCAGAATCTGTAGAATATGCTGGCCATGCAATGTAAAAAAACAAAAAAATACTTGCTTGTACCTTAGCGGACTACAAGATGGACTAGAGCTCTGCTGATCACAGCAGGTGTTATCCAATAGCAGAGAGACAAATGCAATGCCAAAAGGTCTCTGAGGATCGCAGTTCCCAGGCACCAAAGGGGAGATTCCTACCCATTGGAAAGGGAATATGTCAACCAATGTTCCACCACAGGAACGATACCTAGTGTGATCATATGCAAGCTCCGTTACTGTCCAAAGACGTCTCAAGTACTCAATGCAAGTGCTGTTTCACACACCTACAATGTACGAATCACAAACAGGATCCCACAAACCAAAGCACAGACTGCCGTGATTAACACCACATTGACACACACAAACACATGAAGAACAAATAAACACTCCAATCACAAAGACAGAAAGCCAGAGAAGGCATTTTGTCAACTTCCACTTCCACTCCCACATGGAGGCCCCCAGTTCTCAAGAGGGAATGGACTCAGAGGGGCTCCCATCCGCTAAGGGGAGCAGCCCAGTTGGAGTAGACCTATTTCCCAGCCTGTGCAAGCTGGAGCGACTTACCCCCAAATGACATGAACTGTATACCGTTGCTCTGGACATGTCTCCAAGACAAGCAGCCTCGTGCTGTAGGGCAGCCACTGCATATAAGGGAGAATCCCTGCCAGTATCCTGGAGCCAAATGTACTCTGGCATGTGCTGGGAACTTTAAATGGGGATGCCCCTGATCGAGATCAACACACCATGGGCACAGACCTCCTGGCTGGCTCGCTATAATTGGTAACCAAAGGCCAGGATGTGTGCCCGACGCACAGTGAGGCCAAGCAACAGCAAAACATTGGACTTTGGAGCCGAGAAATATTTGTTGTTGAGACATTCAAGGAAATGGGTGGCTTATGCCGGGTAATCCCCAACCTTGAAAGCTTTTAGCAAAGCCCTCTTAGAGGTAAGGTGATGGAGGGGTGTGGCTGTTCGTTGAAAACTTCTCCCTGTCCGATCCTTTGTTCCTGAGGACAGGTCATAGTCAGGTCTCAATGTTCCTATCAATCTCCAGCAAACAAAGGTCACTCTCTGGGTGACAAGAAAGGGCAAGGTCCCAAGGCACAAGGCTCACCCTCTGAGGTGCAGACCCACCTAAGAGAAAGGGGTCCCTGGGAGGGGTGGTGGTCCTCCTGCCATGGAGGGTTTGTCCAGGAGCTGGTCTGGGTCCTCCCACCAGTGCCCATGCCTCCCAGAGGAGGCAGATCTGCCTTGGTGGCTCCCTCAGGGCCAGGTCCCAGACCCTTGCTAGCTGTCATCACTGAGGGAGCCGTATGCATATGACCCAACAGGTCTTAATGCTCCTCAGGCCACCCAAACAGTGGCGGTCACGTACCCCAGACTGTGAGCCATACCCTTAGGGTCACAGTGGCTGTGTGTGGTAGAGGTTCAACACTGCCTCAAGGCCTGGTCTGGGCCAGTGGGCATTCATGGCCTTGGCTCTGGAGCCCTGCAGGACACACCCCCAGCCTGTTCTCTGGGCCCCCCATCACACCAGCTGGCCCAAGGCCGTGTGAGCAGAAGAATGCTGGGGAGAAGGCTGGCACTTGCCTCTTACCTCACGCTCCAGGTCTGAAGGGGCAGCACTCCACTGACTGCTGCCTAAAAAAGGGCCCCCACTAAAGATGGCTGACAGACAGTGGCTTGCTTGGGGCAGGGGCCCACTACACTGCCCACCAATGGCTGAGCAGGGTGGTCACAGTGGCATTAGTGGTCTCCTGGTAACCATTGCCTGGTAACGGGGCAGTGGGTCACAGTGCACAGCAAGGGCTGCCTGGGAAGAGCTGCATTCAGCTGGCTATGGTACAATTCCCCCTTTTCTTTGGTCCTCTGCAACCCTGAGGAGAATATGTGGGTATGATTTGGATAGAGTGGTTAATCATAAACTCCGCAGAGGATCTCTGTTTTAGGGGACTTGCTTTCAACCTCCATTCCTGGTTCATCTTTTCCCAAGTCTTTCAGGGAATGGGGTGACGACCACTCTAGCTACGTCCTGCTGCACGAAAGCAAAGCCCTACAGTGCATTCTGAGTTGGAAGCAATGCCACGTTGCAAGTCTTGATCCAAGTCTTATATAAACTTGTATAAGGAATCCAGGAGAATAAGCCTGAAAAGCAGCGTGAGGGTGGCACTCTGAGGGAGACGTTCTGGCAGGTAATCCAGACACGCAGAAGCAGAAGGGAAGAAATTGTTGTAAGTTGTTAGGAAGTTGAGGGGAAGAGCTTCCCTTAACGGGAGAACACAGATCAAAATCAGCATTATTGCAAAGCAAATCCATAAACGTTAGTAGCATATGCATCTGTTTATTCAGTTTGTCAAAACTGCATTGGTAAGAGTCTTCTTGAAGTTGAAGCACTTTGGGAAAGCCTCAGCCTAACTATCTGTTAGACATTTAAAGAGGCATGGTTAAAGATCGGATGACAAGGGGTTGAGAAGAAAGCTTAATCAAGTGGCTCTCATGTAACCGTCAGCATGGCTGACCGATTATCCCAAGGCATACCTGCATTTCAGAAACTTTGTACCCTTTCTAGAATATCGACAGGTGTGCCATGTATCCATCCTGTGTAATTGGAGAAGCTTCTCCCCCATTTCACAATGTTTTCTCTGTAATTTCCATACCAGATATACGACTGAAATAGTCCTCCTTGAGTTGCCTTAAGGGCCCCGCAACTAATCCAAAGTTAACAAACGATTTCAAAACACCTGGTCCAATAAGCTCATCAGTCCTTTGAAGAGAATTCTTCTTTCTTCTCCAAAGTGAGAAGAGATCTTAAAAGCAAATAGAGATCCCTTAAAGGCAGGACAGTTCACATACCATGGTATTGAAAGCAGCGTTCCAAGTAAACGTGTTCTCTTGGCAGAGGGGAACCCAATCCAGCCTTGAAAAAAACGTATTTTTAATAACAGTATCCATTTCCCGAGGTGGAGTTTCGTTTCAGCCCAATGATGCATCAAATGTTGGTTTTTGGCTCAACACATTTATCCCACCTTCCTACTCTATCCTGAAATGTGTTCCTTTTCATGAGTTTCTTAGCTTTAATTACATATTTCGATTACAATCCTCAAGTCCTTAACACCTTCACTTAGTGAAAACCAAGAAGCAAGCAATTGTCAGCTGGATGTCATACCAGCATTTCTGATTGCAAGCGGATGCTTTTGAGACCTTCTGCTAAGTAGGCAAAGGTAGGGAATCTTAGATGTGCCCAGCATCCAATGTTCCAATCCTCTATCCTCTTTGAAATGACCCGGAGAGTCAAGGAATGCTTGCCACTTAACTTGGTGAAGTTTCATGCTCCCCAAATCTAGAGAGGCCATTTAGAAAGACTTCAAGTGTCATCATTTCAACTTATGGTCCTTGCTGTCAAATTGGCAACAGATATAAGGTCTTTTTGGATCTCTAAGAAACCTAGGGACTGCAGAAGGTTTACACTTCAGAATGCAAGAAGCTTAAGGCAGCTTCCATACCAGATATCAGTTCAGTACTAGCTATTTGCCAGATCATCAGGACCTGAAATCCATGGAGGCCAATTCTCTCCAGAGGAGGAAGTATTGAATAGGTAAGTGCTTCCCTTTCAGTGAAATAGAGCTCATTTACACATTAACTCGGCAGTTGATGTCAATTGCCTTATCCCTCAAAGTGGCCCAAATCTGGAGAATGCACCTGAAAGGGGTGCGTTGGGGAAGCACATTTGAGTTTCCCAGAGCCACAACACTTTCACACAAAACAAACGCAAAAGTACATGCAAAAAAGAAACTCTCAGTCCTGAGGACCAAAGCAAAGGGTGAGGATGAACAACATCCTCAGTGTTTTCGAAGTATGTTCCCTCATTTTAACAACAAAACGACAAACAACATGCAAATTGAAAGATAGGGAATCACGACCACAGTTGTCATGCCTACTGACCTGGGAAGCAGAAAGAGCCAAAAAGGAAAAAGCAAAGAAATTAGGAAAAGTTCAATTTGCTTCATTAACTTCCACATGTCTCCTGGAAATATGCTCGTTTTCTCAGGGTCACAATGATGAAAACCAAAAGGATTTCACTGAGCAAACTTTCTCTAACTGAATATTTTACATAGACTGGTTTTGGAGATATGAAAATGATTCATTTGATGCCATGTTTCACCAGAATCTGTAGAATATGATGGCCATGCAATGTAAAAAAAAAAAAAAAAGTACTTGCTTGTACCTTAGCGGACTACAAGATGGACTAGAGCTCTGCTGATCACAGCAGGTGTTATCCAATAGCAGAGAGACAAATGCAATGCCAAAAGGTCTCTCAGGATCGCAGTTCCCAGGCACCAAAGGGCAGATTCCTACCCATTGGAAAGGGAATATGTCAACCAATGTTCCACCACAGCTGAAACACAACGCAGGAGGGAACGATACCTAGTGTGATCATATGCAAGCTCCGTTACTGACCAAAGACGTCTCAAGTACTCAATGCAAGTGCTGTTTCACACACATACAATGTACGAATCACAAACAGGATCCCACAAACCAAAGCACAGACTGCCGTGATTAACACCACATTGACACACACAAACACATGAAGAACAAATAAACACTCCAATCACAAAGACAGAAATCCAGAGAAGGCATTTTGTCAACTTCCACTTCCACTCCCACATGGAGGCCCCCAGTTCTCAAGAGGGAATGGACTGAGAGGGGCTCACATCCGCTAAGGGGAGCAGCCCAGTTGGAGTAGACCTATTTCCCAGCCTGTGCAAGCTGGAGCGACTTACCCCCAAATGACATGAACTGTATACCGTTGCTCTGGACATGTCTCCAAGACAAGCAGCCTCGTGCTGTAGGGCAGCCACTGCATATCAGGGAGAATCCCTGCCAGTATCCTGGAGCCAAATGTACTCTGGCATGTGCTGGGAACTTTAAATGGCGACGCCCCTGATCGAGATCAACACACCATGGGCACACACCTCCTGGCTGGCTCGCTATAATTGGTAACCAAAGGCCAGGATGTGTGCCCGACGCACAGTGAGGCAAAGCAACAGCAAAACATTGGACTTTGGAGCCGAGAAATATTTGTTGTTGAGACATTCAAGGAAATGGGTGGCTTATGCTGGGTAATCCCCAACCTTGAAAGCTTTTAGCAAAGCCCTCTTAGAGGTAAGGTGATGGAGGGGTGTGGCTGTTCGTTGAAAACTTCTCCCTGCCCGATCCTTTGTTCTTGAGGACAGGTCATAGTCAGGTCTCAATGTTCCTATCAATCTCCAGCAAACAAATGTCACTCTCTGGGTGACAAGAAAGGGCAAGGTCCCAAGGCACAAGGCTCACCCTCTGAGGTCCAGACCCACCTAAGAGAAAGGGGTCCCTGGGAGGGGTGGTGGTCCTCCTGCCATGGAGGGTTTGTCCAGGAGCTGGTCTGGGTCCTCCCACCAGTGCCCACGCCTCCCAGAGGAGGCAGCTCTGCCTTGGTGGCTCCCTCAGGGCCAGGTCCCAGACCCTTGCTAGCTGTCATCACTGAGGGAGCCGAGTGCACATGACCCAACAGGTCTTAATGCTCCTCAGGCCACCCAAACAGTGGCGGTCACGTACCCCAGACTGTGAGCCATACCCTTAGGGTCACAGTGGCTGTGTGTGGTAGAGGTTCAACACTGCCTCAAGGCCTGGTCTGGGCCAGTGGGCATTCATGGCCTTGGCTCTGGAGCCCTGCAGGACACACCCCCAGCCTGTTCTCTGGGCCCCCCATCACACCAGCAGGCCCAAGGCCGTGTGAGCAGAAGAATGCTGGGGAGAAGGCTGGCACTTGCCTCTTACCTCACGCTCCAGGTCTGAAGGGGCAGCACTGCACTGACTGCTGCCTAAAAAAGGGCCCCCACTAAAGATGGCTGACAGACAGTGGCTTGCTTGGGGCAGGGGCCCACTACACTGCCCACCAATGGCTGAGCAGGGTGGTCACAGTGGCATTAGTGGTCTCCTGGTAACCATTGCCTGGTAACGGGGCAGTGGGTCACAGTGCACAGCAAGGGCTGCCTGGGAAGGGCTGCATTCAGCTGGCTATGGTACAATTCCCCCTTTTCTTTGGTCCTCTGCAACCCTGAGGAGAATATGTGGGTATGATTTGGATAGAGTGGTTAATCATAAACTCAGCAGCAGATCTCTGTTTTAGGGGACTTGCTTTCAACCTCCATTCCTGGTTCATCTTTTCCCAAGTCTTTCAGGGAATGGGGTGACGACCACTCTAGCTACGTCCTGCTGCACGAAAGCAAAGCCCTACAGTGCATTCTGAGTTGGAAGCAATGCCACGTTGCAAGTCTTGATCCAAGTCTTATATAAACTTGTATAAGGAATCCAGGAGAATAAGCCTGAAAAGCAGCGTGAGGGTGGCACTCTGAGGGAGACGTTCTGGCAGGTAATCCAGACACGCAGAAGCAGAAGGGAAGAAATTGTTGTAAGTTGTTAGGAAGTTGAGGGGAAGAGCTTCCCTTAACGGGAGAACACAGATCAAAATCAGCATTATTGCGAAGCAAATCCATAAACGTTAGTAGCATATGCATCTGTTTACTCAGTTTGTCAAAACTGCATTGGTAAGAGTCTTCTTGAAGTTGAAGCACTTTGGGAAAGCCTCAGCCTAACTATCTGTTAGACACTTAAAGAGGCATGGTTAAAGATCGGATGACAAGGGGTTGAGAAGAAAGCTTAATCAAGTGGCTCTCATGTAACCGTCAGCATGGCTGACTGATTATCCCAAGGCATACCTGCATTTCAGAAACTTTGTACCCTTTCTAGAATATCGACAGGTGTGCCATGTATCCATCCTGTGTAATTGGAGAAGCTTCTCCCCCATTTCACAATGTTTTCTCTGTAATTTCCATACCAGATATACGACTGAAATAGTCCTCCTTGAGTTGCCTTAAGGGCCCCGCAACTAATCCAAAGTTAACAAACGATTTCCAAACACCTGGTCCAATAAGCTCATCAGTCCTTTGAAGAGAATTCTTCTTTCTTCTCCAAAGTGAGAAGAGATCTTAAAAGCAAATAGAGATCCCTTAAAGGCAGGACAGTTCACATACCATGGTATTGAAAGCAGCGTTCCAAGTAAACGTGTTCTCTTGGCAGAGGGGAACCCAATCCAGCCTTGAAAAAAACGTATTTTTAATAACAGTATCCATTTCCCGAGGTGGAGTTTCGTTTCAGCCCAATGACGCATCAAATGTTGGTTTTTGGCTCAACACATTTATCCCACCTTCCTACTCTATCCTGAAATGTGTTCCTTTTCATGAGTTTCTTAGCTTTAATTACATATTTCGATTACAATCCTCAAGTCCTTAACACCTTCACTTAGTGAAAACCAAGAAGCAAGCAATTGTCAGCTGGATGTCATACCAGCATTTCTGATTGCAAGCGGATGCTTTTGAGACCTTCTGCTAAGTAGGCAAAGGTAGGGAATCTTAGATGTGCCCAGCATCCAATGTTCCAATCCTCTATCCTCTTTGAAATGACCCGGAGAGTCAAGGAATGCTTGCCACTTAACTTGGTGAAGTTTCATGCTCCCCAAATCTAGAGAGGCCATTTAGAAAGACTTCAAGTGTCATCATTTCAACTTATGGTCCTTGCTGTCAAATTGGCAACAGATATAAGGTCTTTTTGGATCTCTAAGAAACCTAGGGACTGCAGAAGGTTTACACTTCAGAATGCAAGAAGCTTAAGGCAGCTTCCATACCAGATATCAGTTCAGTACTAGCTATTTGCCAGATCATCAGGACCTGAAATCCATGGAGGCCAATTCTCTCCAGAGGAGGAAGTATTGAATAGGTAAGTGCTTCCCTTTCAGTGAAATAGAGCTCATTTACACATCAACTCGGCAGTTGATGTCAATTGCCTTATCCCTCAAAGTGGCCCAAATCTGGAGAATGCACCTGAAAGGGGTGCGTTGGGGAAGCACATTTGAGTTTCCCAGAGCCACAACACTTTCACACAAAACAAACGCAAAAGTACATGCAAAAAAGAAACTCTCAGTCCTGAGGACCAAAGCAAAGGGTGAGGATGAACAACATCCTCAGTGTTTTCGAACTACGTTCCCTCATTTTAACAACAAAACGACAAACAACATGCAAATTGAAAGATAGGGAATCAGGACCACAGTTGTCATGCCTACTGACCTGGGAAGCAGAAAGAGCCAAAAAGGAAAAAGCAAAGAAATTAGGAAAAGTTCAATTTGCTTCATGAACTTCCACATGTCTCCTGGAAATATGCTCGTTTTCTCAGGGTCACAATGATGAAAACCAAAAGGATTTCACTGAGCAAACTTTCTCTAACTGAATATTTTACATAGACTGGTTTTGGAGATATGAAAATGATTCATTTGATGCCATGTTTCACCAGAATCTGTAGAATATGATGGCCATGCAATGTAAAAAAAAAAAAAAAAGTACTTGCTTGTACCTTAGCGGACTACAAGATGGACTAGAGCTCTGCTGATCACAGCAGGTGTTATCCAATAGCAGAGAGACAAATGCAATGCCAAAAGGTCTCTCAGGATCGCAGTTCCCAGGCACCAAAGGGCAGATTCCTACCCATTGGAAAGGGAATATGTCAACCAATGTTCCACCACAGCTGAAACACAACGCAGGAGGGAACGATACCTAGTGTGATCATATGCAAGCTCCGTTACTGTCCAAAGACGTCTCAAGTACTCAATGCAAGTGCTGTTTCACACACCTACAATGTACGAATCACAAACTGGATCCCACAAACCAAAGCACAGACTGCCGTGATTAACACCACATTGACACACACAAACACATGAAGAACAAATAAACACTCCAATCACAAAGACAGAAATCCAGAGAAGGCATTTTGTCAACTTCCACTTCCACTCCCACATGGAGGCCCCCAGTTCTCAAGAGGGAATGGACTCAGAGAGGCTCACATCCGCTAAGGGGAGCAGCCCAGTTGGAGTAGACCTATTTCCCAGCCTGTGCAAGCTGGAGCCACTTACCCCCAAATGACATGAACTGTATACCGTTGCTCTGGACACGTCTCCAAGACAAGCAGCCTCGTGCTGTAGGGCAGCCACTGCATATCAGGGAGAATCCCTGCCAGTATCCTGGAGCCAAATGTACTCTGGCATGTGCTGGGAACTTTAAATGGGGATGCCCCTGATCGAGATCAACACACCATGGGCACACACCTCCTGGCTGGCTCGCTATAATTGGTAACCAAAGGCCAGGATGTGTGCCCGACGCAGAGTGAGGCCAAGCAACAGCAAAACATTGGACTTTGGAGCCAAGAAATATTTGTTGTTGAGACATTCAAGGAAATGGGTGGCTTATGCCGGGTAATCCCCAACCTTGAAAGCTTTTAGCAAAGCCCTCTTAGAGGTAAGGTGATGGAGGGGTGTGGCTGTTCGTTGAAAACTTCTCCCTGTCCGATCCTTTGTTCCTGAGGACAGGTCATAGTCAGGTCTCAATGTTCCTATCAATCTCCAGCAAACAAATGTCACTCTCTGGGTGACAAGAAAGGGCAAGGTCCCAAGGCACAAGGCTCACCCTCTGAGGTGCAGACCCACCTAAGAGAAAGGGGTCCCTGGGAGGGGTGGTGGTCCTCCTGCCATGGAGGGTTTGTCCAGGAGCTGGTCTGGGTCCTCCCACCAGTGCCCATGCCTCCCAGAGGAAGCAGATCTGCCTTGGTGGCTCCCTCAGGGCCAGGTCCCAGACCCTTGCTAGCTGTCATCACTGAGGGAGCCGGGTGCACATGACCCAACAGGTCTTAATGCTCCTCAGGCCACCCAAACAGTGGCGGTCACGTACCCCAGACTGTGAGCCATACCCTTAGGGTCACAGTGGCTGTGTGTGGTAGAGGTTCAACACTGCCTCAAGGCCTGGTCTGGGCCAGTGGGCATTCATGGCCTTGGCTCTGGAGCCCTGCAGGACACACCCCCAGCCTGTTCTCTGGGCCCCCCATCACACCAGCTGGCCCAAGGCCGTGTGAGCAGAAGAATGCTGGGGAGAAGGCTGGCACTTGCCTCTTACCTCACGCTCCAGGTCTGAAGGGGCAGCACTCCACTGACTGCTGCCTAAAAAAGGGCCCCCACTAAAGATGGCTGACAGACAGTGGCTTGCTTGGGGCAGGGGCCCACTACACTGCCCACCAATGGCTGAGCAGGGTGGTCACAGTGGCATTAGTGGTCTCCTGGTAACCATTGCCTGGTAACGGGGCAGTGGGTCACAGTGCACAGCAAGGGCTGCCTGGGAAGGGCTGCATTCAGCTGGCTATGGTACAATTCCCCCTTTTCTTTGGTCCTCTGCAACCCTGAGGAGAATATGTGGGTATGATTTGGATAGAGTGGTTAATCATAAACTCCGCAGAGGATCTCTGTTTTAGGGGACTTGCTTTCAACCTCCATTCCTGGTTCATCTTTTCCCAAGTCTTTCAGGGAATGGGGTGACGACCACTCTAGCTACGTTCTGCTGCACGAAAGCAAAGCCCTACAGTGCATTCTGAGTTGGAAGCAATGCCACGGTGCAAGTCTTGATCCAAGTCTTATATAAACTTGTATAAGGAATCCAGGAGAATAAGCCTGAAAAGCAGCGTGAGGGTGGCACTCTGAGGGAGACGTTCTGGCAGGTAATCCAGACACGCAGAAGCAGAAGGGAAGAAATTGTTGTAAGTTGTTAGGAAGTTGAGGGGAAGAGCTTCCCTTAACGGGAGAACACAGATCAAAATCAGCATTATTGCAAAGCAAATCCATAAACGTTAGTAGCATATGCATCTGTTTACTCAGTTTGTCAAAACTGCATTGGTAAGAGTCTTCTTGAAGTTGAAGCACTTTGGGAAAGCCTCAGCCTAACTATCTGTTAGACACTTAAAGAGGCATGGTTAAAGATCGGATGACAGGGGGTTGAGAAGAAAGCTTAATCAAGTGGCTCTCATGTAACCGTCAGCATGGCTGACCGATTATCCCAAGGCATACCTGCATTTCAGAAACTTTGTACCCTTTCTAGAATATCGACAGGTGTGCCATGTATCCATCCTGTGTAATTGGAGAAGCTTCTCCCCCATTTCACAATGTTTTCTCTGTAATTTCCATACCAGATATACGACTGAAATAGTCCTCCTTGAGTTGCCTTAAGGGCCCCGCAACTAATCCAAAGTTAACAAACGATTTCCAAACACCTGGTCCAATAAGCTCATCAGTCCTTTGAAGAGAATTCTTCTTTCTTCTCCAAAGTGAGAAGAGATCTTAAAAGCAAATAGAGATCCCTTCAAGGCAGGACAGTTCACATACCATGGTATTGAAAGCAGCGTTCCAAGTAAACGTGTTCTCTTGGCAGAGGGGAACCCAATCCAGCCTTGAAAAAAACGTATTTTTAATAGCAGTATCCATTTCCCGAGGTGGAGTTTCGTTTCAGCCCAATGATGCATCAAATGTTGGTTTTTGGCTCAACACATTTATCCCACCTTCCTACTCTATCCTGAAATGTGTTCCTTTTCATGAGTTTCTTAGCTTTAATTACATATTTCGATTACAATCCTCAAGTCCTTAACACCTTCACTTAGTGAAAACCAAGAAGCAAGCAATTGTCAGCTGGATGTCATACCAGCATTTCTGATTGCAAGCGGATGCTTTTGAGACCTTCTGCTAAGTAGGCAAAGGTAGGGAATCTTAGATGTGCCCAGCATCCAATGTTCCAATCCTCTATCCTCTTTGAAATGACCCGGAGAGTCAAGGAATGCTTGCCACTTAACTTGGTGAAGTTTCATGCTCCCCAAATCTAGAGAGGCCATTTAGAAAGACTTCAAGTGTCATCATTTCAACTTATGGTCCTTGCTGTCAAATTGGCAACAGATATAAGGTCTTTTTGGATCTCTAAGAAACCTAGGGACTGCAGAAGGTTTACACTTCAGAATGCAAGAAGCTTAAGGCAGCTTCCATACCAGATATCAGTTCAGTACTAGCTATTTGCCAGATCATCAGGACCTGAAATCCATGGAGGCCAATTCTCTCCAGAGGAGGAAGTATTGAATAGGTAAGTGCTTCCCTTTCAGTGAAATAGAGCTCATTTACACATTAACTCGGCAGTTGATGTCAATTGCCTTATCCCTAAAAGTGGCCCAAATCTGGAGAATGCACCTGAAAGGGGTGCGTTGGGGAAGCACATTTGAGTTTCCCAGAGCCACAACACTTTCACACAAAACAAACGCAAAAGTACATGCAAAAAAGAAACTCTCAGTCCTGAGGACCAAAGCAAAGGGTGAGGATGAACAACATCCTCAGTGTTTTCGAAGTACGTTCCCTCATTTTAACAACAAAACGACAAACAACATGCAAATTGAAAGATAGGGAATCACGACCACAGTTGTCATGCCTACTGACCTGGGAAGCAGAAAGAGCCAAAAAGGAAAAAGCAAAGAAATTAGGAAAAGTTCAATTTGCTTCATGAACTTCCACATGTCTCCTGGAAATATGCTCGTTTTCTCAGGGTCACAATGATGAAAACCAAAAGGATTTCACTGAGCAAACTTTCTCTAACTGAATATTTTACATAGACTGGTTTTGGAGATATGAAAATGATTCATTTGATGCCATGTTTCACCAGAATCTGTAGAATATGATGGCCATGCAATGTAAAAAAAAAAAAAAAAAGTACTTGCTTGTACCTTAGCGGACTACAAGATGGACTAGAGCTCTGCTGATCACAGCAGGTGTTATCCAATAGCAGAGAGACAAATGCAATGCCAAAAGGTCTCTCAGGATCGCAGTTCCCAGGCACCAAAGGGCAGATTCCTACCCATTGGAAAGGGAATATGTCAACCAATGTTCCACCACAGCTGAAACACAACGCAGGAGGGAACGATACCTAGTGTGATCATATGCAAGCTCCGTTACTGACCAAAGACGTCTCAAGTACTCAATGCAAGTGCTGTTTCACACACATACAATGTACGAATCACAAACAGGATCCCACAAACCAAAGCACAGACTGCCGTGATTAACACCACATTGACACACACAAACACATGAAGAACAAATAAACACTCCAATCACAAAGACAGAAAGCCAGAGAAGGCATTTTGTCAACTTCCACTTCCACTCCCACATGGAGGCCCCCAGTTCTCAAGAGGGAATGGACTGAGAGGGGCTCACATCCGCTAAGGGGAGCAGCCCAGTTGGAGTAGACCTATTTCCCAGCCTGTGCAAGCTGGAGCCACTTACCCCCAAATGACATGAACTGTATACCGTTGCTCTGGACATGTCTCCAAGACAAGCAGCCTCGTGCTGTAGGGCAGCCACTGCATATCAGGGAGAATCCCTGCCAGTATCCTGGAGCCAAATGTACTCTGGCATCTGCTGGGAACTTTAAATGGCGACGCCCCTGATCGAGATCAACACACCATGGGCACACACCTCCTGGCTGGCTCGCTATAATTGGTAACCAAAGGCCAGGATGTGTGCCCGACGCACAGTGAGGCCAAGCAACAGCAAAACATTGGACTTTGGAGCCGAGAAATATTTGTTGTTGAGACATTCAAGGAAATGGGTGGCTTATGCTGGGTAATCCCCAACCTTGAAAGCTTTTAGCAAAGCCCTCTTAGAGGTAAGGTGATGGAGGGGTGTGGCTGTTCGTTGAAAACTTCTCCCTGCCCGATCCTTTGTTCTTGAGGACAGGTCATAGTCAGGTCTCAATGTTCCTATCAATCTCCAGCAAACAAATGTCACTCTCTGGGTGACAAGAAAGGGCAAGGTCCCAAGGCACAAGGCTCACCCTCTGAGGTGCAGACCCACCTAAGAGAAAGGGGTCCCTGGGAGGGGTGGTGGTCCTCCTGCCATGGAGGGTTTGTCCAGGAGCTGGTCTGGGTCCTCCCACCAGTGCCCACGCCTCCCAGAGGAGGCAGCTCTGCCTTGGTGGCTCCCTCAGGGCCAGGTCCCAGACCCTTGCTAGCTGTCATCACTGAGGGAGCCGAGTGCACATGACCCAACAGGTCTTAATGCTCCTCAGGCCACCCAAACAGTGGCGGTCAGGTACCCCAGACTGTGAGCCATACCCTTAGGGTCACAGTGGCTGTGTGTGGTAGAGGTTCAACACTGCCTCAAGGCCTGGTCTGGGCCAGTGGGCATTCATGGCCTTGGCTCTGGAGCCCTGCAGGACACACCCCCAGCCTGTTCTCTGGGCCCCCCATCACACCAGCAGGCCCTAGGCCGTGTGAGCAGAAGAATGCTGGGGAGAAGGCTGGCACTTGCCTCTTACCTCACGCTCCAGGTCTGAAGGGGCAGCACTGCACTGACTGCTGCCTAAAAAAGGGCCCCCACTAAAGATGGCTGACAGACAGTGGCTTGCTTGGGGCAGGGGCCCACTACACTGCCCACCAATGGCTGAGCAGGGTGGTCACAGTGGCATTAGTGGTCTCCTGGTAACCATTGCCTGGTAACGGGGCAGTGGGTCACAGTGCACAGCAAGGGCTGCCTGGGAAGGGCTGCATTCAGCTGGCTATGGTACAATTCCCCCTTTTCTTTGGTCCTCTGCAACCCTGAGGAGAATATGTGGGTATGATTTGGATAGAGTGGTTAATCATAAACTCCGCAGAGGATCTCTGTTTTAGGGGACTTGCTTTCAACCTCCATTCCTGGTTCATCTTTTCCCAAGTCTTTCAGGGAATGGGGTGACGACCACTCTAGCTACGTCCTGCTGCACGAAAGCAAAGCCCTACAGTGCATTCTGAGTTGGAAGCAATGCCACGTTGCAAGTCTTGATCCAAGTCTTATATAAACTTGTATAAGGAATCCAGGAGAATAAGCCTGAAAAGCAGCGTGAGGGTGGCACTCTGAGGGAGACGTTCTGGCAGGTAATCCAGACACGCAGAAGCAGAAGGGAAGAAATTGTTGTAAGTTGTTAGGAAGTTGAGGGGAAGAGCTTCCCTTAACGGGAGAACACAGATCAAAATCAGCATTATTGCAAAGCAAATCCATAAACGTTAGTAGCATATGCATCTGTTTACTCAGTTTGTCAAAACTGCATTGGTAAGAGTCTTCTTGAAGTTGAAGCACTGTGGGAAAGCCTCAGCCTAACTATCTGTTAGACACTTAAAGAGGCATGGTTAAAGATCGGATGACAAGGGGTTGAGAAGAAAGCTTAATCAAGTGGCTCTCATGTAACCGTCAGCATGGCTGACCGATTATCCCAAGGCATACCTGCATTTCAGAAACTTTGTACCCTTTCTAGAATATCGACAGGTGTGCCATGTATCCATCCTGTGTAATTGGAGAAGCTTCTCCCCCATTTCACAATGTTTTCTCTGTAATTTCCATACCAGATATACGACTGAAATAGTCCTCCTTGAGTTGCCTTAAGGGCCCCGCAACTAATCCAAAGTTAACAAACGATTTCCAAACACCTGGTCCAATAAGCTCATCAGTCCTTTGAAGAGAATTCTTCTTTCTTCTCCAAAGTGAGAAGAGATCTTAAAAGCAAATAGAGATCCCTTAAAGGCAGGACAGTTCACATACCATGGTATTGAAAGCAGCGTTCCAAGTAAACGTGTTCTCTTGGCAGAGGGGAACCCAATCCAGCCTTGAAAAAAACGTATTTTTAATAACAGTATCCATTTCCCGAGGTGGAGTTTCGTTTCAGCCCAATGATGCATCAAATGTTGGTTTTTGGCTCAACACATTTATCCCACCTTCCTACTCTATCCTGAAATGTGTTCCTTTTCATGAGTTTCTTAGCTTTAATTACATATTTCGATTACAATCCTCAAGTCCTTAACACCTTCACTTAGTGAAAACCAAGAAGCAAGCAATTGTCAGCTGGATGTCATACCAGCATTTCTGATTGCAAGCGGATGCTTTTGAGACCTTCTGCTAAGTAGGCAAAGGTAGGGAATCTTAGATGTGCCCAGCATCCAATGTTCCAATCCTCTATCCTCTTTGAAATGACCCGGAGAGTCAAGGAATGCTTGCCACTTAACTTGGTGAAGTTTCATGCTCCCCAAATCTAGAGAGGCCATTTAGAAAGACTTCAAGTGTCATCATTTCAACTTATGGTCCTTGCTGTCAAATTGGCAACAGATATAAGGTCTTTTTGGATCTCTAAGAAACCTAGGGACTGCAGAAGGTTTACACTTCAGAATGCAAGAAGCTTAAGGCAGCTTCCATACCAGATATCAGTTCAGTACTAGCTATTTGCCAGATCATCAGGACCTGAAATCCATGGAGGCCAATTCTCTCCAGAGGAGGAAGTATTGAATAGGTAAGTGCTTCCCTTTCAGTGAAATAGAGCTCATTTACACATCAACTCGGCAGTTGATGTCAATTGCCTTATCCCTCAAAGTGGCCCAAATCTGGAGAATGCACCTGAAAGGGGTGCGTTGGGGAAGCACATTTGAGTTTCCCAGAGCCACAACACTTTCACACAAAACAAACGCAAAAGTACATGCAAAAAAGAAACTCTCAGTCCTGAGGACCAAAGCAAAGGGTGAGGATGAACAACATCCTCAGTGTTTTCGAACTACGTTCCCTCATTTTAACAACAAAACGACAAACAACATGCAAATTGAAAGATAGGGAATCAGGACCACAGTTGTCATGCCTACTGACCTGGGAAGCAGAAAGAGCCAAAAAGGAAAAAGCAAAGAAATTAGGAAAAGTTCAATTTGCTTCATGAACTTCCACATGTCTCCTGGAAATATGCTCGTTTTCTCAGGGTCACAATGATGAAAACCAAAAGGATTTCACTGAGCAAACTTTCTCTAACTGAATATTTTACATAGACTGGTTTTGGAGATATGAAAATGATTCATTTGATGCCATGTTTCACCAGAATCTGTAGAATATGATGGCCATGCAATGTAAAAAAAAAAAAAAAAAGTACTTGCTTGTACCTTAGCGGACTACAAGATGGACTAGAGCTCTGCTGATCACAGCAGGTGTTATCCAATAGCAGAGAGACAAATGCAATGCCAAAAGGTCTCTCAGGATCGCAGTTCCCAGGCACCAAAGGGCAGATTCCTACCCATTGGAAAGGGAATATGTCAACCAATGTTCCACCACAGCTGAAACACAACGCAGGAGGGAACGATACCTAGTGTGATCATATGCAAGCTCCGTTACTGTCCAAAGACGTCTCAAGTACTCAATGCAAGTGCTGTTTCACACACCTACAATGTACGAATCACAAACTGGATCCCACAAACCAAAGCACAGACTGCCGTGATTAACACCACATTGACACACACAAACACATGAAGAACAAATAAACACTCCAATCACAAAGACAGAAAGCCAGAGAAGGCATTTTGTCAACTTCCACTTCCACTCCCACATGGAGGCCCCCAGTTCTCAAGAGGGAATGGACTCAGAGAGGCTCACATCCGCTAAGGGGAGCAGCCCAGTTGGAGTAGACCTATTTCCCAGCCTGTGCAAGCTGGAGCCACTTACCCCCAAATGACATGAACTGTATACCGTTGCTCTGGACACGTCTCCAAGACAAGCAGCCTCGTGCTGTAGGGCAGCCACTGCATATCAGGGAGAATCCCTGCCAGTATCCTGGAGCCAAATGTACTCTGGCATGTGCTGGGAACTTTAAATGGGGATGCCCCTGATTGAGATCAACACACCATGGGCACAGACCTCCTGGCTGGCTCGCTATAATTGGTAACCAAAGGCCAGGATGTGTGCCCGACGCAGAGTGAGGCCAAGCAACAGCAAAACATTGGACTTTGGAGCCAAGAAATATTTGTTGTTGAGACATTCAAGGAAATGGGTGGCTTATGCCGGGTAATCCCCAACCTTGAAAGCTTTTAGCAAAGCCCTCTTAGAGGTAAGGTGATGGAGGGGTGTGGCTGTTCGTTGAAAACTTCTCCCTGTCCGATCCTTTGTTCCTGAGGACAGGTCATAGTCAGGTCTCAATGTTCCTATCAATCTCCAGCAAACAAATGTCACTCTCTGGGTGACAAGAAAGGGCAAGGTCCCAAGGCACAAGACTCACCCTCTGAGGTGCAGACCCACCTAAGAGAAAGGGGTCCCTGGGAGGGGTGGTGGTCCTCCTGCCATGGAGGGTTTGTCCAGGAGCTGGTCTGGGTCCTCCCACCAGTGCCCATGCCTCCCAGAGGAGGCAGATCTGCCTTGGTGGCTCCCTCAGGGCCAGGTCCCAGACCCTTGCTAGCTGTCATCACTGAGGGAGCCGGGTGCACATGACCCAACAGGTCTTAATGCTCCTCAGGCCACCCAAACAGTGGCGGTCACGTACCCCAGACTGTGAGCCATACCCTTAGGGTCACAGTGGCTGTGTGTGGTAGAGGTTCAACACTGCCTCAAGGCCTGGTCTGGGCCAGTGGGCATTCATGGCCTTGGCTCTGGAGCCCTGCAGGACACACCCCCAGCCTGTTCTCTGGGCCCCCCATCACACCAGCTGGCCCAAGGCCGTGTGAGCAGAAGAATGCTGGGGAGAAGGCTGGCACTTGCCTCTTACCTCACGCTCCAGGTCTGAAGGGGCAGCACTGCACTGACTGCTGCCTAAAAAAGGGCCCCCACTAAAGATGGCTGACAGACAGTGGCTTGCTTGGGGCAGGGGCCCACTACACTGCCCACCAATGGCTGAGCAGGGTGGTCACAGTGGCATTAGTGGTCTCCTGGTAACCATTGCCTGGTAACGGGGCAGTGGGTCACAGTGCACAGCAAGGGCTGCCTGGGAAGGGCTGCATTCAGCTGGCTATGGTACAATTCCCCCTTTTCTTTGGTCCTCTGCAACCCTGAGGAGAATATGTGGGTATGATTTGGATAGAGTGGTTAATCATAAACTCCGCAGAGGATCTCTGTTTTAGGGGACTTGCTTTCAACCTCCATTCCTGGTTCATCTTTTCCCAAGTCTTTCAGGGAATGGGGTGACGACCACTCTAGCTACGTTCTGCTGCACGAAAGCAAAGCCCTACAGTGCATTCTGAGTTGGAAGCAATGCCACGGTGCAAGTCTTGATCCAAGTCTTATATAAACTTGTATAAGGAATCCAGGAGAATAAGCCTGAAAAGCAGCGTGAGGGTGGCACTCTGAGGGAGACGTTCTGGCAGGTAATCCAGACACGCAGAAGCAGAAGGGAAGAAATTGTTGTAAGTTGTTAGGAAGTTGAGGGGAAGAGCTTCCCTTAACGGGAGAACACAGATCAAAATCAGCATTATTGCAAAGCAAATCCATAAACGTTAGTAGCATATGCATCTGTTTACTCAGTTTGTCAAAACTGCATTGGTAAGAGTCTTCTTGAAGTTGAAGCACTTTGGGAAAGCCTCAGCCTAACTATCTGTTAGACACTTAAAGAGGCATGGTTAAAGATCGGATGACAGGGGGTTGAGAAGAAAGCTTAATCAAGTGGCTCTCATGTAACCGTCAGCATGGCTGACCGATTATCCCAAGGCATACCTGCATTTCAGAAACTTTGTACCCTTTCTAGAATATCGACAGGTGTGCCATGTATCCATCCTGTGTAATTGGAGAAGCTTCTCCCCCATTTCACAATGTTTTCTCTGTAATTTCCATACCAGATATACGACTGAAATAGTCCTCCTTGAGTTGCCTTAAGGGCCCCGCAACTAATCCAAAGTTAACAAACGATTTCCAAACACCTGGTCCAATAAGCTCATCAGTCCTTTGAAGAGAATTCTTCTTTCTTCTCCAAAGTGAGAAGAGATCTTAAAAGCAAATAGAGATCCCTTCAAGGCAGGACAGTTCACATACCATGGTATTGAAAGCAGCGTTCCAAGTAAACGTGTTCTCTTGGCAGAGGGGAACCCAATCCAGCCTTGAAAAAAACGTATTTTTAATAGCAGTATCCATTTCCCGAGGTGGAGTTTCGTTTCAGCCCAATGATGCATCAAATGTTGGTTTTTGGCTCAACACATTTATCCCACCTTCCTACTCTATCCTGAAATGTGTTCCTTTTCATGAGTTTCTTAGCTTTAATTACATATTTCGATTACAATCCTCAAGTCCTTAACACCTTCACTTAGTGAAAACCAAGAAGCAAGCAATTGTCAGCTGGATGTCATACCAGCATTTCTGATTGCAAGCGGATGCTTTTGAGACCTTCTGCTAAGTAGGCAAAGGTAGGGAATCTTAGATGTGCCCAGCATCCAATGTTCCAATCCTCTATCCTCTTTGAAATGACCCGGAGAGTCAAGGAATGCTTGCCACTTAACTTGGTGAAGTTTCATGCTCCCCAAATCTAGAGAGGCCATTTAGAAAGACTTCAAGTGTCATCATTTCAACTTATGGTCCTTGCTGTCAAATTGGCAACAGATATAAGGTCTTTTTGGATCTCTAAGAAACCTAGGGACTGCAGAAGGTTTACACTTCAGAATGCAAGAAGCTTAAGGCAGCTTCCATACCAGATATCAGTTCAGTACTAGCTATTTGCCAGATCATCAGGACCTGAAATCCATGGAGGCCAATTCTCTCCAGAGGAGGAAGTATTGAATAGGTAAGTGCTTCCCTTTCAGTGAAATAGAGCTCATTTACACATCAACTCGGCAGTTGATGTCAATTGCCTTATCCCTCAAAGTGGCCCAAATCTGGAGAATGCACCTGAAAGGGGTGCGTTGGGGAAGCACATTTGAGTTTCCCAGAGCCACAACACTTTCACACAAAACAAACGCAAAAGTACATGCAAAAAAGAAACTCTCAGTCCTGAGGACCAAAGCAAAGGGTGAGGATGAACAACATCCTCAGTGTTTTCGAACTACGTTCCCTCATTTTAACAACAAAACGACAAACAACATGCAAATTGAAAGATAGGGAATCAGGACCACAGTTGTCATGCCTACTGACCTGGGAAGCAGAAAGAGCCAAAAAGGAAAAAGCAAAGAAATTAGGAAAAGTTCAATTTGCTTCATGAACTTCCACATGTCTCCTGGAAATATGCTCGTTTTCTCAGGGTCACAATGATGAAAACCAAAAGGATTTCACTGAGCAAACTTTCTCTAACTGAATATTTTACATAGACTGGTTTTGGAGATATGAAAATGATTCATTTGATGCCATGTTTCACCAGAATCTGTAGAATATGATGGCCATGCAATGTAAAAAAAAAAAAAAAAAGTACTTGCTTGTACCTTAGCGGACTACAAGATGGACTAGAGCTCTGCTGATCACAGCAGGTGTTATCCAATAGCAGAGAGACAAATGCAATGCCAAAAGGTCTCTCAGGATCGCAGTTCCCAGGCACCAAAGGGCAGATTCCTACCCATTGGAAAGGGAATATGTCAACCAATGTTCCACCACAGCTGAAACACAACGCAGGAGGGAACGATACCTAGTGTGATCATATGCAAGCTCCGTTACTGTCCAAAGACGTCTCAAGTACTCAATGCAAGTGCTGTTTCACACACCTACAATGTACGAATCACAAACAGGATCCCACAAACCAAAGCACAGACTGCCGTGATTAACACCACATTGACACACACAAACACATGAAGAACAAATAAACACTCCAATCACAAAGACAGAAAGCCAGAGAAGGCATTTTGTCAACTTCCACTTCCACTCCCACATGGAGGCCCCCAGTTCTCAAGAGGGAATGGACTCAGAGGGGCTCCCATCCGCTAAGGGGAGCAGCCCAGTTGGAGTGGACCTATTTCCCAGCCTGTGCAAGCTGGAGCCACTTACCCCCAAATGACATGAACTGTATACCGTTGCTCTGGACATGTCTCCAAGACAAGCAGCCTCGTGCTGTAGGGCAGCCACTGCATATCAGGGAGAATCTCTGCCAGTATCCTGGAGCCAAATGTACTCTGGCATGTGCTGGGAACTTTAAATGGGGATGCCCCTGATCGAGATCAACACACCATGGGCACAGACCTCCTGGCTGGCTCGCTATAATTGGTAACCAAAGGCCAGGATGTGTGCCCGACGCACAGTGAGGCCAAGCAACAGCAAAACATTGGACTTTGGAGCCGAGAAATATTTGTTGTTGAGACATTCAAGGAAATGGGTGGCTTATGCCGGGTAATCCCCAACCTTGAAAGCTTTTAGCAAAGCCCTCTTAGAGGTAAGGTGATGGAGGGGTGTGGCTGTTCGTTGAAAACTTCTCCCTGTCCGATCCTTTGTTCCTGAGGACAGGTCATAGTCAGGTCTCAATGTTCCTATCAATCTCCAGCCAACAAATGTCACTCTCTGGGTGACAAGAAAGGGCAAGGTCCCAAGGCACAAGGCTCACCCTCTGAGGTCCAGACCCACCTAAGAGAAAGGGGTCCCTGGGAGGGGTGGTGGTCCTCCTGCCATGGAGGGTTTGTCCAGGAGCTGGTCTGGGTCCTCCCACCAGTGCCCAAGCCTCCCAGAGGAGGCAGCTCTGCCTTGGTGGCTCCCTCAGGGCCAGGTCCCAGACCCTTGCTAGCTGTCATCACTGAGGGAGCCGGGTGCACATGACCCAACAGGTCTTAATGCTCCTCAGGCCACCCAAACAGTGGCGGTCAGGTACCCCAGACTGTGAGCCATACCCTTAGGGTCACAGTGGCTGTGTGTGGTAGAGGTTCAACACTGCCTCAAGGCCTGGTCTGGGCCAGTGGGCATTCATGGCCTTGGCTCTGGAGCCCTGCAGGACACACACCCAGCCTGTTCTCTGGGCCCCCCATCACACCAGCTGGCCCAAGGCCGTGTGAGCAGAAGAATGCTGGGGAGAAGGCTGGCACTTGCCTCTTACCTCACGCTCCAGGTCTGAAGGGGCAGCACTGCACTGACTGCTGCCTAAAAAAGGGCCCCCACTAAAGATGGCTGACAGACAGTGGCTTGCTTGGGGCAGGGGCCCACTACACTGCCCACCAATGGCTGAGCAGGGTGGTCACAGTGGCATTAGTGGTCTCCTGGTAACCATTGCCTGGTAACGGGGCAGTGGGTCACAGTGCACAGCAAGGGCTGCCTGGGAAGGGCTGCATTCAGCTGGCTATGGTACAATTCCCCCTTTTCTTTGGTGCTCTTCAACCCTGAGGAGAATATGTGGGTATGATTTGGATAGAGTGGTTAATCATAAACTCAGCAGCAGATCTCTGTTTTAGGGGACTTGCTTTCAACCTCCATTCCTGGTTCATCTTTTCCCAAGTCTTTCAGGGAATGGGGTGACCACCACTCTAGCTACATCCTGCTGCAGGAAAGCAAAGCCCTACAGTGCATTCTGAGTTGGAAGCAATGCCACGGTGCAAGTCTTGATCCAAGTCTTATATAAACTTGTATAAGGAATCCAGGAGAATAAGCCTGAAAAGCAGCGTGAGGGTGGCACTCTGGGGGAGACGTTCTGGCAGGGAATCCAGACACGCAGAAGCAGAAGGGAAGAAATTGTTGTAAGTTGTTAGGAAGTTGAGGGGAAGAGCTTCCCTTAACGGGAGAACACAGATCAAAATCAGCATTATTGCAAAGCAAATCCATAAACGTTAGTAGCATATGCATCTGTTTACTCAGTTTGTCAAAACTGCATTGCTAAGAGTCTTCTTGAAGTTGAAGCACTTTGGGAAAGCCTCAGCCTAACTATCTGTTAGACACTTAAAGAGGCAAGGTTAAAGTTCGGATGACAAGGGGTTGCGAAGGAAGCTTAATCAAGTGGCTCTCATGTAACCGTCAGCATGGCTGACCGATTATCCCAAGGCATACCTGCATTTCAGAAACTTTGTACCCTTTCTAGAATATCGACAGGTTGACATGTATCCATCCTGTGAAATTGGAAAAGCTTCTCCCCCATTTCACAATGTTTTCTCTGTAATTTCCATACCAGATATACGACTGAAATAGTCCTCCTTGAGTTGCCTTAAGGGCCCTGAAACTAATCCAAAGTTAACAAAATATTTCAAAACACCTGGTCCAATAAGCTCATCAGTCCTTTGAAGAGAATTCTTCTTTCTTCTCCAAAGTGAGAAGAGATCTTAAAAGCAAATAGAGATCCCTTAAAGGCAGGACAGTTCACATACCATGTTATTGAAAGCAGCATTCCAAGTAAATGTGTTCTCTTGGCAGAGGGGAACCCAATCCAGCCTTGAAAAAAACGTATTTTTAATAACAGTATCCATTTCCCGAAGTGGAGATTCGTTTCAGCCCAATGATGCATCAAATGTTGGTTTTTGGCTCAACACATTTATCCCACCTTCCTACTCTATCCTGAAATGTGTTCCTTTTCATGAGTTTCTTAGCTTTAATTACATATTTCGATTACAATCCTCAAGTCCTTAACACCTTCACTTAGTGAAAACCAAGAAGCAAGCAATTGTCAGCAGGATGCCATACCAGCATTTCTGATTGCAAACGGATGCTTTTGAGACCTTCTGCTAAGTAGGCAAAGGTAGGGAATCTTAGATGTGCCCAGCATCCAATGTTCCAATCCTCTATCCTCTTTAAAATGACCCGGAGAGTCAAGGAATGCTTGCCACTTAACTTGGTGAAGTTTCATGCTCCCCAAATCTAGAGAGGCCATTTAGAAAGACTTCAAGTGTCATCATTTCAACTTATGGTCCTTGCTGTCAAATTGGCAACAGATATAAGGTCTTTTTGGATCTCTAAGAAACCTAGGGACCGCAGAAGGTTTACACTTCAGAATGCAAGAAGCTTAAGGCAGCTTCCATACCAGATATCAGTTCAGTACTAGCTATTTGCCAGATCATCAGGACCTGAAATCCATGGAGGCCAATTCTCTCCAGAGGAGGAAGTATTGAATAGGTAAGTGCTTCCCTTTCAGTGAAATAGAGCTCATTTACACATCAACTCGGCAGTTGATGTCAATTGCCTTATCCCTCAAAGTGGCCCAAATCTGGAGAATGCACCTGAAAGGGGTGCGTTGGGGAAGCATATTTGAGTTTCCCAGAACCACAACACTTTCACACAAAACAAACGCAAAAGTACATGCAAAGAAGAAACTCTCAGTCCTGAGGACCAAAGCAAAGGGTGAGGATGAACAACATCCTCAGTGTTTTTGAAGTACGTTCCCTCATTTTAACAACAAAACGACAAACAACATGCAAATTGAAACATAGGGAATCAGGACCACAGTTGTCATGCCTACTGACCTGGGAAGCAGAAAGAGCCAAAAAGGAAAAAGCAAAGAAATTAGGAAAAGTTCAATTTGCTTCATTAACTTCCACATGTCTCCTGGAAATATGCTCGTTTTCTCAGGGTCACAATGATGAAAACCAAAAGGATTTCACTGAGCAAACTTTCCCTAACTGAATATTTTACATAGACTGGTTTTGGAGATATGAAAATGATTCATTTGATGTCATGTTTCACCAGAATCTGTAGAATATGCTGGCCATGCAATGTAAAAAAACAAAAAAATACTTGCTTGTACCTTAGCGGACTACAAGATGGACTAGAGCTCTGCTGATCACAGCAGGTGTTATCCAATAGCAGAGAGACAAATGCAATGCCAAAAGGTCTCTGAGGATCGCAGTTCCCAGGCACCAAAGGGGAGATTCCTACCCATTGGAAAGGGAATATGTCAACCAATGTTCCACCACAGGAACGATACCTAGTGTGATCATATGCAAGCTCCGTTACTGTCCAAAGACGTCTCAAGTACTCAATGCAAGTGCTGTTTCACACACCTACAATGTACGAATCACAAACAGGATCCCACAAACCAAAGCACAGACTGCCGTGATTAACACCACATTGACACACACAAACACATGAAGAACAAATAAACACTCCAATCACAAAGACAGAAAGCCAGAGAAGGCATTTTGTCAACTTCCACTTCCACTCCCACATGGAGGCCCCCAGTTCTCAAGAGGGAATGGACTCAGAGGGGCTCCCATCCGCTAAGGGGAGCAGCCCAGTTGGAGTGGACCTATTTCCCAGCCTGTGCAAGCTGGAGCCACTTACCCCCAAATGACATGAACTGTATACCGTTGCTCTGGACATGTCTCCAAGACAAGCAGCCTCGTGCTGTAGGGCAGCCACTGCATATCAGGGAGAATCTCTGCCAGTATCCTGGAGCCAAATGTACTCTGGCATGTGCTGGGAACTTTAAATGGGGATGCCCCTGATCGAGATCAACACACCATGGGCACAGACCTCCTGGCTGGCTCGCTATAATTGGTAACCAAAGGCCAGGATGTGTGCCCGACGCACAGTGAGGCCAAGCAACAGCAAAACATTGGACTTTGGAGCCGAGAAATATTTGTTGTTGAGACATTCAAGGAAATGGGTGGCTTATGCCGGGTAATCCCCAACCTTGAAAGCTTTTAGCAAAGCCCTCTTAGAGGTAAGGTGATGGAGGGGTGTGGCTGTTCGTTGAAAACTTCTCCCTGTCCGATCCTTTGTTCCTGAGGACAGGTCATAGTCAGGTCTCAATGTTCCTATCAATCTCCAGCCAACAAATGTCACTCTCTGGGTGACAAGAAAGGGCAAGGTCCCAAGGCACAAGGCTCACCCTCTGAGGTCCAGACCCACCTAAGAGAAAGGGGTCCCTGGGAGGGGTGGTGGTCCTCCTGCCATGGAGGGTTTGTCCAGGAGCTGGTCTGGGTCCTCCCACCACTGCCCACGCCTCCCAGAGGAGGCAGCTCTGCCTTGGTGGCTCCCTCAGGGCCAGGTCCCAGACCCTTGCTAGCTGTCATCACTGAGGGAGCCGGGTGCACATGACCCAACAGGTCTTAATGCTCCTCAGGCCACCCAAACAGTGGCGGTCAGGTACCCCAGACTGTGAGCCATACCCTTAGGGTCACAGTGGCTGTGTGTGGTAGAGGTTCAACACTGCCTCAAGGCCTGGTCTGGGCCAGTGGGCATTCATGGCCTTGGCTCTGGAGCCCTGCAGGACACACACCCAGCCTGTTCTCTGGGCCCCCCATCACACCAGCTGGCCCAAGGCCGTGTGAGCAGAAGAATGCTGGGGAGAAGGCTGGCACTTGCCTCTTACCTCACGCTCCAGGTCTGAAGGGGCAGCACTGCACTGACTGCTGCCTAAAAAAGGGCCCCCACTAAAGATGGCTGACAGACAGTGGCTTGCTTGGGGCAGGGGCCCACTACACTGCCCACCAATGGCTGAGCAGGGTGGTCACAGTGGCATTAGTGGTCTCCTGGTAACCATTGCCTGGTAACGGGGCAGTGGGTCACAGTGCACAGCAAGGGCTGCCTGGGAAGGGCTGCATTCAGCTGGCTATGGTACAATTCCCCCTTTTCTTTGGTGCTCTTCAACCCTGAGGAGAATATGTGGGTATGATTTGGATAGAGTGGTTAATCATAAACTCAGCAGCAGATCTCTGTTTTAGGGGACTTGCTTTCAACCTCCATTCCTGGTTCATCTTTTCCCAAGTCTTTCAGGGAATGGGGTGACCACCACTCTAGCTACATCCTGCTGCAGGAAAGCAAAGCCCTACAGTGCATTCTGAGTTGGAAGCAATGCCACGGTGCAAGTCTTGATCCAAGTCTTATATAAACTTGTATAAGGAATCCAGGAGAATAAGCCTGAAAAGCAGCGTGAGGGTGGCACTCTGGGGGAGACGTTCTGGCAGGGAATCCAGACACGCAGAAGCAGAAGGGAAGAAATTGTTGTAAGTTGTTAGGAAGTTGAGGGGAAGAGCTTCCCTTAACGGGAGAACACAGATCAAAATCAGCATTATTGCAAAGCAAATCCATAAACGTTAGTAGCATATGCATCTGTTTACTCAGTTTGTCAAAACTGCATTGCTAAGAGTCTTCTTGAAGTTGAAGCACTTTGGGAAAGCCTCAGCCTAACTATCTGTTAGACACTTAAAGAGGCAAGGTTAAAGTTCGGATGACAAGGGGTTGCGAAGGAAGCTTAATCAAGTGGCTCTCATGTAACCGTCAGCATGGCTGACCGATTATCCCAAGGCATACCTGCATTTCAGAAACTTTGTACCCTTTCTAGAATATCGACAGGTTGACATGTATCCATCCTGTGAAATTGGAAAAGCTTCTCCCCCATTTCACAATGTTTTCTCTGTAATTTCCATACCAGATATACGACTGAAATAGTCCTCCTTGAGTTGCCTTAAGGGCCCTGAAACTAATCCAAAGTTAACAAAATATTTCAAAACACCTGGTCCAATAAGCTCATCAGTCCTTTGAAGAGAATTCTTCTTTCTTCTCCAAAGTGAGAAGAGATCTTAAAAGCAAATAGAGATCCCTTCAAGGCAGGACAGTTCACATACCATGTTATTGAAAGCAGCATTCCAAGTAAATGTGTTCTCTTGGCAGAGGGGAACCCAATCCAGCCTTGAAAAAAACGTATTTTTAATAACAGTATCCATTTCCCGAAGTGGAGATTCGTTTCAGCCCAATGATGCATCAAATGTTGGTTTTTGGCTCAACACATTTATCCCACCTTCCTACTCTATCCTGAAATGTGTTCCTTTTCATGAGTTTCTTAGCTTTAATTACATATTTCGATTACAATCCTCAAGTCCTTAACACCTTCACTTAGTGAAAACCAAGAAGCAAGCAATTGTCAGCAGGATGCCATACCAGCATTTCTGATTGCAAACGGATGCTTTTGAGACCTTCTGCTAAGTAGGCAAAGGTAGGGAATCTTAGATGTGCCCAGCATCCAATGTTCCAATCCTCTATCCTCTTTAAAATGACCCGGAGAGTCAAGGAATGCTTGCCACTTAACTTGGTGAAGTTTCATGCTCCCCAAATCTAGAGAGGCCATTTAGAAAGACTTCAAGTGTCATCATTTCAACTTATGGTCCTTGCTGTCAAATTGGCAACAGATATAAGGTCTTTTTGGATCTCTAAGAAACCTAGGGACCGCAGAAGGTTTACACTTCAGAATGCAAGAAGCTTAAGGCAGCTTCCATACCAGATATCAGTTCAGTACTAGCTATTTGCCAGATCATCAGGACCTGAAATCCATGGAGGCCAATTCTCTCCAGAGGAGGAAGTATTGAATAGGTAAGTGCTTCCCTTTCAGTGAAATAGAGCTCATTTACACATCAACTCGGCAGTTGATGTCAATTGCCTTATCCCTCAAAGTGGCCCAAATCTGGAGAATGCACCTGAAGGGGGTGCGTTGGGGAAGCATATTTGAGTTTCCCAGAACCACAACACTTTCACACAAAACAAACGCAAAAGTACATGCAAAGAAGAAACTCTCAGTCCTGAGGACCAAAGCAAAGGGTGAGGATGAACAACATCCTCAGTGTTTTTGAAGTACGTTCCCTCATTTTAACAACAAAACGACAAACAACATGCAAATTGAAACATAGGGAATCAGGACCACAGTTGTCATGCCTACTGACCTGGGAAGCAGAAAGAGCCAAAAAGGAAAAAGCAAAGAAATTAGGAAAAGTTCAATTTGCTTCATTAACTTCCACATGTCTCCTGGAAATATGCTCGTTTTCTCAGGGTCACAATGATGAAAACCAAAAGGATTTCACTGAGCAAACTTTCCCTAACTGAATATTTTACATAGACTGGTTTTGGAGATATGAAAATGATTCATTTGATGTCATGTTTCACCAGAATCTGTAGAATATGCTGGCCATGCAATGTAAAAAAACAAAAAAATACTTGCTTGTACCTTAGCGGACTACAAGATGGACTAGAGCTCTGCTGATCACAGCAGGTGTTATCCAATAGCAGAGAGACAAATGCAATGCCAAAAGGTCTCTGAGGATCGCAGTTCCCAGGCACCAAAGGGGAGATTCCTACCCATTGGAAAGGGAATATGTCAACCAATGTTCCACCACAGGAACGATACCTAGTGTGATCATATGCAAGCTCCGTTACTGTCCAAAGACGTCTCAAGTACTCAATGCAAGTGCTGTTTCACACACCTACAATGTACGAATCACAAACTGGATCCCACAAACCAAAGCACAGACTGCCGTGATTAACACCACATTGACACACACAAACACATGAAGAACAAATAAACACTCCAATCACAAAGACAGAAAGCCAGAGAAGGCATTTTGTCAACTTCCACTTCCACTCCCACATGGAGGCCCCCAGTTCTCAAGAGGGAATGGACTCAGAGGGGCTCCCTTCCGCTAAGGGGAGCAGCCCAGTTGGAGTAGACCTATTTCCCAGCCTGTGCAAGCTGGAGCCACTTACCCCCAAATGACATGAACTGTATACCGTTGCTCTGGACATGTCTCCAAGACAAGCAGCCTCGTGCTGTAGGGCAGCCACTGCATATCAGGGAGAATCCCTGCCAGTATCCTGGAGCCAAATGTACTCTGGCATGTGCTGGGAACTTTAAATGGGGATGCCCCTGATCGAGATCAACACACCATGGGCACACACCTCCTGGCTGGCTCGCTATAATTGGTAACCAAAGGCCAGGATGTGTGCCCGATGCACAGTGAGGCCAAGCAACAGCAAAACATTGGACTTTGGAGCCGAGAAATATTTGTTGTTGAGACATTCAAGGAAATGGGTGGCTTATGCCGGGTAATCCCCAACCTTGAAAGCTTTTAGCAAAGCCCTCTTAGAGGTAAGGTGATGGAGGGGTGTGGCTGTTCGTTGAAAACTTCTCCCTGTCCGATCCTTTGTTCCTGAGGACAGGTCATAGTCAGGTCACAATGTTCCTATCAATCTCCAGCCAACAAATGTCACTCTCTGGGTGACAAGAAAGGGCAAGGTCCCAAGGCACAAGGCTCACCCTCTGAGGTCCAGACCCACCTAAGAGAAAGGGGTCCCTGGGAGGGGTGGTGGTCCTCCTGCCATGGAGGGTTTGTCCAGGAGCTGGTCTGGGTCCTCCCACCAGTGCCCACGCCTCCCAGAGGAGGCAGCTCTGCCTTGGTGGCTCCCTCAGGGCCAGGTCCCAGACCCTTGCTAGCTGTCATCACTGAGGGAGCCGGGTGCACATGACCCAACAGGTCTTAATGCTCCTCAGGCCACCCAAACAGTGGCGGTCAGGTACCCCAGACTGTGAGCCATACCCTTAGGGTCACAGTGGCTGTGTGTGGTAGAGGTTCAACACTGCCTCAAGGCCTGGTCTGGGCCAGTGGGCATTCATGGCCTTGGCTCTGGAGCCCTGCAGGACACACCCCCAGCCTGTTCTCTGGGCCCCCCATCACACCAGCAGGCCCAAGGCCGTGTGAGCAGAAGAATGCTGGGGAGAAGGCTGGCACTTGCCTCTTACCTCACGCTCCAGGTCTGAAGGGGCAGCACTGCACTGACTGCTGCCTAAAAAAGGGCCCCCACTAAAGATGGCTGACAGACAGTGGCTTGCTTGGGGCAGGGGCCCACTACACTGCCCACCAATGGCTGAGCAGGGTGGTCACAGTGGCATTAGTGGTCTCCTGGTAACCATTGCCTGGTAACGGGGCAGTGGGTCACAGTGCACAGCAAGGGCTGCCTGGGAAGGGCTGCATTCAGCTGGCTATGGTACAATTCCCCCTTTTCTTTGGTGCTCTTCAACCCTGAGGAGAATATGTGGGTATGATTTGGATAGAGTGGTTAATCATAAACTCAGCAGCAGATCTCTGTTTTAGGGGACTTGCTTTCAACCTCCATTCCTGGTTCATCTTTTCCCAAGTCTTTCAGGGAATGGGGTGACCACCACTCTAGCTACATCCTGCTGCAGGAAAGCAAAGCCCTACAGTGCATTCTGAGTTGGAAGCAATGCCACGGTGCAAGTCTTGATCCAAGTCTTATATAAACTTGTATAAGGAATCCAGGAGAATAAGCCTGAAAAGCAGCGTGAGGGTGGCACTCTGGGGGAGACGTTCTGGCAGGTAATCCAGACACGCAGAAGCAGAAGGGAAGAAATTGTTGTAAGTTGTTAGGAAGTTGAGGGGAAGAGCTTCCCTTAACGGGAGAACACAGATCAAAATCAGCATTATTGCAAAGCAAATCCATAAACGTTAGTAGCATATGCATCTGTTTACTCAGTTTGTCAAAACTGCATTGCTAAGAGTCTTCTTGAAGTTGAAGCACTTTGGGAAAGCCTCAGCCTAACTATCTGTTAGACACTTAAAGAGGCAAGGTTAAAGTTCGGATGACAAGGGGTTGCGAAGGAAGCTTAATCAAGTGGCTCTCATGTAACCGTCAGCATGGCTGACCGATTATCCCAAGGCATACCTGCATTTCAGAAACTTTGTACCCTTTCTAGAATATCGACAGGTTGACATGTATCCATCCTGTGAAATTGGAAAAGCTTCTCCCCCATTTCACAATGTTTTCTCTGTAATTTCCATACCAGATATACGACTGAAATAGTCCTCCTTGAGTTGCCTTAAGGGCCCTGAAACTAATCCAAAGTTAACAAAATATTTCAAAACACCTGGTCCAATAAGCTCATCAGTCCTTTGAAGAGAATTCTTCTTTCTTCTCCAAAGTGAGAAGAGATCTTAAAAGCAAATAGAGATCCCTTCAAGGCAGGACAGTTCACATACCATGTTATTGAAAGCAGCATTCCAAGTAAATGTGTTCTCTTGGCAGAGGGGAACCCAATCCAGCCTTGAAAAAAACGTATTTTTAATAACAGTATCCATTTCCCGAAGTGGAGATTCGTTTCAGCCCAATGATGCATCAAATGTTGGTTTTTGGCTCAACACATTTATCCCACCTTCCTACTCTATCCTGAAATGTGTTCCTTTTCATGAGTTTCTTAGCTTTAATTACATATTTCGATTACAATCCTCAAGTCCTTAACACCTTCACTTAGTGAAAACCAAGAAGCAAGCAATTGTCAGCAGGATGCCATACCAGCATTTCTGATTGCAAACGGATGCTTTTGAGACCTTCTGCTAAGTAGGCAAAGGTAGGGAATCTTAGATGTGCCCAGCATCCAATGTTCCAATCCTCTATCCTCTTTGAAATGATCCGGAGAGTCAAGTAATGCTTGCCACTTAACTTGGTGAAGTTTCATGCTCCCCAAATCTAGAGAGGCCATTTAGAAAGACTTCAAGTGTCATCATTTCAACTTATGGTCCTTGCTGTCAAATTGGCAACAGATATAAGGTCTTTTTGGATCTCTAAGAAACCTAGGGACCGCAGAAGGTTTACACTTCAGAATGCAAGAAGCTTAAGGCAGCTTCCATACCAGATATCAGTTCAGTACTAGCTATTTGCCAGATCATCAGGACCTGAAATCCATGGAGGCCAATTCTCTCCAGAGGAGGAAGTATTGAATAGGTAAGTGCTTCCCTTTCAGTGAAATAGAGCTCATTTACACATCAACTCGGCAGTTGATGTCAATTGCCTTATCCCTCAAAGTGGCCCAAATCTGGAGAATGCACCTGAAGGGGGTGCGTTGGGGAAGCATATTTGAGTTTCCCAGAACCACAACACTTTCACACAAAACAAACGCAAAAGTACATGCAAAGAAGAAACTCTCAGTCCTGAGGACCAAAGCAAAGGGTGAGGATGAACAACATCCTCAGTGTTTTTGAAGTACGTTCCCTCATTTTAACAACAAAACGACAAACAACATGCAAATTGAAAGATAGGGAATCAGGACCACAGTTGTCATGCCTACTGACCTGGGAAGCAGAAAGAGCCAAAAAGGAAAAAGCAAAGAAATTAGGAAAAGTTCAATTTGCTTCATTAACTTCCACATGTCTCCTGGAAATATGCTCGTTTTCTCAGGGTCACAATGATGAAAACCAAAAGGATTTCACTGAGCAAACTTTCCCTAACTTAATATTTTACATAGACTGGTTTTGGAGATATGAAAAAGATTCATTTGATGTCATGTTTCACCAGAATCTGTAGAATATGCTGGCCATGCAATGTAAAAAAACAAAAAAATACTTGCTTGTACCTTAGCGGACTACAAGATGGACTAGAGCTCTGCTGATCACAGCAGGTGTTATCCAATAGCAGAGAGACAAATGCAATGCCAAAAGGTCTCTGAGGATCGCAGTTCCCAGGCACCAAAGGGGAGATTCCTACCCATTGGAAAGGGAATATGTCAACCAATGTTCCACCACAGGAACGATACCTAGTGTGATCATATGCAAGCTCCGTTACTGTCCAAAGACGTCTCAAGTACTCAATGCAAGTGCTGTTTCACACACCTACAATGTACGAATCACAAACTGGATCCCACAAACCAAAGCACAGACTGCCGTGATTAACACCACATTGACACACACAAACACATGAAGAACAAATAAACACTCCAATCACAAAGACAGAAAGCCAGAGAAGGCATTTTGTCAACTTCCACTTCCACTCCCACATGGAGGCCCCCAGTTCTCAAGAGGGAATGGACTCAGAGGGGCTCCCATCCGCTAAGGGGAGCAGCCCAGTTGGAGTAGACCTATTTCCCAGCCTGTGCAAGCTGGAGCCACTTACCCCCAAATGACATGAACTGTATACCGTTGCTCTGGACATGTCTCCAAGACAAGCAGCCTCGTGCTGTAGGGCAGCCACTGCATATCAGGGAGAATCCCTGCCAGTATCCTGGAGCCAAATGTACTCTGGCATGTGCTGGGAACTTTAAATGGGGATGCCCCTGATCGAGATCAACACACCATGGGCACAGACCTCCTGGCTGGCTCGCTATAATTGGTAACCAAAGGCCAGGATGTGTGCCCGATGCACAGTGAGGCCAAGCAACAGCAAAACATTGGCCTTTGGAGCCGAGAAATATTTGTTGTTGAGACATTCAAGGAAATGGGTGGCTTATGCCGGGTAATCCCCAACCTTGAAAGCTTTTAGCAAAGCCCTCTTAGAGGTAAGGTGATGGAGGGGTGTGGCTGTTCGTTGAAAACTTCTCCCTGTCCGATCCTTTGTTCCTGAGGACAGGTCATAGTCAGGTCACAATGTTCCTATCAATCTCCAGCCAACAAATGTCACTCTCTGGGTGACAAGAAAGGGCAAGGTCCCAAGGCACAAGGCTCACCCTCTGAGGTCCAGACCCACCTAAGAGAAAGGGGTCCCTGGGAGGGGTGGTGGTCCTCCTGCCATGGAGGGTTTGTCCAGGAGCTGGTCTGGGTCCTCCCACCAGTGCCCACGCCTCCCAGAGGAGGCAGCTCTGCCTTGGTGGCTCCCTCAGGGCCAGGTCCCAGACCCTTGCTAGCTGTCATCACTGAGGGAGCCGGGTGCACATGACCCAACAGGTCTTAATGCTCCTCAGGCCACCCAAACAGTGGCGGTCAGGTACCCCAGACTGTGAGCCATACCCTTAGGGTCACAGTGGCTGTGTGTGGTAGAGGTTCAACACTGCCTCAAGGCCTGGTCTGGGCCAGTGGGCATTCATGGCCTTGGCTCTGGAGCCCTGCAGGACACACCCCCAGCCTGTTCTCTGGGCCCCCCATCACACCAGCAGGCCCAAGGCCGTGTGAGCAGAAGAGTGCTGGGGAGAAGGCTGGCACTTGCCTCTTACCTCACGCTCCAGGTCTGAAGGGGCAGCACTGCACTGACTGCTGCCT
Source organism: Hippopotamus amphibius kiboko (assembly GCF_030028045.1). Lineage (NCBI taxonomy): Eukaryota > Metazoa > Chordata > Mammalia > Artiodactyla > Hippopotamidae > Hippopotamus > Hippopotamus amphibius. Next base: position 46,509,987 of record NC_080195.1, read on the forward strand.
AAAAAAGGGCCCCCACTAAAGATGGCTGACAGACAGTGGCTTGCTTGGGGCAGGGGCCCACTACACTGCCCACCAATGGCTGAGCAGGGTGGTCACAGTGGCATTAGTGGTCTCCTGGTAACCATTGCCTGGTAACGGGGCAGTGGGTCACAGTGCACAGCAAGGGCTGCCTGGGAAGGGCTGCATTCAGCTGGCTATGGTACAATTCCCCCTTTTCTTTGGTCCTCTGCAACCCTGAGGAGAATATGTGGGTATGATTTGGATAGAGTGGTTAATCATAAACTCAGCAGCAGATCTCTGTTTTAGGGGACTTGCTTTCAACCTCCATTCCTGCTTCATCTTTTCCCAAGTCTTTCAGGGAATGGGGTGACCACCACTCTAGCTACATCCTGCTGCAGGAAAGCAAAGCCCTACAGTGCATTCTGAGTTGGAAGCAATGCCACGGTGCAAGTCTTGATCCAAGTCTTATATAAACTTGTATAAGGAATCCAGGAGAATAAGCCTGAAAAGCAGCGTGAGGGTGGCACTCTGGGGGAGACGTTCTGGCAGGGAATCCAGACACGCAGAAGCAGAAGGGAAGAAATTGTTGTAAGTTGTTAGGATGTTGAGGGGAAGAGCTTCCCTTAACGGGAGAACACAGATCAAAATCAGCATTATTGCAAAGCAAATCCATAAACGTTAGTAGCATATGCATCTGTTTACTCAGTTTGTCAAAACTGCATTGGTAAGAGTCTTCTTGAAGTTGAAGCACTTTGGGAAAGCCTCAGCCTAACTATCTGTTAGACACTTAAAGAGGCAAGGTTAAAGATCGGATGACAAGGGGTTGCGAAGGAAGCTTAATCAAGTGGCTCTCATGTAACCGTCAGCATGGCTGACCGATTATCCCAAGGCATACCTGCATTTCAGAAACTTTGTACCCTTTCTAGAATATCGACAGGTCGACATGTATCCATCCTGTGAAATTGGAAAAGCTTCTCCCCCATTTCACAATGTTTTCTCTGTAATTTCCATACCAGATATACGACTGAAATAGTCCTCCTTGAGTTGCCTTAAGGGCCCTGAAACTAATCCAAAGTTCACAAAATATTTCAAAACACCTGGTCCAATAAGCTCATCACTCCTTTGAAGAGAATTCGTCTTTCTTCTCCAAAGTGAGAAGAGATCTTAAAAGCAAATAGAGATCCCTTAAAGGCAGGACAGTTCACATACCATGTTGTTGAAAGCAGCATTCCAAGTAAACGTGTTCTCTTTGCAGAGGGGAACACAATCCAGCCTTGAAAAAAACGTATTTTTAATAACAGTATCCATTTCCCGAAGTGGAGATTCGTTTCAGCCCAATGATGCATCAAATGTTGGTTTTTGGCTCAACACATTTATCCCACCTTCCTACTCTATCCTGAATCGTGTTCCTTTTCATGAGTTTCTTAGCTTTAATTACATATTTCGATTACAATCCTCAAGTCCTTAACACCTTCACTTAGTGAAAACCAAGAAGCAAGCAATTGTCAGCTGGATGCCATACCAGCATTTCTGATTGCAAACGGATGCTTTTGAGACCTTCTGCTAAGTAGGCAAAGGTAGGGAATCTTAGATGTGCCCAGCATCCAATGTTCCAATCCTCTATCCTCTTTGAAATGACCCGGAGAGTCAAGGAATGCTTGCCACTTACCTTGGTGAAGTTTCATGCTACCCAAATCTAGAGAGGCCATTTAGAAAGACTTCAAGTGTCATCATTTCAACTTATGGTCCTTGCTGTCAAATTGGCAACAGATATAAGGTCTTTTTGGACCTCTAAGAAACCTAGGGACCGCAGAAGGTTTACACTTCAGAATGCAAGAAGCTTAAGGCAGCTTCCATACCAGATATCAGTTCAGTACTAGCTATTTGCCAGATCATCAGGACCTGAAATCCATGGAGGCCAATTCTCTCAAGACGAGGAAGTATTGAATAGGTAAGTGCTTCCCTTTCAGTGAAATAGAGCTCATTTACACATCAACTCGGCAGTTGATGTCAATTGCCTTATCCCTCAAAGTGGCCCAAATCTGGAGAATGCACCTGAAAGGGGTGCGTTGGGGAAGCACATTTGAGTTTCCCAGAGCCACAACACTTTCACACAAAACAAACGCAAAAGTACATGCAAAGAAGAAACTCTCAGTCCTGAGGACCAAAGCAAAGGGTGAGGATGAACAACATCCTCAGTGTTTTCGAACTACGTTCCCTCATTTTAACAACAAAACGACAAACAACATGCAAATTGAAAGATAGGGAATCAGGACCACAGTTGTCATGCCTACTGACCTGGGAAGCAGAAAGAGCCAAAAAGGAAAAAGCAAAGAAATTAGGAAAAGTTCAATTTGCTTCATTAACTTCCACATGTCTCCTGGAAATATGCTCGTTTTCTCAGGGTCACAATGATGAAAACCAAAAGGATTTCACTGAGCAAACTTTCTCTAACTGAATATTTTACATAGACTGGTTTTGGAGATATGAAAAAGATTCATTTGATGTCATGTTTCACCAGAATCTGTAGAATATGCTGGCCATGCAATGTAAAAAAACAAAAAAATACTTGCTTGTCCCTTAGCGGACTACAAGATGGACTAGAGCTCTGCTGATCACAGCAGGTGTTATCCAATAGCAGAGAGACAAATGCAATGCCAAAAGGTCTCTGAGGATCGCAGTTCCCAGGCACCAAAGGGGAGATTCCTACCCACTGGAAAGGGAATATGTCAACCAATGTTCCACCACAGGAACGATACCTAGTGTGATCATATGCAAGCTCCGTTACTGTCCAAAGACGTCTCAAGTACTCAATGCAAGTGCTGTTTCACACACCTACAATGTACACATCACAAACTGGATCCCACAAACCAAAGCACAGACTGCCGTGATTAACACCACATTGACACACACAAACACATGAAGAACAAATAAACACTCCAATCACAAAGACAGAAAGCCAGAGAAGGCATTTTGTCAACTTCCACTTCCACTCCCACATGGAGGCCCCCAGTTCTCAAGAGGGAATGGACTCAGAGAGGCTCACATCCGCTAAGGGGAGCAGCCCAGTTGGAGTAGACCTATTTCCCAGCCTGTGCAAGCTGGAGCGACTTACCCCCAAATGACATGAACTGTATACCGTTGCTCTGGACATGTCTCCAAGACAAGCAGCCTCGTGCTGTAGGGCAGCCACTGCATATCAGGGAGAATCCCTGCCAGTATCCTGGAGCCAAATGTACTCTGGCATGTGCTGGGAACTTTAAATGGGGATGCCCCTGATCGAGATCAACACACCATGGGCACACACCTCCTGGCTAGCTCGCTATAATTGGTAACCAAAGGCCAGGATGTGTGCCCGATGCACAGTGAGGCCATGCAACAGCAAAACATTGGACTTTGGAGCCGAGAAATATTTGTTGTTGAGACATTCAAGGAAATGGGTGGCTTATGCCGGGTAATCCCCAACCTTGAAAGCTTTTAGCAAAGCCCTCTTAGAGGTAAGGTGATGGAGGGGTGTGGCTGTTCGTTGAAAACTTCTCCCTGTCCGATCCTTTGTTCCTGAGGACAGGTCATAGTCAGGTCTCAATGTTCCTATCAATCTCCAGCAAACAAATGTCACTCTCTGGGTGACAAGAAAGGGCAAGGTCCCAAGGCACAAGGCTCACCCTCTGAGGTCCAGACCCACCTAAGAGAAAGGGGTCCCTGGGAGGGGTGGTGGTCCTCCTGCCATGGAGGGTTTGTCCAGGAGCTGGTCTGGGTCCTCCCACCAGTGCCCACGCCTCACAGAGGAGGCAGCTCTGCCTTGGTGGCTCCCTCAGGGCCAGGTCCCAGACCCTTGCTAGCTGTCATCACTGAGGGAGCCGGGTGCACATGACCCAACAGGTCTTAATGCTCCTCAGGCCACCCAAACAGTTGCAGTCAGGTACCCCAGACTGTGAGCCATACCCTTAGGGTCACAGTGGCTGTGTGTGGTAGAGGTTCAACACTGCCTCAAGGCCTGTTCTGGGCCAGTGGGCATTCATGGCCTTGGCTCTGGAGCCCTGCAGGACACACCCCCAGCCTGTTCTCTGGGCCCCCCATCACACCAGCTGGCCCAAGGCCGTGTGAGCAGAAGAATGCTGGGAAGAAGGCTGGCACTTGCCTCTTACCTCACGCTCCAGGTCTGAAGGGGCAGCACTCCACTGACTGCTGCCTAAAAAAGAGCCCCCACTAAAGATGGCTGACAGACAGTGGCTTGCTTGGGGCAGGGGCCCACTACACTGCCCACCAATGGCTGAGCAGGGTGGTCACAGTGGCATTAGTGGTCTCCTGGTAACCATTGCCTGGTAACGGGGCAGTGGGTCACAGTGCACAGCAAGGGCTGCCTGGGAAGGGCTGCATTCAGCTGGCTATGGTACAATTCCCCCTTTTCTTTGGTCCTCTGCAACCCTGAGGAGAATATGTGGGTATGATTTGGATAGAGTGGTTAATCATAAACTCAGCAGCAGATCTCTGTTTTAGGGGACTTGCTTTCAACCTCCATTCCTGGTTCATCTTTTCCCAAGTCTTTCAGGGAATGGGGTGACGACCACTCTAGCTACATCCTGCTGCAGGGAAGCAAAGCCCTACAGTGCATTCTGAGTTGGAAGCAATGCCACGTTGCAAGTCTTGATCCAAGTCTTATATAAACTTGTATAAGGAATCCAGGAGAATAAGCCTGAAAAGCAGCGTGAGGGTGGCACTCTGGGGGAGACGTTTGGCAGGGAATCCAGACACGCAGAAGCAGTAGGGAAGAAATTGTTGTAATTTGTTAGGAAGTTGAGGGGAAAGGCTTCCCTTAACGGGAGGACACAGATCAAAATCAGCATTATTGCAAAGCAAATCCATAAACGTTAGTAGCATATGCATCTGTTTACTCAGTTTGTCAAAACTGCATTGGTAAGAGTCTTCTTGAAGTTGAAACACTTTGGGAAAGCCTCAGCCTAACTATCTGTTAGACACTTAAAGAGGCATGGTTAAAGATTGGATGACAAGGGGTTGAGAAGGAAGCTTAATCAAGTGGCTCTCATGTAACCGTCAGCATGGCTGACCGATTATCCCAAGGCATACCTGCATTTCAGAAACTTTGTACCCTTTCTAGAATATCGACAGGTTGACATGTATCCATCCTGTGTAATTGGAGAAGCTTCTCCCCCATTTCACAATGTTTTCTCTGTAATTTCCATACCAGATATACGACTGAAATAGTCCTCCTTGAGTTGCCTTAAGGGCCCTGAAACTAATCCAAAGTTAACAAAATATTTCAAAACACCTGGTCCAATAAGCTCATCAGTCCTTTGAAGAGAATTCTTCTTTCTTCTCCAAAGTGAGAAGAGATCTTAAAAGCAAATAGAGATCCCTTAAAGGCAGGACAGTTCACATACCATGTTATTGAAAGCAGCATTCCAAGTAAATGTGTTCTCTTGGCAGAGGGGAACCCAATCCAGCCTTGAAAAAAACGTATTTTTAATAACAGTATCCATTTCCCGAAGTGGAGATTCGTTTCAGCCCAATGATGCATCAAATGTTGGTTTTTGGCTCAACACATTGATCCCACCTTCCTACTCTATCCTGAAATGTGTTCCTTTTCATGAGTTTCTTAGCTTTAATTACATATTTCGATTACAATCCTCAAGTCCTTAACACCTTCACTTAGTGAAAACCAAGAAGCAAGCAATTGTCAGCTGGATGCCATACCAGCATTTCTGATTGCAAACGGATGCTTTTGAGACCTTCTGCTAAGTAGGCAAAGGTAGGGAATCTTAGATGTGCCCAGCATCCAATGTTCCAATCCTCTATCCTCTTTGAAATGACCCGGAGAGTCAAGGAATGCTTGCCACTTAACTTGGTGAAGTTTCATGCTCCCCAAATCTAGAGAGGCCATTTAGAAAGACTTCAAGTGTCATCATTTCAACTTATGGTCCTTGCTGTCAAATTGGCAACAGATATAAGGTCTTTTTGGATCTCTAAGAAACCTAGGGACCGCAGAAGGTTTACACTTCAGAATGCAAGAAGCTTAAGGCAGCTTCCATACCAGATATCAGTTCAGTACAAGCTATTTGCCAGATCATCAGGACCTGAAATCCATGGAGGCCAATTCTCTCCAGAGGAGGAAGTATTGAATAGGTAAGTGCTTCCCTTTCAGTGAAATAGAGCTCATTTACACATCAACTCGGCAGTTGATGTCAATTGCCTTATCCCTCAAAGTGGCCCAAATCTGGAGAATGCACCTGAAAGGGGTGCGTTGGGGAAGCACATTTGAGTTTCCCAGAGCCACAACACTTTCACACAAAACAAACGCAAAAGTACATGCAAAGAAGAAACTCTCAGTCCTGAGGACCAATGCAAAGGGTGAGGATGAACAACATCCTCAGTGTTTTTATAGTACGTTCCCTCATTTTAACAACAAAACGACAAACAACATGCAAATTGAAAGATAGGGAATCAGGACCACAGTTGTCATGCCTACTGACCTGGGAAGCAGAAAGAGCCAAAAAGAAAAAGCAAAGAAATTAGGAAAAGTTCAATTTGCTTCATTAACTTCCACATGTCTCCTGGAAATATGCTCGTTTTCTCAGGGTCACAATGATGAAAACCAAAAGGATTTCACTGAGCAAACTTTCTCTAACTGAATATTTTACATAGACTGGTTTTGGAGGTATGAAAATGATTCATTTGATGCCATGTTTCACCAGAATCTGTAGAATATGCTGGCCATGCAATGTAAAAAAAAAAAAATACTTGCTTGTCCCTTAGCGGACTACAAGATGGACTAGAGCTCTGCTGATCACAGCAGGTGTTATCCAATAGCAGAGAGACAAATGCAATGCCAAAAGGTCTCTCAGGATCGCAGTTCCCATGCACCAAAGGGGAGATTCCTACCCATTGGAAAGGGAATGTGTCAACCAATGTTCCATCACAGCTGAAACACAACGCAGGAGGGAACAATACCTAGTGTGATCATATGCAAGCTCCGTTACTGACCAAAGACGTCTCAAGTACTCAATGCAAGTGCTGTTTCACACACCTACAATGTACGAATCACAAACAGGATCCCACAAACCAAAGCCCAGACTGCCGTGATTAACACCACATTGACACACACAAACACATGAAGAACAAATAAACACTCCAATCACAAAGACAGAAAGCCAGAGAAGGCATTTTGTCAACTTCCACTTCCACTCCCACATGGAGGCCCCCAGTTCTCAAGAGGGAATGGACTCAGAGGGGCTCCCATCCGCTAAGGGGAGCAGCCCAGTTGGAGTAGACCTATTTCCCAGCCTGTGCAAGCTGGAGCGACTTACCCCCAAATGACATGTACTGTATACCGTTGCTCTGGACATGTCTCCAAGACAAGCAGCCTCATGCTGTAGGGCAGCCACTGCATATCAGGGAGAATCCCTGCCAGTATCCTGGAGCCAAATGTACTCTGTCATGTGCTGGCAACTATAAATGGCGACGCCCCTGATCGAGATCAACACACCATGGGCTCAGACCTCCTGGCTGGCTCGCTATAATTGGTAACCAAAGGCCAGGATGTGTGCCCGACGCACAGTGAGGCCAAGCAACAGCAAAACATTGGACTTTGGAGCCGAGAAATATTTGTTGTTGAGACATTCAAGGAAATGGGTGGCTTATGCTGGGTAATCCCCAACCTTGAAAGCTTTTAGCAAAGCCCTCTTAGAGGTAACGTGATGGAGGGGTGTGGCTGTTCATTGAAAACTTCTCCCTGTCAGATCCTTTGTTCTTGAGGACAGGTCATAGTCAGGTCTCAATGTTCCTATCAATCTCCAGCAAACAAAGGTCACTCTCTGGGTGATAAGAAAGGGCAAGTTCCCAAGGCACAAGACTCACCCTCTGAGGTCCAGACCCACCTAAGAGAAAGGGGTCCCTGGGAGGGGTGGTGGTCCTCCTGCCATGGAGGGTTTGTCCAGGAGCTGGTCTGGGTCCTCCCACCCGTGCCCATGCCTCCCAGAGGAGGCAGCTCTGCCTTGGTGGCTCCCTCAGGGCCAGGTCCAAGACCCTTGCTGGCTGTCATCACTGAGGGAGCCGGGTGCACATGACCCAACAGGTCTTAATGCTCCTCAGGCCACCCAAACAGTGGCGGTCAGGTACCCCAGACTGTAAGCCATACCCTTAGGGTCACAGTGGCGGTGTGTGGTAGAGGTTCAACACTGCCTCAAGGCCTGTTCTGGGCCAGTGGGCATTCATGGCCTTGGCTCTGGAGCCCTGCAGGACACACCCCCAGCCTGTTCTCTGGGCCCCCATCACACCAGCTGGCCCAAGGCCGTGTGAGCAGAAGAATGCTGGGGAGAAGGCTGGCACTTGCCTCTTACCTCACGCTCCAGGTCTGAAGGGGCAGCACTCCACTGACTGCTGCCTAACAAAGGGCCCCCACTAAAGATGGCTGACAGACAGTGGCTTGCTTGGGGCAGGGGCCCACTACACTGCCCACCAATGGCTGAGCAGGGTGGTCACAGTGGCATTAGTGGTCTCCTGGTAACCATTGCCTGGTAACGGGGCAGTGGGTCACAGTGCACAGCAAGGGCTGCCTGGGAAGGGCTGCATTCAGCTGGCTATGGTACAATTCCCCCTTTTCTTTGGTCCTCTGCAACCCTGAGGAGAATATGTGGGTATGATTTGGATAGAGTGGTTAATCATAAACTCAGCAGCGGATCTCTGTTTTAGGGGACTTGCTTTCAACCTCCATTCCTGGTTCATCTTTTCCCAAGTCTTTCAGGGAATGGGGTGACGACCACTCTAGCTACGTCCTGCTGCAGGAAAGCAAAGCCCTACAGTGCATTCTGAGTTGGAAGCAATGCCACGTTGCAAGTCTTGATCCAAGTCTTATATAAACTTGTATAAGGAATCCAGGAGAATAAGCCTGAAAAGCAGTGTAAGGGTGGCACTCTGGGGGAGACGTTCTGGCAGGTAATCCAGACACACAGAAGCAGAAGGTAAGAAATTGTTGTAAGTTGTTAGGAAGTTGAGGGGAAGAGCTTCCCTTAACGGGAGAACACAGATCAAAATCAGCATTATTGCAAAGCAAATCCATAAACGTTAGTAGCATATGCATCTGTTTACTCAGTTTGTCAAAACTGCATTGGTAAGAGTCTTCTTGAAGTTGAAGCATTTTGGGAAAGCCTCAGCCTAACTATCTGTTAGACACTTAAAGAGGCAAGGTTAAAGATCGGATGACAAGGGGTTGAGAAGGAAGCTTAATCAAGTGGCTCTCATGTAACCGTCAGCATGGCTAACCGATTATCCCAAGGCATACCAGCATTTCAGAAACTTTGTACCCTTTCTAGAATATCGACAGGTGTGCCATGTATCCATCCTGTGTAATTGGAGAAGCTTCTCCCCCATTTCACAATGTTTTCTCTGTAATTTCCATACCAGATATACGACTGAAATAGTCCTCCTTGAGTTGCCTTAAGGGCCCCGCAACTAATCCAAAGTTAACAAAATGTTTCAAAACACCTGGTATAATAAGCTCATCAGTCCTTTGAAGAGAATTCGTCTTTCTTCTCCAAAGTGAGAAGAGATCTTAAAAGCAAATCGAGATCCCTTAAAGGCAGGACAGTTCACATACCATGGTATTGAAAGCAGCATTCCAAGTAAACGTGTTCTCTTGGCAGAGGGGAACCCAATCCAGCCTTGAAAAAAACGTATTTTTAATAACAGTATCCATTTCCCGAAGTGGAGTTTCGTTTCAGCCCAATGATGCATCAAATGTTGGTTTTTGGCTCAACACATTTATCCCACCTTCCTACTCTATCCTGAAATGTGTTCCTTTTCATGAGTTTCTTAGCTTTAATTACATATTTCGATTACAATCCTCAAGTCCTTAACACCTTCACTTAGTGAAAACCAAGAAGCAAGCAATTGTCAGCTGGATGCCATACCAGGATTTCTGATTGCAAACGGATGCTTTTGAGACCTTCTGCTAAGTAGGCAAAGGTAGGGAATCTTAGATGTGCCCAGCATCCAATGTTCCAATCCTCTATCCTCTTTGAAATGACCCGGAGAGTCAAGGAATGCTTGCCACTTACCTTGGTGAAGTTTCATGCTACCCAAATCTAGAGAGGCCATTTAGAAAGACTTCAAGTGTCATCATTTCAACTTATGGTCCTTGCTGTCAATTGGCAACAGATATAAGGTCTTTTTGCATCTCTAAGAAACCTAGGGACCGCAGAAGGTTTATACTTCAGAATGCAAGAAGCTTAAGGCAGCTTCCATGCCAGATATCAGTTCAGTACTAGCTATTTGCCAGATCATCAGGACCTGAAATCCATGGAGGCCAATTCTCTCCAGAGGAGGAAGTATTGAATTGGTAAGTGCTTCCCTTTCAGTGAAATAGAGCTCATTTACACATCAACTCGGCAGTTGATGTCAATTGCCTAATCCCTAAAAGTGGCCCAAATCTGGAGAATGCACCTGAAAGGGGTGCGTTGGGGAAGCACATTTGAATTTCCCAGAGCCACAACACTTTCACACAAAACAAACGCAAAAGTACATGCAAAAAAGAAACTCTCAGTCCTGAGGACCAAAGCAAAGGGTGAGGATGAACAACATCCTCAGTGTTTTCGAAGTACGTTCCCTCATTTTAACAACAAAACGACAAACAACATGCAAATTGAAAGGTAGGGAATCAGGACCACAGTTGTCATGCCTACTGACCTGGGAAGCAGAAAGAGCCAAAAAGGAAAAAGCAAAGAAATTAGGAAAAGTTCAATTTGCTTCATTAACTTCCACATGTCTCCTGGAAATATGCTCATTTTCTCAGGGTCACAATGATGAAAACCAAAAGGATTTCAATGAGCAAACTTTCTCTAACTTAATATTTTACATAGACTGGTTTTGGAGATATGAAAATGATTCATTTGATGCCATGTTTCACCAGAATCTGTAGAATATGCTGGCCATGCAATGTAAAAAAAAAAAAAAAAATACTTGCTTGTCCCTTAGCGGACTACAAGATGGAATAGATCTCTGCTGATCACAGCAGGTGTTATCCAATAGCAGAGAGACAAATGCAATGCCAAAAGGTCTCTCAGGATCGCAGTTCCCATGTACAAAAGGGGAGATTCCTACCCATTGGAAAGGGAATATGTCAACCAATGTTCCACCACAGCTGAAACACAACGCAGGAGGGAACGATACCTAGTGTGATCATATGCAAGCTCCGTTACTGACCAAAGACGTCTCAAGTACTCAATGCAAGTGCTGTTTCACACACCTACAATGTACGAATCACAAACAGGATCCCACAAACCAAAGCACAGACTGCCGTGATTAACACCACATTGACACACACAAACACATGAAGAACAAATAAACACTCCAATCACAAAGACAGAAAGCCAGAGAAGGCATTTTGTCAACTTCCACTTCCACTCCCACATGGAGGCCCCCAGTTCTCAAGAGGGAATGGACTCAGAGGGGCTCCCATCCGCTAAGGGGAGCAGCCCAGTTGGAGTAGACCTATTTCCCAGCCTGTGCAAGCTGGAGCCACTTACCCCCAAATGACATGAACTGTATACCGTTGCTCTGGACCTGTCTCCAAGACAAGCAGCCTCGTGCTGTAGGGCAGCCACTGCATATCAGGGAGAATCCCTGCCAGTATCCTGGAGCAAAATGTACTCTGGCATGTGCTGGGAACTATAAATGGCGACGCCCCTGATCGAGATCAACACACCATGGGCTCAGACCTCCTGGCTGGCTCGCTATAATTGGTAACCAAAGGCCAGGATGTGTGCCCGACGCACAGTGAGGCCAAGCAACAGCAAAACATTGGACTTTGGAGCCGAGAAATATTTGTTGTTGAGACATTCAAGGAAATGGGTGGCTTATGCAGGGTAATCCCCAACCTTGAAAGCTTTTAGCAAAGCCCTCTTAGAGGTAACGTGATGGAGGGGTGTGGCTGTTCATTGAAAACTTCTCCCTGTCAGATCCTTTGTTCTTGAGGACAGGTCATAGTCAGGTCTCAATGTTCCTATCAATCTCCAGCAAACAAAGGTCACTCTCTGGGTGATAAGAAAGGGCAAGTTCCCAAGGCACAAGACTCACCCTCTGAGGTCCAGACCCACCTAAGAGAAAGGGGTCCCTGGGAGGGGTGGTGGTCCTCCTGCCATGGAGGGTTTGTCCAGGAGCTGGTCTGGGTCCTCCCACCCGTGCCCATGCCTCCCAGAGGAGGCAGCTCTGCCTTGGTGGCTCCCTCAGGGCCAGGTCCAAGACCCTTGCTGGCTGTCATCACTGAGGGAGCCGGGTGCACATGACCCAACAGGTCTTAATGCTCCTCAGGCCACCCAAACAGTGGCGGTCAGGTACCCCAGACTGTAAGCCATACCCTTAGGGTGACAGTGGCGGTGTGTGGTAGAGGTTCAACACTGCCTCAAGGCCTGTTCTGGGCCAGTGGGCATTCATGGCCTTGGCTCTGGAGCCCTGCAGGACACACCCCCAGCCTGTTCTCTGGGCCCCCATCACACCAGCTGGCCCAAGGCCGTGTGAGCAGAAGAATGCTGGGGAGAAGGCTGGCACTTGCCTCTTACCTCACGCTCCAGGTCTGAAGGGGCAGCACTCCACTGACTGCTGCCTAACAAAGGGCCCCCACTAAAGATGGCTGACAGACAGTGGCTTGCTTGGGGCAGGGGCCCACTACACTGCCCACCAATGGCTGAGCAGGGTGGTCACAGTGGCATTAGTAGTCTCCTGGTAACCATTGCCTGGTAACGGGGCAGTGGGTCACAGTGCACAGCAAGGGCTGCCTGGGAAGGGCTGCATTCAGCTGGCTATGGTACAATTCCCCCTTTTCTTTGGTCCTCTGCAACCCTGAGGAGAATATGTGGGTATGATTTGGATAGAGTGGTTAATCATAAACTCAGCAGCGGATCTCTGTTTTAGGGGACTTGCTTTCAACCTCCATTCCTGGTTCATCTTTTCCCAAGTCTTTCAGGGAATGGGGTGACCACCACTCTAGCTACGTCCTGCTGCAGGAAAGCAAAGCCCTACAGTGCATTCTGAGTTGGAAGCAATGCCACGTTGCAAGTCTTGATCCAAGTCTTATATAAACTTGTATAAGGAATCCAGGAGAATAAGCCTGAAAAGCAGTGTAAGGGTGGCACTCTGGGAGAGACGTTCTGGCAGGTAATCCAGACACACAGAAGCAGAAGGGAAGAAATTGTTGTAAGTTGTTAGGAAGTTGAGGGGAAGAGCTTCCCTTAACGGGAGAACACAGATCAAAATCAGCATTATTGCAAAGCAAATCCATAAACGTTAGTAGCATATGCATCTGTTTACTCAGTTTGTCAAAACTGCATTGGTAAGAGTCTTCTTGAAGTTGAAGCATTTTGGGAAAGCCTCAGCCTAACTATCTGTTAGACACTTAAAGAGGCAAGGTTAAAGATCGGATGACAAGGGGTTGAGAAGGAAGCTTAATCAAGTGGCTCTCATGTAACCGTCAGCATGGCTAACCGATTATCCCAAGGCATACCAGCATTTCAGAAACTTTGTACCCTTTCTAGAATATCGACAGGTGTGCCATGTATCCATCCTGTGTAATTGGAGAAGCTTCTCCCCCATTTCACAATGTTTTCTCTGTAATTTCCATACCAGATATACGACTGAAATAGTCCTCCTTGAGTTGCCTTAAGGGCCCCGCAACTAACCCAAAGTTAACAAAATGTTTCCAAACACCTGGTCCAATAAGCTCATCAGTCCTTTGAAGAGAATTCGTCTTTCTTCTCCAAAGTGAGAAGAGATCTTAAAAGCAAATCGAGATCCCTTAAAGGCAGGACAGTTCACATACCATGGTATTGAAAGCAGCATTCCAAGTAAACGTGTTCTCTTGGCAGAGGGGAACCCAATCCAGCCTTGAAAAAAACGTATTTTTAATAACAGTATCCATTTCCCGAAGTGGAGTTTCGTTTCAGCCCAATGATGCATCAAATGTTGGTTTTTGGCTCAACACATTTATCCCACCTTCCTACTCTATCCTGAAATGTGTTCCTTTTCATGAGTTTCTTAGCTTTAATTACATATTTCGATTACAATCCTCAAGTCCTTAACACCTTCACTTAGTGAAAACCAAGAAGCAAGCAATTGTCAGCTGGATGCCATACCAGCATTTCTGATTGCAAACGGATGCTTTTGAGACCTTCTGCTAAGTAGGCAAAGGTAGGGAATCTTAGATGTGCCCAGCATCCAATGTTCCAATCCTCTATCCTCTTTGAAATGACCCGGAGAGTCAAGGAATGCTTGCCACTTACCTTGGTGAAGTTTCATGCTACCCAAATCTAGAGAGGCCATTTAGAAAGACTTCAAGTGTCATCATTTCAACTTATGGTCCTTGCTGTCAAATTGGCAACAGATATAAGGTCTTTTTGCATCTCTAAGAAACCTAGGGACCGCAGAAGGTTTATACTTCAGAATGCAAGAAGCTTAAGGCAGCTTCCATGCCAGATATCAGTTCAGTACTAGCTATTTGCCAGATCATCAGGACCTGAAATCCATGGAGGCCAATTCTCTCCAGAGGAGGAAGTATTGAATTGGTAAGTGCTTCCCTTTCAGTGAAATAGAGCTCATTTACACATCAACTCGGCAGTTGATGTCAATTGCCTAATCCCTAAAAGTGGCCCAAATCTGGAGAATGCACCTGAAAGGGGTGCGTTGGGGAAGCACATTTGAGTTTCCCAGAGCCACAACACTTTCACACAAAACAAACGCAAAAGTACATGCAAAAAAGAAACTCTCAGTCCTGAGGACCAAAGCAAAGGGTGAGGATGAACAACATCCTCAGTGTTTTCGAAGTACGTTCCCTCATTTTAACAACAAAACGACAAACAACATGCAAATTGAAAGGTAGGGAATCAGGACCACAGTTGTCATGCCTACTGACCTGGGAAGCAGAAAGAGCCAAAAAGGAAAAAGCAAAGAAATTAGGAAAAGTTCAATTTGCTTCATTAACTTCCACATGTCTCCTGGAAATATGCTCATTTTCTCAGGGTCACAATGATGAAAACCAAAAGGATTTCAATGAGCAAACTTTCTCTAACTGAATATTTTACATAGACTGGTTTTGGAGATATGAAAATGATTCATTTGATGCCATGTTTCACCAGAATCTGTAGAATATGCTGGCCATGCAATGTAAAAAAAAAAAAAAAAATACTTGCTTGTCCCTTAGCGGACTACAAGATGGACTAGATCTCTGCTGATCACAGCAGGTGTTATCCAATAGCAGAGAGACAAATGCAATGCCAAAAGGTCTCTCAGGATCGCAGTTCCCATGTACAAAAGGGGAGATTCCTACCCATTGGAAAGGGAATATGTCAACCAATGTTCCACCACAGCTGAAACACAACGCAGGAGGGAACGATACCTAGTGTGATCATATGCAAGCTCCGTTACTGACCAAAGACGTCTCAAGTACTCAATGCAAGTGCTGTTTCACACACCTACAATGTACGAATCACAAACAGGATCCCACAAACCAAAGCACAGACTGCCGTGATTAACACCACATTGACACACACAAACACATGAAGAACAAATAAACACTCCAATCACAAAGACAGAAAGCCAGAGAAGGCATTTTGTCAACTTCCACTTCCACTCCCACATGGAGGCCCCCAGTTCTCAAGAGGGAATGGACTCAGAGGGGCTCCCATCCGCTAAGGGGAGCAGCCCAGTTGGAGTAGACCTATTTCCCAGCCTGTGCAAGCTGGAGCCACTTACCCCCAAATGACATGAACTGTATACCGTTGCTCTGGACCTGTCTCCAAGACAAGCAGCCTCGTGCTGTAGGGCAGCCACTGCATATCAGGGAGAATCCCTGCCAGTATCCTGGAGCCAAATGTACTCTGGCATGTGCTGGGAACTATAAATGGCGACGCCCCTGATCGAGATCAACACACCATGGGCTCAGACCTCCTGGCTGGCTCGCTATAATTGGTAACCAAAGGCCAGGATGTGTGCCCGACGCACAGTGAGGCCAAGCAACAGCAAAACATTGGACTTTGGAGCCGAGAAATATTTGTTGTTGAGACATTCAAGGAAATGGGTGGCTTATGCAGGGTAATCCCCAACCTTGAAAGCTTTTAGCAAAGCCCTCTTAGAGGTAACGTGATGGAGGGGTGTGGCTGTTCATTGAAAACTTCTCCCTGTCAGATCCTTTGTTCTTGAGGACAGGTCATAGTCAGGTCTCAATGTTCCTATCAATCTCCAGCAAACAAAGGTCACTCTCTGGGTGATAAGAAAGGGCAAGTTCCCAAGGCACAAGACTCACCCTCTGAGGTCCAGACCCACCTAAGAGAAAGGGGTCCCTGGGAGGGGTGGTGGTCCTCCTGCCATGGAGGGTTTGTCCAGGAGCTGGTCTGGGTCCTCCCACCCGTGCCCATGCCTCCCAGAGGAGGCAGCTCTGCCTTGGTGGCTCCCTCAGGGCCAGGTCCAAGACCCTTGCTGGCTGTCATCACTGAGGGAGCCGGGTGCACATGACCCAACAGGTCTTAATGCTCCTCAGGCCACCCAAACAGTGGCGGTCAGGTACCCCAGACTGTAAGCCATACCCTTAGGGTGACAGTGGCGGTGTGTGGTAGAGGTTCAACACTGCCTCAAGGCCTGTTCTGGGCCAGTGGGCATTCATGGCCTTGGCTCTGGAGCCCTGCAGGACACACCCCCAGCCTGTTCTCTGGGCCCCCATCACACCAGCTGGCCCAAGGCCGTGTGAGCAGAAGAATGCTGGGGAGAAGGCTGGCACTTGCCTCTTACCTCACGCTCCAGGTCTGAAGGGGCAGCACTCCACTGACTGCTGCCTAACAAAGGGCCCCCACTAAAGATGGCTGACAGACAGTGGCTTGCTTGGGGCAGGGGCCCACTACACTGCCCACCAATGGCTGAGCAGGGTGGTCACAGTGGCATTAGTAGTCTCCTGGTAACCATTGCCTGGTAACGGGGCAGTGGGTCACAGTGCACAGCAAGGGCTGCCTGGGAAGGGCTGCATTCAGCTGGCTATGGTACAATTCCCCCTTTTCTTTGGTCCTCTGCAACCCTGAGGAGAATATGTGGGTATGATTTGGATAGAGTGGTTAATCATAAACTCAGCAGCGGATCTCTGTTTTAGGGGACTTGCTTTCAACCTCCATTCCTGGTTCATCTTTTCCCAAGTCTTTCAGGGAATGGGGTGACCACCACTCTAGCTACGTCCTGCTGCAGGAAAGCAAAGCCCTACAGTGCATTCTGAGTTGGAAGCAATGCCACGTTGCAAGTCTTGATCCAAGTCTTATATAAACTTGTATAAGGAATCCAGGAGAATAAGCCTGAAAAGCAGTGTAAGGGTGGCACTCTGGGGGAGACGTTCTGGCAGGTAATCCAGACACACAGAAGCAGAAGGGAAGAAATTGTTGTAAGTTGTTAGGAAGTTGAGGGGAAGAGCTTCCCTTAACGGGAGAACACAGATCAAAATCAGCATTATTGCAAAGCAAATCCATAAACGTTAGTAGCATATGCATCTGTTTACTCAGTTTGTCAAAACTGCATTGGTAAGAGTCTTCTTGAAGTTGAAGCATTTTGGGAAAGCCTCAGCCTAACTATCTGTTAGACACTTAAAGAGGCAAGGTTAAAGATCGGATGACAAGGGGTTGAGAAGGAAGCTTAATCAAGTGGCTCTCATGTAACCGTCAGCATGGCTAACCGATTATCCCAAGGCATACCAGCATTTCAGAAACTTTGTACCCTTTCTAGAATATCGACAGGTGTGCCATGTATCCATCCTGTGTAATTGGAGAAGCTTCTCCCCCATTTCACAATGTTTTCTCTGTAATTTCCATACCAGATATACGACTGAAATAGTCCTCCTTGAGTTGCCTTAAGGGCCCCGCAACTAACCCAAAGTTAACAAAATGTTTCCAAACACCTGGTCCAATAAGCTCATCAGTCCTTTGAAGAGAATTCGTCTTTCTTCTCCAAAGTGAGAAGAGATCTTAAAAGCAAATCGAGATCCCTTAAAGGCAGGACAGTTCACATACCATGGTATTGAAAGCAGCATTCCAAGTAAACGTGTTCTCTTGGCAGAGGGGAACCCAATCCAGCCTTGAAAAAAACGTATTTTTAATAACAGTATCCATTTCCCGAAGTGGAGTTTCGTTTCAGCCCAATGATGCATCAAATGTTGGTTTTTGGCTCAACACATTTATCCCACCTTCCTACTCTATCCTGAAATGTGTTCCTTTTCATGAGTTTCTTAGCTTTAATTACATATTTCGATTACAATCCTCAAGTCCTTAACACCTTCACTTAGTGAAAACCAAGAAGCAAGCAATTGTCAGCTGGATGCCATACCAGCATTTCTGATTGCAAACGGATGCTTTTGAGACCTTCTGCTAAGTAGGCAAAGGTAGGGAATCTTAGATGTGCCCAGCATCCAATGTTCCAATCCTCTATCCTCTTTGAAATGACCCGGAGAGTCAAGGAATGCTTGCCACTTACCTTGGTGAAGTTTCATGCTACCCAAATCTAGAGAGGCCATTTAGAAAGACTTCAAGTGTCATCATTTCAACTTATGGTCCTTGCTGTCAAATTGGCAACAGATATAAGGTCTTTTTGCATCTCTAAGAAACCTAGGGACCGCAGAAGGTTTATACTTCAGAATGCAAGAAGCTTAAGGCAGCTTCCATGCCAGATATCAGTTCAGTACTAGCTATTTGCCAGATCATCAGGACCTGAAATCCATGGAGGCCAATTCTCTCCAGAGGAGGAAGTATTGAATTGGTAAGTGCTTCCCTTTCAGTGAAATAGAGCTCATTTACACATCAACTCGGCAGTTGATGTCAATTGCCTAATCCCTAAAAGTGGCCCAAATCTGGAGAATGCACCTGAAAGGGGTGCGTTGGGGAAGCACATTTGAGTTTCCCAGAGCCACAACACTTTCACACAAAACAAACGCAAAAGTACATGCAAAAAAGAAACTCTCAGTCCTGAGGACCAAAGCAAAGGGTGAGGATGAACAACATCCTCAGTGTTTTCGAAGTACGTTCCCTCATTTTAACAACAAAACGACAAACAACATGCAAATTGAAAGATAGGGAATCAGGACCACAGTTGTCATGCCTACTGACCTGGGAAGCAGAAAGAGCCAAAAAGGAAAAAGCAAAGAAATTAGGAAAAGTTCAATTTGCTTCATTAACTTCCACATGTCTCCTGGAAATATGCTCATTTTCTCAGGGTCACAATGATGAAAACCAAAAGGATTTCACTGAGCAAACTTTCTCTAACTGAATATTTTACATAGACTGGTTTTGGAGATATGAAAATGATTCATTTGATGCCATGTTTCACCAGAATCTGTAGAATATGCTGGCCATGCAATGTAAAAAAAAAAAAAAAAAAATACTTGCTTGTCCCTTAGCGGACTACAAGATGGACTAGATCTCTGCTGATCACAGCAGGTGTTATCCAATAGCAGAGAGACAAATGCAATGCCAAAAGGTCTCTCAGGATCGCAGTTCCCATGCACAAAAGGGGAGATTCCTACCCATTGGAAAGGGAATATGTCAACCAATGTTCCACCACAGCTGAAACACAACGCAGGAGGGAACGATACCTAGTGTGATCATATGCAAGCTCCGTTACTGACCAAAGACGTCTCAAGTACTCAATGCAAGTGCTGTTTCACACACCTACAATGTACGAATCACAAACAGGATCCCACAAACCAAAGCACAGACTGCCGTGATTAACACCACATTGACACACACAAACACATGAAGAACAAATAAACACTCCAATCACAAAGACAGAAAGCCAGAGAAGGCATTTTGTCAACTTCCACTTCCACTCCCACATGGAGGCCCCCAGTTCTCAAGAGGGAATGGACTCAGAGGGGCTCCCATCCGCTAAGGGGAGCAGCCCAGTTGGAGTAGACCTATTTCCCAGCCTGTGCAAGCTGGAGCGACTTACCCCCAAATGACATGAACTGTATACCGTTGCTCTGGACCTGTCTCCAAGACAAGCAGCCTCGTGCTGTAGGGCAGCCACTGCATATCAGGGAGAATCCCTGCCAGTATCCTGGAGCAAAATGTACTCTGGCATGTGCTGGGAACTATAAATGGCGACGCCCCTGATCGAGATCAACACACCATGGGCACAGACCTCCTGGCTGGCTCGCTATAATTGGTAACCAAAGGCCAGGATGTGTGCCCGACGCACAGTGAGGCCAAGCAACAGCAAAACATTGGACTTTGGAGCCGAGAAATATTTGTTGTTGAGACATTCAAGGAAATGGGTGGCTTATACAGGGTAATCCCCAACCTTGAAAGCTTTTAGCAAAGCCCTCTTAGAGGTATGGTGATGGAGGGGTGTGGCTGTTCATTGAAAACTTCTCCCTGTCAGATCCTTTGTTCTTGAGGACAGGTCATAGTCAGGTCTCAATATTCCTATCAATCTCCAGCAAACAAATGTCACTCTCTGGGTGATAAGAAAGGGCAAGTTCCCAAGGCACAAGACTCACCCTCTGAGGTCCAGACCCACCTAAGAGAAAGGGGTCCCTGGGAGGGGTGGTGGTCCTCCTGCCATGGAGGGTTTGTCCAGGAGCTGGTCTGGGTCCTCCCACCAGTGCCCATGCCTCACAGAGGAGGCAGCTCTGCTTGGTGGCTCCCTCAGGGCCAGGTCCAAGACCCTTGCTGGCTGTCATCACTGAGGGAGCCGGGTGCACATGACCCAACAGGTCTTAATGCTCCTCAGGCCACCCAAACAGTGGCGGTCAGGTACCCCAGACTGTAAGCCATACCCTTAGGGTGACAGTGGCGGTGTGTGGTAGAGGTTCAACACTGCCTCAAGGCCTGTTCTGGGCCAGTGGGCATTCATGGCCTTGGCTCTGGAGCCCTGCAGGACACACCCCCAGCCTGTTCTCTGGGCCCCCCATCACACCAGCTGGCCCAAGGCCGTGTGAGCAGAAGAATGCTGGGGAGAAGGCTGGCACTTGCCTCTTACCTCACGCTCCAGGTCTGAAGGGGCAGCACTCCACTGACTGCTGCCTAACAAAGGGCCCCCACTAAAGATGGCTGACAGACAGTGGCTTGCTTGGGGCAGGGGCCCACTACACTGCCCACCAATGGCTGAGCAGGGTGGTCACAGTGGCATTAGTGGTCTCCTGGTAACCATTGCCTGGTAACGGGGCAGTGGGTCACAGTGCACAGCAAGGGCTGCCTGGGAAGTGCTGCATTCAGATGGCTATGGTACAATTCCCCCTTTTCTTTGGTCCTCTGCAACCCTAAGGAGAATATATGGGTATGATTTGTATAGAGTGGTTAATCATAAACTCAGCAGCGGATCTCTGTTTTAGGGGACTTGCTTTCAACCTCCATTCCTGGTTCATCTTTTCCCAAGTCTTTCAGGGAATGGGGTGACCACCACTCTAGCTACGTCCTGCTGCAGGAAAGCAAAGCCCTACAGTGCATTCTGAGTTGGAAGCAATGCCACGTTGCAAGTCTTGATCCAAGTCTTATATAAACTTGTATAAGGAATCCAGGAGAATAAGCCTGAAAAGCAGCGTGAGGGTGGCACTCTGGGGGAGACGTTCTGGCAGGTAATCCAGACACGCAGAAGCAGAAGGGAAGAAATTGTTGTAAGTTGTTAGGAAGTTGAGGGGAAGAGCTTCCCTTAACGGGAGAACACAGATCAAAATCAGCATTATTGCAAAGCAAATCCATAAACGTTAGTAGCATATGCATCTGTTTACTCAGTTTGTCAAAACTGCATTGGTAAGAGTCTTCTTGAAGTTGAAGCATTTTGGGAAAGCCTCAGCCTAACTATCTGTTAGACACTTAAAGAGGCAAGGTTAAAGATCGGATGACAAGGGGTTGAGAAGGAAGCTTAATCAAGTGGCTCTCATGTAACCGTCAGCATGGCTAACCGATTATCCCAAGGCATACCTGCATTTCAGAAACTTTGTACCCTTTCTAGAATATCGACAGGTGTGCCATGTATCCATCCTGTGTAATTGGAGAAGCATCTCCCCCATTTCACAATGTTTTCTCTGTAATTTCCATACCAGATATACGACTGAAATAGTCCTCCTTGAGTTGCCTTAAGGGCCCCGCAATTAATCCTAAGTTAACAAAATGTTTCAAAACACCTGGTCCAATAAGCTCATCAGTCCTTTGAAGAGAATTCTTCTTTCTTCTCCAAAGTGAGAAGAGATCTTAAAAGCAAATCGAGATCCCTTAAAGGCAGGACAGTTCACATACCATGTTATTGAAAGCAGCATTCCAAGCAAACGTGTTCTCTTGGCAGAGGGGAACCCAATCCAGCCTTGAAAGAAACGTATTTTTAATAACAGTATCCATTTCCCAAAGTGGAGTTTCGTTTCAGCCCAATGATGCATCAAATGTTGGTTTTTGGCTCAACACATTTATCCCACCTTCCTACTCTATCCTGAAATGTGTTCCTTTTCATGAGTTTCTTAGCTTTAATTACATATTTCGATTACAATCCTCAAGTCCTTAACACCTTCACTTAGTGAAAACCAAGAAGCAAGCAATTGTCAGCTGGATGCCATACCAGCATTTCTGATTGCAAACGGATGCTTTTGAGACCTTCTGCTAAGTAGGCAAAGGTAGGGAATCTTAGATGTGCCCAGCATCCAATGTTCCAATCCTCTATCCTCTTTGAAATGACCCGGAGAGTCAAGGAATGCTTGCCACTTACCTTGGTGAAGTTTCATGCTACCCAAATCTAGAGAGGCCATTTAGAAAGACTTCAAGTGTCATCATTTCAACTTATGGTCCTTGCTGTCAAATTGGCAACAGATATAAGGTCTTTTTGCATCTCTAAGAAACCTAGGGACCGCAGAAGGTTTATACTTCAGAATGCAAGAAGCTTAAGGCAGCTTCCATGCCAGATATCAGTTCAGTACTAGCTATTTGCCAGATCATCAGGACCTGAAATCCATGGAGGCCAATTCTCTCCAGAGGAGGAAGTATTGAATTGGTAAGTGCTTCCCTTTCAGTGAAATAGAGCTCATTTACACATCAACTCGGCAGTTGATGTCAATTGCCTAATCCCTAAAAGTGGCCCAAATCTGGAGAATGCACCTGAAAGGGGTGCGTTGGGGAAGCACATTTGAGTTTCCCAGAGCCACAACACTTTCACACAAAACAAACGCAAAAGTACATGCAAAAAAGAAACTCTCAGTCCTGAGGACCAAAGCAAAGGGTGAGGATGAACAACATCCTCAGTGTTTTCGAAGTACGTTCCCTCATTTTAACAACAAAACGACAAACAACATGCAAATTGAAAGATAGGGAATCAGGACCACAGTTGTCATGCCTACTGACCTGGGAAGCAGAAAGAGCCAAAAAGGAAAAAGCAAAGAAATTAGGAAAAGTTCAATTTGCTTCATTAACTTCCACATGTCTCCTGGAAATATGCTCATTTTCTCAGGGTCACAATGATGAAAACCAAAAGGATTTCACTGAGCAAACTTTCTCTAACTGAATATTTTACATAGACTGGTTTTGGAGATATGAAAATGATTCATTTGATGCCATGTTTCACCAGAATCTGTAGAATATGCTGGCCATGCAATGTAAAAAAAAAAAAAAAAAAATACTTGCTTGTCCCTTAGCGGACTACAAGATGGACTAGATCTCTGCTGATCACAGCAGGTGTTATCCAATAGCAGAGAGACAAATGCAATGCCAAAAGGTCTCTCAGGATCGCAGTTCCCATGCACAAAAGGGGAGATTCCTACCCATTGGAAAGGGAATATGTCAACCAATGTTCCACCACAGCTGAAACACAACGCAGGAGGGAACGATACCTAGTGTGATCATATGCAAGCTCCGTTACTGACCAAAGACGTCTCAAGTACTCAATGCAAGTGCTGTTTCACACACCTACAATGTACGAATCACAAACAGGATCCCACAAACCAAAGCACAGACTGCCGTGATTAACACCACATTGACACACACAAACACATGAAGAACAAATAAACACTCCAATCACAAAGACAGAAAGCCAGAGAAGGCATTTTGTCAACTTCCACTTCCACTCCCACATGGAGGCCCCCAGTTCTCAAGAGGGAATGGACTCAGAGGGGCTCCCATCCGCTAAGGGGAGCAGCCCAGTTGGAGTAGACCTATTTCCCAGCCTGTGCAAGCTGGAGCGACTTACCCCCAAATGACATGAACTGTATACCGTTGCTCTGGACCTGTCTCCAAGACAAGCAGCCTCGTGCTGTAGGGCAGCCACTGCATATCAGGGAGAATCCCTGCCAGTATCCTGGAGCAAAATGTACTCTGGCATGTGCTGGGAACTATAAATGGCGACGCCCCTGATCGAGATCAACACACCATGGGCACAGACCTCCTGGCTGGCTCGCTATAATTGGTAACCAAAGGCCAGGATGTGTGCCCGACGCACAGTGAGGCCAAGCAACAGC
The DNA here is from genome assembly GCF_030028045.1 of Hippopotamus amphibius kiboko. Taxonomy (NCBI): domain Eukaryota; kingdom Metazoa; phylum Chordata; class Mammalia; order Artiodactyla; family Hippopotamidae; genus Hippopotamus; species Hippopotamus amphibius. The sequence continues at coordinate 46,534,447 of NC_080195.1, forward strand.
AAAACATTGGACTTTGGAGCCGAGAAATATTTGTTGTTGAGACATTCAAGGAAATGGGTGGCTTATACAGGGTAATCCCCAACCTTGAAAGCTTTTAGCAAAGCCCTCTTAGAGGTATGGTGATGGAGGGGTGTGGCTGTTCATTGAAAACTTCTCCCTGTCAGATCCTTTGTTCTTGAGGACAGGTCATAGTCAGGTCTCAATATTCCTATCAATCTCCAGCAAACAAATGTCACTCTCTGGGTGATAAGAAAGGGCAAGTTCCCAAGGCACAAGACTCACCCTCTGAGGTCCAGACCCACCTAAGAGAAAGGGGTCCCTGGGAGGGGTGGTGGTCCTCCTGCCATGGAGGGTTTGTCCAGGAGCTGGTCTGGGTCCTCCCACCAGTGCCCATGCCTCACAGAGGAGGCAGCTCTGCTTGGTGGCTCCCTCAGGGCCAGGTCCAAGACCCTTGCTGGCTGTCATCACTGAGGGAGCCGGGTGCACATGACCCAACAGGTCTTAATGCTCCTCAGGCCACCCAAACAGTGGCGGTCAGGTACCCCAGACTGTAAGCCATACCCTTAGGGTGACAGTGGCGGTGTGTGGTAGAGGTTCAACACTGCCTCAAGGCCTGTTCTGGGCCAGTGGGCATTCATGGCCTTGGCTCTGGAGCCCTGCAGGACACACCCCCAGCCTGTTCTCTGGGCCCCCCATCACACCAGCTGGCCCAAGGCCGTGTGAGCAGAAGAATGCTGGGGAGAAGGCTGGCACTTGCCTCTTACCTCACGCTCCAGGTCTGAAGGGGCAGCACTCCACTGACTGCTGCCTAACAAAGGGCCCCCACTAAAGATGGCTGACAGACAGTGGCTTGCTTGGGGCAGGGGCCCACTACACTGCCCACCAATGGCTGAGCAGGGTGGTCACAGTGGCATTAGTGGTCTCCTGGTAACCATTGCCTGGTAACGGGGCAGTGGGTCACAGTGCACAGCAAGGGCTGCCTGGGAAGTGCTGCATTCAGATGGCTATGGTACAATTCCCCCTTTTCTTTGGTCCTCTGCAACCCTAAGGAGAATATATGGGTATGATTTGTATAGAGTGGTTAATCATAAACTCAGCAGCGGATCTCTGTTTTAGGGGACTTGCTTTCAACCTCCATTCCTGGTTCATCTTTTCCCAAGTCTTTCAGGGAATGGGGTGACCACCACTCTAGCTACGTCCTGCTGCAGGAAAGCAAAGCCCTACAGTGCATTCTGAGTTGGAAGCAATGCCACGTTGCAAGTCTTGATCCAAGTCTTATATAAACTTGTATAAGGAATCCAGGAGAATAAGCCTGAAAAGCAGCGTGAGGGTGGCACTCTGGGGGAGACGTTCTGGCAGGTAATCCAGACACGCAGAAGCAGAAGGGAAGAAATTGTTGTAAGTTGTTAGGAAGTTGAGGGGAAGAGCTTCCCTTAACGGGAGAACACAGATCAAAATCAGCATTATTGCAAAGCAAATCCATAAACGTTAGTAGCATATGCATCTGTTTACTCAGTTTGTCAAAACTGCATTGGTAAGAGTCTTCTTGAAGTTGAAGCATTTTGGGAAAGCCTCAGCCTAACTATCTGTTAGACACTTAAAGAGGCAAGGTTAAAGATCGGATGACAAGGGGTTGAGAAGGAAGCTTAATCAAGTGGCTCTCATGTAACCGTCAGCATGGCTAACCGATTATCCCAAGGCATACCTGCATTTCAGAAACTTTGTACCCTTTCTAGAATATCGACAGGTGTGCCATGTATCCATCCTGTGTAATTGGAGAAGCATCTCCCCCATTTCACAATGTTTTCTCTGTAATTTCCATACCAGATATACGACTGAAATAGTCCTCCTTGAGTTGCCTTAAGGGCCCCGCAATTAATCCTAAGTTAACAAAATGTTTCAAAACACCTGGTCCAATAAGCTCATCAGTCCTTTGAAGAGAATTCTTCTTTCTTCTCCAAAGTGAGAAGAGATCTTAAAAGCAAATCGAGATCCCTTAAAGGCAGGACAGTTCACATACCATGTTATTGAAAGCAGCATTCCAAGCAAACGTGTTCTCTTGGCAGAGGGGAACCCAATCCAGCCTTGAAAGAAACGTATTTTTAATAACAGTATCCATTTCCCAAAGTGGAGTTTCGTTTCAGCCCAATGATGCATCAAATGTTGGTTTTTGGCTCAACACATTTATCCCACCTTCCTACTCTATCCTGAAATGTGTTCCTTTTCATGAGTTTCTTAGCTTTAATTACATATTTCGATTACAATCCTCAAGTCCTTAACACCTTCACTTAGTGAAAACCAAGAAGCAAGCAATTGTCAGCTGGATGCCATACCAGCATTTCTGATTGCAAACGGATGCTTTTGAGACCTTCTGCTAAGTAGGCAAAGGTAGGGAATCTTAGATGTGCCCAGCATCCAATGTTCCAATCCTCTATCCTCTTTGAAATGACCCGGAGAGTCAAGGAATGCTTGCCACTTACCTTGGTGAAGTTTCATGCTACCCAAATCTAGAGAGGCCCTTTAGAAAGACTTCAAGTGTCATCATTTCAACCTATGGTCCTTGCTGTCAAATTGGCAACAGATATAAGGTCTTTTTGGATCTCTAAGAAACCTAGGGACCGCAGAAGGTTTATACTTCAGAATGCAAGAAGCTTAAGGCAGCTTCCATGCCAGATATCAGTTCAGTACTAGCTATTTGCCAGATCATCAGGACCTGAAATCCATGGAGGCCAATTCTCTCCAGAGGAGGAAGTATTGAATTGGTAAGTGCTTCCCTTTCAGTGAAATAGAGCTCATTTACACATCAACTCGGCAGTTGATGTCAATTGCCTAATCCCTAAAAGTGGCCCAAATCTGGAGAATGCACCAGAAAGGGGTGCGTTGGGGAAGCACATTTGAGTTTCCCAGAGCCACAACACTTTCACACAAAACAAACGCAAAAGTACATGCAAAAAAGAAACTCTCAGTCCTGACGACCAAAGCAAAGGGTGAGGATGAACAACATCCTCAGTGTTTTCGAACTATGTTCCCTCATTTTAACAACAAAACGACAAACAACATGCAAATTGAAAGATAGGGAATCAGGACCACAGTTGTCATGCCTACTGACCTGGGAAGCAGAAAGAGCCAAAAAGGAAAAAGCAAAGAAATTAGGAAAAGTTCAATTTGCTTCATTAACTTCCACATGTCTCCTGGAAATATGCTCGTTTTCTCAGGGTCACAATGATGAAAACCAAAAGGATTTTACTGAGCAAACTTTCTCTAACTGAATATTTTACATAGACTGGTTTTGGAGGTATGAAAATGATTCATTTGATGCCATGTTTCACCAGAATCTGTAGAATATGCTGGCCATGCAATGTAAAAAAAAAAAAAAATACTTGCTTGTCCCTTAGCGGACTACAAGATGGACTAGAGCTCTGCTGATCACAGCAGGTGTTATCCAATAGCAGAGAGACAAATGCAATGCCAAAAGGTCTCTCAGGATCGCAGTTCCCAGGCACCAAAGGGCAGATTCCTACCCATTGGAAAGGGAATGTGTCAACCAATGTTCCATCACAGCTGAAACACAACGCAGGAGGGAACAATACCTAGTGTGATCATATGCAAGCTCCGTTACTGACCAAAGACGTCTCAAGTACTCAATGCAAGTGCTGTTTCACACACCTACAATGTACGAATCACAAACAGGATCCCACAAACCAAAGCACAGACTGCCGTGATTAACACCACATTGACACACACAAACACATGAAGAACAAATAAACACTCCAATCACAAAGACAGAAAGCCAGAGAAGGCATTTTGTCAACTTCCACTTCCACTCCCACATGGAGGCCCCCAGTTCTCAAGAGGGAATGGACTCAGAGGGGCTCCCATCCGCTAAGGGGAGCAGCCCAGTTGGAGTAGACCTATTTCCCAGCCTGTGCAAGCTGGAGCGACTTACCCCCAAATGACATGAACTGTATACCGTTGCTCTGGACATGTCTCCAAGACAAGCAGCCTCATGCTGTAGGGCAGCCACTGCATATCAGGGAGAATCCCTGCCAGTATCCTGGAGCCAAATGTACTCTGTTATGTGCTGGCAACTATAAATGGCGAAGCCCCTGATCGAGATCAACACACCATGGGCTCAGACCTCCTGGCTGGCTCGCTATAATTGGTAACCAAAGGCCAGGATGTGTGCCCGACGCACAGTGAGGCCAAGCAACAGCAAAACATTGGACTTTGGAGCCGAGAAATATTTGTTGTTGAGACATTCAAGGAAATGGGTGGCTTATGCAGGGTAATCCCCAACCTTGAAAGCTTTTAGCAAAGCCCTCTTAGAGGTAACGTGATGGAGGGGTGTGGCTGTTCATTGAAAACTTCTCCCTGTCAGATCCTTTGTTCTTGAGGACAGGTCATAGTCAGTCTCAATATTCCTATCAATCTCCAGCAAACAAATGTCACTCTCTGGGTGATAAGAAAGGGCAAGTTCCCAAGGCACAAGACTCACCCTCTGAGGTCCAGACCCACCTAAGAGAAAGGGGTCCCTGGGAGGGGTGGTGGTCCTCCTGCCATGGAGGGTTTGTCCAGGAGCTGGTCTGGGTCCTCCCACCCGTGCCCATGCCTCCCAGAGGAGGCAGCTCTGCCTTGGTGGCTCCCTCAGGGCCAGGTCCAAGACCCTTGCTGGCTGTCATCACTGAGGGAGCCGGGTGCACATGACCCAACAGGTCTTAATGCTCCTCAGGCCACCCAAACAGTGGCGGTCAGGTACCCCAGACTGTAAGCCATACCCTTAGGGTGACAGTGGCGGTGTGTGGTAGAGGTTCAACACTGCCTCAAGGCCTGTTCTGGGCCAGTGGGCATTCATGGCCTTGGCTCTGGAGCCCTGCAGGACACACCCCCAGCCTGTTCTCTGGGCCCCCATCACACCAGCTGGCCCAAGGCCGTGTGAGCAGAAGAATGCTGGGGAGAAGGCTGGCACTTGCCTCTTACCTCACGCTCCAGGTCTGAAGGGGCAGCACTCCACTGACTGCTGCCTAACAAAGGGCCCCCACTAAAGATGGCTGACAGACAGTGGCTTGCTTGGGGCAGGGGCCCACTACACTGCCCACCAATGGCTGAGCAGGGTGGTCACAGTGGCATTAGTAGTCTCCTGGTAACCATTGCCTGGTAACGGGGCAGTGGGTCACAGTGCACAGCAAGGGCTGCCTGGGAAGGGCTGCATTCAGCTGGCTATGGTACAATTCCCCCTTTTCTTTGGTCCTCTGCAACCCTGAGGAGAATATGTGGGTATGATTTGGATAGAGTGGTTAATCATAAACTCAGCAGCGGATCTCTGTTTTAGGGGACTTGCTTTCAACCTCCATTCCTGGTTCATCTTTTCCCAAGTCTTTCAGGGAATGGGGTGACCACCACTCTAGCTACGTCCTGCTGCAGGAAAGCAAAGCCCTACAGTGCATTCTGAGTTGGAAGCAATGCCACGTTGCAAGTCTTCATCCAAGTCTTATATAAACTTGTATAAGGAATCCAGGAGAATAAGCCTGAAAAGCAGTGTAAGGGTGGCACTCTGGGGGAGACGTTCTGGCAGGTAATCCAGACACACAGAAGCAGAAGGGAAGAAATTGTTGTAAGTTGTTAGGAAGTTGAGGGAAAGAGCTTCCCTTAACGGGAGAACACAGATCAAAATCAGCATTATTGCAAAGCAAATCCATAAACGTTAGTAGCATATGCATCTGTATACTCAGTTTGTCAAAACTGCATTGGTAAGAGTCTTCTTGAAGTTGAAGCATTTTGGGAAAGCCTCAGCCTAACTATCTGTTAGACACTTAAAGAGGCAAGGTTAAAGATCGGATGACAAGGGGTTGAGAAGGAAGCTTAATCAAGTGGCTCTCATGTAACCGTCAGCATGGCTAACCGATTATCCCAAGGCATACCAGCATTTCAGAAACTTTGTACCCTTTCTAGAATATCGACAGGTGTGCCATGTATCCATCCTGTGTAATTGGAGAAGCTTCTCCCCCATTTCACAATGTTTTCTCTGTAATTTCCATACCAGATATACGACTGAAATAGTCCTCCTTGAGTTGCCTTAAGGGCCCCGCAACTAATCCAAAGTTAACAAAATGTTTCAAAACACCTGGTCCAATAAGCTCATCAGTCCTTTGAAGAGAATTCGTCTTTCTTCTCCAAAGTGAGAAGAGATCTTAAAAGCAAATCGAGATCCCTTAAAGGCAGGACAGTTCACATACCATGTTATTGAAAGCAGCATTCCAAGTAAACGTGTTCTCTTGGCAGAGGGGAACCCAATCCAGCCTTAAAAAAAACGTATTTTTAATAACAGTATCCATTTCCCAAAGTGGAGTTTCGTTTCAGCCCAATGATGCATCAAATGTTGGTTTTTGGCTCAACACATTTATCCCACCTTCCTACTCTATCCTGAAATGTGTTCCTTTTCATGAGTTTCTTAGCTTTAATTACATATTTCGATTACAATCCTCAAGTCCTTAACACCTTCACTTAGTGAAAACCAAGAAGCAAGCAATTGTCAGCTGGATGCCATACCAGCATTTCTGATTGCAAACGGATGCTTTTGAGACCTTCTGCTAAGTAGGCAAAGGTAGGGAATCTTAGATGTGCCCAGCATCCAATGTTCCAATCCTCTATCCTCTTTGAAATGACCCGGAGAGTCAAGGAATGCTTGCCACTTACCTTGGTGAAGTTTCATGCTACCCAAATCTAGAGAGGCCCTTTAGAAAGACTTCAAGTGTCATCATTTCAACCTATGGTCCTTGCTGTCAAATTGGCAACAGATATAAGGTCTTTTTGGATCTCTAAGAAACCTAGGGACCGCAGAAGGTTTATACTTCAGAATGCAAGAAGCTTAAGGCAGCTTCCATGCCAGATATCAGTTCAGTACTAGCTATTTGCCAGATCATCAGGACCTGAAATCCATGGAGGCCAATTCTCTCCAGAGGAGGAAGTATTGAATTGGTAAGTGCTTCCCTTTCAGTGAAATAGAGCTCATTTACACATCAACTCGGCAGTTGATGTCAATTGCCTAATCCCTAAAAGTGGCCCAAATCTGGAGAATGCACCAGAAAGGGGTGCGTTGGGGAAGCATATTTGAGTTTCCCAGAGCCACAACACTTTCACACAAAACAAACGCAAAAGTACATGCAAAAAAGAAACTCTCAGTCCTGACGACCAAAGCAAAGGGTGAGGATGAACAACATCCTCAGTGTTTTCGAACTACGTTCCCTCATTTTAACAACAAAACGACAAACAACATGCAAATTGAAAGATAGGGAATCAGGACCACAGTTGTCATGCCTACTGACCTGGGAAGCAGAAAGAGCCAAAAAGGAAAAAGCAAAGAAATTAGGAAAAGTTCAATTTGCTTCATTAACTTCCACATGTCTCCTGGAAATATGCTCGTTTTCTCAGGGTCACAATGATGAAAACCAAAAGGATTTCACTGAGCAAACTTTCTCTAACTGAATATTTTACATAGACTGGTTTTGGAGGTATGAAAATGATTCATTTGATGCCATGTTTCACCAGAATCTGTAGAATATGCTGGCCATGCAATGTAAAAAAAAAAAAAAAAAAAATACTTGCTTGTCCCTTAGCGGACTACAAGATGGACTAGAGCTCTGCTGATCACAGCAGGTGTTATCCAATAGCAGAGAGACAAATGCAATGCCAAAAGGTCTCTCAGGATCGCAGTTCCCATGCACCAAAGGGGAGATTCCTACCCATTGGAAAGGGAATGTGTCAACCAATGTTCCACCACAGCTGAAACACAACGCAGGAGGGAACAATACCTAGTGTGATCATATGCAAGCTCCGTTACTGACCAAAGACGTCTCAAGTACTCAATGCAAGTGCTGTTTCACACACCTACAATGTACGAATCACAAACTGGATCCCACAAACCAAAGCACAGACTGCCGTGATTAACACCACATTGACACACACAAACACATGAAGAACAAATAAACACTCCAATCACAAAGACAGAAAGCCAGAGAAGGCATTTTGTCAACTTCCACTTCCACTCCCACATGGAGGCCCCCAGTTCTCAAGAGGGAATGGACTCAGAGGGGCTCCCATCCGCTAAGGGGAGCAGCCCAGTTGGAGTAGACCTATTTCCCAGCCTGTGCAAGCTGGAGCGACTTACCCCCAAATGACATGAACTGTATACCGTTGCTCTGGACATGTCTCCAAGACAAGCAGCCTCATGCGGTAGGGCAGCCACTGCATATCAGGGAGAATCCCTGCCAGTATCCTGGAGCCAAATGTACTCTGTCATGTGCTGGCAACTATAAATGGCGAAGCCCCTGATCGAGATCAACACACCATGGGCTCAGACCTCCTGGCTGGCTCGCTATAATTGGTAACCAAAGGCCAGGATGTGTGCCCGATGCACAGTGAGGCCAAGCAACAGCAAAACATTGGACTTTGGAGCCGAGAAATATTTGTTGTTGAGACATTCAAGGAAATGGGTGGCTTATGCAGGGTAATCCCCAACCTTGAAAGCTTTTAGCAAAGCCCTCTTAGAGGTAAGGTGATGGAGGGGTGTGGCTGTTCATTGAAAACTTCTCCCTGTCAGATCCTTTGTTCTTGAGGACAGGTCATAGTCAGGTCTCAATATTCCTATCACTCTCCAGCAAACAAATGTCACTCTCTGGGTGATAAGAAAGGGCAAGTTCCCAAGGCACAAGACTCACCCTCTGAGGTCCAGACCCACCTAAGAGAAAGGGGTCCCTGGGAGGGGTGGTGGTCCTCCTGCCATGGAGGGTTTGTCCAGGAGCTGGTCTGGGTCCTCCCACCCGTGCCCATGCCTCCCAGAGGAGGCAGCTCTGCCTTGGTGGCTCCCTCAGGGCCAGGTCCAAGACCCTTGCTGGCTGTCATCACTGAGGGAGCCGGGTGCACATGACCCAACAGGTCTTAATGCTCCTCAGGCCACCCAAACAGTGGCGGTCAGGTACCCCAGACTGTAAGCCATACCCTTAGGGTCACAGTGGCGGTGTGTGGTAGAGGTTCAACACTGCCTCAAGGCCTGGTCTGGGCCAGTGGGCATTCATGGCCTTGGCTCTGGAGCCCTGCAGGACACACCCCCAGCCTGTTCTCTGGGCCCCCCATCACACCAGCTGGCCCAAGGCCGTGTGAGCAGAAGAATGCTGGGGAGAAGGCTGGCACTTGCCTCTTACCTCATGCTCCAGGTCTGAAGGGGCAGCACTCCACTGACTGCTGCCTAACAAAGGGCCCCCACTAAAGATGGCTGACAGACAGTGGCTTGCTTGGGGCAGGGGCCCACTACACTGCCCACCAATGGCTGAGCAGGGTGGTCACAGTGGCATTAGTAGTCTCCTGGTAACCATTGCCTGGTAACGGGGCAGTGGGTCACAGTGCACAGCAAGGGCTGCCTGGGAAGGGCTGCATTCAGCTGGCTATGGTACAATTCCCCCTTTTCTTTGGTCCTCTGCAACCCTGAGGAGAATATGTGGGTATGATTTGGATAGAGTGGTTAATCATAAACTCAGCAGCGGATCTCTGTTTTAGGGGACTTGCTTTCAACCTCCATTCCTGGTTCATCTTTTCCCAAGTCTTTCAGGGAATGGGGTGACCACCACTCTAGCTACGTCCTGCTGCAGGAAAGCAAAGCCCTACAGTGCATTCTGAGTTGGAAGCAATGCCACGTTGCAAGTCTTGATCCAAGTCTTATATAAACTTGTATAAGGAATCCAGGAGAATAAGCCTGAAAAGCAGTGTAAGGGTGGCACTCTGGGGGAGACGTTCTGGCAGGTAATCCAGACACACAGAAGCAGAAGGGAAGAAATTGTTGTAAGTTGTTAGGAAGTTGAGGGGAAGAGCTTCCCTTAACGGGAGAACACAGATCAAAATCAGCATTATTGCAAAGCAAATCCATAAACGTTACTAGCATATGCATCTGTATACTCAGTTTGTCAAAACTGCATTGGTAAGAGTCTTCTTGAAGTTGAAGCATTTTGGGAAAGCCTCAGCCTAACTATCTGTTAGACACTTAAAGAGGCAAGGTTAAAGATCGGATGACAAGGGGTTGAGAAGGAAGCTTAATCAAGTGGCTCTCATGTAACCGTCAGCATGGCTAACCGATTATCCCAAGGCATACCAGCATTTCAGAAACTTTGTACCCTTTCTAGAATATCGACAGGTGTGCCATGTATCCATCCTGTGTAATTGGAGAAGCTTCTCCCCCATTTCACAATGTTTTCTCTGTAATTTCCATACCAGATATACGACTGAAATAGTCCTCCTTGAGTTGCCTTAAGGGCCCCGCAACTAATCCAAAGTTAACAAAATGTTTCAAAACACCTGGTCCAATAAGCTCATCAGTCCTTTGAAGAGAATTCTTCTTTCTTCTCCAAAGTGAGAAGAGATCTTAAAAGCAAATCGAGATCCCTTAAAGGCAGGACAGTTCACATACCATGTTATTGAAAGCAGCATTCCAAGTAAACGTGTTCTCTTGGCAGAGGGGAACCCAATCCAGCCTTGAAAAAAACGTATTTTTAATAACAGTATCCATTTCCCAAAGTGGAGTTTCGTTTCAGCCCAATGATGCATCAAATGTTGGTTTTTGGCTCAACACATTTATCCCACCTTCCTACTCTATCCTGAAATGTGTTCCTTTTCATGAGTTTCTTAGCTTTAATTACATATTTCGATTACAATCCTCAAGTCCTTAACACCTTCACTTAGTGAAAACCAAGAAGCAAGCAATTGTCAGCTGGATGCCATACCAGCATTTCTGATTGCAAACGGATGCTTTTGAGACCTTCTGCTAAGTAGGCAAAGGTAGGGAATCTTAGATGTGCCCAGCATCCAATGTTCCAATCCTCTATCCTCTTTGAAATGACCCGGAGAGTCAAGGAATGCTTGCCACTTACCTTGGTGAAGTTTCATGCTACCCAAATCTAGAGAGGCCATTTAGAAAGACTTCAAGTGTCATCATTTCAATTTATGGTCCTTGCTGTCAAATTGGCAACAGATATAAGGTCTTTTTGGATCTCTAAGAAACCTAGGGACCGCAGAAGGTTTATACTTCAGAATGCAAGAAGCTTAAGGCAGCTTCCATGCCAGATATCAGTTCAGTACTAGCTATTTGCCAGATCATCAGGACCTGAAATCCATGGAGGCCAATTCTCTCCAGAGGAGGAAGTATTGAATAGGTAAGTGCTTCCCTTTCAGTGAAATAGAGCTCATTTACACATCAACTCGGCAGTTGATGTCAATTGCCTAATCCCTAAAAGTGGCCCAAATCTGGAGAATGCACCTGAAAGGGGTGCGTTGGGCAAGCACATTTGAGTTTCCCAGAGCCACAACACTTTCACACAAAACAAACGCAAAAGTACATGCAAAAAAGAAACTCTCAGTCCTGACGACCAAAGCAAAGGGTGAGGATGAACAACATCCTCAGTGTTTTCGAACTACGTTCCCTCATTTTAACAACAAAACGACAAACAGCATGCAAATTGAAAGATAGGGAATCAGGACCACAGTTGTCATGCCTACTGACCTGGGAAGCAGAAAGAGCCAAAAAGGAAAAAGCAAAGAAATTAGGAAAAGTTCAATTTGCTTCATTAACTTCCACATGTCTCCTGGAAATATGCTCGTTTTCTCAGGGTCACAATGATGAAAACCAAAAGGATTTCACTGAGCAAACTTTCTCTAACTGAATATTTTACATAGACTGGTTTTGGAGATATGAAAATGATTCATTTGATGCCATGTTTCACCAGAATCTGTAGAATATGCTGGCCATGCAATGTAAAAAAAAAAAAAAATACTTGCTTGTCCCTTAGCGGACTACAAGATGGACTAGATCACTGCTGATCACAGCAGGTGTTATCCAATAGCAGAGAGACAAATGCAATGCCAAAAGGTCTCTCAGGATCGCAGTTCCCATGCACAAAAGGGGAGATTCCTACCCATTGGAAAGGGAATATGTCAACCAATGTTCCACCACAGCTGAAACACAACGCAGGAGGGAACGATACCTCGTGTGATCATATGCAAGCTCCGTTACTGACCAAAGACGTCTCAAGTACTCAATGCAAGTGCTGTTTCACACACCTACAATGTACCAATCACAAACAGGATCCCACAAACCAAAGCACAGACTGCCGTGATTAACACCACATTGACACACACAAACACATGAAGAACAAATAAACACTCCAATCACAAAGACAGAAAGCCAGAGAAGGCATTTTGTCAACTTCCACTTCCACTCCCACATGGAGGCCCCCAGTTCTCAAGAGGGAATGGACTCAGAGGGGCTCCCATCCGCTAAGGGGAGCAGCCCAGTTGGAGTAGACCTATTTCCCAGCCTGTGCAAGCTGGAGCGACTTACCCCCAAATGTCATGAACTGTATACCGTTGCTCTGGACATGTCTCCAAGACAAGCAGCCTCGTGCTGTAGGGCAGCCACTGCATATCAGGGAGAATCCCTGCCAGTATCCTGGAGCCAAATGTACTCTGTCATGTGCTGGCAACTATAAATGGCGACGCCCCTGATCGAGATCAACACACCATGGGCACACACCTCCTGGCTGGCTCGCTATAATTGGTAACCAAAGGCCAGGATGTGTGCGCGACGCACAGTGAGGCCAAGCAACAGCAAAACATTGGACTTTGGAGCCGAGAAATATTTGTTGTTGAGACATTCAAGGAAATGGGTGGCTTATGCCGGGTAATCCCCAACCTTGAAAGCTTTTAGCAAAGCCCTCTTAGAGGTAAGGTGATGGAGGGGTGTGGCTGTTCATTGAAAACTTCTCCCTGTCAGATCCTTTGTTCTTGAGGACAGGTCATAGTCAGGTCTCAATATTCCTATCAATCTCCCGCAAACAAATGTCACTCTCTGGGTGATAAGAAAGGGCAAGGTCCCAAGGCACAAGACTCACCCTCTGAGGTCCAGACCCACCTAAGAGAAAGGGGTCCCTGGGAGGGGTGGTGGTCCTCCTGCCATGGAGGGTTTGTCCAGGAGCTGGTCTGGGTCCTCCCACCCGTGCCCATGCCTCCCAGAGGAGGCAGCTCTGCCTTGGTGGCTCCCTCAGGGCCAGGTCCAAGACCCTTGCTGGCTGTCATCACTGAGGGAGCCGGGTGCACATGACCCAACAGGTCTTATTGCTCCTCAGGCCACCCAAACAGTGGCGGTCAGGTACCCCAGACTGTAAGCCATACCCTTAGGGTCACAGTGGCGGTGTGTGGTAGAGGTTCAACACTGCCTCAAGGCCTGGTCTGGGCCAGTGGGCATTCATGGCCTTGGCTCTGGAGCCCTGCAGGACACACCCCCAGCCTGTTCTCTGGGCCCCCCATCACACCAGCTGGCCCAAGGCCGTGTGAGCAGAAGAATGCTGGGGAGAAGGCTGGCACTTGCCTCTTACCTCACGCTCCAGGTCTGAAGGGGCAGCACTCCACTGACTGCTGCCTAACAAAGGGCCCCCACTAAAGATGGCTGACAGACAGTGGCTTGCTTGGGGCAGGGGCACACTACACTGCCCACCAATGGCTGAGCAGGGTGGTCACAGTGGCATTAGTGGTCTCCTGGTAACCATTGCCTGGTAACGGGGCAGTGGGTCACAGTGCACAGCAAGGGCTGCCTGGGAAGGGCTGCATTCAGCTGGCTATGGTACAATTCCCCCTTTTCTTTGGTCCTCTGCAACCCTGAGGAGAATATGTGGGTATGATTTGGATAGAGTGGTTAATCATAAACTCAGCAGCGGATCTCTGTTTTAGGGGACTTGCTTTCAACCTCCATTCCTGGTTCATCTTTTCCCAAGTCTTTCAGGGAATGGGGTGACCACCACTCTAGCTACGTCCTGCTGCAGGAAAGCAAAGCCCTACAGTGCATTCTGAGTTGGAAGCAATGCCACGTTGCAAGTCTTCATCCAAGTCTTATATAAACTTGTATAAGGAATCCAGGAGAATAAGCCTGAAAAGCAGCGTGAGGGTGGCACTCTGGGGGAGACGTTCTGGCAGGTAATCCAGACACACAGAGGCAGAAGGGAAGAAATTGTTGTAAGTTGTTAGGAAGTTGAGGGGAAGAGCTTCCCTTAACGGGAGAACACAGATCAAAATCAGCATTATTGCAAAGCAAATCCATAAACGTTAGTAGCATATGCATCTGTTTACTCAGTTTGTCAAAACTGCATTGGTAAGAGTCTTCTTGAAGTTGAAGCACTTTGGGAAAGCCTCAGCCTAACTATCTGTTAGACACTTAAAGAGGCAAGGTTAAAGATCGGATGACAAGGGGTTGAGAAGGAAGCTTAATCAAGTGGCTCTCATGTAACCGTCAGCATGGCTAACCGATTATCCCAAGGCATACCTGCATTTCAGAAACTTTGTACCCTTTCTAGAATATCGACAGGTGTGCCATGTATCCATCCTGTGTAATTGGAGAAGCTTCTCCCCCATTTCACAATGTTTTCTCTGTAATTTCCATACCAGATATACGACTGAAATAGTCCTCCTTGAGTTGCCTTAAGGGCCCCGCAACTAATCCAAAGTTAACAAAATGTTTCAAAACACCTGGTCCAATAAGCTCATCAGTCCTTTGAAGAGAATTCTTCTTTCTTCTCCAAAGGGAGAAGAGATCTTAAAAGCAAATCGAGATCCCTTAAAGGAAGGACAGTTCACATACCATGTTATTGAAAGCAGCATTCCTAGTAAACGTGTTCTCTTGGCAGAGGGGAACCCAATCCAGCCTTGAAAAAAACGTATTTTTAATAACAGTATCCATTTCCCGAGGTGGAGATTCGTTTCAGCCCAATGATGCATCAAATGTTGGTTTTTGGCTCAACACATTTATCCCACCTTCCTACTCTATCCTGAAATGTGTTCCTTTTCATGAGTTTCTTAGCTTTAATTACATATTTCGATTACAATCCTCAAGTCCTTAACACCTTCACTTAGTGAAAACCAAGAAGCAAGCAATTGTCAGCTGGATGCCATACCAGCATTTCTGATTGCAAACGGATGCTTTTGAGACCTTCTGCTAAGTAGGCAAAGGTAGGGAATCTTAGATGTGCCCAGCATCCAATGTTCCAATCCTCTATCCTCTTTGAAATGACCTGGAGAGTCAAGGAATGCTTGCCACTTACCTTGGTGAAGTTTCATGCTACCCAAATCTAGAGAGGCCATTTAGAAAGACTTCAAGTGTCATCATTTCAACTTATGGTCCTTGCTGTCAAATTGGCAACAGATATAAGGTCTTTTTGGATCTCTAAGAAACCTAGGGACCGCAGAAGGTTTATACTTCAGAATGCAAGAAGCTTAAGGCAGCTTCCATACCAGATATCAGTTCAGTACTAGCTATTTGCCAGATCATCAGGACCTGAAATCCATGGAGGTCAATTCTCTCCAGAGGAGGAAGTATTGAATTGGTAAGTGCTTCCCTTTCAGTGAAATAGAGCTCATTTACACATCAACTCGGCAGTTGATGTCAATTGCCTAATCCCTAAAAGTGGCCCAAATCTGGAGAATGCACCAGAAAGGGGTGCGTTGGGGAAGCATATTTGAGTTTCCCAGAGCCACAACACTTTCACACAAAACAAACGCAAAAGTACATGCAAAAAAGAAACTCTCAGTCCTGAGGACCAAAGCAAAGGGTGAGGATGAACAACATCCTCAGTGTTTTCGAACTACGTTCCCTCATTTTAACAACAAAACGACAAACAACATGCAAATTGAAAGATAGGGAATCAGGACCACAGTTGTCATGCCTACTGACCTGGGAAGCAGAAAGAGCCAAAAAGGAAAAAGCAAAGAAATTAGGAAAAGTTCAATTTGCTTCATTAACTTCCACATGTCTCCTGGAAATATGCTCGTTTTCTCAGGGTCACAATGATGAAAACCAAAAGGATTTCACTGAGCAAACTTTCTCTAACTGAATATTTTACATAGACTGGTTTTGGAGGTATGAAAATGATTCATTTGATGCCATGTTTCACCAGAATCTGTAGAATATGCTGGCCATGCAATGTAAAAAAAAAAAAAAAAAAATACTTGCTTGTCCCTTAGCGGACTACAAGATGGACTAGAGCTCTGCTGATCACAGCAGGTGTTATCCAATAGCAGAGAGACAAATGCAATGCCAAAAGGTCTCTCAGGATCGCAGTTCCCATGCACCAAAGGGGAGATTCCTACCCATTGGAAAGGGAATGTGTCAACCAATGTTCCACCACAGCTGAAACACAACGCAGGAGGGAACAATACCTAGTGTGATCATATGCAAGCTCCGTTACTGACCAAAGACGTCTCAAGTACTCAATGCAAGTGCTGTTTCACACACCTACAATGTACGAATCACAAACAGGATCCCACAAACCAAAGCACAGACTGCCGTGATTAACACCACATTGACACACACAAACACATGAAGAACAAATAAACACTCCAATCACAAAGACAGAAAGCCAGAGAAGGCATTTTGTCAACTTCCACTTCCACTCCCACATGGAGGCCCCCAGTTCTCAAGAGGGAATGGACTCAGAGGGGCTCCCATCCGCTAAGGGGAGCAGCCCAGTTGGAGTAGACCTATTTCCCAGCCTGTGCAAGCTGGAGCGACTTACCCCCAAATGACATGAACTGTATACCGTTGCTCTGGACATGTCTCCAAGACAAGCAGCCTCATGCTGTAGGGCAGCCACTGCATATCAGGGAGAATCCCTGCCAGTATCCTGGAGCCAAATGTACTCTGTCATGTGCTGGCAACTATAAATGGCGACGCCCCTGATCGAGATCAACACACCATGGGCTCAGACCTCCTGGCTGGCTCGCTATAATTGGTAACCAAAGGCCAGGATGTGTGCCCGATGCACAGTGAGGCCAAGCAACAGCAAAACATTGGACTTTGGAGCCGAGAAATATTTGTTGTTGAGACATTCAAGGAAATGGGTGGCTTATGCAGGGTAATCCCCAACCTTGAAAGCTTTTAGCAAAGCCCTCTTAGAGGTAAGGTGATGGAGGGGTGTGGCTGTTCATTGAAAACTTCTCCCTGTCAGATCCTTTGTTCTTGAGGACAGGTCATAGTCAGGTCTCAATGTTCCTATCAATCTCCAGCAAACAAATGTCACTCTCTGGGTGATAAGAAAGGGCAAGTTCCCAAGGCACAAGACTCACCCTCTGAGGTCCAGACCCACCTAAGAGAAAGGGGTCCCTGGGAGGGGTGGTGGTCCTCCTGCCATGGAGGGTTTGTCCAGGAGCTGGTCTGGGTCCTCCCACCCGTGCCCATGCCTCCCAGAGGAGGCAGCTCTGCCTTGGTGGCTCCCTCAGGGCCAGGTCCAAGACCCTTGCTGGCTGTCATCACTGAGGGAGCCGGGTGCACATGACCCAACAGGTCTTAATGCTCCTCAGGCCACCCAAACAGTGGCGGTCAGGTACCCCAGACTGTAAGCCATACCCTTAGGGTCACAGTGGCGGTGTGTGGTAGAGGTTCAACACTGCCTCAAGGCCTGGTCTGGGCCAGTGGGCATTCATGGCCTTGGCTCTGGAGCCCTGCAGGACACACCCCCAGCCTGTTCTCTGGGCCCCCCATCACACCAGCTGGCCCAAGGCCGTGTGAGCAGAAGAATGCTGGGGAGAAGGCTGGCACTTGCCTCTTACCTCATGCTCCAGGTCTGAAGGGGCAGCACTCCACTGACTGCTGCCTAACAAAGGGCCCCCACTAAAGATGGCTGACAGACAGTGGCTTGCTTGGGGCAGGGGCCCACTACACTGCCCACCAATGGCTGAGCAGGGTGGTCACAGTGGCATTAGTAGTCTCCTGGTAACCATTGCCTGGTAACGGGGCAGTGGGTCACAGTGCACAGCAAGGGCTGCCTGGGAAGGGCTGCATTCAGCTGGCTATGGTACAATTCCCCCTTTTCTTTGGTCCTCTGCAACCCTGAGGAGAATATGTGGGTATGATTTGGATAGAGTGGTTAATCATAAACTCAGCAGCGGATCTCTGTTTTAGGGGACTTGCTTTCAACCTCCATTCCTGGTTCATCTTTTCCCAAGTCTTTCAGGGAATGGGGTGACCACCACTCTAGCTACGTCCTGCTGCAGGAAAGCAAAGCCCTACAGTGCATTCTGAGTTGGAAGCAATGCCACGTTGCAAGTCTTCATCCAAGTCTTATATAAACTTGTATAAGGAATCCAGGAGAATAAGCCTGAAAAGCAGTGTAAGGGTGGCACTCTGGGGGAGACGTTCTGGCAGGTAATCCAGACACACAGAAGCAGAAGGGAAGAAATTGTTGTAAGTTGTTAGGAAGTTGAGGGGAAGAGCTTCCCTTAACGGGAGAACACAGATCAAAATCAGCATTATTGCAAAGCAAATCCATAAACGTTACTAGCATATGCATCTGTATACTCAGTTTGTCAAAACTGCATTGGTAAGAGTCTTCTTGAAGTTGAAGCATTTTGGGAAAGCCTCAGCCTAACTATCTGTTAGACACTTAAAGAGGCAAGGTTAAAGATCGCATGACAAGGGGTTGAGAAGGAAGCTTAATCAAGTGGCTCTCATGTAACCGTCAGCATGGCTAACCGATTATCCCAAGGCATACCAGCATTTCAGAAACTTTGTACCCTTTCTAGAATATCGACAGGTGTGCCATGTATCCATCCTGTGTAATTGGAGAAGCTTCTCCCCCATTTCACAATGTTTTCTCTGTAATTTCCATACCAGATATACGACTGAAATAGTCCTCCTTGAGTTGCCTTAAGGGCCCCGCAACTAATCCAAAGTTAACAAAATGTTTCAAAACACCTGGTCCAATAAGCTCATCAGTCCTTTGAAGAGAATTCTTCTTTCTTCTCCAAAGTGAGAAGAGATCTTAAAAGCAAATCGAGATCCCTTAAAGGCAGGACAGTTCACATACCATGTTATTGAAGGCAGCATTCCAAGTAAACGTGTTCTCTTGGCAGAGGGGAACCCAATCCAGCCTTGAAAAAAACGTATTTTTAATAACAGTATCCATTTCCCAAAGTGGAGTTTCGTTTCAGCCCAATGATGCATCAAATGTTGGTTTTTGGCTCAACACATTTATCGCACCTTCCTACTCTATCCTGAAATGTGTTCCTTTTCATGAGTTTCTTAGCTTTAATTACATATTTCGATTACAATCCTCAAGTCCTTAACACCTTCACTTAGTGAAAACCAAGAAGCAAGCAATTGTCAGCTGGATGCCATACCAGCATTTCTGATTGCAAACGGATGCTTTTGAGACCTTCTGCTAAGTAGGCAAAGGTAGGGAATCTTAGATGTGCCCAGCATCCAATGTTCCAATCCTCTATCCTCTTTGAAATGACCCGGAGAGTCAAGGAATGCTTGCCACTTACCTTGGTGAAGTTTCATGCTACCCAAATCTAGAGAGGCCATTTAGAAAGACTTCAAGTGTCATCATTTCAACTTATGGTCCTTGCTGTCAAATTGGCAACAGATATAAGGTCTTTTTGGATCTCTAAGAAACCTAGGGACCGCAGAAGGTTTATACTTCAGAATGCAAGAAGCTTAAGGCAGCTTCCATGCCAGATATCAGTTCAGTACTAGCTATTTGCCAGATCATCAGGACCTGAAATCCATGGAGGCCAATTCTCTCCAGAGGAGGAAGTATTGAATAGGTAAGTGCTTCCCTTTCAGTGAAATAGAGCTCATTTACACATCAACTCGGCAGTTGATGTCAATTGCCTAATCCCTAAAAGTGGCCCAAATCTGGAGAATGCACCTGAAAGGGGTGCGTTGGGCAAGCACATTTGAGTTTCCCAGAGCCACAACACTTTCACACAAAACAAACGCAAAAGTACATGCAAAAAAGAAACTCTCAGTCCTGACGACCAAAGCAAAGGGTGAGGATGAACAACATCCTCAGTGTTTTCGAACTACGTTCCCTCATTTTAACAACAAAACGACAAACAGCATGCAAATTGAAAGATAGGGAATCAGGACCACAGTTGTCATGCCTACTGACCTGGGAAGCAGAAAGAGCCAAAAAGGAAAAAGCAAAGAAATTAGGAAAAGTTCAATTTGCTTCATTAACTTCCACATGTCTCCTGGAAATATGCTCGTTTTCTCAGGGTCACAATGATGAAAACCAAAAGGATTTCACTGAGCAAACTTTCTCTAACTGAATATTTTACATAGACTGGTTTTGGAGATATGAAAATGATTCATTTGATGCCATGTTTCACCAGAATCTGTAGAATATGCTGGCCATGCAATGTAAAAAAAAAAAAAAATACTTGCTTGTCCCTTAGCGGACTACAAGATGGACTAGATCACTGCTGATCACAGCAGGTGTTATCCAATAGCAGAGAGACAAATGCAATGCCAAAAGGTCTCTCAGGATCGCAGTTCCCATGCACAAAAGGGGAGATTCCTACCCATTGGAAAGGGAATATGTCAACCAATGTTCCACCACAGCTGAAACACAACGCAGGAGGGAACGATACCTCGTGTGATCATATGCAAGCTCCGTTACTGACCAAAGACGTCTCAAGTACTCAATGCAAGTGCTGTTTCACACACCTACAATGTACGAATCACAAACAGGATCCCACAAACCAAAGCACAGACTGCCGTGATTAACACCACATTGACACACACAAACACATGAAGAACAAATAAACACTCCAATCACAAAGACAGAAAGCCAGAGAAGGCATTTTGTCAACTTCCACTTCCACTCCCACATGGAGGCCCCCAGTTCTCAAGAGGGAATGGACTCAGAGGGGCTCCCATCCGCTAAGGGGAGCAGCCCAGTTGGAGTAGACCTATTTCCCAGCCTGTGCAAGCTGGAGCGACTTACCCCCAAATGTCATGAACTGTATACCGTTGCTCTGGACATGTCTCCAAGACAAGCAGCCTCGTGCTGTAGGGCAGCCACTGCATATCAGGGAGAATCCCTGCCAGTATCCTGGAGCCAAATGTACTCTGTCATGTGCTGGCAACTATAAATGGTGACGCCCCTGATCAAGATCAACACACCATGGGCACACACCTCCTGGCTGGCTCGCTATAATTGGTAACCAAAGGCCAGGATGTGTGCGCGACGCACAGTGAGGCCAAGCAACAGCAAAACATTGGACTTTGGAGCCGAGAAATATTTGTTGTTGAGACATTCAAGGAAATGGGTGGCTTATGCCGGGTAATCCCCAACCTTGAAAGCTTTTAGCAAAGCCCTCTTAGAGGTAAGGTGATGGAGGGGTGTGGCTGTTCATTGAAAACTTCTCCCTGTCAGATCCTTTGTTCTTGAGGACAGGTCATAGTCAGGTCTCAATATTCCTATCAATCTCCCGCAAACAAATGTCACTCTCTGGGTGATAAGAAAGGGCAAGGTCCCAAGGCACAAGACTCACCCTCTGAGGTCCAGACCCACCTAAGAGAAAGGGGTCCCTGGGAGGGGTGGTGGTCCTCCTGCCATGGAGGGTTTGTCCAGGAGCTGGTCTGTGTCCTCCCACCCGTGCCCATGCCTCCCAGAGGAGGCAGCTCTGCCTTGGTGGCTCCCTCAGGGCCAGGTCCAAGACCCTTGCTGGCTGTCATCACTGAGGGAGCCGGGTGCACATGACCCAACAGGTCTTATTGCTCCTCAGGCCACCCAAACAGTGGCGGTCAGGTACCCCAGACTGTAAGCCATACCCTTAGGGTCACAGTGGCGGTGTGTGGTAGAGGTTCAACACTGCCTCAAGGCCTGGTCTGGGCCAGTGGGCATTCATGGCCTTGGCTCTGGAGCCCTGCAGGACACACCCCCCAGCCTGTTCTCTGGGCCCCCCATCACACCAGCTGGCCCAAGGCCGTCTGAGCAGAAGAATGCTGGGGAGAAGGCTGGCACTTGCCTCTTACCTCACGCTCCAGGTCTGAAGGGGCAGCACTCCACTGACTGCTGCCTAACAAAGGGCCCCCACTAAAGATGGCTGACAGACAGTGGCTTGCTTGGGGCAGGGGCCCACTACACTGCCCACCAATGGCTGAGCAGGGTGGTCACAGTGGCATTAGTGGTCTCCTGGTAACCATTGCCTGGTAACGGGGCAGTGGGTCACAGTGCACAGCAAGGGCTGCCTGGGAAGGGCTGCATTCAGCTGGCTATGGTACAATTCCCCCTTTTCTTTGGTCCTCTGCAACCCTGAGGAGAATATGTGGGTATGATTTGGATAGAGTGGTTAATCATAAACTCAGCAGCGGATCTCTGTTTTAGGGGACTTGCTTTCAACCTCCATTCCTGGTTCATCTTTTCCCAAGTCTTTCAGGGAATGGGGTGACCACCACTCTAGCTACCTCCTGCTGCAGGAAAGCAAAGCCCTACAGTGCATTCTGAGTTGGAAGCAATGCCACGTTGCAAGTCTTCATCCAAGTCTTATATAAACTTGTATAAGGAATCCAGGAGAATAAGCCTGAAAAGCAGCGTGAGGGTGGCACTCTGGGGGAGACGTTCTGGCAGGTAATCCAGACACACAGAGGCAGAAGGGAAGAAATTGTTGTAAGTTGTTAGGAAGTTGAGGGGAAGAGCTTCCCTTAACGGGAGAACACAGATCAAAATCAGCATTATTGCAAAGCAAATCCATAAACGTTAGTAGCATATGCATCTGTTTACTCAGTTTGTCAAAACTGCATTGGTAAGAGTCTTCTTGAAGTTGAAGCACTTTGGGAAAGCCTCAGCCTAACTATCTGTTAGACACTTAAAGAGGCAAGGTTAAAGATCGGATGACAAGGGGTTGAGAAGGAAGCTTAATCAAGTGGCTCTCATGTAACCGTCAGCATGGCTAACCGATTATCCCAAGGCATACCTGCATTTCAGAAACTTTGTACCCTTTCTAGAATATCGACAGGTGTGCCATGTATCCATCCTGTGTAATTGGAGAAGCTTCTCCCCCATTTCACAATGTTTTCTCTGTAATTTCCATACCAGATATACGACTGAAATAGTCCTCCTTGAGTTGCCTTAAGGGCCCCGCAACTAATCCAAAGTTAACAAAATGTTTCAAAACACCTGGTCCAATAAGCTCATCAGTCCTTTGAAGAGAATTCTTCTTTCTTCTCCAAAGGGAGAAGAGATCTTAAAAGCAAATCGAGATCCCTTAAAGGAAGGACAGTTCACATACCATGTTATTGAAAGCAGCATTCCTAGTAAACGTGTTCTCTTGGCAGAGGGGAACCCAATCCAGCCTTGAAAAAAACGTATTTTTAATAACAGTATCCATTTCCCGAGGTGGAGATTCGTTTCAGCCCAATGATGCATCAAATGTTGGTTTTTGGCTCAACACATTTATCCCACCTTCCTACTCTATCCTGAAATGTGTTCCTTTTCATGAGTTTCTTAGCTTTAATTACATATTTCGATTACAATCCTCAAGTCCTTAACACCTTCACTTAGTGAAAACCAAGAAGCAAGCAATTGTCAGCTGGATGCCATACCAGCATTTCTGATTGCAAACGGATGCTTTTGAGACCTTCTGCTAAGTAGGCAAAGGTAGGGAATCTTAGATGTGCCCAGCATCCAATGTTCCAATCCTCTATCCTCTTTGAAATGACCTGGAGAGTCAAGGAATGCTTGCCACTTACCTTGGTGAAGTTTCATGCTACCCAAATCTAGAGAGGCCATTTAGAAAGACTTCAAGTGTCATCATTTCAACTTATGGTCCTTGCTGTCAAATTGGCAACAGATATAAGGTCTTTTTGGATCTCTAAGAAACCTAGGGACCGCAGAAGGTTTATACTTCAGAATGCAAGAAGCTTAAGGCAGCTTCCATACCAGATATCAGTTCAGTACTAGCTATTTGCCAGATCATCAGGACCTGAAATCCATGGAGGTCAATTCTCTCCAGAGGAGGAAGTATTGAATTGGTAAGTGCTTCCCTTTCAGTGAAATAGAGCTCATTTACACATCAACTCGGCAGTTGATGTCAATTGCCTAATCCCTAAAAGTGGCCCAAATCTGGAGAATGCACCTGAAAGGGGTGCGTTGGGGAAGCACATTTGAGTTTCCCAGAGCCACAACACTTTCACACAAAACAAACGCAAAAGTACATGCAAAAAAGAAACTCTCAGTCCTGAGGACCAAAGCAAAGGGTGAGGATGAACAACATCCTCAGTGTTTTCGAACTACGTTCCCTCATTTTAACAACAAAACGACAAACAGCATGCAAATTGAAAGATAGGGAATCAGGACCACAGTTGTCATGCCTACTGACCTGGGAAGCAGAAAGAGCCAAAAAGGAAAAAGCAAAGAAATTAGGAAAAGTTCAATTTGCTTCATTAACTTCCACATGTCTCCTGGAAATATGCTCGTTTTCTCAGGGTCACAATGATGAAAACCAAAAGGATTTCACTGAGCAAACTTTCTCTAACTGAATATTTTACATAGACTGGTTTTGGAGGTATGAAAATGATTCATTTGATGCCATGTTTCACCAGAATCTGTAGAATATGCTGGCCATGCAATGTAAAAAAAAAAAAAAAATACTTGCTTGTCCCTTAGCGGACTACAAGATGGACTAGAGCTCTGCTGACCACAGCAGGTGTTATCCAATAGCAGAGAGACAAATGCAATGCCAAAAGGTCTCTCAGGATCGCAGTTCCCAGGCACGAAAGGGCAGATTCCTACCCATTGGAAAGGGAATATGTCAACCAATGTTCCACCACAGCTGAAACACAACGCAGGAGGGAACAATACCTAGTGTGATCATATGCAAGCTCCGTTACTGACCAAAGACGTCTCAAGTACTCAATGCAAGTGCTGTTTCACACACCTACAATGTACGAATCACAAACAGGATCCCACAAACCAAAGCACAGACTGCCGTGATTAACACCACATTGACACACACAAACACATGAAGAACAAATAAACACTCCAATCACAAAGACAGAAAGCCAGAGAAGGCATTTTGTCAATTTCCACTTCCACTCCCACATGGAGGCCCCCAGTTCTCAAGAGGGAATGGACTCAGAGGGGCTCCCATCCGCTAAGGGGAGCAGCCCAGTTGGAGTAGACCTATTTCCCAGCCTGTGCAAGCTGGAGCGACTTACCCCCAAATGACATGAACTGTATACCGTTGCTCTGGACATGTCTCCAAGACAAGCAGCCTCGTGCTGTAGGGCAGCCACTGCATATCAGGGAGAATCCCTGCCAGTATCCTGGAGCCAAATGTACTCTGGCATGTGCTGGGAACTTTTAATGGCGACGCCCCTGATCGAGATCAACACACCATGGGCTCAGACCTCCTGGCTGGCTCGCTATAATTGGTAACCAAAGGCCAGGATGTGTGCGCGACGCACAGTGAGGCCAAGCAACAGCAAAACATTGGACTTTGGAGCCGAGAAATATTTGTTGTTGAGACATTCAAGGAAATGGGTGGCTTATGCCGGGTAATCCCCAACCTTGAAAGCTTTTAGCAAAGCCCTCTTAGAGGTAACGTGATGGAGGGGTGTAGCTGTTCATTGAAAACTTCTCCCTGTCAGATCCTTTGTTCTTGAGGACAGGTCATAGTCAGGTCTCAATATTCCTATCAATCTCCAGCAAACAAATGTCACTCTCTGGGTGATAAGAAAGGGCAAGATCCCAAGGCACAAGACTCACCCTCTGAGGTCCAGACCCACCTAAGAGAAAGGGGTCCCTGGGAGGGGTGGTGGTCCTCCTGCCATGGAGGGTTTGTCCAGGAGCTGGTCTGGGTCCTCCCACCCGTGCCCATGCCTCCCAGAGGAGGCAGCTCTGCCTTGGTGGCTCCCTCAGGGCCAGGTCCCAGACCCTTGCTGGCTGTCATCACTGAGGGAGCCGGGTGCACATGACCCAACAGGTCTTAATGCTCCTCAGGCCACCCAAACAGTGGCGGTCAGGTACCCCAGACTGTAAGCCATACCCTTAGGGTCACAGTGGCGGTGTGTGGTAGAGGTTCAACACTGCCTCAAGGCCTGGTCTGGGCCAGTGGGCATTCATGGCCTTGGCTCTGGAGCCCTGCATGACACACCCCCAGCCTGTTCTCTGGGCCCCCCATCACACCAGCTGGCCCAAGGCCGTGTGAGCAGAAGAATGCTGGGGAGAAGGCTGGCACTTGCCTCTTACCTCACGCTCCAGGTCTGAAGGGGCAGCACTCCACTGACTGCTGCCTAAAAAAGGGCCCCCACTAAAGATGGCTGACAGACAGTGGCTTGCTTGGGGCAGGGGCCCACTACACTGCCCACCAATGGCTGAGCAGGGTGGTCACAGTGGCATTAGTGGTCTCCTGGTAACCATTGCCTGGTAACGGGGCAGTGGGTCACAGTGCACAGCAAGGGCTGCATGGGAAGAGCTGCATTCAGCTGGCTATGGTACAATTCCCCCTTTTCTTTGGTCCTCTGCAACCCTGAGGAGAATATGTGGGTATGATTTGGATAGAGTGGTTAATCATAAACTCCGCAGCGGATCTCTGTTTTAGGGGACTTGCTTTCAACCTCCATTCCTGGTTCATCTTTTCCCATGTCTTTCAGGGAATGGGGTGACGACCACTCTAGCTACGTCCTGCTGCAGGAAAGCAAAGCCCTACAGTGCATTCTGAGTTGGAAGCAATGCCACGTTGCAAGTCTTGATCCAAGTCTTATATAAACTTGTATAAGGAATCCAGGAGAATAAGCCTGAAAAGCAGCGTGAGGGTGGCACTCTGGGGGAGACGTTCTGGCAGGTAATCCAGACACGCAGAAGCAGAAGGGAAGAAATTGTTGTAAGTTGTTAGGAAGTTGAGGGGAAGAGCTTCCCTTAACGGGAGAACACAGATCAAAATCAGCATTATTGCAAAGCAAATCCATAAACGTTAGTAGCATATGCATCTGTTTACTCAGTTTGTCAAAACTGCATTGGTAAGAGTCTTCTTGAAGTTGAAGCACTTTGGGAAAGCCTCAGCCTAACTATCTGTTAGACACTTAAAGAGGCATGGTTAAAGATCGGATGACAAGGGGTTGAGAAGGAAGCTTAATCAAGTGGCTCTCATGTAACCGTCAGCATGGCTGACCGATTATCCCAAGGCATACCTGCATTTCAGAAACTTTGTACCCTTTCTAGAATATCGACAGGTGTGCCATGTATCCATCCTGTGTAATTGGAGAAGCTTCTCCCCCATTTCACAATGTTTTCTCTGTAATTTCCATACCAGATATACGACTGAAATAGTCCTCCTTGAGTTGCCTTAAGGGCCCCGCAACTAATCCAAAGTTAACAAACTATTTCAAAACACCTGGTCCAATAAGCTCATCAGTCCTTTGAAGAGAATTCTTCTTTCTTCTCCAAAGTGAGAAGAGATCTTAAAAGCAAATAGAGATCCCTTAAAGGCAGGACAGTTCACATACCATGTTATTGAAAGCAGCGTTCCAAGTAAACGTGTTCTCTTGGCAGAGGGGAACCCAATCCAGCCTTGAAAAAAACGTATTTTTAATAGCA
The DNA here is from genome assembly GCF_030028045.1 of Hippopotamus amphibius kiboko. NCBI lineage: Eukaryota > Metazoa > Chordata > Mammalia > Artiodactyla > Hippopotamidae > Hippopotamus > Hippopotamus amphibius. The sequence goes on from NC_080195.1 coordinate 46,561,857, forward strand.
GTATCCATTTCCCGAGGTGGAGTTTCGTTTCAGCCCAATGATGCATCAAATGTTGGTTTTTGGCTCAACACATTTATCCCACCTTCCTACTCTATCCTGAAATGTGTTCCTTTTCATGAGTTTCTTAGCTTTAATTACATATTTCGATTACAATCCTCAAGTCCTTAACACCTTCACTTAGTGAAAACCAAGAAGCAAGCAATTGTCAGCTGGATGTCATACCAGCATTTCTGATTGCAAGCGGATGCTTTTGAGACCTTCTGCTAAGTAGGCAAAGGTAGGGAATCTTAGATGTGCCCAGCATCCAATGTTCCAATCCTCTATCCTCTTTGAAAAGACCCAGAGATTAAAGGAATGCTTGGCACTTAACTTGGTGAAGTTTCATGCTACCCAAATCTAGAGAGGCCATTTAGAAAGACTTCAAGTGTCATCATTTCAACTTATGGTCCTTGCTGTCAAATTGGCAACAGATATAAGGTCTTTTTGGATCTCTAAGAAACCTAGGGACCGCAGAAGGTTTACACTTCAGAATGCAAGAAGCTTAAGGCAGCTTCCATACCAGATATCAGTTCAGTACTAGCTATTTGCCAGATCATCAGGACCTGAAATCCATGGAGGCCAATTCTCTCCAGAAGAGGAAATATTGAATAGGTAAGTGCTTCCCTTTCAGTGAAATAGAGCTCATTTACACATTAACTCGGCAGTTGATGTCAATTGCCTAATCCCTAAAAGTGGCCCAAATCTGGAGAATGCACCTGAAAGGGGTGCGTTGGGGAAGCACATTTGAGTTTCCCAGAGCCACAACACTTTCACACAAAACAAACGCAAAAGTACATGCAAAAATGAAACTCTCAGTCCTGACGACCAAAGCAAAGGGTGAGGATGAACAACATCCTCAGTGTTTTCGAACTACGTTCCCTCAATTTAACAACAAAATGACAAACAACATGCAAATTTAAAGATAGGGAATCACGACCACAGTTGTCATGCCTACTGACCTGGGAAGCAGAAAGAGCCAAAAAGGAAAAAGCAAAGAAATTAGGAAAAGTTCAATTTGCTTCATGAACTTCCACATGTCTCCTGGAAATATGCTCATTTTCTCAGGGTCACAATGATGAAAACCAAAAGGATTTCACTGAGCAAACTTTCTCTAACTGAATATTTTACATAGACTGGTTTCGGAGATATGAAAATGATTCATTTGATGCCATGTTTCACCAGAATCTGTAGAATATGCTGGCCATGCAATGTAAAAAAAAAAAAAAATACTTGCTTGTCCCTTAGCGGACTACAAGATGGACTAGAGCTCTGCTGATCACAGCAGGTGTTATCCAATAGCATAGAGACAAATGCAATGCCAAAAGGTCTCTGAGGATCGCAGTTCCCAGGCACCAAAGGGCAGATTCCTACCCATTGGAAAGGGAATATGTCAACCAATGTTCCACCACAGCTGAAACACAACGCAGAAGGGAACGATACCTAGTGTGATCATATGCAAGCTCCGTTACTGACCAAAGACGTCTCAAGTACTCAATGCAAGTGCTGTTTCACACACATACAATGTACGAATCACAAACTGGATCCCACAAACCAAAGCACAGACTGCCGTGATTAACACCACATTGACACACACAAACACATGAAGAACAAATAAACACTCCAATCACAAAGACAGAAAGCCAGAGAAGGCATTTTGTCAACTTCCACTTCCACTCCCACATGGAGGCCCCCAGTTCTCAAGAGGGAATGGACTCAGAGGGGCTCACATCCGCTAAGGGGAGCAGCCCAGTTGGAGTAGACCTATTTCCCAGCCTGTGCAAGCTGGAGCGACTTACCCCCAAATGACATGAACTGTATACCGTTGCTCTGGACATGTCTCCAAGACAAGCAGCCTCGTGCTGTAGGGCAGCCACTGCATATCAGGGAGAATCCCTGCCAGTATCCTGGAGCCAAATGTACTCTGGCATGTGCTGGGAACTTTAAATGGCGACGCCCCTGATCGAGATCAACACACCATGGGCACACACCTCCTGGCTGGCTCGCTATAATTGGTAACCAAAGGCCAGGATGTGTGCCTGACGCACAGTGAGGCCAAGCAACAGCAAAACATTGGACTTTGGAGCCGAGAAATATTTGTTGTTGAGACATTCAAGGAAATGGGTGGCTTACGCCGGGTAATCCCCAACCTTGAAAGCTTTTAGCAAAGCCCTCTTAGAGGTAAGGTGATGGAGGGGTGTGGCTGTTCGTTGAAAACTTCTCCCTGCCCGATCCTTTGTTCTTGAGGACAGGTCATAGTCAGGTCTCAATGTTCCTATCAATCTCCAGCAAACAAATGTCACTCTCTGGGTGACAAGAAAGGGCAAGGTCCCAAGGCACAAGGCTCACCCTCTGAGGTGCAGACCCACCTAAGAGAAAGGGGTCCCTGGGAGGGGTGGTGGTCCTCCTGCCATGGAGGGTTTGTCCAGGAGCTGGTCTGGGTCCTCCCACCAGTGCCCATGCCTCACAGAGGAGGCAGCTCTGCCTTGGTGGCTCCCTCAGGGCCAGGTCCCAGACCCTTGCTAGCTCTCATCACTGAGGGAGCCGTATGCATATGACCCAACAGGTTTTAACGCTCCTCAGGCCACCCAAACAGTGGCGGTCAGGTACCCCAGACTGTGAGCCATACCCTTAGGGTCACAGTGGCGGTGTGTGGTAGAGGTTCAACACTGCCTCAAGGCCTGGTCTGGGCCAGTGGGCATTCATGGCCTTGGCTCTGGAGCCCTGCAGGACACACCCCCAGCCTGTTCTCTGGGCCCCCCATCACACCAGCTGGCCCAAGACCGTGTGAGCAGAAGAATGCTGGGGAGAAGACTGGCACTTGCCTCTTACCTCACGCACCAGGTCTGAAGGGGCAGCACTCCACTGACTGCTGCCTAAAAAAGGGCCCCCACTAAAGATGGCTGACAGACAGTGGCTTGCTTGGGGCAGGGGCCCACTACACTGCCCACCAATGGCTGAGCAGGGTGGTCACAGTGGCATTAGTGGTCTCCTGGTAACCATTGCCTGGTAACGGGGCAGTGGGTCACAGTGCACAGCAAGGGCTGCCTGGGAAGAGCTGCATTCAGCTGGCTATGGTACAATTCCCCCTTTTCTTTGGTCCTCTGCAACCCTGAGGAGAATATGTGGGTATGATTTGGATAGAGTGGTTAATCATAAACTCCACAGCGGATCTGTGTTTTAGGGGACTTCCTTTCAACCTCCATTCCTGGTTCATCTTTTCCCAAGTCTTTCAGGGAATGGGGTGACGACCACTCTAGCTACGTCCTGCTGCAGGAAAGCAAAGCCCTACAGTGCATTCTGAGTTGGAAGCAATGCCACGTTGCAAGTCTTGATCCAAGTCTTATATAAACTTGTATAAGGAATCCAGGAGAATAAGCCTGAAAAGCAGCGTGAGGGTGGCACTCTGGGGGAGACGTTCTGGCAGGTAATCCAGACACGCAGAAGCAGAAGGGAAGAAATTGTTGTAAGTTGTTAGGAAGTTGAGGGGAAGAGCTTCCCTTAACGGGAGAACACAGATCAAAATCAGCATTATTGCAAAGCAAATCCATAAACTTTAGTAGCATATGCATCTGTTTACTCAGTTTGTCAAAACTGCATTGGTAAGAGTCTTCTTGAAGTTGAAGCACTTTGGGAAAGCCTCAGCCTAACTATCTGTTAGACACTTAAAGAGGCATGGTTAAAGATCGGATGACAAGGGGTTGAGAAGGAAGCTTAATCAAGTGGCTCTCATGTAACCGTCAGCATGGCTGACCGATTATCCCAAGGCATACCTGCATTTCAGAAACTTTGTACCCTTTCTAGAATATCGACAGGTGTGCCATGTATCCATCCTGTGTAATTGGAGAAGCTTCTCCCCCATTTCACAATGTTTTCTCTGTAATTTCCATACCAGATATACGACTGAAATAGTCCTCCTTGAGTTGCCTTAAGGGCCCCGCAACTAATCCAAAGTTAACAAACTATTTCAAAACACCTGGTCCAATAAGCTCATCAGTCCTTTGAAGAGAATTCTTCTTTCTTCTCCAAAGTGAGAAGAGATCTTAAAAGCAAATAGAGATCCCTTAAAGGCAGGACAGTTCACATACCATGGTATTGAATGCAGCGTTCCAAGTAAACGTGTTCTCTTGGCAGAGTGGAACCCAATCCAGCCTTGAGAAAAACGTATTTTTAATAACAGTATCCATTTCCCGAGGTGGAGTTTCGTTTCAGCCCAATGATGCATCAAATGTTGGTTTTTGGCTCAACACATTTATCCCACCTTCCTACTCTATCCTGAAATGTGTTCCTTTTCATGAGTTTCTTAGCTTTAATTACATATTTCGATTACAATCCTCAAGTGCTTAACACCTTCACTTAGTGAAAACCAAGAAGCAAGCAATTGTCAGCTGGATGTCATACCAGCATTTCTGATTGCAAGCGGATGCTTTTGAGACCTTCTGCTAAGTAGGCAAAGGTAGGGAATCTTAGATGTGCCCAGCATCCAATGTTCCAATCCTCTATCCTCTTTGAAATGACCCGGAGAGTCAAGGAATGCTTGCCACTTACCTTGGTGAAGTTTCATGCTACCCAAATCTAGAGAGGCCATTTAGAAAGACTTCAAGTGTCATCATTTCAACTTATGGTCCTTGCTGTCAAATTGGCAACAGATATAAGGTCTTTTTGGATCTCTAAGAAACCTAGGGACTGCAGAAGGTTTACACTTCAGAATGCAAGAATCTTAAGGCAGCTTCCATACCAGATATCAGTTCAGTACTAGCTATTTGCCAGATCATCAGGACCTGAAATCCATGGAGGCCAATTCTCTCCAGAGGAGGAAGTATTGAATAGGTAAGTGCTTCCCTTTCAGTGAAATAGAGCTCATTTACACATTAACTCGGCAGTTGATGTCAATTGCCTTATCCCTAAAAGTGGCCCAAATCTGGAGAATGCACCTGAAAGGGGTGCGTTGGGGAAGCACATTTGAGTTTCCCAGAGCCACAACACTTTCACACAAAACAAACGCAAAAGTACATGCAAAAAAGAAACTCTCAGTCCTGACGACCAAAGCAAAGGGTGAGGATGAACAACATCCTCAGTGTTTTCGAAGTACGTTCCCTCATTTTAACAACAAAACGACAAACAACATGCAAATTGAAAGATAGGGAATCACGACCACAGTTGTCATGCCTACTGACCTGGGAAGCAGAAAGAGCCAAAAAGGAAAAAGCAAAGAAATTAGGAAAAGTTCAATTTGCTTCATTAACTTCCACATGTCTCCTGGAAATATGCTCGTTTTCTCAGGGTCACAATGATGAAAACCAAAAGGATTTCACTGAGCAAACTTTCTCTAACTGAATATTTTACATAGACTGGTTTTGGAGATATGAAAATGATTCATTTGATGCCATGTTTCACCAGAATCTGTAGAATATGCTGGCCATGCAATGTAAAAAAAAAAAAAAAAAAGTACTTGCTTGTACCTTAGCGGACTACAAGATGGACTAGAGCTCTGCTGATCACAGCAGGTGTTATCCAATAGCAGAGAGACAAATGCAATGCCAAAAGGTCTCTCAGGATCGCAGTTCCCAGGCACCAAAGGGCAGATTCCTACCCATTGGAAAGGGAATATGTCAACCAATGTTCCACCACAGCTGAAACACAACGCAGGAGGGAACGATACCTAGTGTGATCATATGCCACCTCCGTTACTGACCAAAGACGTCTCAAGTACTCAATGCAAGTGCTGTTTCACACACATACAATGTACGAATCACAAACAGGATCCCACAAACCAAAGCACAGACTGCCGTGATTAACACCACATTGACACACACAAACACATGAAGAACAAATAAACACTCCAATCACAAAGACAGAAAGCCAGAGAAGGCATTTTGTCAACTTCCACTTCCACTCCCACATGGAGGCCCCCAGTTCTCAAGAGGGAATGGACTCAGAGGGGCTCCCATCCGCTAAGGGGAGCAGCCCAGTTGGAGTAGACCTATTTCCCAGCCTGTGCAAGCTGGAGCGACTTACCCCCAAATGACATGAACTGTATACCGTTGCTCTGGACATGTCTCCAAGACAAGCATCCTCGTGCTGTAGGGCAGCCACTGCATATCAGGGAGAATCCCTGCCAGTATCCTAGAGCCAAATGTACTCTGGCATGTGCTGGGAACTTTAAATGGCGACGCCCCTGATCGAGATCAACACACCATGGGCACACACCTCCTGGCTGGCTCGCTATAACTGGTAACCAAAGGCCAGGATGTGTGCCCGACGCACAGTGAGGCCAAGCAACAGCAAAACATTGGACTTTGGAGCCGAGAAATATTTGTTGTTGAGACATTCAAGGAAATGGGTGGCTTATGCCGGGTAATCCCCAACCTTGAAAGCTTTTAGCAAAGCCCTCTTAGAGGTAAGGTGATGGAGGGGTGTGGCTGTTCGTTGAAAACTTCTCCCTGCCCGATCCTTTGTTCTTGAGGACAGGTCATAGTCAGGTCTCAATGTTCCTATCAATCTCCAGCAAACAAATGTCACTCTCTGGGTGACAAGAAAGGGCAAGGTCCCAAGGCACAAGGCTCACCCTCTGAGGTGCAGACCCACCTAAGAGAAAGGGGTCCCTGGGAGGGGTGGTGGTCCTCCTGCCATGGAGGGTTTGTCCAGGAGCTGGTCTGGGTCCTCCCACCAGTGCCCATGCCTCCCAGAGGAGGCAGCTCTGCCTTGGTGGCTCCCTCAGGGCCAGGTCCCAGACCCTTGCTAGCTGTCATCACTGAGGGAGCCGTATGCATATGACCCAACAGGTCTTAATGCTCCTCAGGCCACCCAAACAGTGGCGGTCAGGTACCCCAGACTGTGAGCCATACCCTTAGGGTCACAGTGGCGGTGTGTGGTAGAGGTTCAACACTGCCTCAAGGCCTGGTCTGGGCCAGTGGGCATTCATGGCCTTGGCTCTGGAGCCCTGCAGGACACACCCCCAGCCTGTTCTCTGGGCCCCCCATCACACCAGCTGGCCCAAGGCCGTGTGAGCAGAAGAATGCTGGGGAGAAGGCTGGCACTTGCCTCTTACCTCACGCTCCAGGTCTGAAGGGGCAGCACTCCACTGACTGCTGCCTAAAAAAGGGCCCCCACTAAAGATGGCTGACAGACAGTGGCTTGCTTGGGGCAGGGGCCCACTACACTGCCCACCAATGGCTGAGCAGGGTGGTCACAGTGGCATTAGTGGTCTCCTGGTAACCATTGCCTGGTAACGGGGCAGTGGGTCACAGTGCACAGCAAGGGCTGCATGGAAAGAGCTGCATTCAGCTGGCTATGGTACAATTCCCCCTTTTCTTTGGTCCTCTGCAACCCTGAGGAGAATATGTGGGTATGATTTGGATAGAGTGGTTAATCATAAACTCCACAGCGGATCTCTGTTTTAGGGGACTTCCTTTCAACCTCCATTCCTGGTTCATCTTTTCCCATGTCTTTCAGGGAATGGGGTGACGCCCACTCTAGCTACGTCCTGCTGCACGAAAGCAAAGCCCTACAGTGCATTCTGAGTTGGAAGCAATGCCACGTTGCAAGTCTTGATCCAAGTCTTATATAAACTTGTATAAGGAATCCAGGAGAATAAGCCTGAAAAGCAGCGTGAGGGTGGCACTCTGGGGGAGACGTTCTGGCAGGTAATCCAGACACGCAGAAGCAGAAGGGAAGAAATTGTTGTAAGTTGTTAGGAAGTTGAGGGGAAGAGCTTCCCTTAACGGGAGAACACAGATCAAAATCAGCATTATTGCAAAGCAAATCCATAAACGTTAGTAGCATATGCATCTGTTTACTCAGTTTGTCAAAACTGCATTGGTAAGAGTCTTCTTGAAGTTGAAGCACTTTGGGAAAGCCTCAGCCTAACTATCTGTTAGACACTTAAAGAGGCATGGTTAAACATCGGATGACAAGGGGTTGAGAAGGAAGCTTAATCAAGTGGCTCTCATGTAACCGTCAGCATGGCTGACCGATTATCCCAAGGCATACCTGCATTTCAGAAACTTTGTACCCTTTCTAGAATATCGACAGGTGTGCCATGTATCCATCCTGTGTAATTGGAGAAGCTTCTCCCCCATTTCACAATGTTTTCTCTGTAATTTCCATACCAGATATACGACTGAAATAGTCCTCCTTGAGTTGCCTTAAGGGCCCTGAAACTAATCCAAAGTTAACAAAATATTTCAAAACACCTGGTCCAATAAGCTCATCAGTCCTTTGAAGAGAATTCTTCTTTCTTCTCCAAAGTGAGAAGAGATCTTAAAAGCAAATAGAGATCCCTTCAAGGCAGGACAGTTCACATACCATGTTATTGAAAGCAGCATTCCAAGTAAATGTGTTCTCTTGGCAGAGGGGAACCCAATCCAGCCTTGAAAAAAACGTATTTTTAATAACAGTATCCATTTCCCGAAGTGGAGATTCGTTTCAGCCCAATGATGCATCAAATGTTGGTTTTTGGCTCAACACATTTATCCCACCTTCCTACTCTATCCTGAAATGTGTTCCTTTTCATGAGTTTCTTAGCTTTAATTACATATTTCGATTACAATCCTCAAGTCCTTAACACCTTCACTTAGTGAAAACCAAGAAGCAAGCAATTGTCAGCAGGATGCCATACCAGCATTTCTGATTGCAAACGGATGCTTTTGAGACCTTCTGCTAAGTAGGCAAAGGTAGGGAATCTTAGATGTGCCCAGCATCCAATGTTCCAATCCTCTATCCTCTTTAAAATGACCCGGAGAGTCAAGGAATGCTTGCCAATTAACTTGGTGAAGTTTCATGCTCCCCAAATCTAGAGAGGCCATTTAGAAAGACTTCAAGTGTCATCATTTCAACTTATGGTCCTTGCTGTCAAATTGGCAACAGATATAAGGTCTTTTTGGATCTCTAAGAAACCTAGGGACCGCAGAAGGTTTACACTTCAGAATGCAAGAAGCTTAAGGCAGCTTCCATACCAGATATCAGTTCAGTACTAGCTATTTGCCAGATCATCAGGACCTGAAATCCATGGAGGCCAATTCTCTCCAGAGGAGGAAGTATTGAATAGGTAAGTGCTTCCCTTTCAGTGAAATAGAGCTCATTTACACATCAACTCGGCAGTTGATGTCAATTGCCTTATCCCTCAAAGTGGCCCAAATCTGGAGAATGCACCTGAAAGGGGTGCGTTGGGGAAGCATATTTGAGTTTCCCAGAGCCACAACACTTTCACACAAAACAAACGCAAAAGTACATGCAAAGAAGAAACTCTCAGTCCTGAGGACCAAAGCAAAGGGTGAGGATGAACAACATCCTCAGTGTTTTTGAAGTACGTTCCCTCATTTTAACAACAAAACGACAAACAACATGCAAATTGAAACATAGGGAATCAGGACCACAGTTGTCATGCCTACTGACCTGGGAAGCAGAAAGAGCCAAAAAGGAAAAAGCAAAGAAATTAGGAAAAGTTCAATTTGCTTCATTAACTTCCACATGTCTCCTGGAAATATGCTCGTTTTCTCAGGGTCACAATGATGAAAACCAAAAGGATTTCACTGAGCAAACTTTCCCTAACTGAATATTTTACATAGACTGGTTTTGGAGATATGAAAATGATTCATTTGATGTCATGTTTCACCAGAATCTGTAGAATATGCTGGCCATGCAATGTAAAAAAACAAAAAAATACTTGCTTGTACCTTAGCGGACTACAAGATGGACTAGAGCTCTGCTGATCACAGCAGGTGTTATCCAATAGCAGAGAGACAAATGCAATGCCAAAAGGTCTCTGAGGATCGCAGTTCCCAGGCACCAAAGGGGAGATTCCTACCCATTGGAAAGGGAATATGTCAACCAATGTTCCACCACAGGAACGATACCTAGTGTGATCATATGCAAGCTCCGTTACTGTCCAAAGACGTCTCAAGTACTCAATGCAAGTGCTGTTTCACACACCTACAATGTACGAATCACAAACAGGATCCCACAAACCAAAGCACAGACTGCCGTGATTAACACCACATTGACACACACAAACACATGAAGAACAAATAAACACTCCAATCACAAAGACAGAAAGCCAGAGAAGGCATTTTGTCAACTTCCACTTCCACTCCCACATGGAGGCCCCCAGTTCTCAAGAGGGAATGGACTCAGAGGGGCTCCCATCCGCTAAGGGGAGCAGCCCAGTTGGAGTGGACCTATTTCCCAGCCTGTGCAAGCTGGAGCCACTTACCCCCAAATGACATGAACTGTATACCGTTGCTCTGGACATGTCTCCAAGACAAGCAGCCTCGTGCTGTAGGGCAGCCACTGCATATCAGGGAGAATCTCTGCCAGTATCCTGGAGCCAAATGTACTCTGGCATGTGCTGGGAACTTTAAATGGGGATGCCCCTGATCGAGATCAACACACCATGGGCACAGACCTCCTGGCTGGCTCGCTATAATTGGTAACCAAAGGCCAGGATGTGTGCCCGACGCACAGTGAGGCCAAGCAACAGCAAAACATTGGACTTTGGAGCCGAGAAATATTTGTTGTTGAGACATTCAAGGAAATGGGTGGCTTATGCCGGGTAATCCCCAACCTTGAAAGCTTTTAGCAAAGCCCTCTTAGAGGTAAGGTGATGGAGGGGTGTGGCTGTTCGTTGAAAACTTCTCCCTGTCCGATCCTTTGTTCCTGAGGACAGGTCATAGTCAGGTCTCAATGTTCCTATCAATCTCCAGCCAACAAATGTCACTCTCTGGGTGACAAGAAAGGGCAAGGTCCCAAGGCACAAGGCTCACCCTCTGAGGTCCAGACCCACCTAAGAGAAAGGGGTCCCTGGGAGGGGTGGTGGTCCTCCTGCCATGGAGGGTTTGTCCAGGAGCTGGTCTGGGTCCTCCCACCAGTGCCCAAGCCTCCCAGAGGAGGCAGCTCTGCCTTGGTGGCTCCCTCAGGGCCAGGTCCCAGACCCTTGCTAGCTGTCATCACTGAGGGAGCCGGGTGCACATGACCCAACAGGTCTTAATGCTCCTCAGGCCACCCAAACAGTGGCGGTCAGGTACCCCAGACTGTGAGCCATACCCTTAGGGTCACAGTGGCTGTGTGTGGTAGAGGTTCAACACTGCCTCAAGGCCTGGTCTGGGCCAGTGGGCATTCATGGCCTTGGCTCTGGAGCCCTGCAGGACACACACCCAGCCTGTTCTCTGGGCCCCCCATCACACCAGCTGGCCCAAGGCCGTGTGAGCAGAAGAATGCTGGGGAGAAGGCTGGCACTTGCCTCTTACCTCACGCTCCAGGTCTGAAGGGGCAGCACTGCACTGACTGCTGCCTAAAAAAGGGCCCCCACTAAAGATGGCTGACAGACAGTGGCTTGCTTGGGGCAGGGGCCCACTACACTGCCCACCAATGGCTGAGCAGGGTGGTCACAGTGGCATTAGTGGTCTCCTGGTAACCATTGCCTGGTAACGGGGCAGTGGGTCACAGTGCACAGCAAGGGCTGCCTGGGAAGGGCTGCATTCAGCTGGCTATGGTACAATTCCCCCTTTTCTTTGGTGCTCTTCAACCCTGAGGAGAATATGTGGGTATGATTTGGATAGAGTGGTTAATCATAAACTCAGCAGCAGATCTCTGTTTTAGGGGACTTGCTTTCAACCTCCATTCCTGGTTCATCTTTTCCCAAGTCTTTCAGGGAATGGGGTGACCACCACTCTAGCTACATCCTGCTGCAGGAAAGCAAAGCCCTACAGTGCATTCTGAGTTGGAAGCAATGCCACGGTGCAAGTCTTGATCCAAGTCTTATATAAACTTGTATAAGGAATCCAGGAGAATAAGCCTGAAAAGCAGCGTGAGGGTGGCACTCTGGGGGAGACGTTCTGGCAGGGAATCCAGACACGCAGAAGCAGAAGGGAAGAAATTGTTGTAAGTTGTTAGGAAGTTGAGGGGAAGAGCTTCCCTTAACGGGAGAACACAGATCAAAATCAGCATTATTGCAAAGCAAATCCATAAACGTTAGTAGCATATGCATCTGTTTACTCAGTTTGTCAAAACTGCATTGCTAAGAGTCTTCTTGAAGTTGAAGCACTTTGGGAAAGCCTCAGCCTAACTATCTGTTAGACACTTAAAGAGGCAAGGTTAAAGTTCGGATGACAAGGGGTTGCGAAGGAAGCTTAATCAAGTGGCTCTCATGTAACCGTCAGCATGGCTGACCGATTATCCCAAGGCATACCTGCATTTCAGAAACTTTGTACCCTTTCTAGAATATCGACAGGTTGACATGTATCCATCCTGTGAAATTGGAAAAGCTTCTCCCCCATTTCACAATGTTTTCTCTGTAATTTCCATACCAGATATACGACTGAAATAGTCCTCCTTGAGTTGCCTTAAGGGCCCTGAAACTAATCCAAAGTTAACAAAATATTTCAAAACACCTGGTCCAATAAGCTCATCAGTCCTTTGAAGAGAATTCTTCTTTCTTCTCCAAAGTGAGAAGAGATCTTAAAAGCAAATAGAGATCCCTTCAAGGCAGGACAGTTCACATACCATGTTATTGAAAGCAGCATTCCAAGTAAATGTGTTCTCTTGGCAGAGGGGAACCCAATCCAGCCTTGAAAAAAACGTATTTTTAATAACAGTATCCATTTCCCGAAGTGGAGATTCGTTTCAGCCCAATGATGCATCAAATGTTGGTTTTTGGCTCAACACATTTATCCCACCTTCCTACTCTATCCTGAAATGTGTTCCTTTTCATGAGTTTCTTAGCTTTAATTACATATTTCGATTACAATCCTCAAGTCCTTAACACCTTCACTTAGTGAAAACCAAGAAGCAAGCAATTGTCAGCAGGATGCCATACCAGCATTTCTGATTGCAAACGGATGCTTTTGAGACCTTCTGCTAAGTAGGCAAAGGTAGGGAATCTTAGATGTGCCCAGCATCCAATGTTCCAATCCTCTATCCTCTTTAAAATGACCCGGAGAGTCAAGGAATGCTTGCCACTTAACTTGGTGAAGTTTCATGCTCCCCAAATCTAGAGAGGCCATTTAGAAAGACTTCAAGTGTCATCATTTCAACTTATGGTCCTTGCTGTCAAATTGGCAACAGATATAAGGTCTTTTTGGATCTCTAAGAAACCTAGGGACCGCAGAAGGTTTACACTTCAGAATGCAAGAAGCTTAAGGCAGCTTCCATACCAGATATCAGTTCAGTACTAGCTATTTGCCAGATCATCAGGACCTGAAATCCATGGAGGCCAATTCTCTCCAGAGGAGGAAGTATTGAATAGGTAAGTGCTTCCCTTTCAGTGAAATAGAGCTCATTTACACATCAACTCGGCAGTTGATGTCAATTGCCTTATCCCTCAAAGTGGCCCAAATCTGGAGAATGCACCTGAAGGGGGTGCGTTGGGGAAGCATATTTGAGTTTCCCAGAACCACAACACTTTCACACAAAACAAACGCAAAAGTACATGCAAAGAAGAAACTCTCAGTCCTGAGGACCAAAGCAAAGGGTGAGGATGAACAACATCCTCAGTGTTTTTGAAGTACGTTCCCTCATTTTAACAACAAAACGACAAACAACATGCAAATTGAAACATAGGGAATCAGGACCACAGTTGTCATGCCTACTGACCTGGGAAGCAGAAAGAGCCAAAAAGGAAAAAGCAAAGAAATTAGGAAAAGTTCAATTTGCTTCATTAACTTCCACATGTCTCCTGGAAATATGCTCGTTTTCTCAGGGTCACAATGATGAAAACCAAAAGGATTTCACTGAGCAAACTTTCCCTAACTGAATATTTTACATAGACTGGTTTTGGAGATATGAAAATGATTCATTTGATGTCATGTTTCACCAGAATCTGTAGAATATGCTGGCCATGCAATGTAAAAAAACAAAAAAATACTTGCTTGTACCTTAGCGGACTACAAGATGGACTAGAGCTCTGCTGATCACAGCAGGTGTTATCCAATAGCAGAGAGACAAATGCAATGCCAAAAGGTCTCTGAGGATCGCAGTTCCCAGGCACCAAAGGGGAGATTCCTACCCATTGGAAAGGGAATATGTCAACCAATGTTCCACCACAGGAACGATACCTAGTGTGATCATATGCAAGCTCCGTTACTGTCCAAAGACGTCTCAAGTACTCAATGCAAGTGCTGTTTCACACACCTACAATGTACGAATCACAAACTGGATCCCACAAACCAAAGCACAGACTGCCGTGATTAACACCACATTGACACACACAAACACATGAAGAACAAATAAACACTCCAATCACAAAGACAGAAAGCCAGAGAAGGCATTTTGTCAACTTCCACTTCCACTCCCACATGGAGGCCCCCAGTTCTCAAGAGGGAATGGACTCAGAGGGGCTCCCTTCCGCTAAGGGGAGCAGCCCAGTTGGAGTAGACCTATTTCCCAGCCTGTGCAAGCTGGAGCCACTTACCCCCAAATGACATGAACTGTATACCGTTGCTCTGGACATGTCTCCAAGACAAGCAGCCTCGTGCTGTAGGGCAGCCACTGCATATCAGGGAGAATCCCTGCCAGTATCCTGGAGCCAAATGTACTCTGGCATGTGCTGGGAACTTTAAATGGGGATGCCCCTGATCGAGATCAACACACCATGGGCACAGACCTCCTGGCTGGCTCGCTATAATTGGTAACCAAAGGCCAGGATGTGTGCCCGATGCACAGTGAGGCCAAGCAACAGCAAAACATTGGACTTTGGAGCCGAGAAATATTTGTTGTTGAGACATTCAAGGAAATGGGTGGCTTATGCCGGGTAATCCCCAACCTTGAAAGCTTTTAGCAAAGCCCTCTTAGAGGTAAGGTGATGGAGGGTTGTGGCTGTTCGTTGAAAACTTCTCCCTGTCCGATCCTTTGTTCCTGAGGACAGGTCATAGTCAGGTCACAATGTTCCTATCAATCTCCAGCCAACAAATGTCACTCTCTGGGTGACAAGAAAGGGCAAGGTCCCAAGGCACAAGGCTCACCCTCTGAGGTCCAGACCCACCTAAGAGAAAGGGGTCCCTGGGAGGGGTGGTGGTCCTCCTGCCATGGAGGGTTTGTCCAGGAGCTGGTCTGGGTCCTCCCACCAGTGCCCACGCCTCCCAGAGGAGGCAGCTCTGCCTTGGTGGCTCCCTCAGGGCCAGGTCCCAGACCCTTGCTAGCTGTCATCACTGAGGGAGCCGGGTGCACATGACCCAACAGGTCTTAATGCTCCTCAGGCCACCCAAACAGTGGCGGTCAGGTACCCCAGACTGTGAGCCATACCCTTAGGGTCACAGTGGCTGTGTGTGGTAGAGGTTCAACACTGCCTCAAGGCCTGGTCTGGGCCAGTGGGCATTCATGGCCTTGGCTCTGGAGCCCTGCAGGACACACCCCCAGCCTGTTCTCTGGGCCCCCCATCACACCAGCAGGCCCAAGGCCGTGTGAGCAGAAGAATGCTGGGGAGAAGGCTGGCACTTGCCTCTTACCTCACGCTCCAGGTCTGAAGGGGCAGCACTGCACTGACTGCTGCCTAAAAAAGGGCCCCCACTAAAGATGGCTGACAGACAGTGGCTTGCTTGGGGCAGGGGCCCACTACACTGCCCACCAATGGCTGAGCAGGGTGGTCACAGTGGCATTAGTGGTCTCCTGGTAACCATTGCCTGGTAACGGGGCAGTGGGTCACAGTGCACAGCAAGGGCTGCCTGGGAAGGGCTGCATTCAGCTGGCTATGGTACAATTCCCCCTTTTCTTTGGTGCTCTTCAACCCTGAGGAGAATATGTGGGTATGATTTGGATAGAGTGGTTAATCATAAACTCAGCAGCAGATCTCTGTTTTAGGGGACTTGCTTTCAACCTCCATTCCTGGTTCATCTTTTCCCAAGTCTTTCAGGGAATGGGGTGACCACCACTCTAGCTACATCCTGCTGCAGGAAAGCAAAGCCCTACAGTGCATTCTGAGTTGGAAGCAATGCCACGGTGCAAGTCTTGATCCAAGTCTTATATAAACTTGTATAAGGAATCCAGGAGAATAAGCCTGAAAAGCAGCGTGAGGGTGGCACTCTGGGGGAGACGTTCTGGCAGGTAATCCAGACACGCAGAAGCAGAAGGGAAGAAATTGTTGTAAGTTGTTAGGAAGTTGAGGGGAAGAGCTTCCCTTAACGGGAGAACACAGATCAAAATCAGCATTATTGCAAAGCAAATCCATAAACGTTAGTAGCATATGCATCTGTTTACTCAGTTTGTCAAAACTGCATTGCTAAGAGTCTTCTTGAAGTTGAAGCACTTTGGGAAAGCCTCAGCCTAACTATCTGTTAGACACTTAAAGAGGCAAGGTTAAAGTTCGGATGACAAGGGGTTGCGAAGGAAGCTTAATCAAGTGGCTCTCATGTAACCGTCAGCATGGCTGACCGATTATCCCAAGGCATACCTGCATTTCAGAAACTTTGTACCCTTTCTAGAATATCGACAGGTTGACATGTATCCATCCTGTGAAATTGGAAAAGCTTCTCCCCCATTTCACAATGTTTTCTCTGTAATTTCCATACCAGATATACGACTGAAATAGTCCTCCTTGAGTTGCCTTAAGGGCCCTGAAACTAATCCAAAGTTAACAAAATATTTCAAAACACCTGGTCCAATAAGCTCATCAGTCCTTTGAAGAGAATTCTTCTTTCTTCTCCAAAGTGAGAAGAGATCTTAAAAGCAAATAGAGATCCCTTCAAGGCAGGACAGTTCACATACCATGTTATTGAAAGCAGCATTCCAAGTAAATGTGTTCTCTTGGCAGAGGGGAACCCAATCCAGCCTTGAAAAAAACGTATTTTTAATAACAGTATCCATTTCCCGAAGTGGAGATTCGTTTCAGCCCAATGATGCATCAAATGTTGGTTTTTGGCTCAACACATTTATCCCACCTTCCTACTCTATCCTGAAATGTGTTCCTTTTCATGAGTTTCTTAGCTTTAATTACATATTTCGATTACAATCCTCAAGTCCTTAACACCTTCACTTAGTGAAAACCAAGAAGCAAGCAATTGTCAGCAGGATGCCATACCAGCATTTCTGATTGCAAACGGATGCTTTTGAGACCTTCTGCTAAGTAGGCAAAGGTAGGGAATCTTAGATGTGCCCAGCATCCAATGTTCCAATCCTCTATCCTCTTTGAAATGATCCGGAGAGTCAAGGAATGCTTGCCACTTAACTTGGTGAAGTTTCATGCTCCCCAAATCTAGAGAGGCCATTTAGAAAGACTTCAAGTGTCATCATTTCAACTTATGGTCCTTGCTGTCAAATTGGCAACAGATATAAGGTCTTTTTGGATCTCTAAGAAACCTAGGGACCGCAGAAGGTTTACACTTCAGAATGCAAGAAGCTTAAGGCAGCTTCCATACCAGATATCAGTTCAGTACTAGCTATTTGCCAGATCATCAGGACCTGAAATCCATGGAGGCCAATTCTCTCCAGAGGAGGAAGTATTGAATAGGTAAGTGCTTCCCTTTCAGTGAAATAGAGCTCATTTACACATCAACTCGGCAGTTGATGTCAATTGCCTTATCCCTCAAAGTGGCCCAAATCTGGAGAATGCACCTGAAGGGGGTGCGTTGGGGAAGCATATTTGAGTTTCCCAGAACCACAACACTTTCACACAAAACAAACGCAAAAGTACATGCAAAAAAGAAACTCTCAGTCCTGAGGACCAAAGCAAAGGGTGAGGATGAACAACATCCTCAGTGTTTTCGAAGTACGTTCCCTCATTTTAACAACAAAACGACAAACAACATGCAAATTGAAAGATAGGGAATCAGGACCACAGTTGTCATGCCTACTGACCTGGGAAGCAGAAAGAGCCAAAAAGGAAAAAGCAAAGAAATTAGGAAAAGTTCAATTTGCTTCATTAACTTCCACATGTCTCCTGGAAATATGCTCATTTTCTCAGGGTCACAATGATGAAAACCAAAAGGATTTCACTGAGCAAACTTTCTCTAACTGAATATTTTACATAGACTGGTTTTGGAGATATGAAAATGATTCATTTGATGCCATGTTTCACCAGAATCTGTAGAATATGCTGGCCATGCAATGTAAAAAAAAAAAAAAAAAAATACTTGCTTGTCCCTTAGCGGACTACAAGATGGACTAGATCTCTGCTGATCACAGCAGGTGTTATCCAATAGCAGAGAGACAAATGCAATGCCAAAAGGTCTCTCAGGATCGCAGTTCCCATGCACAAAAGGGGAGATTCCTACCCATTGGAAAGGGAATATGTCAACCAATGTTCCACCACAGCTGAAACACAACGCAGGAGGGAACGATACCTAGTGTGATCATATGCAAGCTCCGTTACTGACCAAAGACGTCTCAAGTACTCAATGCAAGTGCTGTTTCACACACCTACAATGTACGAATCACAAACAGGATCCCACAAACCAAAGCACAGACTGCCGTGATTAACACCACATTGACACACACAAACACATGAAGAACAAATAAACACTCCAATCACAAAGACAGAAAGCCAGAGAAGGCATTTTGTCAACTTCCACTTCCACTCCCACATGGAGGCCCCCAGTTCTCAAGAGGGAATGGACTCAGAGGGGCTCCCATCCGCTAAGGGGAGCAGCCCAGTTGGAGTAGACCTATTTCCCAGCCTGTGCAAGCTGGAGCGACTTACCCCCAAATGACATGAACTGTATACCGTTGCTCTGGACCTGTCTCCAAGACAAGCAGCCTCGTGCTGTAGGGCAGCCACTGCATATCAGGGAGAATCCCTGCCAGTATCCTGGAGCAAAATGTACTCTGGCATGTGCTGGGAACTATAAATGGCGACGCCCCTGATCGAGATCAACACACCATGGGCACAGACCTCCTGGCTGGCTCGCTATAATTGGTAACCAAAGGCCAGGATGTGTGCCCGACGCACAGTGAGGCCAAGCAACAGCAAAACATTGGACTTTGGAGCCGAGAAATATTTGTTGTTGAGACATTCAAGGAAATGGGTGGCTTATACAGGGTAATCCCCAACCTTGAAAGCTTTTAGCAAAGCCCTCTTAGAGGTATGGTGATGGAGGGGTGTGGCTGTTCATTGAAAACTTCTCCCTGTCAGATCCTTTGTTCTTGAGGACAGGTCATAGTCAGGTCTCAATATTCCTATCAATCTCCAGCAAACAAATGTCACTCTCTGGGTGATAAGAAAGGGCAAGTTCCCAAGGCACAAGACTCACCCTCTGAGGTCCAGACCCACCTAAGAGAAAGGGGTCCCTGGGAGGGGTGGTGGTCCTCCTGCCATGGAGGGTTTGTCCAGGAGCTGGTCTGGGTCCTCCCACCCGTGCCCATGCCTCACAGAGGAGGCAGCTCTGCTTGGTGGCTCCCTCAGGGCCAGGTCCAAGACCCTTGCTGGCTGTCATCACTGAGGGAGCCGGGTGCACATGACCCAACAGGTCTTAATGCTCCTCAGGCCACCCAAACAGTGGCGGTCAGGTACCCCAGACTGTAAGCCATACCCTTAGGGTGACAGTGGCGGTGTGTGGTAGAGGTTCAACACTGCCTCAAGGCCTGTTCTGGGCCAGTGGGCATTCATGGCCTTGGCTCTGGAGCCCTGCAGGACACACCCCCAGCCTGTTCTCTGGGCCCCCCATCACACCAGCTGGCCCAAGGCCGTGTGAGCAGAAGAATGCTGGGGAGAAGGCTGGCACTTGCCTCTTACCTCACGCTCCAGGTCTGAAGGGGCAGCACTCCACTGACTGCTGCCTAACAAAGGGCCCCCACTAAAGATGGCTGACAGACAGTGGCTTGCTTGGGGCAGGGGCCCACTACACTGCCCACCAATGGCTGAGCAGGGTGGTCACAGTGGCATTAGTGGTCTCCTGGTAACCATTGCCTGGTAACGGGGCAGTGGGTCACAGTGCACAGCAAGGGCTGCCTGGGAAGTGCTGCATTCAGATGGCTATGGTACAATTCCCCCTTTTCTTTGGTCCTCTGCAACCCTAAGGAGAATATATGGGTATGATTTGTATAGAGTGGTTAATCATAAACTCAGCAGCGGATCTCTGTTTTAGGGGACTTGCTTTCAACCTCCATTCCTGGTTCATCTTTTCCCAAGTCTTTCAGGGAATGGGGTGACCACCACTCTAGCTACGTCCTGCTGCAGGAAAGCAAAGCCCTACAGTGCATTCTGAGTTGGAAGCAATGCCACGTTGCAAGTCTTGATCCAAGTCTTATATAAACTTGTATAAGGAATCCAGGAGAATAAGCCTGAAAAGCAGCGTGAGGGTGGCACTCTTGGGGAGACGTTCTGGCAGGTAATCCAGACACGCAGAAGCAGAAGGGAAGAAATTGTTGTAAGTTGTTAGGAAGTTGAGGGGAAGAGCTTCCCTTAACGGGAGAACACAGATCAAAATCAGCATTATTGCAAAGCAAATCCATAAACGTTAGTAGCATATGCATCTGTTTACTCAGTTTGTCAAAACTGCATTGGTAAGAGTCTTCTTGAAGTTGAAGCATTTTGGGAAAGCCTCAGCCTAACTATCTGTTAGACACTTAAAGAGGCAAGGTTAAAGATCGGATGACAAGGGGTTGAGAAGGAAGCTTAATCAAGTGGCTCTCATGTAACCGTCAGCATGGCTAACCGATTATCCCAAGGCATACCTGCATTTCAGAAACTTTGTACCCTTTCTAGAATATCGACAGGTGTGCCATGTATCCATCCTGTGTAATTGGAGAAGCATCTCCCCCATTTCACAATGTTTTCTCTGTAATTTCCATACCAGATATACGACTGAAATAGTCCTCCTTGAGTTGCCTTAAGGGCCCCGCAATTAATCCTAAGTTAACAAAATGTTTCAAAACACCTGGTCCAATAAGCTCATCAGTCCTTTGAAGAGAATTCTTCTTTCTTCTCCAAAGTGAGAAGAGATCTTAAAAGCAAATCGAGATCCCTTAAAGGCAGGACAGTTCACATACCATGTTATTGAAAGCAGCATTCCAAGCAAACGTGTTCTCTTGGCAGAGGGGAACCCAATCCAGCCTTGAAAGAAACGTATTTTTAATAACAGTATCCATTTCCCAAAGTGGAGTTTCGTTTCAGCCCAATGATGCATCAAATGTTGGTTTTTGGCTCAACACATTTATCCCACCTTCCTACTCTATCCTGAAATGTGTTCCTTTTCATGAGTTTCTTAGCTTTAATTACATATTTCGATTACAATCCTCAAGTCCTTAACACCTTCACTTAGTGAAAACCAAGAAGCAAGCAATTGTCAGCTGGATGCCATACCAGCATTTCTGATTGCAAACGGATGCTTTTGAGACCTTCTGCTAAGTAGGCAAAGGTAGGGAATCTTAGATGTGCCCAGCATCCAATGTTCCAATCCTCTATCCTCTTTGAAATGACCCGGAGAGTCAAGGAATGCTTGCCACTTACCTTGGTGAAGTTTCATGCTACCCAAATCTAGAGAGGCCCTTTAGAAAGACTTCAAGTGTCATCATTTCAACCTATGGTCCTTGCTGTCAAATTGGCAACAGATATAAGGTCTTTTTGGATCTCTAAGAAACCTAGGGACCGCAGAAGGTTTATACTTCAGAATGCAAGAAGCTTAAGGCAGCTTCCATGCCAGATATCAGTTCAGTACTAGCTATTTGCCAGATCATCAGGACCTGAAATCCATGGAGGCCAATTCTCTCCAGAGGAGGAAGTATTGAATTGGTAAGTGCTTCCCTTTCAGTGAAATAGAGCTCATTTACACATCAACTCGGCAGTTGATGTCAATTGCCTAATCCCTAAAAGTGGCCCAAATCTGGAGAATGCACCAGAAAGGGGTGCGTTGGGGAAGCACATTTGAGTTTCCCAGAGCCACAACACTTTCACACAAAACAAACGCAAAAGTACATGCAAAAAAGAAACTCTCAGTCCTGACGACCAAAGCAAAGGGTGAGGATGAACAACATCCTCAGTGTTTTCGAACTATGTTCCCTCATTTTAACAACAAAACGACAAACAACATGCAAATTGAAAGATAGGGAATCAGGACCACAGTTGTCATGCCTACTGACCTGGGAAGCAGAAAGAGCCAAAAAGGAAAAAGCAAAGAAATTAGGAAAAGTTCAATTTGCTTCATTAACTTCCACATGTCTCCTGGAAATATGCTCGTTTTCTCAGGGTCACAATGATGAAAACCAAAAGGATTTTACTGAGCAAACTTTCTCTAACTGAATATTTTACATAGACTGGTTTTGGAGGTATGAAAATGATTCATTTGATGCCATGTTTCACCAGAATCTGTAGAATATGCTGGCCATGCAATGTAAAAAAAAAAAAAAATACTTGCTTGTCCCTTAGCGGACTACAAGATGGACTAGAGCTCTGCTGATCACAGCAGGTGTTATCCAATAGCAGAGAGACAAATGCAATGCCAAAAGGTCTCTCAGGATCGCAGTTCCCAGGCACCAAAGGGCAGATTCCTACCCATTGGAAAGGGAATGTGTCAACCAATGTTCCATCACAGCTGAAACACAACGCAGGAGGGAACAATACCTAGTGTGATCATATGCAAGCTCCGTTACTGACCAAAGACGTCTCAAGTACTCAATGCAAGTGCTGTTTCACACACCTACAATGTACGAATCACAAACAGGATCCCACAAACCAAAGCACAGACTGCCGTGATTAACACCACATTGACACACACAAACACATGAAGAACAAATAAACACTCCAATCACAAAGACAGAAAGCCAGAGAAGGCATTTTGTCAACTTCCACTTCCACTCCCACATGGAGGCCCCCAGTTCTCAAGAGGGAATGGACTCAGAGGGGCTCCCATCCGCTAAGGGGAGCAGCCCAGTTGGAGTAGACCTATTTCCCAGCCTGTGCAAGCTGGAGCGACTTACCCCCAAATGACATGAACTGTATACCGTTGCTCTGGACATGTCTCCAAGACAAGCAGCCTCATGCTGTAGGGCAGCCACTGCATATCAGGGAGAATCCCTGCCAGTATCCTGGAGCCAAATGTACTCTGTTATGTGCTGGCAACTATAAATGGCGAAGCCCCTGATCGAGATCAACACACCATGGGCTCAGACCTCCTGGCTGGCTCGCTATAATTGGTAACCAAAGGCCAGGATGTGTGCCCGACGCACAGTGAGGCCAAGCAACAGCAAAACATTGGACTTTGGAGCCGAGAAATATTTGTTGTTGAGACATTCAAGGAAATGGGTGGCTTATGCAGGGTAATCCCCAACCTTGAAAGCTTTTAGCAAAGCCCTCTTAGAGGTAACGTGATGGAGGGGTGTGGCTGTTCATTGAAAACTTCTCCCTGTCAGATCCTTTGTTCTTGAGGACAGGTCATAGTCAGTCTCAATATTCCTATCAATCTCCAGCAAACAAATGTCACTCTCTGGGTGATAAGAAAGGGCAAGTTCCCAAGGCACAAGACTCACCCTCTGAGGTCCAGACCCACCTAAGAGAAAGGGGTCCCTGGGAGGGGTGGTGGTCCTCCTGCCATGGAGGGTTTGTCCAGGAGCTGGTCTGGGTCCTCCCACCCGTGCCCATGCCTCCCAGAGGAGGCAGCTCTGCCTTGGTGGCTCCCTCAGGGCCAGGTCCAAGACCCTTGCTGGCTGTCATCACTGAGGGAGCCGGGTGCACATGACCCAACAGGTCTTAATGCTCCTCAGGCCACCCAAACAGTGGCGGTCAGGTACCCCAGACTGTAAGCCATACCCTTAGGGTGACAGTGGCGGTGTGTGGTAGAGGTTCAACACTGCCTCAAGGCCTGTTCTGGGCCAGTGGGCATTCATGGCCTTGGCTCTGGAGCCCTGCAGGACACACCCCCAGCCTGTTCTCTGGGCCCCCATCACACCAGCTGGCCCAAGGCCGTGTGAGCAGAAGAATGCTGGGGAGAAGGCTGGCACTTGCCTCTTACCTCACGCTCCAGGTCTGAAGGGGCAGCACTCCACTGACTGCTGCCTAACAAAGGGCCCCCACTAAAGATGGCTGACAGACAGTGGCTTGCTTGGGGCAGGGGCCCACTACACTGCCCACCAATGGCTGAGCAGGGTGGTCACAGTGGCATTAGTAGTCTCCTGGTAACCATTGCCTGGTAACGGGGCAGTGGGTCACAGTGCACAGCAAGGGCTGCCTGGGAAGGGCTGCATTCAGCTGGCTATGGTACAATTCCCCCTTTTCTTTGGTCCTCTGCAACCCTGAGGAGAATATGTGGGTATGATTTGGATAGAGTGGTTAATCATAAACTCAGCAGCGGATCTCTGTTTTAGGGGACTTGCTTTCAACCTCCATTCCTGGTTCATCTTTTCCCAAGTCTTTCAGGGAATGGGGTGACCACCACTCTAGCTACGTCCTGCTGCAGGAAAGCAAAGCCCTACAGTGCATTCTGAGTTGGAAGCAATGCCACGTTGCAAGTCTTCATCCAAGTCTTATATAAACTTGTATAAGGAATCCAGGAGAATAAGCCTGAAAAGCAGTGTAAGGGTGGCACTCTGGGGGAGACGTTCTGGCAGGTAATCCAGACACACAGAAGCAGAAGGGAAGAAATTGTTGTAAGTTGTTAGGAAGTTGAGGGAAAGAGCTTCCCTTAACGGGAGAACACAGATCAAAATCAGCATTATTGCAAAGCAAATCCATAAACGTTAGTAGCATATGCATCTGTATACTCAGTTTGTCAAAACTGCATTGGTAAGAGTCTTCTTGAAGTTGAAGCATTTTGGGAAAGCCTCAGCCTAACTATCTGTTAGACACTTAAAGAGGCAAGGTTAAAGATCGGATGACAAGGGGTTGAGAAGGAAGCTTAATCAAGTGGCTCTCATGTAACCGTCAGCATGGCTAACCGATTATCCCAAGGCATACCAGCATTTCAGAAACTTTGTACCCTTTCTAGAATATCGACAGGTGTGCCATGTATCCATCCTGTGTAATTGGAGAAGCTTCTCCCCCATTTCACAATGTTTTCTCTGTAATTTCCATACCAGATATACGACTGAAATAGTCCTCCTTGAGTTGCCTTAAGGGCCCCGCAACTAATCCAAAGTTAACAAAATGTTTCAAAACACCTGGTCCAATAAGCTCATCAGTCCTTTGAAGAGAATTCGTCTTTCTTCTCCAAAGTGAGAAGAGATCTTAAAAGCAAATCGAGATCCCTTAAAGGCAGGACAGTTCACATACCATGTTATTGAAAGCAGCATTCCAAGTAAACGTGTTCTCTTGGCAGAGGGGAACCCAATCCAGCCTTAAAAAAAACGTATTTTTAATAACAGTATCCATTTCCCAAAGTGGAGTTTCGTTTCAGCCCAATGATGCATCAAATGTTGGTTTTTGGCTCAACACATTTATCCCACCTTCCTACTCTATCCTGAAATGTGTTCCTTTTCATGAGTTTCTTAGCTTTAATTACATATTTCGATTACAATCCTCAAGTCCTTAACACCTTCACTTAGTGAAAACCAAGAAGCAAGCAATTGTCAGCTGGATGCCATACCAGCATTTCTGATTGCAAACGGATGCTTTTGAGACCTTCTGCTAAGTAGGCAAAGGTAGGGAATCTTAGATGTGCCCAGCATCCAATGTTCCAATCCTCTATCCTCTTTGAAATGACCCGGAGAGTCAAGGAATGCTTGCCACTTACCTTGGTGAAGTTTCATGCTACCCAAATCTAGAGAGGCCCTTTAGAAAGACTTCAAGTGTCATCATTTCAACCTATGGTCCTTGCTGTCAAATTGGCAACAGATATAAGGTCTTTTTGGATCTCTAAGAAACCTAGGGACCGCAGAAGGTTTATACTTCAGAATGCAAGAAGCTTAAGGCAGCTTCCATGCCAGATATCAGTTCAGTACTAGCTATTTGCCAGATCATCAGGACCTGAAATCCATGGAGGCCAATTCTCTCCAGAGGAGGAAGTATTGAATTGGTAAGTGCTTCCCTTTCAGTGAAATAGAGCTCATTTACACATCAACTCGGCAGTTGATGTCAATTGCCTAATCCCTAAAAGTGGCCCAAATCTGGAGAATGCACCAGAAAGGGGTGCGTTGGGGAAGCATATTTGAGTTTCCCAGAGCCACAACACTTTCACACAAAACAAACGCAAAAGTACATGCAAAAAAGAAACTCTCAGTCCTGACGACCAAAGCAAAGGGTGAGGATGAACAACATCCTCAGTGTTTTCGAACTACGTTCCCTCATTTTAACAACAAAACGACAAACAACATGCAAATTGAAAGATAGGGAATCAGGACCACAGTTGTCATGCCTACTGACCTGGGAAGCAGAAAGAGCCAAAAAGGAAAAAGCAAAGAAATTAGGAAAAGTTCAATTTGCTTCATTAACTTCCACATGTCTCCTGGAAATATGCTCGTTTTCTCAGGGTCACAATGATGAAAACCAAAAGGATTTCACTGAGCAAACTTTCTCTAACTGAATATTTTACATAGACTGGTTTTGGAGGTATGAAAATGATTCATTTGATGCCATGTTTCACCAGAATCTGTAGAATATGCAGGCCATGCAATGTAAAAAAAAAAAAAAAAAAAATACTTGCTTGTCCCTTAGCGGACTACAAGATGGACTAGAGCTCTGCTGATCACAGCAGGTGTTATCCAATAGCAGAGAGACAAATGCAATGCCAAAAGGTCTCTCAGGATCGCAGTTCCCATGCACCAAAGGGGAGATTCCTACCCATTGGAAAGGGAATGTGTCAACCAATGTTCCACCACAGCTGAAACACAACGCAGGAGGGAACAATACCTAGTGTGATCATATGCAAGCTCCGTTACTGACCAAAGACGTCTCAAGTACTCAATGCAAGTGCTGTTTCACACACCTACAATGTACGAATCACAAACTGGATCCCACAAACCAAAGCACAGACTGCCGTGATTAACACCACATTGACACACACAAACACATGAAGAACAAATAAACACTCCAATCACAAAGACAGAAAGCCAGAGAAGGCATTTTGTCAACTTCCACTTCCACTCCCACATGGAGGCCCCCAGTTCTCAAGAGGGAATGGACTCAGAGGGGCTCCCATCCGCTAAGGGGAGCAGCCCAGTTGGAGTAGACCTATTTCCCAGCCTGTGCAAGCTGGAGCGACTTACCCCCAAATGACATGAACTGTATACCGTTGCTCTGGACATGTCTCCAAGACAAGCAGCCTCATGCGGTAGGGCAGCCACTGCATATCAGGGAGAATCCCTGCCAGTATCCTGGAGCCAAATGTACTCTGTCATGTGCTGGCAACTATAAATGGCGAAGCCCCTGATCGAGATCAACACACCATGGGCTCAGACCTCCTGGCTGGCTCGCTATAATTGGTAACCAAAGGCCAGGATGTGTGCCCGATGCACAGTGAGGCCAAGCAACAGCAAAACATTGGACTTTGGAGCCGAGAAATATTTGTTGTTGAGACATTCAAGGAAATGGGTGGCTTATGCAGGGTAATCCCCAACCTTGAAAGCTTTTAGCAAAGCCCTCTTAGAGGTAAGGTGATGGAGGGGTGTGGCTGTTCATTGAAAACTTCTCCCTGTCAGATCCTTTGTTCTTGAGGACAGGTCATAGTCAGGTCTCAATATTCCTATCACTCTCCAGCAAACAAATGTCACTCTCTGGGTGATAAGAAAGGGCAAGTTCCCAAGGCACAAGACTCACCCTCTGAGGTCCAGACCCACCTAAGAGAAAGGGGTCCCTGGGAGGGGTGGTGGTCCTCCTGCCATGGAGGGTTTGTCCAGGAGCTGGTCTGGGTCCTCCCACCCGTGCCCATGCCTCCCAGAGGAGGCAGCTCTGCCTTGGTGGCTCCCTCAGGGCCAGGTCCAAGACCCTTGCTGGCTGTCATCACTGAGGGAGCCGGGTGCACATGACCCAACAGGTCTTAATGCTCCTCAGGCCACCCAAACAGTGGCGGTCAGGTACCCCAGACTGTAAGCCATACCCTTAGGGTCACAGTGGCGGTGTGTGGTAGAGGTTCAACACTG
This sequence comes from Hippopotamus amphibius kiboko, assembly GCF_030028045.1. Taxonomy (NCBI): domain Eukaryota; kingdom Metazoa; phylum Chordata; class Mammalia; order Artiodactyla; family Hippopotamidae; genus Hippopotamus; species Hippopotamus amphibius. The sequence goes on from NC_080195.1 coordinate 46,589,823, forward strand.
CCTCAAGGCCTGGTCTGGGCCAGTGGGCATTCATGGCCTTGGCTCTGGAGCCCTGCAGGACACACCCCCAGCCTGTTCTCTGGGCCCCCCATCACACCAGCTGGCCCAAGGCCGTGTGAGCAGAAGAATGCTGGGGAGAAGGCTGGCACTTGCCTCTTACCTCATGCTCCAGGTCTGAAGGGGCAGCACTCCACTGACTGCTGCCTAACAAAGGGCCCCCACTAAAGATGGCTGACAGACAGTGGCTTGCTTGGGGCAGGGGCCCACTACACTGCCCACCAATGGCTGAGCAGGGTGGTCACAGTGGCATTAGTAGTCTCCTGGTAACCATTGCCTGGTAACGGGGCAGTGGGTCACAGTGCACAGCAAGGGCTGCCTGGGAAGGGCTGCATTCAGCTGGCTATGGTACAATTCCCCCTTTTCTTTGGTCCTCTGCAACCCTGAGGAGAATATGTGGGTATGATTTGGATAGAGTGGTTAATCATAAACTCAGCAGCGGATCTCTGTTTTAGGGGACTTGCTTTCAACCTCCATTCCTGGTTCATCTTTTCCCAAGTCTTTCAGGGAATGGGGTGACCACCACTCTAGCTACGTCCTGCTGCAGGAAAGCAAAGCCCTACAGTGCATTCTGAGTTGGAAGCAATGCCACGTTGCAAGTCTTGATCCAAGTCTTATATAAACTTGTATAAGGAATCCAGGAGAATAAGCCTGAAAAGCAGTGTAAGGGTGGCACTCTGGGGGAGACGTTCTGGCAGGTAATCCAGACACACAGAAGCAGAAGGGAAGAAATTGTTGTAAGTTGTTAGGAAGTTGAGGGGAAGAGCTTCCCTTAACGGGAGAACACAGATCAAAATCAGCATTATTGCAAAGCAAATCCATAAACGTTACTAGCATATGCATCTGTATACTCAGTTTGTCAAAACTGCATTGGTAAGAGTCTTCTTGAAGTTGAAGCATTTTGGGAAAGCCTCAGCCTAACTATCTGTTAGACACTTAAAGAGGCAAGGTTAAAGATCGGATGACAAGGGGTTGAGAAGGAAGCTTAATCAAGTGGCTCTCATGTAACCGTCAGCATGGCTAACCGATTATCCCAAGGCATACCAGCATTTCAGAAACTTTGTACCCTTTCTAGAATATCGACAGGTGTGCCATGTATCCATCCTGTGTAATTGGAGAAGCTTCTCCCCCATTTCACAATGTTTTCTCTGTAATTTCCATACCAGATATACGACTGAAATAGTCCTCCTTGAGTTGCCTTAAGGGCCCCGCAACTAATCCAAAGTTAACAAAATGTTTCAAAACACCTGGTCCAATAAGCTCATCAGTCCTTTGAAGAGAATTCTTCTTTCTTCTCCAAAGTGAGAAGAGATCTTAAAAGCAAATCGAGATCCCTTAAAGGCAGGACAGTTCACATACCATGTTATTGAAAGCAGCATTCCAAGTAAACGTGTTCTCTTGGCAGAGGGGAACCCAATCCAGCCTTGAAAAAAACGTATTTTTAATAACAGTATCCATTTCCCAAAGTGGAGTTTCGTTTCAGCCCAATGATGCATCAAATGTTGGTTTTTGGCTCAACACATTTATCCCACCTTCCTACTCTATCCTGAAATGTGTTCCTTTTCATGAGTTTCTTAGCTTTAATTACATATTTCGATTACAATCCTCAAGTCCTTAACACCTTCACTTAGTGAAAACCAAGAAGCAAGCAATTGTCAGCTGGATGCCATACCAGCATTTCTGATTGCAAACGGATGCTTTTGAGACCTTCTGCTAAGTAGGCAAAGGTAGGGAATCTTAGATGTGCCCAGCATCCAATGTTCCAATCCTCTATCCTCTTTGAAATGACCCGGAGAGTCAAGGAATGCTTGCCACTTACCTTGGTGAAGTTTCATGCTACCCAAATCTAGAGAGGCCATTTAGAAAGACTTCAAGTGTCATCATTTCAATTTATGGTCCTTGCTGTCAAATTGGCAACAGATATAAGGTCTTTTTGGATCTCTAAGAAACCTAGGGACCGCAGAAGGTTTATACTTCAGAATGCAAGAAGCTTAAGGCAGCTTCCATGCCAGATATCAGTTCAGTACTAGCTATTTGCCAGATCATCAGGACCTGAAATCCATGGAGGCCAATTCTCTCCAGAGGAGGAAGTATTGAATAGGTAAGTGCTTCCCTTTCAGTGAAATAGAGCTCATTTACACATCAACTCGGCAGTTGATGTCAATTGCCTAATCCCTAAAAGTGGCCCAAATCTGGAGAATGCACCTGAAAGGGGTGCGTTGGGCAAGCACATTTGAGTTTCCCAGAGCCACAACACTTTCACACAAAACAAACGCAAAAGTACATGCAAAAAAGAAACTCTCAGTCCTGACGACCAAAGCAAAGGGTGAGGATGAACAACATCCTCAGTGTTTTCGAACTACGTTCCCTCATTTTAACAACAAAACGACAAACAGCATGCAAATTGAAAGATAGGGAATCAGGACCACAGTTGTCATGCCTACTGACCTGGGAAGCAGAAAGAGCCAAAAAGGAAAAAGCAAAGAAATTAGGAAAAGTTCAATTTGCTTCATTAACTTCCACATGTCTCCTGGAAATATGCTCGTTTTCTCAGGGTCACAATGATGAAAACCAAAAGGATTTCACTGAGCAAACTTTCTCTAACTGAATATTTTACATAGACTGGTTTTGGAGATATGAAAATGATTCATTTGATGCCATGTTTCACCAGAATCTGTAGAATATGCTGGCCATGCAATGTAAAAAAAAAAAAAAATACTTGCTTGTCCCTTAGCGGACTACAAGATGGACTAGATCACTGCTGATCACAGCAGGTGTTATCCAATAGCAGAGAGACAAATGCAATGCCAAAAGGTCTCTCAGGATCGCAGTTCCCATGCACAAAAGGGGAGATTCCTACCCATTGGAAAGGGAATATGTCAACCAATGTTCCACCACAGCTGAAACACAACGCAGGAGGGAACGATACCTCGTGTGATCATATGCAAGCTCCGTTACTGACCAAAGACGTCTCAAGTACTCAATGCAAGTGCTGTTTCACACACCTACAATGTACCAATCACAAACAGGATCCCACAAACCAAAGCACAGACTGCCGTGATTAACACCACATTGACACACACAAACACATGAAGAACAAATAAACACTCCAATCACAAAGACAGAAAGCCAGAGAAGGCATTTTGTCAACTTCCACTTCCACTCCCACATGGAGGCCCCCAGTTCTCAAGAGGGAATGGACTCAGAGGGGCTCCCATCCGCTAAGGGGAGCAGCCCAGTTGGAGTAGACCTATTTCCCAGCCTGTGCAAGCTGGAGCGACTTACCCCCAAATGTCATGAACTGTATACCGTTGCTCTGGACATGTCTCCAAGACAAGCAGCCTCGTGCTGTAGGGCAGCCACTGCATATCAGGGAGAATCCCTGCCAGTATCCTGGAGCCAAATGTACTCTGTCATGTGCTGGCAACTATAAATGGCGACGCCCCTGATCGAGATCAACACACCATGGGCACACACCTCCTGGCTGGCTCGCTATAATTGGTAACCAAAGGCCAGGATGTGTGCGCGACGCACAGTGAGGCCAAGCAACAGCAAAACATTGGACTTTGGAGCCGAGAAATATTTGTTGTTGAGACATTCAAGGAAATGGGTGGCTTATGCCGGGTAATCCCCAACCTTGAAAGCTTTTAGCAAAGCCCTCTTAGAGGTAAGGTGATGGAGGGGTGTGGCTGTTCATTGAAAACTTCTCCCTGTCAGATCCTTTGTTCTTGAGGACAGGTCATAGTCAGGTCTCAATATTCCTATCAATCTCCCGCAAACAAATGTCACTCTCTGGGTGATAAGAAAGGGCAAGGTCCCAAGGCACAAGACTCACCCTCTGAGGTCCAGACCCACCTAAGAGAAAGGGGTCCCTGGGAGGGGTGGTGGTCCTCCTGCCATGGAGGGTTTGTCCAGGAGCTGGTCTGGGTCCTCCCACCCGTGCCCATGCCTCCCAGAGGAGGCAGCTCTGCCTTGGTGGCTCCCTCAGGGCCAGGTCCAAGACCCTTGCTGGCTGTCATCACTGAGGGAGCCGGGTGCACATGACCCAACAGGTCTTATTGCTCCTCAGGCCACCCAAACAGTGGCGGTCAGGTACCCCAGACTGTAAGCCATACCCTTAGGGTCACAGTGGCGGTGTGTGGTAGAGGTTCAACACTGCCTCAAGGCCTGGTCTGGGCCAGTGGGCATTCATGGCCTTGGCTCTGGAGCCCTGCAGGACACACCCCCAGCCTGTTCTCTGGGCCCCCCATCACACCAGCTGGCCCAAGGCCGTGTGAGCAGAAGAATGCTGGGGAGAAGGCTGGCACTTGCCTCTTACCTCACGCTCCAGGTCTGAAGGGGCAGCACTCCACTGACTGCTGCCTAACAAAGGGCCCCCACTAAAGATGGCTGACAGACAGTGGCTTGCTTGGGGCAGGGGCACACTACACTGCCCACCAATGGCTGAGCAGGGTGGTCACAGTGGCATTAGTGGTCTCCTGGTAACCATTGCCTGGTAACGGGGCAGTGGGTCACAGTGCACAGCAAGGGCTGCCTGGGAAGGGCTGCATTCAGCTGGCTATGGTACAATTCCCCCTTTTCTTTGGTCCTCTGCAACCCTGAGGAGAATATGTGGGTATGATTTGGATAGAGTGGTTAATCATAAACTCAGCAGCGGATCTCTGTTTTAGGGGACTTGCTTTCAACCTCCATTCCTGGTTCATCTTTTCCCAAGTCTTTCAGGGAATGGGGTGACCACCACTCTAGCTACGTCCTGCTGCAGGAAAGCAAAGCCCTACAGTGCATTCTGAGTTGGAAGCAATGCCACGTTGCAAGTCTTCATCCAAGTCTTATATAAACTTGTATAAGGAATCCAGGAGAATAAGCCTGAAAAGCAGCGTGAGGGTGGCACTCTGGGGGAGACGTTCTGGCAGGTAATCCAGACACACAGAGGCAGAAGGGAAGAAATTGTTGTAAGTTGTTAGGAAGTTGAGGGGAAGAGCTTCCCTTAACGGGAGAACACAGATCAAAATCAGCATTATTGCAAAGCAAATCCATAAACGTTAGTAGCATATGCATCTGTTTACTCAGTTTGTCAAAACTGCATTGGTAAGAGTCTTCTTGAAGTTGAAGCACTTTGGGAAAGCCTCAGCCTAACTATCTGTTAGACACTTAAAGAGGCAAGGTTAAAGATCGGATGACAAGGGGTTGAGAAGGAAGCTTAATCAAGTGGCTCTCATGTAACCGTCAGCATGGCTAACCGATTATCCCAAGGCATACCTGCATTTCAGAAACTTTGTACCCTTTCTAGAATATCGACAGGTGTGCCATGTATCCATCCTGTGTAATTGGAGAAGCTTCTCCCCCATTTCACAATGTTTTCTCTGTAATTTCCATACCAGATATACGACTGAAATAGTCCTCCTTGAGTTGCCTTAAGGGCCCCGCAACTAATCCAAAGTTAACAAAATGTTTCAAAACACCTGGTCCAATAAGCTCATCAGTCCTTTGAAGAGAATTCTTCTTTCTTCTCCAAAGGGAGAAGAGATCTTAAAAGCAAATCGAGATCCCTTAAAGGAAGGACAGTTCACATACCATGTTATTGAAAGCAGCATTCCTAGTAAACGTGTTCTCTTGGCAGAGGGGAACCCAATCCAGCCTTGAAAAAAACGTATTTTTAATAACAGTATCCATTTCCCGAGGTGGAGATTCGTTTCAGCCCAATGATGCATCAAATGTTGGTTTTTGGCTCAACACATTTATCCCACCTTCCTACTCTATCCTGAAATGTGTTCCTTTTCATGAGTTTCTTAGCTTTAATTACATATTTCGATTACAATCCTCAAGTCCTTAACACCTTCACTTAGTGAAAACCAAGAAGCAAGCAATTGTCAGCTGGATGCCATACCAGCATTTCTGATTGCAAACGGATGCTTTTGAGACCTTCTGCTAAGTAGGCAAAGGTAGGGAATCTTAGATGTGCCCAGCATCCAATGTTCCAATCCTCTATCCTCTTTGAAATGACCTGGAGAGTCAAGGAATGCTTGCCACTTACCTTGGTGAAGTTTCATGCTACCCAAATCTAGAGAGGCCATTTAGAAAGACTTCAAGTGTCATCATTTCAACTTATGGTCCTTGCTGTCAAATTGGCAACAGATATAAGGTCTTTTTGGATCTCTAAGAAACCTAGGGACCGCAGAAGGTTTATACTTCAGAATGCAAGAAGCTTAAGGCAGCTTCCATACCAGATATCAGTTCAGTACTAGCTATTTGCCAGATCATCAGGACCTGAAATCCATGGAGGTCAATTCTCTCCAGAGGAGGAAGTATTGAATTGGTAAGTGCTTCCCTTTCAGTGAAATAGAGCTCATTTACACATCAACTCGGCAGTTGATGTCAATTGCCTAATCCCTAAAAGTGGCCCAAATCTGGAGAATGCACCAGAAAGGGGTGCGTTGGGGAAGCATATTTGAGTTTCCCAGAGCCACAACACTTTCACACAAAACAAACGCAAAAGTACATGCAAAAAAGAAACTCTCAGTCCTGACGACCAAAGCAAAGGGTGAGGATGAACAACATCCTCAGTGTTTTCGAACTACGTTCCCTCATTTTAACAACAAAACGACAAACAACATGCAAATTGAAAGATAGGGAATCAGGACCACAGTTGTCATGCCTACTGACCTGGGAAGCAGAAAGAGCCAAAAAGGAAAAAGCAAAGAAATTAGGAAAAGTTCAATTTGCTTCATTAACTTCCACATGTCTCCTGGAAATATGCTCGTTTTCTCAGGGTCACAATGATGAAAACCAAAAGGATTTCACTGAGCAAACTTTCTCTAACTGAATATTTTACATAGACTGGTTTTGGAGGTATGAAAATGATTCATTTGATGCCATGTTTCACCAGAATCTGTAGAATATGCTGGCCATGCAATGTAAAAAAAAAAAAAAAAAAATACTTGCTTGTCCCTTAGCGGACTACAAGATGGACTAGAGCTCTGCTGATCACAGCAGGTGTTATCCAATAGCAGAGAGACAAATGCAATGCCAAAAGGTCTCTCAGGATCGCAGTTCCCATGCACCAAAGGGGAGATTCCTACCCATTGGAAAGGGAATGTGTCAACCAATGTTCCACCACAGCTGAAACACAACGCAGGAGGGAACAATACCTAGTGTGATCATATGCAAGCTCCGTTACTGACCAAAGACGTCTCAAGTACTCAATGCAAGTGCTGTTTCACACACCTACAATGTACGAATCACAAACAGGATCCCACAAACCAAAGCACAGACTGCCGTGATTAACACCACATTGACACACACAAACACATGAAGAACAAATAAACACTCCAATCACAAAGACAGAAAGCCAGAGAAGGCATTTTGTCAACTTCCACTTCCACTCCCACATGGAGGCCCCCAGTTCTCAAGAGGGAATGGACTCAGAGGGGCTCCCATCCGCTAAGGGGAGCAGCCCAGTTGGAGTAGACCTATTTCCCAGCCTGTGCAAGCTGGAGCGACTTACCCCCAAATGACATGAACTGTATACCATTGCTCTGGACATGTCTCCAAGACAAGCAGCCTCATGCTGTAGGGCAGCCACTGCATATCAGGGAGAATCCCTGCCAGTATCCTGGAGCCAAATGTACTCTGTCATGTGCTGGCAACTATAAATGGCGACGCCCCTGATCGAGATCAACACACCATGGGCTCAGACCTCCTGGCTGGCTCGCTATAATTGGTAACCAAAGGCCAGGATGTGTGCCCGATGCACAGTGAGGCCAAGCAACAGCAAAACATTGGACTTTGGAGCCGAGAAATATTTGTTGTTGAGACATTCAAGGAAATGGGTGGCTTATGCAGGGTAATCCCCAACCTTGAAAGCTTTTAGCAAAGCCCTCTTAGAGGTAAGGTGATGGAGGGGTGTGGCTGTTCATTGAAAACTTCTCCCTGTCAGATCCTTTGTTCTTGAGGACAGGTCATAGTCAGGTCTCAATATTCCTATCACTCTCCAGCAAACAAATGTCACTCTCTGGGTGATAAGAAAGGGCAAGTTCCCAAGGCACAAGACTCACCCTCTGAGGTCCAGACCCACCTAAGAGAAAGGGGTCCCTGGGAGGGGTGGTGGTCCTCCTGCCATGGAGGGTTTGTCCAGGAGCTGGTCTGGGTCCTCCCACCCGTGCCCATGCCTCCCAGAGGAGGCAGCTCTGCCTTGGTGGCTCCCTCAGGGCCAGGTCCAAGACCCTTGCTGGCTGTCATCACTGAGGGAGCCGGGTGCACATGACCCAACAGGTCTTAATGCTCCTCAGGCCACCCAAACAGTGGCGGTCAGGTACCCCAGACTGTAAGCCATACCCTTAGGGTCACAGTGGCGGTGTGTGGTAGAGGTTCAACACTGCCTCAAGGCCTGGTCTGGGCCAGTGGGCATTCATGGCCTTGGCTCTGGAGCCCTGCAGGACACACCCCCAGCCTGTTCTCTGGGCCCCCCATCACACCAGCTGGCCCAAGGCCGTGTGAGCAGAAGAATGCTGGGGAGAAGGCTGGCACTTGCCTCTTACCTCATGCTCCAGGTCTGAAGGGGCAGCACTCCACTGACTGCTGCCTAACAAAGGGCCCCCACTAAAGATGGCTGACAGACAGTGGCTTGCTTGGGGCAGGGGCCCACTACACTGCCCACCAATGGCTGAGCAGGGTGGTCACAGTGGCATTAGTAGTCTCCTGGTAACCATTGCCTGGTAACGGGGCAGTGGGTCACAGTGCACAGCAAGGGCTGCCTGGGAAGGGCTGCATTCAGCTGGCTATGGTACAATTCCCCCTTTTCTTTGGTCCTCTGCAACCCTGAGGAGAATATGTGGGTATGATTTGGATAGAGTGGTTAATCATAAACTCAGCAGCGGATCTCTGTTTTAGGGGACTTGCTTTCAACCTCCATTCCTGGTTCATCTTTTCCCAAGTCTTTCAGGGAATGGGGTGACCACCACTCTAGCTACGTCCTGCTGCAGGAAAGCAAAGCCCTACAGTGCATTCTGAGTTGGAAGCAATGCCACGTTGCAAGTCTTCATCCAAGTCTTATATAAACTTGTATAAGGAATCCAGGAGAATAAGCCTGAAAAGCAGTGTAAGGGTGGCACTCTGGGGGAGACGTTCTGGCAGGTAATCCAGACACACAGAAGCAGAAGGGAAGAAATTGTTGTAAGTTGTTAGGAAGTTGAGGGGAAGAGCTTCCCTTAACGGGAGAACACAGATCAAAATCAGCATTATTGCAAAGCAAATCCATAAACGTTACTAGCATATGCATCTGTATACTCAGTTTGTCAAAACTGCATTGGTAAGAGTCTTCTTGAAGTTGAAGCATTTTGGGAAAGCCTCAGCCTAACTATCTGTTAGACACTTAAAGAGGCAAGGTTAAAGATCGGATGACAAGGGGTTGAGAAGGAAGCTTAATCAAGTGGCTCTCATGTAACCGTCAGCATGGCTAACCGATTATCCCAAGGCATACCAGCATTTCAGAAACTTTGTACCCTTTCTAGAATATCGACAGGTGTGCCATGTATCCATCCTGTGTAATTGGAGAAGCTTCTCCCCCATTTCACAATGTTTTCTCTGTAATTTCCATACCAGATATACGACTGAAATAGTCCTCCTTGAGTTGCCTTAAGGGCCCCGCAACTAATCCAAAGTTAACAAAATGTTTCAAAACACCTGGTCCAATAAGCTCATCAGTCCTTTGAAGAGAATTCTTCTTTCTTCTCCAAAGTGAGAAGAGATCTTAAAAGCAAATCGAGATCCCTTAAAGGCAGGACAGTTCACATACCATGTTATTGAAGGCAGCATTCCAAGTAAACGTGTTCTCTTGGCAGAGGGGAACCCAATCCAGCCTTGAAAAAAACGTATTTTTAATAACAGTATCCATTTCCCAAAGTGGAGTTTCGTTTCAGCCCAATGATGCATCAAATGTTGGTTTTTGGCTCAACACATTTATCGCACCTTCCTACTCTATCCTGAAATGTGTTCCTTTTCATGAGTTTCTTAGCTTTAATTACATATTTCGATTACAATCCTCAAGTCCTTAACACCTTCACTTAGTGAAAACCAAGAAGCAAGCAATTGTCAGCTGGATGCCATACCAGCATTTCTGATTGCAAACGGATGCTTTTGAGACCTTCTGCTAAGTAGGCAAAGGTAGGGAATCTTAGATGTGCCCAGCATCCAATGTTCCAATCCTCTATCCTCTTTGAAATGACCCGGAGAGTCAAGGAATGCTTGCCACTTACCTTGGTGAAGTTTCATGCTACCCAAATCTAGAGAGGCCATTTAGAAAGACTTCAAGTGTCATCATTTCAACTTATGGTCCTTGCTGTCAAATTGGCAACAGATATAAGGTCTTTTTGGATCTCTAAGAAACCTAGGGACCGCAGAAGGTTTATACTTCAGAATGCAAGAAGCTTAAGGCAGCTTCCATGCCAGATATCAGTTCAGTACTAGCTATTTGCCAGATCATCAGGACCTGAAATCCATGGAGGCCAATTCTCTCCAGAGGAGGAAGTATTGAATAGGTAAGTGCTTCCCTTTCAGTGAAATAGAGCTCATTTACACATCAACTCGGCAGTTGATGTCAATTGCCTAATCCCTAAAAGTGGCCCAAATCTGGAGAATGCACCTGAAAGGGGTGCGTTGGGCAAGCACATTTGAGTTTCCCAGAGCCACAACACTTTCACACAAAACAAACGCAAAAGTACATGCAAAAAAGAAACTCTCAGTCCTGACGACCAAAGCAAAGGGTGAGGATGAACAACATCCTCAGTGTTTTCGAACTACGTTCCCTCATTTTAACAACAAAACGACAAACAGCATGCAAATTGAAAGATAGGGAATCAGGACCACAGTTGTCATGCCTACTGACCTGGGAAGCAGAAAGAGCCAAAAAGGAAAAAGCAAAGAAATTAGGAAAAGTTCAATTTGCTTCATTAACTTCCACATGTCTCCTGGAAATATGCTCGTTTTCTCAGGGTCACAATGATGAAAACCAAAAGGATTTCACTGAGCAAACTTTCTCTAACTGAATATTTTACATAGACTGGTTTTGGAGATATGAAAATGATTCATTTGATGCCATGTTTCACCAGAATCTGTAGAATATGCTGGCCATGCAATGTAAAAAAAAAAAAAAATACTTGCTTGTCCCTTAGCGGACTACAAGATGGACTAGATCACTGCTGATCACAGCAGGTGTTATCCAATAGCAGAGAGACAAATGCAATGCCAAAAGGTCTCTCAGGATCGCAGTTCCCATGCACAAAAGGGGAGATTCCTACCCATTGGAAAGGGAATATGTCAACCAATGTTCCACCACAGCTGAAACACAACGCAGGAGGGAACGATACCTCATGTGATCATATGCAAGCTCCGTTACTGACCAAAGACGTCTCAAGTACTCAATGCAAGTGCTGTTTCACACACCTACAATGTACGAATCACAAACAGGATCCCACAAACCAAAGCACAGACTGCCGTGATTAACACCACATTGACACACACAAACACATGAAGAACAAATAAACACTCCAATCACAAAGACAGAAAGCCAGAGAAGGCATTTTGTCAACTTCCACTTCCACTCCCACATGGAGGCCCCCAGTTCTCAAGAGGGAATGGACTCAGAGGGGCTCCCATCCGCTAAGGGGAGCAGCCCAGTTGGAGTAGACCTATTTCCCAGCCTGTGCAAGCTGGAGCGACTTACCCCCAAATGTCATGAACTGTATACCGTTGCTCTGGACATGTCTCCAAGACAAGCAGCCTCGTGCTGTAGGGCAGCCACTGCATATCAGGGAGAATCCCTGCCAGTATCCTGGAGCCAAATGTACTCTGTCATGTGCTGGCAACTATAAATGGTGACGCCCCTGATCAAGATCAACACACCATGGGCACACACCTCCTGGCTGGCTCGCTATAATTGGTAACCAAAGGCCAGGATGTGTGCGCGACGCACAGTGAGGCCAAGCAACAGCAAAACATTGGACTTTGGAGCCGAGAAATATTTGTTGTTGAGACATTCAAGGAAATGGGTGGCTTATGCCGGGTAATCCCCAACCTTGAAAGCTTTTAGCAAAGCCCTCTTAGAGGTAAGGTGATGGAGGGGTGTGGCTGTTCATTGAAAACTTCTCCCTGTCAGATCCTTTGTTCTTGAGGACAGGTCATAGTCAGGTCTCAATATTCCTATCAATCTCCCGCAAACAAATGTCACTCTCTGGGTGATAAGAAAGGGCAAGGTCCCAAGGCACAAGACTCACCCTCTGAGGTCCAGACCCACCTAAGAGAAAGGGGTCCCTGGGAGGGGTGGTGGTCCTCCTGCCATGGAGGGTTTGTCCAGGAGCTGGTCTGTGTCCTCCCACCCGTGCCCATGCCTCCCAGAGGAGGCAGCTCTGCCTTGGTGGCTCCCTCAGGGCCAGGTCCAAGACCCTTGCTGGCTGTCATCACTGAGGGAGCCGGGTGCACATGACCCAACAGGTCTTATTGCTCCTCAGGCCACCCAAACAGTGGCGGTCAGGTACCCCAGACTGTAAGCCATACCCTTAGGGTCACAGTGGCGGTGTGTGGTAGAGGTTCAACACTGCCTCAAGGCCTGGTCTGGGCCAGTGGGCATTCATGGCCTTGGCTCTGGAGCCCTGCAGGACACACCCCCCAGCCTGTTCTCTGGGCCCCCCATCACACCAGCTGGCCCAAGGCCGTCTGAGCAGAAGAATGCTGGGGAGAAGGCTGGCACTTGCCTCTTACCTCACGCTCCAGGTCTGAAGGGGCAGCACTCCACTGACTGCTGCCTAACAAAGGGCCCCCACTAAAGATGGCTGACAGACAGTGGCTTGCTTGGGGCAGGGGCCCACTACACTGCCCACCAATGGCTGAGCAGGGTGGTCACAGTGGCATTAGTGGTCTCCTGGTAACCATTGCCTGGTAACGGGGCAGTGGGTCACAGTGCACAGCAAGGGCTGCCTGGGAAGGGCTGCATTCAGCTGGCTATGGTACAATTCCCCCTTTTCTTTGGTCCTCTGCAACCCTGAGGAGAATATGTGGGTATGATTTGGATAGAGTGGTTAATCATAAACTCAGCAGCGGATCTCTGTTTTAGGGGACTTGCTTTCAACCTCCATTCCTGGTTCATCTTTTCCCAAGTCTTTCAGGGAATGGGGTGACCACCACTCTAGCTACCTCCTGCTGCAGGAAAGCAAAGCCCTACAGTGCATTCTGAGTTGGAAGCAATGCCACGTTGCAAGTCTTCATCCAAGTCTTATATAAACTTGTATAAGGAATCCAGGAGAATAAGCCTGAAAAGCAGCGTGAGGGTGGCACTCTGGGGGAGACGTTCTGGCAGGTAATCCAGACACACAGAGGCAGAAGGGAAGAAATTGTTGTAAGTTGTTAGGAAGTTGAGGGGAAGAGCTTCCCTTAACGGGAGAACACAGATCAAAATCAGCATTATTGCAAAGCAAATCCATAAACGTTAGTAGCATATGCATCTGTTTACTCAGTTTGTCAAAACTGCATTGGTAAGAGTCTTCTTGAAGTTGAAGCACTTTGGGAAAGCCTCAGCCTAACTATCTGTTAGACACTTAAAGAGGCAAGGTTAAAGATCGGATGACAAGGGGTTGAGAAGGAAGCTTAATCAAGTGGCTCTCATGTAACCGTCAGCATGGCTAACCGATTATCCCAAGGCATACCTGCATTTCAGAAACTTTGTACCCTTTCTAGAATATCGACAGGTGTGCCATGTATCCATCCTGTGTAATTGGAGAAGCTTCTCCCCCATTTCACAATGTTTTCTCTGTAATTTCCATACCAGATATACGACTGAAATAGTCCTCCTTGAGTTGCCTTAAGGGCCCCGCAACTAATCCAAAGTTAACAAAATGTTTCAAAACACCTGGTCCAATAAGCTCATCAGTCCTTTGAAGAGAATTCTTCTTTCTTCTCCAAAGGGAGAAGAGATCTTAAAAGCAAATCGAGATCCCTTAAAGGAAGGACAGTTCACATACCATGTTATTGAAAGCAGCATTCCTAGTAAACGTGTTCTCTTGGCAGAGGGGAACCCAATCCAGCCTTGAAAAAAACGTATTTTTAATAACAGTATCCATTTCCCGAGGTGGAGATTCGTTTCAGCCCAATGATGCATCAAATGTTGGTTTTTGGCTCAACACATTTATCCCACCTTCCTACTCTATCCTGAAATGTGTTCCTTTTCATGAGTTTCTTAGCTTTAATTACATATTTCGATTACAATCCTCAAGTCCTTAACACCTTCACTTAGTGAAAACCAAGAAGCAAGCAATTGTCAGCTGGATGCCATACCAGCATTTCTGATTGCAAACGGATGCTTTTGAGACCTTCTGCTAAGTAGGCAAAGGTAGGGAATCTTAGATGTGCCCAGCATCCAATGTTCCAATCCTCTATCCTCTTTGAAATGACCTGGAGAGTCAAGGAATGCTTGCCACTTACCTTGGTGAAGTTTCATGCTACCCAAATCTAGAGAGGCCATTTAGAAAGACTTCAAGTGTCATCATTTCAACTTATGGTCCTTGCTGTCAAATTGGCAACAGATATAAGGTCTTTTTGGATCTCTAAGAAACCTAGGGACCGCAGAAGGTTTATACTTCAGAATGCAAGAAGCTTAAGGCAGCTTCCATACCAGATATCAGTTCAGTACTAGCTATTTGCCAGATCATCAGGACCTGAAATCCATGGAGGTCAATTCTCTCCAGAGGAGGAAGTATTGAATTGGTAAGTGCTTCCCTTTCAGTGAAATAGAGCTCATTTACACATCAACTCGGCAGTTGATGTCAATTGCCTAATCCCTAAAAGTGGCCCAAATCTGGAGAATGCACCTGAAAGGGGTGCGTTGGGGAAGCACATTTGAGTTTCCCAGAGCCACAACACTTTCACACAAAACAAACGCAAAAGTACATGCAAAAAAGAAACTCTCAGTCCTGAGGACCAAAGCAAAGGGTGAGGATGAACAACATCCTCAGTGTTTTCGAACTACGTTCCCTCATTTTAACAACAAAACGACAAACAGCATGCAAATTGAAAGATAGGGAATCAGGACCACAGTTGTCATGCCTACTGACCTGGGAAGCAGAAAGAGCCAAAAAGGAAAAAGCAAAGAAATTAGGAAAAGTTCAATTTGCTTCATTAACTTCCACATGTCTCCTGGAAATATGCTCGTTTTCTCAGGGTCACAATGATGAAAACCAAAAGGATTTCACTGAGCAAACTTTCTCTAACTGAATATTTTACATAGACTGGTTTTGGAGGTATGAAAATGATTCATTTGATGCCATGTTTCACCAGAATCTGTAGAATATGCTGGCCATGCAATGTAAAAAAAAAAAAAAAATACTTGCTTGTCCCTTAGCGGACTACAAGATGGACTAGAGCTCTGCTGACCACAGCAGGTGTTATCCAATAGCAGAGAGACAAATGCAATGCCAAAAGGTCTCTCAGGATCGCAGTTCCCAGGCACGAAAGGGCAGATTCCTACCCATTGGAAAGGGAATATGTCAACCAATGTTCCACCACAGCTGAAACACAACGCAGGAGGGAACAATACCTAGTGTGATCATATGCAAGCTCCGTTACTGACCAAAGACGTCTCAAGTACTCAATGCAAGTGCTGTTTCACACACCTACAATGTACGAATCACAAACAGGATCCCACAAACCAAAGCACAGACTGCCGTGATTAACACCACATTGACACACACAAACACATGAAGAACAAATAAACACTCCAATCACAAAGACAGAAAGCCAGAGAAGGCATTTTGTCAATTTCCACTTCCACTCCCACATGGAGGCCCCCAGTTCTCAAGAGGGAATGGACTCAGAGGGGCTCCCATCCGCTAAGGGGAGCAGCCCAGTTGGAGTAGACCTATTTCCCAGCCTGTGCAAGCTGGAGCGACTTACCCCCAAATGACATGAACTGTATACCGTTGCTCTGGACATGTCTCCAAGACAAGCAGCCTCGTGCTGTAGGGCAGCCACTGCATATCAGGGAGAATCCCTGCCAGTATCCTGGAGCCAAATGTACTCTGGCATGTGCTGGGAACTTTTAATGGCGACGCCCCTGATCGAGATCAACACACCATGGGCTCAGACCTCCTGGCTGGCTCGCTATAATTGGTAACCAAAGGCCAGGATGTGTGCGCGACGCACAGTGAGGCCAAGCAACAGCAAAACATTGGACTTTGGAGCCGAGAAATATTTGTTGTTGAGACATTCAAGGAAATGGGTGGCTTATGCCGGGTAATCCCCAACCTTGAAAGCTTTTAGCAAAGCCCTCTTAGAGGTAACGTGATGGAGGGGTGTAGCTGTTCATTGAAAACTTCTCCCTGTCAGATCCTTTGTTCTTGAGGACAGGTCATAGTCAGGTCTCAATATTCCTATCAATCTCCAGCAAACAAATGTCACTCTCTGGGTGATAAGAAAGGGCAAGATCCCAAGGCACAAGACTCACCCTCTGAGGTCCAGACCCACCTAAGAGAAAGGGGTCCCTGGGAGGGGTGGTGGTCCTCCTGCCATGGAGGGTTTGTCCAGGAGCTGGTCTGGGTCCTCCCACCCGTGCCCATGCCTCCCAGAGGAGGCAGCTCTGCCTTGGTGGCTCCCTCAGGGCCAGGTCCCAGACCCTTGCTGGCTGTCATCACTGAGGGAGCCGGGTGCACATGACCCAACAGGTCTTAATGCTCCTCAGGCCACCCAAACAGTGGCGGTCAGGTACCCCAGACTGTAAGCCATACCCTTAGGGTCACAGTGGCGGTGTGTGGTAGAGGTTCAACACTGCCTCAAGGCCTGGTCTGGGCCAGTGGGCATTCATGGCCTTGGCTCTGGAGCCCTGCAGGACACACCCCCAGCCTGTTCTCTGGGCCCCCCATCACACCAGCTGGCCCAAGGCCGTGTGAGCAGAAGAATGCTGGGGAGAAGGCTGGCACTTGCCTCTTACCTCACGCTCCAGGTCTGAAGGGGCAGCACTCCACTGACTGCTGCCTAACAAAGGGCCCCCACTAAAGATGGCTGACAGACAGTGGCTTGCTTGGGGCAGGGGCACACTACACTGCCCACCAATGGCTGAGCAGGGTGGTCACAGTGGCATTAGTGGTCTCCTGGTAACCATTGCCTGGTAACGGGGCAGTGGGTCACAGTGCACAGCAAGGGCTGCATGGGAAGAGCTGCATTCAGCTGGCTATGGTACAATTCCCCCTTTTCTTTGGTCCTCTGCAACCCTGAGGAGAATATGTGGGTATGATTTGGATAGAGTGGTTAATCATAAACTCCGCAGCGGATCTCTGTTTTAGGGGACTTGCTTTCAACCTCCATTCCTGGTTCATCTTTTCCCATGTCTTTCAGGGAATGGGGTGACGACCACTCTAGCTACGTCCTGCTGCAGGAAAGCAAAGCCCTACAGTGCATTCTGAGTTGGAAGCAATGCCACGTTGCAAGTCTTGATCCAAGTCTTATATAAACTTGTATAAGGAATCCAGGAGAATAAGCCTGAAAAGCAGCGTGAGGGTGGCACTCTGGGGGAGACGTTCTGGCAGGTAATCCAGACACGCAGAAGCAGAAGGGAAGAAATTGTTGTAAGTTGTTAGGAAGTTGAGGGGAAGAGCTTCCCTTAACGGGAGAACACAGATCAAAATCAGCATTATTGCAAAGCAAATCCATAAACGTTAGTAGCATATGCATCTGTTTACTCAGTTTGTCAAAACTGCATTGGTAAGAGTCTTCTTGAAGTTGAAGCACTTTGGGAAAGCCTCAGCCTAACTATCTGTTAGACACTTAAAGAGGCATGGTTAAAGATCGGATGACAAGGGGTTGAGAAGGAAGCTTAATCAAGTGGCTCTCATGTAACCGTCAGCATGGCTGACCGATTATCCCAAGGCATACCTGCATTTCAGAAACTTTGTACCCTTTCTAGAATATCGACAGGTGTGCCATGTATCCATCCTGTGTAATTGGAGAAGCTTCTCCCCCATTTCACAATGTTTTCTCTGTAATTTCCATACCAGATATACGACTGAAATAGTCCTCCTTGAGTTGCCTTAAGGGCCCCGCAACTAATCCAAAGTTAACAAACTATTTCAAAACACCTGGTCCAATAAGCTCATCAGTCCTTTGAAGAGAATTCTTCTTTCTTCTCCAAAGTGAGAAGAGATCTTAAAAGCAAATAGAGATCCCTTAAAGGCAGGACAGTTCACATACCATGTTATTGAAAGCAGCGTTCCAAGTAAACGTGTTCTCTTGGCAGAGGGGAACCCAATCCAGCCTTGAAAAAAACGTATTTTTAATAGCAGTATCCATTTCCCGAGGTGGAGTTTCGTTTCAGCCCAATGATGCATCAAATGTTGGTTTTTGGCTCAACACATTTATCCCACCTTCCTACTCTATCCTGAAATGTGTTCCTTTTCATGAGTTTCTTAGCTTTAATTACATATTTCGATTACAATCCTCAAGTCCTTAACACCTTCACTTAGTGAAAACCAAGAAGCAAGCAATTGTCAGCTGGATGCCATACCAGCATTTCTGATTGCAAACGGATGCTTTTGAGACCTTCTGCTAAGTAGGCAAAGGTAGGGAATCTTAGATGTGCCCAGCATCCAATGTTCCAATCCTCTATCCTCTTTGAAATGACCTGGAGAGTCAAGGAATGCTTGCCACTTACCTTGGTGAAGTTTCATGCTACCCAAATCTAGAGAGGCCATTTAGAAAGACTTCAAGTGTCATCATTTCAACTTATGGTCCTTGCTGTCAAATTGGCAACAGATATAAGGTCTTTTTGGATCTCTAAGAAACCTAGGGACCGCAGAAGGTTTACACTTCAGAATGCAAGAAGCTTAAGGCAGCTTCCATACCAGATATCAGTTCAGTACTAGCTATTTGCCAGATCATCAGGACCTGAAATCCATGGAGGCCAATTCTCTCCAGAAGAGGAAATATTGAATAGGTAAGTGCTTCCCTTTCAGTGAAATAGAGCTCATTTACACATTAACTCGGCAGTTGATGTCAATTGCCTAATCCCTAAAAGTGGCCCAAATCTGGAGAATGCACCTGAAAGGGGTGCGTTGGGGAAGCACATTTGAGTTTCCCAGAGCCACAACACTTTCACACAAAACAAACGCAAAAGTACATGCAAAAAAGAAACTCTCAGTCCTGACGACCAAAGCAAAGGGTGAGGATGAACAACATCCTCAGTGTTTTCGAACTACGTTCCCTCAATTTAACAACAAAATGACAAACAACATGCAAATTTAAAGATAGGGAATCACGACCACAGTTGTCATGCCTACTGACCTGGGAAGCAGAAAGAGCCAAAAAGGAAAAAGCAAAGAAATTAGGAAAAGTTCAATTTGCTTCATGAACTTCCACATGTCTCCTGGAAATATGCTCATTTTCTCAGGGTCACAATGATGAAAACCAAAAGGATTTCACTGAGCAAACTTTCTCTAACTGAATATTTTACATAGACTGGTTTCGGAGATATGAAAATGATTCATTTGATGCCATGTTTCACCAGAATCTGTAGAATATGCTGGCCATGCAATGTAAAAAAAAAAAAAAATACTTGCTTGTCCCTTAGCGGACTACAAGATGGACTAGAGCTCTGCTGATCACAGCAGGTGTTATCCAATAGCATAGAGACAAATGCAATGCCAAAAGGTCTCTGAGGATCGCAGTTCCCAGGCACCAAAGGGCAGATTCCTACCCATTGGAAAGGGAATATGTCAACCAATGTTCCACCACAGCTGAAACACAACGCAGAAGGGAACGATACCTAGTGTGATCATATGCAAGCTCCGTTACTGACCAAAGACGTCTCAAGTACTCAATGCAAGTGCTGTTTCACACACATACAATGTACGAATCACAAACTGGATCCCACAAACCAAAGCACAGACTGCCGTGATTAACACCACATTGACACACACAAACACATGAAGAACAAATAAACACTCCAATCACAAAGACAGAAAGCCAGAGAAGGCATTTTGTCAACTTCCACTTCCACTCCCACATGGAGGCCCCCAGTTCTCAAGAGGGAATGGACTCAGAGGGGCTCACATCCGCTAAGGGGAGCAGCCCAGTTGGAGTAGACCTATTTCCCAGCCTGTGCAAGCTGGAGCGACTTACCCCCAAATGACATGAACTGTATACCGTTGCTCTGGACATGTCTCCAAGACAAGCAGCCTCGTGCTGTAGGGCAGCCACTGCATATCAGGGAGAATCCCTTCCAGTATCCTGGAGCCAAATGTACTCTGGCATGTGCTGGGAACTTTAAATGGCGACGCCCCTGATCGAGATCTACACACCATGGGCACACACCTCCTGGCTGGCTCGCTATAATTGGTAACCAAAGGCCAGGATGTGTGCCTGACGCACAGTGAGGCCAAGCAACAGCAAAACATTGGACTTTGGAGCCGAGAAATATTTGTTGTTGAGACATTCAAGGAAATGGGTGGCTTACGCCGGGTAATCCCCAACCTTGAAAGCTTTTAGCAAAGCCCTCTTAGAGGTAAGGTGATGGAGGGGTGTGGCTGTTCGTTGAAAACTTCTCCCTGCCCGATCCTTTGTTCTTGAGGACAGGTCATAGTCAGGTCTCAATGTTCCTATCAATCTCCAGCAAACAAATGTCACTCTCTGGGTGACAAGAAAGGGCAAGGTCCCAAGGCACAAGGCTCACCCTCTGAGGTGCAGACCCACCTAAGAGAAAGGGGTCCCTGGGAGGGGTGGTGGTCCTCCTGCCATGGAGGGTTTGTCCAGGAGCTGGTCTGGGTCCTCCCACCAGTGCCCATGCCTCACAGAGGAGGCAGCTCTGCCTTGGTGGCTCCCTCAGGGCCAGGTCCCAGACCCTTGCTAGCTCTCATCACTGAGGGAGCCGTATGCATATGACCCAACAGGTTTTAACGCTCCTCAGGCCACCCAAACAGTGGCGGTCAGGTACCCCAGACTGTGAGCCATACCCTTAGGGTCACAGTGGCGGTGTGTGGTAGAGGTTCAACACTGCCTCAAGGCCTGGTCTGGGCCAGTGGGCATTCATGGCCTTGGCTCTGGAGCCCTGCAGGACACACCCCCAGCCTGTTCTCTGGGCCCCCCATCACACCAGCTGGCCCAAGACCGTGTGAGCAGAAGAATGCTGGGGAGAAGACTGGCACTTGCCTCTTACCTCACGCACCAGGTCTGAAGGGGCAGCACTCCACTGACTGCTGCCTAAAAAAGGGCCCCCACTAAAGATGGCTGACAGACAGTGGCTTGCTTGGGGCAGGGGCCCACTACACTGCCCACCAATGGCTGAGCAGGGTGGTCACAGTGGCATTAGTGGTCTCCTGGTAACCATTGCCTGGTAACGGGGCAGTGGGTCACAGTGCACAGCAAGGGCTGCCTGGGAAGAGCTGCATTCAGCTGGCTATGGTACAATTCCCCCTTTTCTTTGGTCCTCTGCAACCCTGAGGAGAATATGTGGGTATGATTTGGATAGAGTGGTTAATCATAAACTCCACAGCGGATCTGTGTTTTAGGGGACTTCCTTTCAACCTCCATTCCTGGTTCATCTTTTCCCAAGTCTTTCAGGGAATGGGGTGACGACCACTCTAGCTACGTCCTGCTGCAGGAAAGCAAAGCCCTACAGTGCATTCTGAGTTGGAAGCAATGCCACGTTGCAAGTCTTGATCCAAGTCTTATATAAACTTGTATAAGGAATCCAGGAGAATAAGCCTGAAAAGCAGCGTGAGGGTGGCACTCTGGGGGAGACGTTCTGGCAGGTAATCCAGACACGCAGAAGCAGAAGGGAAGAAATTGTTGTAAGTTGTTAGGAAGTTGAGGGGAAGAGCTTCCCTTAACGGGAGAACACAGATCAAAATCAGCATTATTGCAAAGCAAATCCATAAACTTTAGTAGCATATGCATCTGTTTACTCAGTTTGTCAAAACTGCATTGGTAAGAGTCTTCTTGAAGTTGAAGCACTTTGGGAAAGCCTCAGCCTAACTATCTGTTAGACACTTAAAGAGGCATGGTTAAAGATCGGATGACAAGGGGTTGAGAAGGAAGCTTAATCAAGTGGCTCTCATGTAACCGTCAGCATGGCTGACCGATTATCCCAAGGCATACCTGCATTTCAGAAACTTTGTACCCTTTCTAGAATATCGACAGGTGTGCCATGTATCCATCCTGTGTAATTGGAGAAGCTTCTCCCCCATTTCACAATGTTTTCTCTGTAATTTCCATACCAGATATACGACTGAAATAGTCCTCCTTGAGTTGCCTTAAGGGCCCCGCAACTAATCCAAAGTTAACAAACTATTTCAAAACACCTGGTCCAATAAGCTCATCAGTCCTTTGAAGAGAATTCTTCTTTCTTCTCCAAAGTGAGAAGAGATCTTAAAAGCAAATAGAGATCCCTTAAAGGCAGGACAGTTCACATACCATGGTATTGAATGCAGCGTTCCAAGTAAACGTGTTCTCTTGGCAGAGTGGAACCCAATCCAGCCTTGAGAAAAACGTATTTTTAATAACAGTATCCATTTCCCGAGGTGGAGTTTCGTTTCAGCCCAATGATGCATCAAATGTTGGTTTTTGGCTCAACACATTTATCCCACCTTCCTACTCTATCCTGAAATGTGTTCCTTTTCATGAGTTTCTTAGCTTTAATTACATATTTCGATTACAATCCTCAAGTGCTTAACACCTTCACTTAGTGAAAACCAAGAAGCAAGCAATTGTCAGCTGGATGTCATACCAGCATTTCTGATTGCAAGCGGATGCTTTTGAGACCTTCTGCTAAGTAGGCAAAGGTAGGGAATCTTAGATGTGCCCAGCATCCAATGTTCCAATCCTCTATCCTCTTTGAAATGACCCGGAGAGTCAAGGAATGCTTGCCACTTACCTTGGTGAAGTTTCATGCTACCCAAATCTAGAGAGGCCATTTAGAAAGACTTCAAGTGTCATCATTTCAACTTATGGTCCTTGCTGTCAAATTGGCAACAGATATAAGGTCTTTTTGGATCTCTAAGAAACCTAGGGACTGCAGAAGGTTTACACTTCAGAATGCAAGAATCTTAAGGCAGCTTCCATACCAGATATCAGTTCAGTACTAGCTATTTGCCAGATCATCAGGACCTGAAATCCATGGAGGCCAATTCTCTCCAGAGGAGGAAGTATTGAATAGGTAAGTGCTTCCCTTTCAGTGAAATAGAGCTCATTTACACATTAACTCGGCAGTTGATGTCAATTGCCTTATCCCTAAAAGTGGCCCAAATCTGGAGAATGCACCTGAAAGGGGTGCGTTGGGGAAGCACATTTGAGTTTCCCAGAGCCACAACACTTTCACACAAAACAAACGCAAAAGTACATGCAAAAAAGAAACTCTCAGTCCTGACGACCAAAGCAAAGGGTGAGGATGAACAACATCCTCAGTGTTTTCGAAGTACGTTCCCTCATTTTAACAACAAAACGACAAACAACATGCAAATTGAAAGATAGGGAATCACGACCACAGTTGTCATGCCTACTGACCTGGGAAGCAGAAAGAGCCAAAAAGGAAAAAGCAAAGAAATTAGGAAAAGTTCAATTTGCTTCATTAACTTCCACATGTCTCCTGGAAATATGCTCGTTTTCTCAGGGTCACAATGATGAAAACCAAAAGGATTTCACTGAGCAAACTTTCTCTAACTGAATATTTTACATAGACTGGTTTTGGAGATATGAAAATGATTCATTTGATGCCATGTTTCACCAGAATCTGTAGAATATGCTGGCCATGCAATGTAAAAAAAAAAAAAAAAAAGTACTTGCTTGTACCTTAGCGGACTACAAGATGGACTAGAGCTCTGCTGATCACAGCAGGTGTTATCCAATAGCAGAGAGACAAATGCAATGCCAAAAGGTCTCTCAGGATCGCAGTTCCCAGGCACCAAAGGGCAGATTCCTACCCATTGGAAAGGGAATATGTCAACCAATGTTCCACCACAGCTGAAACACAACGCAGGAGGGAACGATACCTAGTGTGATCATATGCCACCTCCGTTACTGACCAAAGACGTCTCAAGTACTCAATGCAAGTGCTGTTTCACACACATACAATGTACGAATCACAAACAGGATCCCACAAACCAAAGCACAGACTGCCGTGATTAACACCACATTGACACACACAAACACATGAAGAACAAATAAACACTCCAATCACAAAGACAGAAAGCCAGAGAAGGCATTTTGTCAACTTCCACTTCCACTCCCACATGGAGGCCCCCAGTTCTCAAGAGGGAATGGACTCAGAGGGGCTCCCATCCGCTAAGGGGAGCAGCCCAGTTGGAGTAGACCTATTTCCCAGCCTGTGCAAGCTGGAGCGACTTACCCCCAAATGACATGAACTGTATACCGTTGCTCTGGACATGTCTCCAAGACAAGCATCCTCGTGCTGTAGGGCAGCCACTGCATATCAGGGAGAATCCCTGCCAGTATCCTAGAGCCAAATGTACTCTGGCATGTGCTGGGAACTTTAAATGGCGACGCCCCTGATCGAGATCAACACACCATGGGCACACACCTCCTGGCTGGCTCGCTATAACTGGTAACCAAAGGCCAGGATGTGTGCCCGACGCACAGTGAGGCCAAGCAACAGCAAAACATTGGACTTTGGAGCCGAGAAATATTTGTTGTTGAGACATTCAAGGAAATGGGTGGCTTATGCCGGGTAATCCCCAACCTTGAAAGCTTTTAGCAAAGCCCTCTTAGAGGTAAGGTGATGGAGGGGTGTGGCTGTTCGTTGAAAACTTCTCCCTGCCCGATCCTTTGTTCTTGAGGACAGGTCATAGTCAGGTCTCAATGTTCCTATCAATCTCCAGCAAACAAATGTCACTCTCTGGGTGACAAGAAAGGGCAAGGTCCCAAGGCACAAGGCTCACCCTCTTAGGTCCAGACCCACCTAAGAGAAAGGGGTCCCTGGGAGGGGTGGTGGTCCTCCTGCCATGGAGGGTTTGTCCAGGAGCTGGTCTGGGTCCTCCCACCAGTGCCCATGCCTCCCAGAGGAGGCAGCTCTGCCTTGGTGGCTCCCTCAGGGCCAGGTCCCAGACCCTTGCTAGCTGTCATCACTGAGGGAGCCGTATGCATATGACCCAACAGGTCTTAATGCTCCTCAGGCCACCCAAACAGTGGCGGTCAGGTACCCCAGACTGTGAGCCATACCCTTAGGGTCACAGTGGCGGTGTGTGGTAGAGGTTCAACACTGCCTCAAGGCCTGGTCTGGGCCAGTGGGCATTCATGGCCTTGGCTCTGGAGCCCTGCAGGACACACCCCCAGCCTGTTCTCTGGGCCCCCCATCACACCAGCTGGCCCAAGGCCGTGTGAGCAGAAGAATGCTGGGGAGAAGGCTGGCACTTGCCTCTTACCTCACGCTCCAGGTCTGAAGGGGCAGCACTCCACTGACTGCTGCCTAAAAAAGGGCCCCCACTAAAGATGGCTGACAGACAGTGGCTTGCTTGGGGCAGGGGCCCACTACACTGCCCACCAATGGCTGAGCAGGGTGGTCACAGTGGCATTAGTGGTCTCCTGGTAACCATTGCCTGGTAACGGGGCAGTGGGTCACAGTGCACAGCAAGGGCTGCATGGAAAGAGCTGCATTCAGCTGGCTATGGTACAATTCCCCCTTTTCTTTGGTCCTCTGCAACCCTGAGGAGAATATGTGGGTATGATTTGGATAGAGTGGTTAATCATAAACTCCACAGCGGATCTCTGTTTTAGGGGACTTCCTTTCAACCTCCATTCCTGGTTCATCTTTTCCCATGTCTTTCAGGGAATGGGGTGACGCCCACTCTAGCTACGTCCTGCTGCACGAAAGCAAAGCCCTACAGTGCATTCTGAGTTGGAAGCAATGCCACGTTGCAAGTCTTGATCCAAGTCTTATATAAACTTGTATAAGGAATCCAGGAGAATAAGCCTGAAAAGCAGCGTGAGGGTGGCACTCTGGGGGAGACGTTCTGGCAGGTAATCCAGACACGCAGAAGCAGAAGGGAAGAAATTGTTGTAAGTTGTTAGGAAGTTGAGGGGAAGAGCTTCCCTTAACGGGAGAACACAGATCAAAATCAGCATTATTGCAAAGCAAATCCATAAACGTTAGTAGCATATGCATCTGTTTACTCAGTTTGTCAAAACTGCATTGGTAAGAGTCTTCTTGAAGTTGAAGCACTTTGGGAAAGCCTCAGCCTAACTATCTGTTAGACACTTAAAGAGGCATGGTTAAACATCGGATGACAAGGGGTTGAGAAGGAAGCTTAATCAAGTGGCTCTCATGTAACCGTCAGCATGGCTGACCGATTATCCCAAGGCATACCTGCATTTCAGAAACTTTGTACCCTTTCTAGAATATCGACAGGTGTGCCATGTATCCATCCTGTGTAATTGGAGAAGCTTCTCCCCCATTTCACAATGTTTTCTCTTTAATTTCCATACCAGATATACGACTGAAATAGTCCTCCTTGAGTTGCCTTAAGGGCCCCGCAACTAATCCAAAGTTAACAAACTATTTCAAAACACCTGGTCCAATAAGCTCATCAGTCCTTTGAAGAGAATTCTTCTTTCTTCTCCAAAGTGAGAAGAGATCTTAAAAGCAAATAGAGATCCCTTAAAGGCAGGACAGTTCACATACCATGTTATTGAAAGCAGCGTTCCAAGTAAACGTGTTCTCTTGGCAGAGGGGAACCCAATCCAGCCTTGAAAAAAACGTATTTTTAATAGCAGTATCCATTTCCCGAGGTGGAGTTTCGTTTCAGCCCAATGATGCATCAAATGTTGGTTTTTGGCTCAACACATTTATCCCACCTTCCTACTCTATCCTGAAATGTGTTCCTTTTCATGAGTTTCTTAGCTTTAATTACATATTTCGATTACAATCCTCAAGTCCTTAACACCTTCACTTAGTGAAAACCAAGAAGCAAGCAATTGTCAGCTGGATGTCATACCAGCATTTCTGATTGCAAGCGGATGCTTTTGAGACCTTCTGCTAAGTAGGCAAAGGTAGGGAATCTTAGATGTGCCCAGCATCCAATGTTCCAATCCTCTATCCTCTTTGAAATGACCCGGACAGTCAAGGAATGCTTGCCACTTAACTTGGTGAAGTTTCATGCTACCCAAATCTAGAGAGGCCATTTAGAAAGACTTCAAGTGTCATCATTTCAACTTATGGTCCTTGCTGTCAAATTGGCAACAGATATAAGGTCTTTTTGGATCTCTAAGAAACCTAGGGACCGCAGAAGGTTTACACTTCAGAATGCAAGAAGCTTAAGGCAGCTTCCATACCAGATATCAGTTCAGTACTAGCTATTTGCCAGATCATCAGGACCTGAAATCCATGGAGGCCAATTCTCTCCAGAGGAGGAAGTATTGAATAGGTAAGTGCTTCCCTTTCAGTGAAATAGAGCTCATTTACACATTAACTCGGCAGTTGATGTCAATTGCCTTATCCCTAAAAGTGGCCCAAATCTGGAGAATGCACCTGAAAGGGGTGCGTTGGGGAAGCACATTTGAGTTTCCCAGAGCCACAACACTTTCACACAAAACAAACGCAAAAGTACATGCAAAAAAGAAACTCTCAGTCCTGAGGACCAAAGCAAAGGGTGAGGATGAACAACATCCTCAGTGTTTTCGAACTACGTTCCCTCAATTTAACAACAAAATGACAAACAACATGCAAATTTAAAGATAGGGAATCACGACCACAGTTGTCATGCCTACTGACCTGGGAAGCAGAAAGAGCCAAAAAGGAAAAAGCAAAGAAATTAGGAAAAGTTCAATTTGATTCATGAACTTCCACATGTCTCCTGGAAATATGCTCATTTTCTCAGGGTCACAATGATGAAAACCAAAAGGATTTCACTGAGCAAACTTTCTCTAACTGAATATTTTACATAGACTGGTTTTGGAGATATGAAAATGATTCATTTGATGCCATGTTTCACCAGAATCTGTAGAATATGATGGCCATGCAATGTAAAAAAAAAAAAAAAAAAAAGTACTTGCTTGTACCTTAGCGGACTACAAGATGGACTAGAGCTCTGCTGATCACAGCAGGTGTTATCTAATAGCAGAGAGACAAATGCAATGCCAAAAGGTCTCTCAGGATCGCAGTTCCCAGGCACCAAAGGGCAGATTCCTACCCATTGGAAAGGGAATATGTCAACCAATGTTCCACCACAGCTGAAACACAACGCAGGAGGGAACGATACCTAGGGTGATCATATGCAAGCTCCGTTACTGACCAAAGACGTCTCAAGTACTCAATGCAAGTGCTGTTTCACACACATACAATGTACGAATCACAAACAGGATCCCACAAACCAAAGCACAGACTGCCGTGATTAACACCACATTGACACACACAAACACATGAAGAACAAATAAACACTCCAATCACAAAGACAGAAAGCCAGAGAAGGCATTTTGTCAACTTCCACTTCCACTCCCACATGGAGGCCCCCAGTTCTCAAGAGGGAATGGACTCAGAGGGGCTCCCATCCGCTAAGGGGAGCAGCCCAGTTGGAGTAGACCTATTTCCCAGCCTGCGCAAGCTGGAGCGACTTACCCCCAAATGACATGAACTGTATACCGTTGCTCTGGACATGTCTCCAAGACAAGCAGCCTCGTGCTGTAGGGCAGCCACTGCATATCAGGGAGAATCCCTGCCAGTATCCTGGAGCCAAATGTACTCTGGCATGTGCTGGGAACTTTAAATGGCGACGCCCCTGATCGAGATCAACACACCATGGGCACACACCTCCTGGCTGGCTCGCTATAATTGGTAACCAAAGGCCAGGATGTGTGCCCGATGCACAGTGAGGCCAAGCAACAGCAAAACATTGGACTTTGGAGCCGAGAAATATTTGTTGTTGAGACATTCAAGGAAATGGGTGGCTTATGCCGGGTAATCCCCAACCTTGAAAGCTTTTAGCAAAGCCCTCTTAGAGGTAAGGTGATGGAGGGGTGTGGCTGTTCGTTGAAAACTTCTCCCTGTCCGATCCTTTGTTCTTGAGGACAGGTCATAGTCAGGTCTCAATGTTCCTATCAATCTCCAGCAAACAAATGTCACTCTCTGGGTGACAAGAAAGGGCAAGGTCCCAAGGCACAAGGCTCACCCTCTGAGGTCCAGACCCACCTAAGAGAAAGGGGTCCCTGGGAGGGGTGGTGGTCCTCCTGCCATGGAGGGTTTGTCCAGGAGCTGGTCTGGGTCCTCCCACCAGTGCCCATGCCTCACAGAGGAGGCAGCTCTGCCTTGGTGGCTCCCTCAGGGCCAGGTCCCAGACCCTTGCTAGCTGTCATCACTGAGGGAGCCGTATGCATATGACCCAACAGGTCTTAATGCTCCTCAGGCCACCCAAACAGTGGCGGTCAGGTACCCCAGACTGTGATCCATACCCTTAGGGTCACAGTGGCGGTGTGTGGTAGAGGTTCAACACTGCCTCAAGGCCTGGTCTGGGCCAGTGGGCATTCATGGCCTTGGCTCTGGAGCCCTGCAGGACACACCCCCAGCCTGTTCTCTGGGCCCCCCATCACACCAGCTGGCCCAAGGCCGTGTGAGCAGAAGAATGCTGGGGAGAAGACTGGCACTTGCCTCTTACCTCACGCTCCAGGTCTGAAGGGGCAGCACTCCACTGACTGCTGCCTAAAAAAGGGCCCCCACTAAAGATGGCTGACAGACAGTGGCTTGCTTGGGGCAGGGGCCCACTACACTGCCCACCAATGGCTGAGCAGGGTGGTCACAGTGGCATTAGTGGTCTCCTGGTAACCATTGCCTGGTAACGGGGCAGTGGGTCACAGTGCACAGCAAGGGCTGCCTGGGAAGAGCTGCATTCAGCTGGCTATGGTACAATTCCCCCTTTTCTTTGGTCCTCTGCAACCCTGAGGAGAATATGTGGGTATGATTTGGATAGAGTGGTTAATCATAAACTCCGCAGCGGATCTCTGTTTTAGGGGACTTGCTTTCAACCTCCATTCCTGGTTCATCTTTTCCCAAGTCTTTCAGGGAATGGGGTGACGACCACTCTAGCTACGTCCTGCTGCACGAAAGCAAAGCCCTACAGTGCATTCTGAGTTGGAAGCAATGCCACGTTGCAAGTCTTGATCCAAGTCTTATATAAACTTGTATAAGGAATCCAGGAGAATAAGCCTGAAAAGCAGCGTGAGGGTGGCACTCTGGGGGAGACGTTCTGGCAGGTAATCCAGACACGCAGAAGCAGAAGGGAAGAAATTGTTGTAAGTTGTTAGGAAGTTGAGGGGAAGAGCTTCCCTTAACGGGAGAACACAGATCAAAATCAGCATTATTGCAAAGCAAATCCATAAACGTTAGTAGCATATGCATCTGTTTACTCAGTTTGTCAAAACTGCATTGGTAAGAGTCTTCTTGAAGTTGAAGCACTTTGGGAAAGCCTCAGCCTAACTATCTGTTAGACACTTAAAGAGGCATGGTTAAACATCGGATGACAAGGGGTTGAGAAGGAAGCTTAATCAAGTGGCTCTCATGTAACCGTCAGCATGGCTGACCGATTATCCCAAGGCATACCTGCATTTCAGAAACTTTGTACCCTTTCTAGAATATCGACAGGTGTGCCATGTATCCATCCTGTGTAATTGGAGAAGCTTCTCCCCCATTTCACAATGTTTTCTCTGTAATTTCCATACCAGATATACGACTGAAATAGTCCTCCTTGAGTTGCCTTAAGGGCCCCGCAACTAATCCAAAGTTAACAAACTATTTCAAAACACCTGGTCCAATAAGCTCATCAGTCCTTTGAAGAGAATTCTTCTTTCTTCTCCAAAGTGAGAAGAGATCTTAAAAGCAAATAGAGATCCCTTAAAGGCAGGACAGTTCACATACCATGTTATTGAAAGCAGCGTTCCAAGTAAACGTGTTCTCTTGGCAGAGTGGAAACCAATCCAGCCTTGAGAAAAACGTATTTTTAATAACAGTATCCATTTCCCGAGGTGGAGTTTCGTTTCAGCCCAATGATGCATCAAATGTTGGTTTTTGGCTCAACACATTTATCCCACCTTCCTACTCTATCCTGAAATGTGTTCCTTTTCATGAGTTTCTTAGCTTTAATTACATATTTCGATTACAATCCTCAAGTCCTTAACACCTTCACTTAGTGAAAACCAAGAAGCAAGCAATTGTCAGCTGGATGTCATACCAGCATTTCTGATTGCAAGCGGATGCTTTTGAGACCTTCTGCTAAGTAGGCAAAGGTAGGGAATCTTAGATGTGCCCAGCATCCAATGTTCCAATCCTCTATCCTCTTTGAAATGACCCGGACAGTCAAGGAATGCTTGCCACTTAACTTGGTGAAGTTTCATGCTCCCCAAATCTAGAGAGGCCATTTAGAAAGACTTCAAGTGTCATCATTTCAACTTATGGTCCTTGCTGTCAAATTGGCAACAGATATAAGGTCTTTTTGGATCTCTAAGAAACCTAGGGACCGCAGAAGGTTTACACTTCAGAATGCAAGAAGCTTAAGGCA
This sequence comes from Hippopotamus amphibius kiboko, assembly GCF_030028045.1. Classification (NCBI taxonomy): domain Eukaryota; kingdom Metazoa; phylum Chordata; class Mammalia; order Artiodactyla; family Hippopotamidae; genus Hippopotamus; species Hippopotamus amphibius. The sequence goes on from NC_080195.1 coordinate 46,621,400, forward strand.
GCTTCCATACCAGATATCAGTTCAGTACTAGCTATTTGCCAGATCATCAGGACCTGAAATCCATGGAGGCCAATTCTCTCCAGAGGAGGAAGTATTGAATAGGTAAGTGCTTCCCTTTCAGTGAAATAGAGCTCATTTACACATTAACTCGGCAGTTGATGTCAATTGCCTTATCCCTCAAAGTGGCCCAAATCTGGAGAATGCACCTGAAAGGGGTGCGTTGGGGAAGCACATTTGAGTTTCCCAGAGCCACAACACTTTCACACAAAACAAACGCAAAAGTACATGCAAAAAAGAAACTCTCAGTCCTGAGGACCAAAGCAAAGGGTGAGGATGAACAACATCCTCAGTGTTTTCGAACTACGTTCCCTCAATTTAACAACAAAATGACAAACAACATGCAAATTGAAAGATAGGGAATCAGGACCACAGTTGTCATGCCTACTGACCTGGGAAGCAGAAAGAGCCAAAAAGGAAAAAGCAAAGAAATTAGGAAAAGTTCAATTTGATTCATGAACTTCCACATGTCTCCTGGAAATATGCTCGTTTTCTCAGGGTCACAATGATGAAAACCAAAAGGATTTCACTGAGCAAACTTTCTCTAACTGAATATTTTACATAGACTGGTTTTGGAGATATGAAAATGATTCATTTGATGCCATGTTTCACCAGAATCTGTAGAATATGATGGCCATGCAATGTAAAAAAAAAAAAAAAAAAGTACTTGCTTGTACCTTAGCGGACTACAAGATGGACTAGAGCTCTGCTGATCACAGCAAGTGTTATCCAATAGCAGAGAGACAAATGCAATGCCAAAAGGTCTCTCAGGATCACAGTTCCCAGGCACCAAAGGGCAGATTCCTACCCATTGGAAAGGGAATATGTCAACCAATGTTCCACCACAGCTGAAACACAACGCAGGAGGGAACGATACCTAGTGTGATCATATGCAAGCTCCGTTACTGTCCAAAGACGTCTCAAGTACTCAATGCAAGTGCTGTTTCACACACCTACAATGTACGAATCACAAACTGGATCCCACAAACCAAAGCACAGAATGCCGTGATTAACACCACATTGACACACACAAACACATGAAGAACAAATAAACACTCCAATCACAAAGACAGAAAGCCAGAGAAGGCATTTTGTCAACTTCCACTTCCACTCCCACATGGAGGCCCCCAGTTCTCAAGAGGGAATGGACTCAGAGAGGCTCACATCCGCTAAGGGGAGCAGCCCAGTTGGAGTAGACCTATTTCCCAGCCTGTGCAAGCTGGAGCGACTTACCCCCAAATGACATGAACTGTATACCGTTGCTCTGGACATGTCTCCAAGACAAGCAGCCTCGTGCTGTAGGGCAGCCACTGCATATCAGGGAGAATCCCTGCCAGTATCCTGGAGCCAAATGTACTCTGGCATGTGCTGGGAACTTTAAATGGGGATGCCCCTGATCGAGATCAACACACCATGGGCACAGACCTCCTGGCTGGCTCGCTATAATTGGTAACCAAAGGCCAGGATGTGTGCCCGACGCACAGTGAGGCCAAGCAACAGCAAAACATTGGACTTTGGAGCCGAGAAATATTTGTTGTTGAGACATTCAAGGAAATGGGTGGCTTATGCCGGGTAATCCCCAACCTTGAAAGCTTTTAGCAAAGCCCTCTTAGAGGTAAGGTGATGGAGGGGTGTGGCTGTTCGTTGAAAACTTCTCCCTGTCCGATCCTTTGTTCCTGAGGACAGGTCATAGTCAGGTCTCAATGTTCCTATCAATCTCCAGCAAACAAATGTCACTCTCTGGGTGACAAGAAAGGGCAAGGTCCCAAGGCACAAGGCTCACCCTCTGAGGTGCAGACCCACCTAAGAGAAAGGGGTCCCTGGGAGGGGTGGTGGTCCTCCTGCCATGGAGGGTTTGTCCAGGAGCTGGTCTGGGTCCTCCCACCAGTGCCCATGCCTCCCAGAGGAGGCAGATCTGCCTTGGTGGCTCCCTCAGGGCCAGGTCCCAGACCCTTGCTAGCAGTCATCACTGAGGGAGCCGTATGCATATGACCCAACAGGTCTTAATGCTCCTCAGGCCACCCAAACAGTGGCGGTCACGTACCCCAGACTGTGAGCCATACCCTTAGGGTCACAGTGGCTGTGTGTGGTAGAGGTTCAACACTGCCTCAAGGCCTGGTCTGGGCCAGTGGGCATTCATGGCCTTGGCTCTGGAGCCCTGCAGGACACACCCCCAGCCTGTTCTCTGGGCCCCCCATCACACCAGCTGGCCCAAGGCCGTGTGAGCAGAAGAATGCTGGGGAGAAGGCTGGCACTTGCCTCTTACCTCACGCTCCAGGTCTGAAGGGGCAGCACTCCACTGACTGCTGCCTAAAAAAGGGCCCCCACTAAAGATGGCTGACAGACAGTGGCTTGCTTGGGGCAGGGGCCCACTACACTGCCCACCAATGGCTGAGCAGGGTGGTCACAGTGGCATTAGTGGTCTCCTGGTAACCATTGCCTGGTAACGGGGCAGTGGGTCACAGTGCACAGCAAGGGCTGCCTGGGAAGAGCTGCATTCAGCTGGCTATGGTACAATTCCCCCTTTTCTTTGGTCCTCTGCAACCCTGAGGAGAATATGTGGGTATGATTTGGATAGAGTGGTTAATCATAAACTCCGCAGAGGATCTCTGTTTTAGGGGACTTGCTTTCAACCTCCATTCCTGGTTCATCTTTTCCCAAGTCTTTCAGGGAATGGGGTGACGACCACTCTAGCTACATCCTGCTGCAGGAAAGCAAAGCCCTACAGTGCATTCTGAGTTGGAAGCAATGCCACGGTGCAAGTCTTGATCCAAGTCTTATATAAACTTGTATAAGGAATCCAGGAGAAGAAGCCTGAAAAGCAGCGTGAGGGTGGCACTCTGGGGGAGACGTTCTGGCAGGTAATCCAGACACACAGAAGCAGAAGGGAAGAAATTGTTGTAAGTTGTTAGGAAGTTGAGGGGAAGAGCTTCCCTTAACGGGAGAACACAGATCAAAATCAGCATTATTGCAAAGCAAATCCATAAACGTTAGTAGCATATGCATCTGTTTACTCAGTTTCTCAAAACTGCATTGCTAAGAGTCTTCTTGAAGTTGAAGCACTTTGGGAAAGCCTCAGCCTAACTATCTGTTAGACACTTAAAGAGGCAAGGTTAAAGTTCGGATGACAAGGGGTTGAGAAGGAAGCTTAATCAAGTGGCTCTCATGTAACCGTCAGCATGGCTGACCGATTATCCCAAGGCATACCTGCATTTCAGAAACTTTGTACCCTTTCTAGAATATCGACAGGTTGACATGTATCCATCCTGTGAAATTGGAAAAGCTTCTCCCCCATTTCACAATGTTTTCTCTGTAATTTCCATACCAGATATACGACTGAAATAGTCCTCCTTGAGTTGCCTTAAGGGCCCTGAAACTAATCCAAAGTTAACAAAATATTTCAAAACACCTGGTCCAATAAGCTCATCAGTCCTTTGAAGAGAATTCTTCTTTCTTCTCCAAAGTGAGAAGAGATCTTAAAAGCAAATAGAGATCCCTTCAAGGCAGGACAGTTCACATACCATGTTATTGAAAGCAGCATTCCAAGTAAATGTGTTCTCTTGGCAGAGGGGAACCCAATCCAGCCTTGAAAAAAACGTATTTTTAATAACAGTATCCATTTCCCGAAGTGGAGATTCGTTTCAGCCCAATGATGCATCAAATGTTGGTTTTTGGCTCAACACATTTATCCCACCTTCCTACTCTATCCTGAAATGTGTTCCTTTTCATGAGTTTCTTAGCTTTAATTACATATTTCGATTACAATCCTCAAGTCCTTAACACCTTCACTTAGTGAAAACCAAGAAGCAAGCAATTGTCAGCTGGATGCCATACCAGCATTTCTGATTGCAAACGGATGCTTTTGAGACCTTCTGCTAAGTAGGCAAAGGTAGGGAATCTTAGATGTGCCCAGCATCCAATGTTCCAATCCTCTATCCTCTTTGAAATGACCCGGACAGTCAAGGAATGCTTGCCACTTAACTTGGTGAAGTTTCATGCTCCCCAAATTAGAGAGGCCATTTAGAAAGACTTCAAGTGTCATCATTTCAACTTATGGTCCTTGCTGTCAAATTGGCAACAGATATAAGGTCTTTTGGGATCTCTAAGAAACCTAGGGACCGCAGAAGGTTTATACTTCAGAATGCAAGAAGCTTAAGGCAGCTTCCATGCCAGATATCAGTTCAGTACTAGCTATTTGCCAGATCATCAGGACCTGAAATCCATGGAGGCAAATTCTCTCCAGAGGAGGAAGTATTGAATTGGTAAGTGCTTCCCTTTCAGTGAAATAGAGCTCATTTACACATCAACTCGGCAGTTGATGTCAATTGCCTTATCCCTCAAAGTGGCCCAAATCTGGAGAATGCACCTGAAAGGGGTGCGTTGGGGAAGCATATTTGAGTTTCCCAGAACCACAACACTTTCACACAAAACAAACGCAAAAGTACATGCAAAGAAGAAACTCTCAGTCCTGAGGACCAAAGCAAAGGGTGAGGATGAACAACATCCTCAGTGTTTTCGAAGTACGTTCCCTCATTTTAACAACAAAACGACATAGAACATGCAAATTGAAAGATAGGGAATCAGGACCACAGTTGTCATGCCTACTGACCTGGGAAGCAGAAAGAGCCAAAAAGGAAAAAGCAAAGAATTTAGGAAAAGTTCAATTTGCTTCATTAACTTCCACATGTCTCCTGGAAATATGCTCGTTTTCTCAGGGTCACAATGATGAAAACCAAAAGGATTTCACTGAGCAAACTTTCCCTAACTGAATATTTTACATAGACTGGTTTTGGAGATATGAAAAAGACTCATTTGATGTCTTGTTTCACCAGAATCTGTAGAATATGCTGGCCATGCAATGTAAAAAAAACAAAAAAATACTTGCTTGTACCTTAGCGGACTACAAGATGGACTAGAGCTCTGCTGATCACAGCAGGTGTTATCCAATAGCAGAGAGACAAATGCAATGCCAAAAGGTCTCTGAGGATCGCAGTTCCCAGGCACCAAAGGGGAGATTCCTACCCATTGGAAAGGGAATATGTCAACCAATGTTCCACCACAGGAACGATACCTAGTGTGATCATATGCAAGCTCCGTTACTGTCCAAAGACGTCTCAAGTACTCAATGCAAGTGCTGTTTCACACACCTACAATGTACGAATCACAAACTGGATCCCACAAACCAAAGCACAGAATGCCGTGATTAACACCACATTGACACACACAAACACATGAAGAACAAATAAACACTCCAATCACAAAGACAGAAAGCCAGAGAAGGCATTTTGTCAACTTCCACTTCCACTCCCACATGGAGGCCCCCAGTTCTCAAGAGGGAATGGACTCAGAGAGGCTCACATCCGCTAAGGGGAGCAGCCCAGTTGGAGTAGACCTATTTCCCAGCCTGTGCAAGCTGGAGCGACTTACCCCCAAATGACATGAACTGTATACCGTTGCTCTGGACATGTCTCCAAGACAAGCAGCCTCGTGCTGTAGGGCAGCCACTGCATATCAGGGAGAATCCCTGCCAGTATCCTGGAGCCAAATGTACTCTGGCATGTGCTGGGAACTTTAAATGGGGATGCCCCTGATCGAGATCAACACACCATGGGCACAGACCTCCTGGCTGGCTCGCTATAATTGGTAACCAAAGGCCAGGATGTGTGCCCGACGCACAGTGAGGCCAAGCAACAGCAAAACATTGGACTTTGGAGCCGAGAAATATTTGTTGTTGAGACATTCAAGGAAATGGGTGGCTTATGCCGGGTAATCCCCAACCTTGAAAGCTTTTAGCAAAGCCCTCTTAGAGGTAAGGTGATGGAGGGGTGTGGCTGTTCGTTGAAAACTTCTCCCTGTCCGATCCTTTGTTCCTGAGGACAGGTCATAGTCAGGTCTCAATGTTCCTATCAAACTCCAGCCAACAAATGTCACTCTCTGGGTGACAAGAAAGGGCAAGGTCCCAAGGCACAAGGCTCACCCTCTGAGGTCCAGACCCACCTAAGAGAAAGGGGTCCCTGGGAGGGGTGGTGGTCCTCCTGCCATGGAGGGTTTGTCCAGGAGCTGGTCTGGGTCCTCCCACCAGTGCCCACGCCTCCCAGAGGAGGCAGCTCTGCCTTGGTGGCTCCCTCAGGGCCAGGTCCCAGACCCTTGCTAGCTGTCATCACTGAGGGAGCCGAGTGCACATGACCCAACAGGTCTTAATGCTCCTCAGGCCACCCAAACAGTGGCGGTCAGGTACCCCAGACTGTGAGCCATACCCTTAGGGTCACAGTGGCTGTGTGTGGTAGAGGTTCAACACTGCCTCAAGGCCTGGTCTGGGCCAGTGGGCATTCATGGCCTTGGCTCTGGAGCCCTGCAGGACACACCCCCAGCCTGTTCTCTGGGCCCCCCATCACACCAGCAGGCCCAAGGCCGTGTGAGCAGAAGAATGCTGGGGAGAAGGCTGGCACTTGCCTCTTACCTCACGCTCCAGGTCTGAAGGGGCAGCACTGCACTGACTGCTGCCTAAAAAAGGGCCCCCACTAAAGATGGCTGACAGACAGTGGCTTGCTTGGGGCAGGGGCCCACTACACTGCCCACCAATGGCTGAGCAGGGTGGTCACAGTGGCATTAGTGGTCTCCTGGTAACCATTGCCTGGTAACGGGGCAGTGGGTCACAGTGCACAGCAAGGGCTGCCTGGGAAGGGCTGCATTCAGCTGGCTATGGTACAATTCCCCCTTTTCTTTGGTCCTCTGCAACCCTGAGGAGAATATGTGGGTATGATTTGGATAGAGTGGTTAATCATAAACTCAGCAGCAGATCTCTGTTTTAGGGGACTTGCTTTCAACCTCCATTCCTGGTTCATCTTTTCCCAAGTCTTTCAGGGAATGGGGTGACGACCACTCTAGCTACGTCCTGCTGCACGAAAGCAAAGCCCTACAGTGCATTCTGAGTTGGAAGCAATGCCACGTTGCAAGTCTTGATCCAAGTCTTATATAAACTTGTATAAGGAATCCAGGAGAATAAGCCTGAAAAGCAGCGTGAGGGTGGCACTCTGAGGGAGACGTTCTGGCAGGTAATCCAGACACGCAGAAGCAGAAGGGAAGAAATTGTTGTAAGTTGTTAGGAAGTTGAGGGGAAGAGCTTCCCTTAACGGGAGAACACAGATCAAAATCAGCATTATTGCAAAGCAAATCCATAAACGTTAGTAGCATATGCATCTGTTTACTCAGTTTGTCAAAACTGCATTGGTAAGAGTCTTCTTGAAGTTGAAGCACTTTGGGAAAGCCTCAGCCTAACTATCTGTTAGACACTTAAAGAGGCATGGTTAAAGATCGGATGACAAGGGGTTGAGAAGGAAGCTTAATCAAGTGGCTCTCATGTAACCGTCAGCATGGCTGACCGATTATCCCAAGGCATACCTGCATTTCAGAAACTTTGTACCCTTTCTAGAATATCGACAGGTGTGCCATGTATCCATCCTGTGTAATTGGAGAAGCTTCTCCCCCATTTCACAATGTTTTCTCTGTAATTTCCATACCAGATATACGACTGAAATAGTCCTCCTTGAGTTGCCTTAAGGGCCCCGCAACTAATCCAAAGTTAACAAACGATTTCCAAACACCTGGTCCAATAAGCTCATCAGTCCTTTGAAGAGAATTCTTCTTTCTTCTCCAAAGTGAGAAGAGATCTTAAAAGCAAATAGAGATCCCTTAAAGGCAGGACAGTTCACATACCATGTTATTGAAAGCAGCGTTCCAAGTAAACGTGTTCTCTTGGCAGAGGGGAACCCAATCCAGCCTTGAAAAAAACGTATTTTTAATAACAGTATCCATTTCCCGAGGTGGAGTTTCGTTTCAGCCCAATGATGCATCAAATGTTGGTTTTTGGCTCAACACATTTATCCCACCTTCCTACTCTATCCTGAAATGTGTTCCTTTTCATGAGTTTCTTAGCTTTAATTACATATTTCGATTACAATCCTCAAGTCCTTAACACCTTCACTTAGTGAAAACCAAGAAGCAAGCAATTGTCAGCTGGATGTCATACCAGCATTTCTGATTGCAAGCGGATGCTTTTGAGACCTTCTGCTAAGTAGGCAAAGGTAGGGAATCTTAGATGTGCCCAGCATCCAATGTTCCAATCCTCTATCCTCTTTGAAATGACCCGGAGAGTCAAGGAATGCTTGCCACTTAACTTGGTGAAGTTTCATGCTCCCCAAATCTAGAGAGGCCATTTAGAAAGACTTCAAGTGTCATCATTTCAACTTATGGTCCTTGCTGTCAAATTGGCAACAGATATAAGGTCTTTTTGGATCTCTAAGAAACCTAGGGACTGCAGAAGGTTTACACTTCAGAATGCAAGAAGCTTAAGGCAGCTTCCATACCAGATATCAGTTCAGTACTAGCTATTTGCCAGATCATCAGGACCTGAAATCCATGGAGGCCAATTCTCTCCAGAGGAGGAAGTATTGAATAGGTAAGTGCTTCCCTTTCAGTGAAATAGAGCTCATTTACACATTAACTCGGCAGTTGATGTCAATTGCCTTATCCCTCAAAGTGGCCCAAATCTGGAGAATGCACCTGAAAGGGGTGCGTTGGGGAAGCACATTTGAGTTTCCCAGAGCCACAACACTTTCACACAAAACAAACGCAAAAGTACATGCAAAAAAGAAACTCTCAGTCCTGAGGACCAAAGCAAAGGGTGAGGATGAACAACATCCTCAGTGTTTTCGAACTATGTTCCCTCATTTTAACAACAAAACGACAAACAACATGCAAATTGAAAGATAGGGAATCAGGACCACAGTTGTCATGCCTACTGACCTGGGAAGCAGAAAGAGCCAAAAAGGAAAAAGCAAAGAAATTAGGAAAAGTTCAATTTGCTTCATGAACTTCCACATGTCTCCTGGAAATATGCTCGTTTTCTCAGGGTCACAATGATGAAAACCAAAAGGATTTCACTGAGCAAACTTTCTCTAACTGAGTATTTTACATAGACTGGTTTTGGAGATATGAAAATGATTCATTTGATGCCATGTTTCACCAGAATCTGTAGAATATGATGGCCATGCAATGTAAAAAAAAAAAAAAAAAAAGTACTTCCTTGTACCTTAGCGGACTACAAGATGGACTAGAGCTCTGCTGATCACAGCAGGTGTTATCCAATAGCAGAGAGACAAATGCAATGCCAAAAGGTCTCTCAGGATCGCAGTTCCCAGGCACCAAAGGGCAGATTCCTACCCATTGGAAAGGGAATATGTCAACCAATGTTCCACCACAGCTGAAACACAACGCAGGAGGGAACGATACCTAGTGTGATCATATGCAAGCTCCGTTACTGTCCAAAGACGTCTCAAGTACTCAATGCAAGTGCTGTTTCACACACCTACAATGTACGAATCACAAACTGGATCCCACAAACCAAAGCACAGACTGCCGTGATTAACACCACATTGACACACACAAACACATGAAGAACAAATAAACACTCCAATCACAAAGACAGAAAGCCAGAGAAGGCATTTTGTCAACTTCCACTTCCACTCCCACATGGAGGCCCCCAGTTCTCAAGAGGGAATGGACTCAGAGAGGCTCACATCCGCTAAGGGGAGCAGCCCAGTTGGAGTAGACCTATTTCCCAGCCTGTGCAAGCTGGAGCCACTTACCCCCAAATGACATGAACTGTATACCGTTGCTCTGGACACGTCTCCAAGACAAGCAGCCTCGTGCTGTAGGGCAGCCACTGCATATCAGGGAGAATCCCTGCCAGTATCCTGGAGCCAAATGTACTCTGGCATGTGCTGGGAACTTTAAATGGGGATGCCCCTGATCGAGATCAACACACCATGGGCACAGACCTCCTGGCTGGCTCGCTATAATTGGTAACCAAAGGCCAGGATGTGTGCCCGACGCAGAGTGAGGCCAAGCAACAGCAAAACTTTGGACTTTGGAGCCAAGAAATATTTGTTGTTGAGACATTCAAGGAAATGGGTGGCTTATGCCGGGTAATCCCCAACCTTGAAAGCTTTTAGCAAAGCCCTCTTAGAGGTAAGGTGATGGAGGGGTGTGGCTGTTCGTTGAAAACTTCTCCCTGTCCGATCCTTTGTTCCTGAGGACAGGTCATAGTCAGGTCTCAATGTTCCTATCAATCTCCAGCAAACAAATGTCACTCTCTGGGTGACAAGAAAGGGCAAGGTCCCAAGGCACAAGGCTCACCCTCTGAGGTGCAGACCCACCTAAGAGAAAGGGGTCCCTGGGAGGGTTGGTGGTCCTCCTGCCATGGAGGGTTTGTCCAGGAGCTGGTCTGGGTCCTCCCACCAGTGCCCATGCCTCCCAGAGGAGGCATATCTGCCTTGGTGGCTCCCTCAGGGCCAGGTCCCAGACCCTTGCTAGCTGTCATCACTGAGGGAGCCGGGTGCACATGACCCAACAGGTCTTAATGCTCCTCAGGCCACCCAAACAGTGGCGGTCAGGTACCCCAGACTGTGAGCCATACCCTTAGGGTCACAGTGGCTGTGTGTGGTAGAGGTTCAACACTGCCTCAAGGCCTGGTCTGGGCCAGTGGGCATTCATGGCCTTGGCTCTGGAGCCCTGCAGGACACACCCCCAGCCTGTTCTCTGGGCCCCCCATCACACCAGCTGGCCCAAGGCCGTGTGAGCAGAAGAATGCTGGGGAGAAGGCTGGCACTTGCCTCTTACCTCACGCTCCAGGTCTGAAGGGGCAGCACTCCACTGACTGCTGCCTAAAAAAGGGCCCCCACTAAAGATGGCTGACAGACAGTGGCTTGCTTGGGGCAGGGGCCCACTACACTGCCCACCAATGGCTGAGCAGGGTGGTCACAGTGGCATTAGTGGTCTCCTGGTAACCATTGCCTGGTAACGGGGCAGTGGGTCACAGTGCACAGCAAGGGCTGCCTGGGAAGGGCTGCATTCAGCTGGCTATGGTACAATTCCCCCTTTTCTTTGGTCCTCTGCAACCCTGAGGAGAATATGTGGGTATGATTTGGATAGAGTGGTTAATCATAAACTCCGCAGAGGATCTCTGTTTTAGGGGACTTGCTTTCAACCTCCATTCCTGGTTCATCTTTTCCCAAGTCTTTCAGGGAATGGGGTGACGACCACTCTAGCAACGTTCTGCTGCACGAAAGCAAAGCCCTACAGTGCATTCTGAGTTGGAAGCAATGCCACGGTGCAAGTCTTGATCCAAGTCTTATATAAACTTGTATAAGGAATCCAGGAGAATAAGCCTGAAAAGCAGCGTGAGGGTGGCACTCTGAGGGAGACGTTCTGGCAGGTAATCCAGACACGCAGAAGCAGAAGGGAAGAAATTGTTGTAAGTTGTTAGGAAGTTGAGGGGAAGAGCTTCCCTTAACGGGAGAACACAGATCAAAATCAGCATTATTGCAAAGCAAATCCATAAACGTTAGTAGCATATGCATCTGTTTACTCAGTTTGTCAAAACTGCATTGGTAAGAGTCTTCTTGAAGTTGAAGCACTTTGGGAAAGCCTCAGCCTAACTATCTGTTAGACACTTAAAGAGGCATGGTTAAAGATCGGATGACAAGGGGTTGAGAAGAAAGCTTAATCAAGTGGCTCTCATGTAACCGTCAGCATGGCTGACCGATTATCCCAAGGCATACCTGCATTTCAGAAACTTTGTACCCTTTCTAGAATATCGACAGGTGTGCCATGTATCCATCCTGTGTAATTGGAGAAGCTTCTCCCCCATTTCACAATGTTTTCTCTGTAATTTCCATACCAGATATACGACTGAAATAGTCCTCCTTGAGTTGCCTTAAGGGCCCCGCAACTAATCCAAAGTTAACAAACGATTTCCAAACACCTGGTCCAATAAGCTCATCAGTCCTTTGAAGAGAATTCTTCTTCCTTCTCCAAAGTGAGAAGAGATCTTAAAAGCAAATAGAGATCCCTTAAAGGCAGGACAGTTCACATACCATGGTATTGAAAGCAGCGTTCCAAGTAAACGTGTTCTCTTGGCAGAGGGGAACCCAATCCAGCCTTGAAAAAAACGTATTTTTAATAGCAGTATCCATTTCCCGAGGTGGAGTTTCGTTTCAGCCCAATGATGCATCAAATGTTGGTTTTTGGCTCAACACATTTATCCCACCTTCCTACTCTATCCTGAAATGTGTTCCTTTTCATGAGTTTCTTAGCTTTAATTACATATTTCGATTACAATCCTCAAGTCCTTAACACCTTCACTTAGTGAAAACCAAGAAGCAAGCAATTGTCAGCTGGATGCCATACCAGCATTTCTGATTGCAAACGGATGCTTTTGAGACCTTCTGCTAAGTAGGCAAAGGTAGGGAATCTTAGATGTGCCCAGCATCCAATGTTCCAATCCTCTATCCTCTTTGAAATGACCCGGAGAGTCAAGGAATGCTTGCCACTTAACTTGGTGAAGTTTCATGCTCCCCAAATCTAGAGAGGCCATTTAGAAAGACTTCAAGTGTCATCATTTCAACTTATGGTCCTTGCTGTCAAATTGGCAACAGATATAAGGTCTTTTTGGATCTCTAAGAAACCTAGGGACCGCAGAAGGTTTACACTTCAGAATGCAAGAAGCTTAAGGCAGCTTCCATACCAGATATCAGTTCAGTACTAGCTATTTGCCAGATCATCAGGACCTGAAATCCATGGAGGCCAATTCTCTCCAGAGGAGGAAGTATTGAATAGGTAAGTGCTTCCCTTTCAGTGAAATAGAGCTCATTTACACATCAACTCGGCAGTTGATGTCAATTGCCTTATCCCTCAAAGTGGCCCAAATCTGGAGAATGCACCTGAAGGGGGTGCGTTGGGGAAGCATATTTGAGTTTCCCAGAACCACAACACTTTCACACAAAACAAACGCAAAAGTACATGCAAAGAAGAAACTCTCAGTCCTGACGACCAAAGCAAAGGGTGAGGATGAACAACATCCTCAGTGTTTTTGAAGTACGTTCCCTCATTTTAACAACAAAACGACAAACAACATGCAAATTGAAACATAGGGAATCAGGACCACAGTTGTCATGCCTACTGACCTGGGAAGCAGAAAGAGCCAAAAAGGAAAAAGCAAAGAAATTAGGAAAAGTTCAATTTGCTTCATTAACTTCCACATGTCTCCTGGAAATATGCTCGTTTTCTCAGGGTCACAATGATGAAAACCAAAAGGATTTCACTGAGCAAACTTTCCCTAACTGAATATTTTACATAGACTGGTTTTGGAGATATGAAAAAGATTCATTTGATGTCATGTTTCACCAGAATCTGTAGAATATGCTGGCCATGCAATGTAAAAAAACAAAAAAATACTTGCTGGTACCTAGGCGGACTACAAGATGGACTAGAGCTCTGCTGATCACAGCAGGTGTTATCCAATAGCAGAGAGACAAATGCAATGCCAAAAGGTCTCTGAGGATCGCAGTTCCCAGGCACCAAAGGGGAGATTCCTACCCATTGGAAAGGGAATATGTCAACCAATGTTCCACCACAGGAACGATACCTAGTGTGATCATATGCAAGCTCCGTTACTGTCCAAAGACGTCTCAAGTACTCAATGCAAGTGCTGTTTCACACACCTACAATGTACGAATCACAAACTGGATCCCACAAACCAAAGCACAGACTGCCGTGATTAACACCACATTGACACACACAAACACATGAAGAACAAATAAACACTCCAATCACAAAGACAGAAAGCCAGAGAAGGCATTTTGTCAACTTCCACTTCCACTCCCACATGGAGGCCCCCAGTTCTCAAGAGGGAATGGACTCAGAGGGGCTCCCATCCGCTAAGGGGAGCAGCCCAGTTGGAGTGGACCTATTTCCCAGCCTGTGCAAGCTGGAGCCACTTACCCCCAAATGACATGAACTGTATACCGTTGCTCTGGACATGTCTCCAAGACAAGCAGCCTCGTGCTGTAGGGCAGCCACTGCATATCAGGGAGAATCTCTGCCAGTATCCTGGAGCCAAATGTACTCTGGCATGTGCTGGGAACTTTAAATGGGGATGCCCCTGATCGAGATCAACACACCATGGGCACAGACCTCCTGGCTGGCTCGCTATAATTGGTAACCAAAGGCCAGGATGTGTGATCGACGCACAGTGAGGCCAAGCAACAGCAAAACATTGGCCTTTGGAGCCGAGAAATATTTGTTGTTGAGACATTCAAGGAAATGGGTGGCTTATGCCGGGTAATCCCCAACCTTGAAAGCTTTTAGCAAAGCCCTCTTAGAGGTAAGGTGATGGAGGGGTGTGGCTGTTCGTTGAAAACTTCTCCCTGTCCGATCCTTTGTTCCTGAGGACAGGTCATAGTCAGGTCTCAATGTTCCTATCAATCTCCAGCCAACAAATGTCACTCTCTGGGTGACAAGAAAGGGCAAGGTCCCAAGGCACAAGGCTCACCCTCTGAGGTCCAGACCCACCTAAGAGAAAGGGGTCCCTGGGAGGGGTGGTGGTCCTCCTGCCATGGAGGGTTTGTCCAGGAGCTGGTCTGGGTCCTCCCACCAGTGCCCACGCCTCCCAGAGGAGGCAGCTCTGCCTTGGTGGCTCCCTCAGGGCCAGGTCCCAGACCCTTGCTAGCTGTCATCACTGAGGGAGCCGGGTGCACATGACCCAACAGGTCTTAATGCTCCTCAGGCCACCCAAACAGTGGCGGTCAGGTACCCCAGACTGTGAGCCATACCCTTAGGGTCACAGTGGCTGTGTGTGGTAGAGGTTCAACACTGCCTCAAGGCCTGGTCTGGGCCAGTGGGCATTCATGGCCTTGGCTCTGGAGCCCTGCAGGACACACCCCCAGCCTGTTCTCTGGGCCCCCCATCACACCAGCAGGCCCAAGGCCGTGTGAGCAGAAGAATGCTGGGGAGAAGGCTGGCACTTGCCTCTTACCTCACGCTCCAGGTCTGAAGGGGCAGCACTCCACTGACTGCTGCCTAAAAAAGGGCCCCCACTAAAGATGGCTGACAGACAGTGGCTTGCTTGGGGCAGGGGCCCTCTACACTGCCCACCAATGGCTGAGCAGGGTGGTCACAGTGGCATTAGTGGTCTCCTGGTAACCATTGCCTGGTAACGGGGCAGTGGGTCACAGTGCACAGCAAGGGCTGCCTGGGAAGGGCTGCATTCAGCTGGCTATGGTACAATTCCCCCTTTTCTTTGGTGCTCTTCAACCCTGAGGAGAATATGTGGGTATGATTTGGATAGAGTGGTTAATCATAAACTCAGCAGCAGATCTCTGTTTTAGGGGACTTGCTTTCAACCTCCATTCCTGGTTCATCTTTTCCCAAGTCTTTCAGGGAATGGGGTGACGACCACTCTAGCTACATCCTGCTGCAGGAAAGCAAAGCCCTACAGTGCATTCTGAGTTGGAAGCAATGCCACGGTGCAAGTCTTGATCCAAGTCTTATATAAACTTGTATAAGGAATCCAGGAGAATAAGCCTGAAAAGCAGCGTGAGGGTGGCACTCTGGGGGAGACGTTCTGGCAGGTAATCCAGACACGCAGAAGCAGAAGGGAAGAAATTGTTGTAAGTTGTTAGGAAGTTGAGGGGAAGAGCTTCCCTTAACGGGAGAACACAGATCAAAATCAGCATTATTGCAAAGCAAATCCATAAACGTTAGTAGCATATGCATCTGTTTACTCAGTTTGTCAAAACTGCATTGCTAAGAGTCTTCTTGAAGTTGAAGCACTTTGGGAAAGCCTCAGCCTAACTATCTGTTAGACACTTAAAGAGGCAAGGTTAAAGTTCGGATGACAAGGGGTTGAGAAGGAAGCTTAATCAAGTGGCTCTCATGTAACCGTCAGCATGGCTGACCGATTATCCCAAGGCATACCTGCATTTCAGAAACTTTGTACCCTTTCTAGAATATCGACAGGTGTGCCATGTATCCATCCTGTGTAATTGGAGAAGCTTCTCCCCCATTTCACAATGTTTTCTCTGTAATTTCCATACCAGATATACGACTGAAATAGTCCTCCTTGAGTTGCCTTAAGGGCCCCGCAACTAATCCAAAGTTAACAAACGATTTCCAAACACCTGGTCCAATAAGCTCATCAGTCCTTTGAAGAGAATTCTTCTTTCTTCTCCAAAGTGAGAAGAGATCTTAAAAGCAAATAGAGATCCCTTAAAGGCAGGACAGTTCACATACCATGGTATTGAAAGCAGCGTTCCAAGTAAACGTGTTCTCTTGGCAGAGGGGAACCCAATCCAGCCTTGAAAAAAACGTATTTTTAATAGCAGTATCCATTTCCCGAGGTGGAGTTTCGTTTCAGCCCAATGATGCATCAAATGTTGGTTTTTGGCTCAACACATTTATCCCACCTTCCTACTCTATCCTGAAATGTGTTCCTTTTCATGAGTTTCTTAGCTTTAATTACATATTTCGATTACAATCCTCAAGTCCTTAACACCTTCACTTAGTGAAAACCAAGAAGCAAGCAATTGTCAGCTGGATGTCATACCAGCATTTCTGATTGCAAGCAGATGCTTTTGAGACCTTCTGCTAAGTAGGCAAAGGTAGGGAATCTTAGATGTGCCCAGCATCAAATGTTCCAATCCTCTATCCTCTTTGAAATGACCCGGAGAGTCAAGGAATGCTTGCCACTTAACTTGGTGAAGTTTCATGCTACCCAAATCTAGAGAGGCCATTTAGAAAGACTTCAAGTGTCATCATTTCAACTTATGGTCCTTGCTGTCAAATTGGCAACAGATATAAGGTCTTTTTGGATCTCTGAAACCTAGGGACTGCAGAAGGTTTACACTTCAGAATGCAAGAAGCTTAAGGCAGCTTCCATACCAGATATCAGTTCAGTACTAGCTATTTGCCAGATCATCAGGACCTGAAATCCATGGAGGCCAATTCTCTCCAGAGGAGGAAGTATTGAATAGGTAAGTGCTTCCCTTTCAGTGAAATAGAGCTCATTTACACATTAACTCGGCAGTTGATGTCAATTGCCTTATCTCTAAAAGTGGCCCAAATCTGGAGAATGCACCTGAAAGGGGTGCGTTGGGGAAGCATATTTGAGTTTCCCAGAACCACAACACTTTCACACAAAACAAACGCAAAAGTACATGCAAAGAAGAAACTCTCAGTCCTGAGGACCAAAGCAAAGGGTGAGGATGAACAACATCCTCAGTGTTTTCGAAGTACGTTCCCTCATTTTAACAACAAAACGACAAACAACATGCAAATTGAAACATAGGGAATCAGGACCACAGTTGTCATGCCTACTGACCTGGGAAGCAGAAAGAGCCAAAAAGGAAAAAGCAAAGAAATTAGGAAAAGTTCAATTTGCTTCATTAACTTCCACATGTCTCCTGGAAATATGCTCGTTTTCTCAGGGTCACAATGATGAAAACCAAAAGGATTTCACTGAGCAAACTTTCCCTAACTGAATATTTTACATAGACTGGTTTTGGAGATATGAAAAAGACTCATTTGATGTCATGTTTCACCAGAATCTGTAGAATATGCTGGCCATGCAATGTAAAAAAACAAAAAAATACTTGCTTGTCCCTTAGCGGACTACAAGATGGACTAGAGCTCTGCTGATCACAGCAGGTGTTATCCAATAGCAGAGAGACAAATGCAATGCCAAAAGGTCTCTGAGGATCGCAGTTCCCAGGCACCAAAGGGGAGATTCCTACCCATTGGAAAGGGAATATGTCAACCAATGTTCCACCACAGGAACGATACCTAGTGTGATCATATGCAAGCTCCGTTACTGTCCAAAGACGTCTCAAGTACTCAATGCAAGTGCTGTTTCACACACCTACAATGTACGAATCACAAACTGGATCCCACAAACCAAAGCACAGACTGCCGTGATTAACACCACATTGACACACACAAACACATGAAGAACAAATAAACACTCCAATCACAAAGACAGAAAGCCAGAGAAGGCATTTTGTCAACTTCCACTTCCACTCCCACATGGAGGCCCCCAGTTCTCAAGAGGGAATGGACTCAGAGAGGCTCACATCCGCTAAGGGGAGCAGCCCAGTTGGAGTAGACCTATTTCCCAGCCTGTGCAAGCTAGAGCCACTTACCCCCAAATGACATGAACTGTATACCGTTGCTCTGGACATGTCTCCAAGACAAGCAGCCTCGTGCTGTAGGGCAGCCACTGCATATCAGGGAGAATCTCTGCCAGTATCCTGGAGCCAAATGTACTCTGGCATGTGCTGGGAACTTTAAATGAGGATGCCCCAGATCGAGATCAACACACCATGGGCACAGACCTCCGGGCTGGCTCGCTATAATTGGTAACCAAAGGCCAGGATGTGTGCCCGACGCACAGTGAGGCCAAGCAACAGCAAAACATTGGACTTTGGAGCCGAGAAATATTTGTTGTTGAGACATTCAAGGAAATGGGTGGCTTATGCCGGGTAATCCCCAACCTTGAAAGCTTTTAGCAAAGCCCTCTTAGAGGTAAGGTGATGGAGGGGTGTGGCTGTTCGTTGAAAACTTCTCCCTGTCCGATCCTTTGTTCCTGAGGACAGGTCATAGTCAGGTCTCAATGTTCCTATCAATCTCCAGCCAACAAATGTCACTCTCTGGGTGACAAGAAAGGGCAAGGTCCCAAGGCACAAGGCTCACCCTCTGAGGTCCAGACCCACCTAAGAGAAAGGGGTCCCTGGGAGGGGTGGTGGTCCTCCTGCCATGGAGGGTTTGTCCAGGAGCTGGTCTGGGTCCTCCCACCAGTGCCCAAGCCTCCCAGAGGAGGCAGCTCTGCCTTGGTGGCTCCCTCAGGGCCAGGTCCCAGACCCTTGCTAGCTGTCATCACTGAGGGAGCCGGGTGCACATGACCCAACAGGTCTTAATGCTCCTCAGGCCACCCAAACAGTGGCGGTCAGGTACCCCAGACTGTGAGCCATACCCTTAGGGTCACAGTGGCTGTGTGTGGTAGAGGTTCAACACTGCCTCAAGGCCTGGTCTGGGCCAGTGGGCATTCATGGCCTTGGCTCTGGAGCCCTGCAGGACACACCCCCAGCCTGTTCTCTGGGCCCCCCATCACACCAGCTGGCCCAAGGCCGTGTGAGCAGAAGAATGCTGGGGAGAAGGCTGGCACTTGCCTCTTACCTCACGCTCCAGGTCTGAAGGGGCAGCACTCCACTGACTGCTGCCTAAAAAAGGGCCCCCACTAAAGATGGCTGACAGACAGTGGCTTGCTTGGGGCAGGGGCCCACTACACTGCCCACCAATGGCTGAGCAGGGTGGTCACAGTGGCATTAGTGGTCTCCTGGTAACCATTGCCTGGTAATGGGGCAGTGGGTCACAGTGCACAGCAAGGGCTGCCTGGGAAGGGCTGCATTCAGCTGGCTATGGTACAATTCCCCCTTTTCTTTGGTGCTCTTCAACCCTGAGGAGAATATGTGGGTATGATTTGGATAGAGTGGTTAATCATAAACTCAGCAGCAGATCTCTGTTTTAGGGGACTTGCTTTCAACCTCCATTCCTGGTTCATCTTTTCCCAAGTCTTTCAGGGAATGGGGTGACGACCACTCTAGCTACATCCTGCTGCAGGAAAGCAAAGCCCTACAGTGCATTCTGAGTTGGAAGCAATGCCACGTTGCAAGTCTTGATCCAAGGCTTATATAAACTTGTATAAGGAATCCAGGAGAATAAGCCTGAAAAGCAGCGTGAGGGTGGCACTCTGGGGGAGACGTTCTGGCAGGTAATCCAGACACGCAGAAGCAGAAGGGAAGAAATTGTTGTAAGTTGTTAGGAAGTTGAGGGGAAGAGCTTCCCTTAACGGGAGAACACAGATCAAAATCAGCATTATTGCAAAGCAAATCCATAAACGTTAGTAGCATATGCATCTGTTTACTCAGTTTGTCAAAACTGCATTGCTAAGAGTCTTCTTGAAGTTGAAGCACTTTGGGAAAGCCTCAGCCTAACTATCTGTTAGACACTTAAAGAGGCAAGGTTAAAGTTCGGATGACAAGGGGTTGCGAAGGAAGCTTAATCAAGTGGCTCTCATGTAACCGTCAGCATGGCTGACCGATTATCCCAAGGCATACCTGCATTTCAGAAACTTTGTACCCTTTCTAGAATATCGACAGGTTGACATGTATCCATCCTGTGAAATTGGAAAAGCTTCTCCCCCATTTCACAATGTTTTCTCTGTAATTTCCATACCAGATATACGACTGAAATAGTCCTCCTTGAGTTGCCTTAAGGGCCCTGAAACTAATCCAAAGTTAACAAACTATTTCAAAACACCTGGTCCAATAAGCTCATCAGTCCTTTGAAGAGAATTCTTCTTTCTTCTCCAAAGTGAGAAGAGATCTTAAAAGCAAATAGAGATCCCTTCAAGGCAGGACAGTTCACATACCATGTTATTGAAAGCAGCATTCCAAGTAAATGTGTTCTCTTGGCAGAGGGGAACCCAATCCAGCCTTGAAAAAAACGTATTTTTAATAACAGTATCCATTTCCCGAGGTGGAGATTCGTTTCAGCCCAATGATGCATCAAATGTTGGTTTTTGGCTCAACACATTTATCCCACCTTCCTACTCTATCCTGAAATGTGTTCCTTTTCATGAGTTTCTTAGCTTTAATTACATATTTCGATTACAATCCTCAAGTCCTTAACACCTTCACTTAGTGAAAACCAAGAAGCAAGCAATTGTCAGCAGGATGCCATACCAGCATTTCTGATTGCAAACGGATGCTTTTGAGACCTTCTGCTAAGTAGGCAAAGGTAGGGAATCTTAGATGTGCCCAGCATCCAATGTTCCAATCCTCTATCCTCTTTGAAATGACCCGGAGAGTCAAGGAATACTTGCCACTTAACTTGGTGAAGTTTCATGCTCCCCAAATCTAGAGAGGCCATTTAGAAAGACTTCAAGTGTCATCATTTCAACTTATGGTCCTTGCTGTCAAATTGGCAACAGATATAAGGTCTTTTTGGATCTCTAAGAAACCTAGGGACTGCAGAAGGTTTACACTTCAGAATGCAAGAAGCTTAAGGCAGCTTCCATACCAGATATCAGTTCAGTACTAGCTATTTGCCAGATCATCAGGACCTGAAATCCATGGAGGCCAATTCTCTCCAGAGGAGGAAGTATTGAATAGGTAAGTGCTTCCCTTTCAGTGAAATAGAGCTCATTTACACATCAACTCGGCAGTTGATGTCAATTGCCTTATCCCTCAAAGTGGCCCAAATCTGGAGAATGCACCTGAAGGGGGTGCGTTGGGGAAGCATATTTGAGTTTCCCAGAACCACAACACTTTCACACAAAACAAACGCAAAAGTACATGCAAAGAAGAAACTCTCAGTCCTGAGGACCAAAGCAAAGGGTGAGGATGAACAACATCCTCAGTGTTTTCGAAGTACGTTCCCTCATTTTAACAACAAAACGACAAACAACATGCAAATTGAAAGATAGGGAATCAGGACCACAGTTGTCATGCCTACTGACCTGGGAAGCAGAAAGAGCCAAAAAGGAAAAAGCAAAGAAATTAGGAAAAGTTCAATTTGCTTCATTAACTTCCACATGTCTCCTGGAAATATGCTCGTTTTCTCAGGGTCACAATGATGAAAACCAAAAGGATTTCACTGAGCAAACTTTCCCTAACTGAATATTTTACATAGACTGGTTTTGGAGATATGAAAAAGATTCATTTGATGTCATGTTTCACCAGAATCTGTAGAATATGCTGGCCATGCAATGTAAAAAAACAAAAAAATACTTGCTTGTACCTTAGCGGACTACAAGATGGACTAGAGCTCTGCTGATCACAGCAGGTGTTATCCAATAGCAGAGAGACAAATGCAATGCCAAAAGGTCTCTGAGGATCGCAGTTCCCAGGCACCAAAGGGGAGATTCCTACCCATTGGAAAGGGAATATGTCAACCAATGTTCCACCACAGGAACGATACCTAGTGTGATCATATGCAAGCTCCGTTACTGTCCAAAGACGTCTCAAGTACTCAATGCAAGTGCTGTTTCACACACCTACAATGTACGCATCACAAACTGGATCCCACAAACCAAAGCACAGACTGCCGTGATTAACACCACATTGACACACACAAACACATGAAGAACAAATAAACACTCCAATCACAAAGACAGAAAGCCAGAGAAGGCATTTTGTCAACTTCCACTTCCACTCCCACATGGAGGCCCCCAGTTCTCAAGAGGGAATGGACTCAGAGGGGCTCCCATCCGCTAAGGGGAGCAGCCCAGTTGGAGTAGACCTATTTCCCAGCCTGTGCAAGCTGGAGCCACTTACCCCCAAATGACATGAACTGTATACCGTTGCTCTGGACATGTCTCCAAGACAAGCAGCCTCGTGCTGTAGGGCAGCCACTGCATATCAGGGAGAATCCCTGCCAGTATCCTGGAGCCAAATGTACTCTGGCATGTGCTGGGAACTTTAAATGGGGATGCCCCTGATCGAGATCAACACACCATGGGCACAGACCTCCTGGCTGGCTCGCTATAATTGGTAACCAAAGGCCAGGATGTGTGCCCGATGCACAGTGAGGCCAAGCAACAGCAAAACATTGGCCTTTGGAGCCGAGAAATATTTGTTGTTGAGACATTCAAGGAAATGGGTGGCTTATGCCGGGTAATCCCCAACCTTGAAAGCTTTTAGCAAAGCCCTCTTAGAGGTAAGGTGATGGAGGGGTGTGGCTGTTCGTTGAAAACTTCTCCCTGTCCGATCCTTTGTTCCTGAGGACAGGTCATAGTCAGGTCACAATGTTCCTATCAATCTCCAGCCAACAAATGTCACTCTCTGGGTGACAAGAAAGGGCAAGGTCCCAAGGCACAAGGCTCACCCTCTGAGGTCCAGACCCACCTAAGAGAAAGGGGTCCCTGGGAGGGGTGGTGGTCCTCCTGCCATGGAGGGTTTGTCCAGGAGCTGGTCTGGGTCCTCCCACCAGTGCCCACGCCTCCCAGAGGAGGCAGCTCTGCCTTGGTGGCTCCCTCAGGGCCAGGTCCCAGACCCTTGCTAGCTGTCATCACTGAGGGAGCCGGGTGCACATGACCCAACAGGTCTTAATGCTCCTCAGGCCACCCAAACAGTGGCGGTCAGGTACCCCAGACTGTGAGCCATACCCTTAGGGTCACAGTGGCTGTGTGTGGTAGAGGTTCAACACTGCCTCAAGGCCTGGTCTGGGCCAGTGGGCATTCATGGCCTTGGCTCTGGAGCCCTGCAGGACACACCCCCAGCCTGTTCTCTGGGCCCCCCATCACACCAGCAGGCCCAAGGCCGTGTGAGCAGAAGAATGCTGGGGAGAAGGCTGGCACTTGCCTCTTACCTCACGCTCCAGGTCTGAAGGGGCAGCACTGCACTGACTGCTGCCTAAAAAAGGGCCCCCACTAAAGATGGCTGACAGACAGTGGCTTGCTTTGGGCAGGGGCCCACTACACTGCCCACCAATGGCTGAGCAGGGTGGTCACAGTGGCATTAGTGGTCTCCTGGTAACCATTGCCTGGTAACGGGGCAGTGGGTCACAGTGCACAGCAAGGGCTGCCTGGGAAGGGCTGCATTCAGCTGGCTATGGTACAATTCCCCCTTTTCTTTGGTCCTCTGCAACCCTGAGGAGAATATGTGGGTATGATTTGGATAGAGTGGTTAATCATAAACTCAGCAGCAGATCTCTGTTTTAGGGGACTTGCTTTCAACCTCCATTCCTGCTTCATCTTTTCCCAAGTCTTTCAGGGAATGGGGTGACGACCACTCTAGCTACATCCTGCTGCAGGAAAGCAAAGCCCTACAGTGCATTCTGAGTTGGAAGCAATGCCACGGTGCAAGTCTTGATCCAAGTCTTATATAAACTTGTATAAGGAATCCAGGAGAATAAGCCTGAAAAGCAGCGTGAGGGTGGCACTCTGGGGGAGACGTTCTGGCAGGGAATCCAGACACGCAGAAGCAGAAGGGAAGAAATTGTTGTAAGTTGTTAGGATGTTGAGGGGAAGAGCTTCCCTTAACGGGAGAACACAGATCAAAATCAGCATTATTGCAAAGCAAATCCATAAACGTTAGTAGCATATGCATCTGTTTACTCAGTTTGTCAAAACTGCATTGGTAAGAGTCTTCTTGAAGTTGAAGCACTTTGGGAAAGCCTCAGCCTAACTATCTGTTAGACACTTAAAGAGGCAAGGTTAAAGATCGGATGACAAGGGGTTGCGAAGGAAGCTTAATCAAGTGGCTCTCATGTAACCGTCAGCATGGCTGACCGATTATCCCAAGGCATACCTGCATTTCAGAAACTTTGTACCCTTTCTAGAATATCGACAGGTCGACATGTATCCATCCTATGAAATTGGAAAAGCTTCTCCCCCATTTCACAATGTTTTCTCTGTAATTTCCATACCAGATATACGACTGAAATAGTCCTCCTTGAGTTGCCTTAAGGGCCCTGAAACTAATCCAAAGTTCACAAACTATTTCAAAACACCTGGTCCAATAAGCTCATCACTCCTTTGAAGAGAATTCGTCTTTCTTCTCCAAAGTGAGAAGAGATCTTAAAAGCAAATAGAGATCCCTTAAAGGCAGGACAGTTCACATACCATGTTGTTGAAAGCAGCATTGCAAGTAAACGTGTTCTCTTGGCAGAGGGGAACCCAATCCAGCCTTGAGAAAAACGTATTTTTAATAACAGTGTCCATTTCCCGAAGTGGAGATTCGTTTCAGCCCAATGATGCATCAAATGTTGGTTTTTGGCTCAACACATTTATCCCACCTTCCTACTCTATCCTGAATCGTGTTCCTTTTCATGAGTTTCTTAGCTTTAATTACATATTTCGATTACAATCCTCAAGTCCTTAACACCTTCACTTAGTGAAAACCAAGAAGCAAGCAATTGTCAGCTGGATGCCATACCAGCATTTCTGATTGCAAACGGATGCTTTTGAGACCTTCTGCTAAGTAGGCAAAGGTAGGGAATCTTAGATGTGCCCAGCATCCAATGTTCCAATCCTCTATCCTCTTTGAAATGACCCGGAGAGTCAAGGAATGCTTGCCACTTAACTTGGTGAAGTTTCATGCTCCCCAAATCTAGAGAGGCCATTTAGAAAGACTTCAAGTGTCATCATTTCAACTTATGGTCCTTGCTGTCAAATTGGCAACAGATATAAGGTCTTTTTGGACCTCTAAGAAACCTAGGGACCGCAGAAGGTTTACACTTCAGAATGCAAGAAGCTTAAGGCAGCTTCCATACCAGATATCAGTTCAGTACTAGCTATTTGCCAGATCATCAGGACCTGAAATCCATGGAGGCCAATTCTCTCAAGACGAGGAAGTATTGAATAGGTAAGTGCTTCCCTTTCAGTGAAATAGAGCTCATTTACACATCAACTCGGCAGTTGATGTCAATTGCCTTATCCCTCAAAGTGGCCCAAATCTGGAGAATGCACCTGAAAGGGGTGCGTTGGGGAAGCACATTTGAGTTTCCCAGAGCCACAACACTTTCACACAAAACAAACGCAAAAGTACATGCAAAGAAGAAACTCTCAGTCCTGAGGACCAAAGCAAAGGGTGAGGATGAACAACATCCTCAGTGTTTTCGAACTACGTTCCCTCATTTTAACAACAAAACGACAAACAACATGCAAATTGAAAGATAGGGAATCAGGACCACAGTTGTCATGCCTACTGACCTGGCAAGCAGAAAGAGCCAAAAAGGAAAAAGCAAAGAAATTAGGAAAAGTTCAATTTGCTTCATTAACTTCCACATGTCTCCTGGAAATATGCTCGTTTTCTCAGGGTCACAATGATGAAAACCAAAAGGATTTCACTGAGCAAACTTTCTCTAACTGAATATTTTACATAGACTGGTTTTGGAGATATGAAAAAGATTCATTTGATGTCATGTTTCACCAGAATCTGTAGAATATGCTGGCCATGCAATGTAAAAAAACAAAAAAATACTTGCTTGTCCCTTAGCGGACTACAAGATGGACTAGAGCTCTGCTGATCACAGCAGGTGTTATCCAATAGCAGAGAGACAAATGCAATGCCAAAAGGTCTCTGAGGATCGCAGTTCCCAGGCACCAAAGGGGAGATTCCTACCCATTGGAAAGGGAATATGTCAACCAATGTTCCACCACAGGAACGATACCTAGTGTGATCATATGCAAGCTCCGTTACTGTCCAAAGACGTCTCAAGTACTCAATGCAAGTGCTGTTTCACACACCTACAATGTACGCATCACAAACTGGATCCCACAAACCAAAGCACAGACTGCCGTGATTAACACCACATTGACACACACAAACACATGAAGAACAAATAAACACTCCAATCACAAACACAGAAAGCCAGAGAAGGCATTTTGTCAACTTCCACTTCCACTCCCACATGGAGGCCCCCAGTTCTCAAGAGGGAATGGACTCAGAGGGGCTCCCATCCGCTAAGGGGAGCAGCCCAGTTGGAGTAGACCTATTTCCCAGCCTGTGCAAGCTGGAGCCACTTACCCCCAAATGACATGAACTGTATACCGTTGCTCTGGACATGTCTCCAAGACAAGCAGCCTCGTGCTGTAGGGCAGCCACTGCATATCAGGGAGAATCCCTGCCAGTATCCTGGAGCCAAATGTACTCTGGCATGTGCTGGGAACTTTAAATGGGGATGCCCCTGATCGAGATCAACACACCATGGGCACACACCTCCTGGCTAGCTCGCTATAATTGGTAACCAAATGCCAGGATGTGTGCCCGATGCACAGTGAGGCCAAGCAACAGCAAAACATTGGACTTTGGAGCCGAGAAATATTTGTTGTTGAGACATTCAAGGAAATGGGTGGCTTATGCCGGGTAATCCCCAACCTTGAAAGCTTTTAGCAAAGCCCTCTTAGAGGTAAGGTGATGGAGGGGTGTGGCTGTTCGTTGAAAACTTCTCCCTGTCCGATCCTTTGTTCCTGAGGACAGGTCATAGTCAGGTCTCAATGTTCCTATCAATCTCCAGCAAACAAATGTCACTCTCTGGGTGACAAGAAAGGGCAAGGTCCCAAGGCACAAGGCTCACCCTCTGAGGTCCAGACCCACC
The DNA here is from genome assembly GCF_030028045.1 of Hippopotamus amphibius kiboko. NCBI lineage: Eukaryota > Metazoa > Chordata > Mammalia > Artiodactyla > Hippopotamidae > Hippopotamus > Hippopotamus amphibius. The sequence goes on from NC_080195.1 coordinate 46,648,451, forward strand.
TAAGAGAAAGGGGTCCCTGGGAGGGGTGGTGGTCCTCCTGCCATGGAGGGTTTGTCCAGGAGCTGGTCTGGGTCCTCCCACCAGTGCCCACGCCTCCCAGAGGAGGCAGCTCTGCCTTGGTGGCTCCCTCAGGGCCAGGTCCCAGACCCTTGCTAGCTGTCATCACTGAGGGAGCCGGGTGCACATGACCCAACAGGTCTTAATGCTCCTCAGGCCACCCAAACAGTGGCAGTCAGGTACCCCAGACTGTGAGCCATACCCTTAGGGTCACAGTGGCTGTGTGTGGTAGAGGTTCAACACTGCCTCAAGGCCTGTTCTGGGCCAGTGGGCATTCATGGCCTTGGCTCTGGAGCCCTGCAGGACACACCCCCAGCCTGTTCTCTGGGCCCCCCATCACACCAGCTGGCCCAAGGCCGTGTGAGCAGAAGAATGCTGGGAAGAAGGCTGGCACTTGCCTCTAACCTCACGCTCCAGGTCTGAAGGGGCAGCACTCCACTGACTGCTGCCTAAAAAAGGGCCCCCACTAAAGATGGCTGACAGACAGTGGCTTGCTTGGGGCAGGGGCCCACTACACTGCCCACCAATGGCTGAGCAGGGTGGTCACAGTGGCATTAGTGGTCTCCTGGTAACCATTGCCTGGTAACGGGGCAGTGGGTCACAGTGCACAGCAAGGGCTGCCTGGGAAGGGCTGCATTCAGCTGGCTATGGTACAATTCCCCCTTTTCTTTGGTCCTCTGCAACCCTGAGGAGAATATGTGGGTATGATTTGGATAGAGTGGTTAATCATAAACTCAGCAGCAGATCTCTGTTTTAGGGGACTTGCTTTCAACCTCCATTCCTGCTTCATCTTTTCCCAAGTCTTTCAGGGAATGGGGTGACGACCACTCTAGCTACATCCTGCTGCAGGAAAGCAAAGCCCTACAGTGCATTCTGAGTTGGAAGCAATGCCACGGTGCAAGTCTTGATCCAAGTCTTATATAAACTTGTATAAGGAATCCAGGAGAATAAGCCTGAAAAGCAGCGTGAGGGTGGCACTCTGGGGGAGACGTTCTGGCAGGGAATCCAGACACGCAGAAGCAGTAGGGAAGAAATTGTTGTAAGTTGTTAGGAAGTTGAGGTGAAAGGCTTCCCTTAACGGGAGGACACAGATCAAAATCAGCATTATTGCAAAGCAAATCCATAAACGTTAGTAGCATATGCATCTGTTTACTCAGTTTGTCAAAACTGCATTGGTAAGAGTCTTCTTGAAGTTGAAACACTTTGGGAAAGCCTCAGCCTAACTATCTGTTAGACACTTAAAGAGGCATGGTTAAAGATCGGATGACAAGGGGTTGAGAAGGAAGCTTAATCAAGTGGCTCTCATGTAACCGTCAGCATGGCTGACCGATTATCCCAAGGCATACCTGCATTTCAGAAACTTTGTACCCTTTCTAGAATATCGACAGGTTGACATGTATCCATCCTGTGTAATTGGAGAAGCTTCTCCCCCATTTCACAATGTTTTCTCTGTAATTTCCATACCAGATATACGACTGAAATAGTCCTCCTTGAGTTGCCTTAAGGGCCCTGAAACTAATCCAAAGTTCACAAAATATTTCAAAACACCTGGTCCAATAAGCTCATCAGTCCTTTGAAGAGAATTCTTCTTTCTTCTCCAAAGTGAGAAGAGATCTTAAAAGCAAATAGAGATCCCTTAAAGGCAGGACAGTTCACATACCATGTTATTGAAAGCAGCATTCCAAGTAAATGTGTTCTCTTGGCAGAGGGGAACCCAATCCAGCCTTGAAAAAAACGTATTTTTAATAACAGTATCCATTTCCCGAAGTGGAGATTCGTTTCAGCCCAATGATGCATCAAATGTTGGTTTTTGGCTCAACACATTTATCCCACCTTCCTACTCTATCCTGAAATGTGTTCCTTTTCATGAGTTTCTTAGCTTTAATTACATATTTCGATTACAATCCTCAAGTCCTTAACACCTTCACTTAGTGAAAACCAAGAAGCAAGCAATTGTCAGCTGGATGCCATACCAGCATTTCTGATTGCAAACGGATGCTTTTGAGACCTTCTGCTAAGTAGGCAAAGGTAGGGAATCTTAGATGTGCCCAGCATCCAATGTTCCAATCCTCTATCCTCTTTGAAATGACCCGGAGAGTCAAGGAATGCTTGCCACTTAACTTGGTGAAGTTTCATGCTCCCCAAATCTAGAGAGGCCATTTAGAAAGACTTCAAGTGTCATCATTTCAACTTATGGTCCTTGCTGTCAAATTGGCAACAGATATAAGGTCTTTTGGGATCTCTAAGAAACCTAGGGACCGCAGAAGGTTTACACTTCAGAATGCAAGAAGCTTAAGGCAGCTTCCATACCAGATATCAGTTCAGTACAAGCTATTTGCCAGATCATCAGGACCTGAAATCCATGGAGGCCAATTCTCTCCAGAGGAGGAAGTATTGAATAGGTAAGTGCTTCCCTTTCAGTGAAATAGAGCTCATTTACACATCAACTCGGCAGTTGATGTCAATTGCCTTATCCCTAAAAGTGGCCCAAATCTGGAGAATGCACCTGAAAGGGGTGCGTTGGGGAAGCACATTTGAGTTTCCCAGAGCCACAACACTTTCACACAAAACAAACGCAAAAGTACATGCAAAGAAGAAACTCTCAGTCCTGAGGACCAAAGCAAAGGGTGAGGATGAACAACATACTCAGTGTTTTCGAACTACGTTCCCTCATTTTAACAACAAAACGACAAACAACATGCAAATTGAAAGATAGGGAATCAGGACCACAGTTGTCATGCCTACTGACCTGGGAAGCAGAAAGAGCCAAAAAGGAAAAAGCAAAGAAATTAGGAAAAGTTCAATTTGCTTCATTAACTTCCACATGTCTCCTGGAAATATGCTCGTTTTCTCAGGGTCACAATGATGAAAACCAAAAGGATTTCACTGAGCAAACTTTCTCTAACTGAATATTTTACATAGACTGGTTTTGGAGATATGAAAAAGACTCATTTGATGTCATGTTTCACCAGAATCTGTAGAATATGCTGGCCATGCAATGTAAAAAAACAAAAAAATACTTGCTTGTACCTTAGCGGACTACAAGATGGACTAGAGCTCTGCTGATCACAGCAGGTGTTATCCAATAGCAGAGAGACAAATGCAATGCCAAAAGGTCTCTGAGGATCGCAGTTCCCAGGCACCAAAGGGGAGATTCCTACCCATTGGAAAGGGAATATGTCAACCAATGTTCCACCACAGGAACGATACCTAGTGTGATCATATGCAAGCTCCGTTACTGTCCAAAGACGTCTCAAGTACTCAATGCAAGTGCTGTTTCACACACCTACAATGTACGTATCACAAACTGGATCCCACAAACCAAAGCACAGACTGCCGTGATTAACACCACATTGACACACACAAACACATGAAGAACAAATAAACACTCCAATCACAAAGACAGAAAGCCAGAGAAGGCATTTTGTCAACTTCCACTTCCACTCCCACATGGAGGCCCCCAGTTCTCAAGAGGGAATGGACTCAGAGGGGCTCCCATCCGCTAAGGGGAGCAGCCCAGTTGGAGTAGACCTATTTCCCAGCCTGTGCAAGCTGGAGCCACTTACCCCCAAATGACATGAACTGTATACCGTTGCTCTGGACATGTCTCCAAGACAAGCAGCCTCGTGCTGTAGGGCAGCCACTGCATATCAGGGAGAATCCCTGCCAGTATCCTGGAGCCAAATGTACTCTGGCATGTGCTGGGAACTTTAAATGGGGATGCCCCTGATCGAGATCAACACACCATGGGCACAGACCTCCTGGCTGGCTCGCTATAATTGGTAACCAAAGGCCAGGATGTGTGCCCGATGCACAGTGAGGCCAAGCAACAGCAAAACATTGGACTTTGGAGCCGAGAAATATTTGTTGTTGAGACATTCAAGGAAATGGGTGGCTTATGCCGGGTAATCCCCAACCTTGAAAGCTTTTAGCAAAGCCCTCTTAGAGGTAAGGTGATGGAGGGGTGTGGCTGTTCGTTGAAAACTTCTCCCTGTCCGATCCTTTGTTCCTGAGGACAGGTCATAGTCAGGTCTCAATGTTCCTATCAATCTCCAGCCAACAAATGTCACTCTCTGGGTGACAAGAAAGGGCAAGGTCCCAAGGCACAAGGCTCACCCTCTGAGGTCCAGACCCACCTAAGAGAAAGGGGTCCCTGGGAGGGGTGGTGGTCCGCCTGCCATGGAGGGTTTGTCCAGGAGCTGGTCTGGGTCCTCCCACCAGTGCCCACGCCTCCCAGAGGAGGCAGCTCTGCCTTGGTGGCTCCCTCAGGGCCAGGTCCCAGACCCTTGCTAGCTGTCATCACTGAGGGAGCCGGGTGCACATGACCCAACAGGTCTTAATGCTCCTCAGGCCACCCAAACAGTGGCGGTCAGGTACCCCAGACTGTGAGCCATACCCTTAGGGTCACAGTGGCTGTGTGTGGTAGAGGTTCAACACTGCCTCAAGGCCTGGTCTGGGCCAGTGGGCATTCATGGCCTTGGCTCTGGAGCCATGCAGGACACACCCCCAGCCTGTTCTCTGGGCCCCCCATCACACCAGCAGGCCCAAGGCCGTGTGAGCAGAAGAATGCTGGGGAGAAGGCTGGCACTTGCCTCTTACCTCACGCTCCAGGTCTGAAGGGGCAGCACTGCACTGACTGCTGCCTAAAAAAGGGCCCCCACTAAAGATGGCTGACAGACAGTGGCTTGCTTGGGGCAGGGGCCCACTACACTGCCCACCAATGGCTGAGCAGGGTGGTCACAGTGGCATTAGTGGTCTCCTGGTAACCATTGCCTGGTAACGGGGCAGTGGGTCACAGTGCACAGCAAGGGCTGCCTGGGAAGGGCTGCATTCAGCTGGCTATGGTACAATTCCCCCTTTTCGTTGGTCCTCTGCAACCCTGAGGAGAATATGTGGGTATGATTTGGATAGAGTGGTTAATCATAAACTCAGCAGCAGATCTCTGTTTTAGGGGACTTGCTTTCAACCTCCATTCCTGGTTCATCTTTTCCCAAGTCTTTCAGGGAATGGGGTGACGACCACTCTAGCTACATCCTGCTGCAGGAAAGCAAAGCCCTACAGTGCATTCTGAGTTGGAAGCAATGCCACGTTGCAAGTCTTGATCCAAGTTTTATATAAACTTGTATAAGGAATCCAGGAGAATAAGCCTGAAAAGCAGCGTGAGGGTGGCACTCTGGGGGAGACGTTCTGGCAGGTAATCCAGACACGCAGAAGCAGAAGGGAAGAAATTGTTGTAAGTTGTTAGGATGTTGAGGGGAAGAGCTTCCCTTAACGGGAGAACACAGATCAAAATCAGCATTATTGCAAAGCAAATCCATAAACGTTAGTAGCATATGCATCTGTTTACTCAGTTTGTCAAAACTGCATTGGTAAGAGTCTTCTTGAAGTTGAAGCACTTTGGGAAAGCCTCAGCCTAACTATCTGTTAGACACTTAAAGAGGCAAGGTTAAAGATCGGATGACAAGGGGTTGCGAAGGAAGCTTAATCAAGTGGCTCTCATGTAACCGTCAGCATGGCTGACCGATTATCCCAAGGCATACCTGCATTTCAGAAACTTTGTACCCTTTCTAGAATATCGACAGGTTGACATGTATCCATCCTGTGAAATTGGAAAAGCTTCTCCCCCATTTCACAATGTTTTCTCTGTAATTTCCATACCAGATATACGACTGAAATAGTCCTCCTTGAGTTGCCTTAAGGGCCCTGAAACTAATCCAAAGTTAACAAAATATTTCAAAACACCTGGTCCAATAAGCTCATCAGTCCTTTGAAGAGAATTCTTCTTCCTTCTCCAAAGTGAGAAGAGATCTTAAAAGCAAATAGAGATCCCTTCAAGGCAGGACAGTTCACATACCATGTTATTGAAAGCAGCATTCCAAGTAAAGGTGTTCTCTTGGCAGAGGGGAACCCAATCCAGCCTTGAAAAAAACGTATTTTTAATAACAGTATCCATTTCCCGAAGTGGAGATTCGTTTCAGCCCAATGATGCATCAAATGTTGGTTTTTGGCTCAACACATTTATCCCACCTTCCTACTCTATCCTGAAATGTGTTCCTTTTCATGAGTTTCTTAGCTTTAATTACATATTTCGATTACAATCCTCAAGTCCTTAACACCTTCACTTAGTGAAAACCAAGAAGCAAGCAATTGTCAGCTGGATGCCATACCAGCATTTCTGATTGCAAACGGATGCTTTTGAGACCTTCTGCTAAGTAGGCAAAGGTAGGGAATCTTAGATGTGCCCAGCATCCAATGTTCCAATCCTCTATCCTCTTTGAAATGACCCGGACAGTCAAGGAATGCTTGCCACTTAACTTGGTGAAGTTTCATGCTCCCCAAATCTAGAGAGGCCATTTAGAAAGACTTCAAGTGTCATCATTTCAACTTATGGTCCTTGCTGTCAAATTGGCAACAGATATAAGGTCTTTTTGGATCTCTAAGAAACCTAGGGACCGCAGAAGGTTTACACTTCAGAATGCAAGAAGCTTAAGGCAGCTTCCATACCAGATATCAGTTCAGTACAAGCTATTTGCCAGATCATCAGGACCTGAAATCCATGGAGGCCAATTCTCTCCAGAGGAGGAAGTATTGAATAGGTAAGTGCTTCCCTTTCAGTGAAATAGAGCTCATTTACACATCAACTCGGCAGTTGATGTCAATTGCCTTATCCCTAAAAGTGGCCCAAATCTGGAGAATGCACCTGAAAGGGGTGCGTTGGGGAAGCACATTTGAGTTTCCCAGAGCCACAACACTTTCACACAAAACAAACGCAAAAGTACATGCAAAGAAGAAACTCTCAGTCCTGAGGACCAAAGCAAAGGGTGAGGATGAACAACATCCTCAGTGTTTTCGAACTACGTTCCCTCATTTTAACAACAAAACGACAAACAACATGCAAATTGAAAGATAGGGAATCAGGACCACAGTTGTCATGCCTACTGACCTGGGAAGCAGAAAGAGCCAAAAAGGAAAAAGCAAAGAAATTAGGAAAAGTTCAATTTGCTTCATTAACTTCCACATGTCTCCTGGAAATATGCTCGTTTTCTCAGGGTCACAATGATGAAAACCAAAAGTATTTACACTGAGCAAACTTTCTCTAACTGAATATTTTACATAGACTGGTTTTGGAGATATGAAAAAGATTCATTTGATGTCATGTTTCACCAGAATCTGTAGAATATGCTGGCCATGCAATGTAAAAAAACAAAAAAATACTTGCTTGTACCTTAGCGGACTACAAGATGGACTAGAGCTCTGCTGATCACAGCAGGTGTTATCCAATAGCAGAGAGACAAATGCAATGCCAAAAGGTCTCTGAGGATCGCAGTTCCCAGGCACCAAAGGGGAGATTCCTACCCATTGGAAAGGGAATATGTCAACCAATGTTCCACCACAGGAACGATACCTAGTGTGATCATATGCAAGCTCCGTTACTGTCCAAAGACGTCTCAAGTACTCAATGCAAGTGCTGTTTCACACACCTACAATGTACGCATCACAAACTGGATCCCACAAACCAAAGCACAGACTGCCGTGATTAACACCACATTGACACACACAAACACATGAAGAACAAATAAACACTCCAATCACAAAGACAGAAAGCCAGAGAAGGCATTTTGTCAACTTCCACTTCCACTCCCACATGGAGGCCCCCAGTTCTCAAGAGGGAATGGACTCAGAGGGGCTCCCATCCGCTAAGGGGAGCAGCCCAGTTGGAGTAGACCTATTTCCCAGCCTGTGCAAGCTGGAGCCACTTACCCCCAAATGACATGAACTGTATACCGTTGCTCTGGACATGTCTCCAAGACAAGCAGCCTCGTGCTGTAGGGCAGCCACTGCATATCAGGGAGAATCCCTGCCAGTATCCTGGAGCCAAATGTACTCTGGCATGTGCTGGGAACTTTAAATGGGGATGCCCCTGATCGAGATCAACACACCATGGGCACAGACCTCCTGGCTGGCTCGCTATAATTGGTAACCAAAGGCCAGGATGTGTGCCCGATGCACAGTGAGGCCAAGCAACAGCAAAACATTGGACTTTGGAGCCGAGAAATATTTGTTGTTGAGACATTCAAGGAAATGGGTGGCTTATGCCGGGTAATCCCCAACCTTGAAAGCTTTTAGCAAAGCCCTCTTAGAGGTAAGGTGATGGAGGGGTGTGGCTGTTCGTTGAAAACTTCTCCCTGTCCGATCCTTTGTTCCTGAGGACAGGTCATAGTCAGGTCTCAATGTTCCTATCAATCTCCAGCCAACAAATGTCACTCTCTGGGTGACAAGAAAGGGCAAGGTCCCAAGGCACAAGGCTCACCCTCTGAGGTCCAGACCCACCTAAGAGAAAGGGGTCCCTGGGAGGGGTGGTGGTCCGCCTGCCATGGAGGGTTTGTCCAGGAGCTGGTCTGGGTCCTCCCACCAGTGCCCACGCCTCCCAGAGGAGGCAGCTCTGCCTTGGTGGCTCCCTCAGGGCCAGGTCCCAGACCCTTGCTAGCTGTCATCACTGAGGGAGCCGGGTGCACATGACCCAACAGGTCTTAATGCTCCTCAGGCCACCCAAACAGTGGCGGTCAGGTACCCCAGACTGTGAGCCATACCCTTAGGGTCACAGTGGCTGTGTGTGGTAGAGGTTCAACACTGCCTCAAGGCCTGGTCTGGGCCAGTGGGCATTCATGGCCTTGGCTCTGGAGCCATGCAGGACACACCCCCAGCCTGTTCTCTGGGCCCCCCATCACACCAGCAGGCCCAAGGCCGTGTGAGCAGAAGAATGCTGGGGAGAAGGCTGGCACTTGCCTCTTACCTCACGCTCCAGGTCTGAAGGGGCAGCACTGCACTGACTGCTGCCTAAAAAAGGGCCCCCACTAAAGATGGCTGACAGACAGTGGCTTGCTTGGGGCAGGGGCCCACTACACTGCCCACCAATGGCTGAGCAGGGTGGTCACAGTGGCATTAGTGGTCTCCTGGTAACCATTGCCTGGTAACGGGGCAGTGGGTCACAGTGCACAGCAAGGGCTGCCTGGGAAGGGCTGCATTCAGCTGGCTATGGTACAATTCCCCCTTTTCGTTGGTCCTCTGCAACCCTGAGGAGAATATGTGGGTATGATTTGGATAGAGTGGTTAATCATAAACTCAGCAGCAGATCTCTGTTTTAGGGGACTTGCTTTCAACCTCCATTCCTGGTTCATCTTTTCCCAAGTCTTTCAGGGAATGGGGTGACGACCACTCTAGCTACATCCTGCTGCAGGAAAGCAAAGCCCTACAGTGCATTCTGAGTTGGAAGCAATGCCACGTTGCAAGTCTTGATCCAAGTCTTATATAAACTTGTATAAGGAATCCAGGAGAATAAGCCTGAAAAGCAGCGTGAGGGTGGCACTCTGGGGGAGACGTTCTGGCAGGTAATCCAGACACGCAGAAGCAGAAGGGAAGAAATTGTTGTAAGTTGTTAGGATGTTGAGGGGAAGAGCTTCCCTTAACGGGAGAACACAGATCAAAATCAGCATTATTGCAAAGCAAATCCATAAACGTTAGTAGCATATGCATCTGTTTACTCAGTTTGTCAAAACTGCATTGGTAAGAGTCTTCTTGAAGTTGAAGCACTTTGGGAAAGCCTCAGCCTAACTATCTGTTAGACACTTAAAGAGGCAAGGTTAAAGATCGGATGACAAGGGGTTGCGAAGGAAGCTTAATCAAGTGGCTCTCATGTAACCGTCAGCATGGCTGACCGATTATCCCAAGGCATACCTGCATTTCAGAAACTTTGTACCCTTTCTAGAATATCGACAGGTTGACATGTATCCATCCTGTGAAATTGGAAAAGCTTCTCCCCCATTTCACAATGTTTTCTCTGTAATTTCCATACCAGATATACGACTGAAATAGTCCTCCTTGAGTTGCCTTAAGGGCCCTGAAACTAATCCAAAGTTAACAAAATATTTCAAAACACCTGGTCCAATAAGCTCATCAGTCCTTTGAAGAGAATTCTTCTTCCTTCTCCAAAGTGAGAAGAGATCTTAAAAGCAAATAGAGATCCCTTCAAGGCAGGACAGTTCACATACCATGTTATTGAAAGCAGCATTCCAAGTAAAGGTGTTCTCTTGGCAGAGGGGAACCCAATCCAGCCTTGAAAAAAACGTATTTTTAATAACAGTATCCATTTCCCGAAGTGGAGATTCGTTTCAGCCCAATGATGCATCAAATGTTGGTTTTTGGCTCAACACATTTATCCCACCTTCCTACTCTATCCTGAAATGTGTTCCTTTTCATGAGTTTCTTAGCTTTAATTACATATTTCGATTACAATCCTCAAGTCCTTAACACCTTCACTTAGTGAAAACCAAGAAGCAAGCAATTGTCAGCTGGATGCCATACCAGCATTTCTGATTGCAAACGGATGCTTTTGAGACCTTCTGCTAAGTAGGCAAAGGTAGGGAATCTTAGATGTGCCCAGCATCCAATGTTCCAATCCTCTATCCTCTTTGAAATGACCCGGAGAGTCAAGGAATGCTTGCCACTTAACTTGGTGAAGTTTCATGCTCCCCAAATCTAGAGAGGCCATTTAGAAAGACTTCAAGTGTCATCATTTCAACTTATGGTCCTTGCTGTCAAATTGGCAACAGATATAAGGTCTTTTGGGATCTCTAAGAAACCTAGGGACCGCAGAAGGTTTACACTTCAGAATGCAAGAAGCTTAAGGCAGCTTCCATACCAGATATCAGTTCAGTACAAGCTATTTGCCAGATCATCAGGACCTGAAATCCATGGAGGCCAATTCTCTCCAGAGGAGGAAGTATTGAATAGGTAAGTGCTTCCCTTTCAGTGAAATAGAGCTCATTTACACATCAACTCGGCAGTTGATGTCAATTGCCTTATCCCTAAAAGTGGCCCAAATCTGGAGAATGCACCTGAAAGGGGTGCGTTGGGGAAGCACATTTGAGTTTCCCAGAGCCACAACACTTTCACACAAAACAAACGCAAAAGTACATGCAAAGAAGAAACTCTCAGTCCTGAGGACCAAAGCAAAGGGTGAGGATGAACAACATCCTCAGTGTTTTCGAACTACGTTCCCTCATTTTAACAACAAAACGACAAACAACATGCAAATTGAAAGATAGGGAATCAGGACCACAGTTGTCATGCCTACTGACCTGGGAAGCAGAAAGAGCCAAAAAGGAAAAAGCAAAGAAATTAGGAAAAGTTCAATTTGCTTCATTAACTTCCACATGTCTCCTGGAAATATGCTCGTTTTCTCAGGGTCACAATGATGAAAACCAAAAGTATTTACACTGAGCAAACTTTCTCTAACTGAATATTTTACATAGACTGGTTTTGGAGATATGAAAAAGATTCATTTGATGTCATGTTTCACCAGAATCTGTAGAATATGCTGGCCATGCAATGTAAAAAAACAAAAAAATACTTGCTTGTACCTTAGCGGACTACAAGATGGACTAGAGCTCTGCTGATCACAGCAGGTGTTATCCAATAGCAGAGAGACAAATGCAATGCCAAAAGGTCTCTGAGGATCGCAGTTCCCAGGCACCAAAGGGGAGATTCCTACCCATTGGAAAGGGAATATGTCAACCAATGTTCCACCACAGGAACGATACCTAGTGTGATCATATGCAAGCTCCGTTACTGTCCAAAGACGTCTCAAGTACTCAATGCAAGTGCTGTTTCACACACCTACAATGTACGCATCACAAACTGGATCCCACAAACCAAAGCACAGACTGCCGTGATTAACACCACATTGACACACACAAACACATGAAGAACAAATAAACACTCCAATCACAAAGACAGAAAGCCAGAGAAGGCATTTTGTCAACTTCCACTTCCACTCCCACATGGAGGCCCCCAGTTCTCAAGAGGGAATGGACTCAGAGGGGCTCCCATCCGCTAAGGGGAGCAGCCCAGTTGGAGTAGACCTATTTCCCAGCCTGTGCAAGCTGGAGCCACTTACCCCCAAATGACATGAACTGTATACCGTTGCTCTGGACATGTCTCCAAGACAAGCAGCCTCGTGCTGTAGGGCAGCCACTGCATATCAGGGAGAATCCCTGCCAGTATCCTGGAGCCAAATGTACTCTGGCATGTGCTGGGAACTTTAAATGGGGATGCCCCTGATCGAGATCAACACACCATGGGCACAGACCTCCTGGCTGGCTCGCTATAATTGGTAACCAAAGGCCAGGATGTGTGCCCGATGCACAGTGAGGCCAAGCAACAGCAAAACATTGGACTTTGGAGCCGAGAAATATTTGTTGTTGAGACATTCAAGGAAATGGGTGGCTTATGCCGGGTAATCCCCAACCTTGAAAGCTTTTAGCAAAGCCCTCTTAGAGGTAAGGTGATGGAGGGGTGTGGCTGTTCGTTGAAAACTTCTCCCTGTCCGATCCTTTGTTCCTGAGGACAGGTCATAGTCAGGTCTCAATGTTCCTATCAATCTCCAGCCAACAAATGTCACTCTCTGGGTGACAAGAAAGGGCAAGGTCCCAAGGCACAAGGCTCACCCTCTGAGGTCCAGACCCACCTAAGAGAAAGGGGTCCCTGGGAGGGGTGGTGGTCCGCCTGCCATGGAGGGTTTGTCCAGGAGCTGGTCTGGGTCCTCCCACCAGTGCCCACGCCTCCCAGAGGAGGCAGCTCTGCCTTGGTGGCTCCCTCAGGGCCAGGTCCCAGACCCTTGCTAGCTGTCATCACTGAGGGAGCCGGGTGCACATGACCCAACAGGTCTTAATGCTCCTCAGGCCACCCAAACAGTGGCGGTCAGGTACCCCAGACTGTGAGCCATACCCTTAGGGTCACAGTGGCTGTGTGTGGTAGAGGTTCAACACTGCCTCAAGGCCTGGTCTGGGCCAGTGGGCATTCATGGCCTTGGCTCTGGAGCCATGCAGGACACACCCCCAGCCTGTTCTCTGGGCCCCCCATCACACCAGCAGGCCCAAGGCCGTGTGAGCAGAAGAATGCTGGGGAGAAGGCTGGCACTTGCCTCTTACCTCACGCTCCAGGTCTGAAGGGGCAGCACTGCACTGACTGCTGCCTAAAAAAGGGCCCCCACTAAAGATGGCTGACAGACAGTGGCTTGCTTGGGGCAGGGGCCCACTACACTGCCCACCAATGGCTGAGCAGGGTGGTCACAGTGGCATTAGTGGTCTCCTGGTAACCATTGCCTGGTAACGGGGCAGTGGGTCACAGTGCACAGCAAGGGCTGCCTGGGAAGGGCTGCATTCAGCTGGCTATGGTACAATTCCCCCTTTTCGTTGGTCCTCTGCAACCCTGAGGAGAATATGTGGGTATGATTTGGATAGAGTGGTTAATCATAAACTCAGCAGCAGATCTCTGTTTTAGGGGACTTGCTTTCAACCTCCATTCCTGGTTCATCTTTTCCCAAGTCTTTCAGGGAATGGGGTGACGACCACTCTAGCTACATCCTGCTGCAGGAAAGCAAAGCCCTACAGTGCATTCTGAGTTGGAAGCAATGCCACGTTGCAAGTCTTGATCCAAGTCTTATATAAACTTGTATAAGGAATCCAGGAGAATAAGCCTGAAAAGCAGCGTGAGGGTGGCACTCTGGGGGAGACGTTCTGGCAGGTAATCCAGACACGCAGAAGCAGAAGGGAAGAAATTGTTGTAAGTTGTTAGGATGTTGAGGGGAAGAGCTTCCCTTAACGGGAGAACACAGATCAAAATCAGCATTATTGCAAAGCAAATCCATAAACGTTAGTAGCATATGCATCTGTTTACTCAGTTTGTCAAAACTGCATTGGTAAGAGTCTTCTTGAAGTTGAAGCACTTTGGGAAAGCCTCAGCCTAACTATCTGTTAGACACTTAAAGAGGCAAGGTTAAAGATCGGATGACAAGGGGTTGCGAAGGAAGCTTAATCAAGTGGCTCTCATGTAACCGTCAGCATGGCTGACCGATTATCCCAAGGCATACCTGCATTTCAGAAACTTTGTACCCTTTCTAGAATATCGACAGGTTGACATGTATCCATCCTGTGAAATTGGAAAAGCTTCTCCCCCATTTCACAATGTTTTCTCTGTAATTTCCATACCAGATATACGACTGAAATAGTCCTCCTTGAGTTGCCTTAAGGGCCCTGAAACTAATCCAAAGTTAACAAAATATTTCAAAACACCTGGTCCAATAAGCTCATCAGTCCTTTGAAGAGAATTCTTCTTCCTTCTCCAAAGTGAGAAGAGATCTTAAAAGCAAATAGAGATCCCTTCAAGGCAGGACAGTTCACATACCATGTTATTGAAAGCAGCATTCCAAGTAAAGGTGTTCTCTTGGCAGAGGGGAACCCAATCCAGCCTTGAAAAAAACGTATTTTTAATAACAGTATCCATTTCCCGAAGTGGAGATTCGTTTCAGCCCAATGATGCATCAAATGTTGGTTTTTGGCTCAACACATTTATCCCACCTTCCTACTCTATCCTGAAATGTGTTCCTTTTCATGAGTTTCTTAGCTTTAATTACATATTTCGATTACAATCCTCAAGTCCTTAACACCTTCACTTAGTGAAAACCAAGAAGCAAGCAATTGTCAGCTGGATGCCATACCAGCATTTCTGATTGCAAACGGATGCTTTTGAGACCTTCTGCTAAGTAGGCAAAGGTAGGGAATCTTAGATGTGCCCAGCATCCAATGTTCCAATCCTCTATCCTCTTTGAAATGACCCGGAGAGTCAAGGAATGCTTGCCACTTAACTTGGTGAAGTTTCATGCTCCCCAAATCTAGAGAGGCCATTTAGAAAGACTTCAAGTGTCATCATTTCAACTTATGGTCCTTGCTGTCAAATTGGCAACAGATATAAGGTCTTTTTGGATCTCTAAGAAACCTAGGGACCGCAGAAGGTTTACACTTCAGAATGCAAGAAGCTTAAGGCAGCTTCCATACCAGATATCAGTTCAGTACAAGCTATTTGCCAGATCATCAGGACCTGAAATCCATGGAGGCCAATTCTCTCCAGAGGAGGAAGTATTGAATAGGTAAGTGCTTCCCTTTCAGTGAAATAGAGCTCATTTACACATCAATTCGGCAGTTGATGTCAATTGCCTTATCCCTCAAAGTGGCCCAAATCTGGAGAATGCACCTGAAAGGGGTGCGTTGGGGAAGCACATTTGAGTTTCCCAGAGCCACAACACTTTCACATAAAACAAACGCAAAAGTACATGCAAAGAAGAAACTCTCAGTCCTGACGACCAAAGCAAAGGGTGAGGATGAACAACATCCTCAGTGTTTTCGAACTACGTTCCCTCATTTTAACAACAAAACGACAAACAACATGCAAATTGAAAGATAGGGAATCAGGACCACAGTTGTCATGCCTACTGACCTGGGAAGCAGAAAGAGCCAAAAAGGAAAAAGCAAAGAAATTAGGAAAAGTTCAATTTGCTTCATTAACTTCCACATGTCTCCTGGAAATATGCTCGTTTTCTCAGGGTCACAATGATGAAAACCAAAAGTATTTACACTGAGCAAACTTTCTCTAACTGGATATTTTACATAGACTGGTTTTGGAGATATGAAAAAGATTCATTTGATGTCATGTTTCACCAGAATCTGTAGAATATGCTGGCCATGCAATGTAAAAAAACAAAAAAATACTTGCTTGTACCTTAGCGGACTACAAGATGGACTAGAGCTCTGCTGATCACAGCAGGTGTTATCCAATAGCAGAGAGACAAATGCAATGCCAAAAGGTCTCTGAGGATCGCAGTTCCCAGGCACCAAAGGGGAGATTCCTACCCATTGGAAAGGGAATATGTCAACCAATGTTCCACCACAGGAACGATACCTAGTGTGATCATATGCAAGCTCCGTTACTGTCCAAAGACGTCTCAAGTACTCAATGCAAGTGCTGTTTCACACACCTACAATGTACGCATCACAAACTGGATCCCACAAACCAAAGCACAGACTGCCGTGATTAACACCACATTGACACACACAAACACATGAAGAACAAATAAACACTCCAATCACAAAGACAGAAAGCCAGAGAAGGCATTTTGTCAACTTCCACTTCCACTCCCACATGGAGGCCCCCAGTTCTCAAGAGGGAATGGACTCAGAGGGGCTCCCATCCGCTAAGGGGAGCAGCCCAGTTGGAGTAGACCTATTTCCCAGCCTGTGCAAGCTGGAGCCACTTACCCCCAAATGACATGAACTGTATACCGTTGCTCTGGACATGTCTCCAAGACAAGCAGCCTCGTGCTGTAGGGCAGCCACTGCATATCAGGGAGAATCCCTGCCAGTATCCTGGAGCCAAATGTACTCTGGCATGTGCTGGGAACTTTAAATGGGGATGCCCCTGATCGAGATCAACACACCATGGGCACAGACCTCCTGGCTGGCTCGCTATAATTGGTAACCAAAGGCCAGGATGTGTGCCCGATGCACAGTGAGGCCAAGCAACAGCAAAACATTGGCCTTTGGAGCCGAGAAATATTTGTTGTTGAGACATTCAAGGAAATGGGTGGCTTATGCCGGGTAATCCCCAACCTTGAAAGCTTTTAGCAAAGCCCTCTTAGAGGTAAGGTGATGGAGGGGTGTGGCTGTTCGTTGAAAACTTCTCCCTGTCCGATCCTTTGTTCCTGAGGACAGGTCATAGTCAGGTCTCAATGTTCCTATCAATCTCCAGCCAACAAATGTCACTCTCTGGGTGACAAGAAAGGGCAAGGTCCCAAGGCACAAGGCTCACCCTCTGAGGTCCAGACCCACCTAAGAGAAAGGGGTCCCTGGGAGGGGTGGTGGTCCGCCTGCCATGGAGGGTTTGTCCAGGAGCTGGTCTGGGTCCTCCCACCAGTGCCCACGCCTCCCAGAGGAGGCAGCTCTGCCTTGGTGGCTCCCTCAGGGCCAGGTCCCAGACCCTTGCTAGCTGTCATCACTGAGGGAGCCGGGTGCACATGACCCAACAGGTCTTAATGCTCCTCAGGCCACCCAAACAGTGGCGGTCAGGTACCCCAGACTGTGAGCCATACCCTTAGGGTCACAGTGGCTGTGTGTGGTAGAGGTTCAACACTGCCTCAAGGCCTGGTCTGGGCCAGTGGGCATTCATGGCCTTGGCTCTGGAGCCATGCAGGACACACCCCCAGCCTGTTCTCTGGGCCCCCCATCACACCAGCAGGCCCAAGGCCGTGTGAGCAGAAGAATGCTGGGGAGAAGGCTGGCACTTGCCTCTTACCTCACGCTCCAGGTCTGAAGGGGCAGCACTGCACTGACTGCTGCCTAAAAAAGGGCCCCCACTAAAGATGGCTGACAGACAGTGGCTTGCTTGGGGCAGGGGCCCACTACACTGCCCACCAATGGCTGAGCAGGGTGGTCACAGTGGCATTAGTGGTCTCCTGGTAACCATTGCCTGGTAACGGGGCAGTGGGTCACAGTGCACAGCAAGGGCTGCCTGGGAAGGGCTGCATTCAGCTGGCTATGGTACAATTCCCCCTTTTCGTTGGTCCTCTGCAACCCTGAGGAGAATATGTGGGTATGATTTGGATAGAGTGGTTAATCATAAACTCAGCAGCAGATCTCTGTTTTAGGGGACTTGCTTTCAACCTCCATTCCTGGTTCATCTTTTCCCAAGTCTTTCAGGGAATGGGGTGACGACCACTCTAGCTACATCCTGCTGCAGGAAAGCAAAGCCCTACAGTGCATTCTGAGTTGGAAGCAATGCCACGTTGCAAGTCTTGATCCAAGTCTTATATAAACTTGTATAAGGAATCCAGGAGAATAAGCCTGAAAAGCAGCGTGAGGGTGGCACTCTGGGGGAGACGTTCTGGCAGGTAATCCAGACACGCAGAAGCAGAAGGGAAGAAATTGTTGTAAGTTGTTAGGATGTTGAGGGGAAGAGCTTCCCTTAACGGGAGAACACAGATCAAAATCAGCATTATTGCAAAGCAAATCCATAAACGTTAGTAGCATATGCATCTGTTTACTCAGTTTGTCAAAACTGCATTGGTAAGAGTCTTCTTGAAGTTGAAGCACTTTGGGAAAGCCTCAGCCTAACTATCTGTTAGACACTTAAAGAGGCAAGGTTAAAGATCGGATGACAAGGGGTTGCGAAGGAAGCTTAATCAAGTGGCTCTCATGTAACCGTCAGCATGGCTGACCGATTATCCCAAGGCATACCTGCATTTCAGAAACTTTGTACCCTTTCTAGAATATCGACAGGTTGACATGTATCCATCCTGTGAAATTGGAAAAGCTTCTCCCCCATTTCACAATGTTTTCTCTGTAATTTCCATACCAGATATACGACTGAAATAGTCCTCCTTGAGTTGCCTTAAGGGCCCTGAAACTAATCCAAAGTTAACAAAATATTTCAAAACACCTGGTCCAATAAGCTCATCAGTCCTTTGAAGAGAATTCTTCTTCCTTCTCCAAAGTGAGAAGAGATCTTAAAAGCAAATAGAGATCCCTTCAAGGCAGGACAGTTCACATACCATGTTATTGAAAGCAGCATTCCAAGTAAAGGTGTTCTCTTGGCAGAGGGGAACCCAATCCAGCCTTGAAAAAAACGTATTTTTAATAACAGTATCCATTTCCCGAAGTGGAGATTCGTTTCAGCCCAATGATGCATCAAATGTTGGTTTTTGGCTCAACACATTTATCCCACCTTCCTACTCTATCCTGAAATGTGTTCCTTTTCATGAGTTTCTTAGCTTTAATTACATATTTCGATTACAATCCTCAAGTCCTTAACACCTTCACTTAGTGAAAACCAAGAAGCAAGCAATTGTCAGCTGGATGCCATACCAGCATTTCTGATTGCAAACGGATGCTTTTGAGACCTTCTGCTAAGTAGGCAAAGGTAGGGAATCTTAGATGTGCCCAGCATCCAATGTTCCAAGCCTCTATCCTCTTTGAAATGACCCGGAGAGTCAAGGAATGCTTGCCACTTAACTTGGTGAAGTTTCATGCTCCCCAAATCTAGAGAGGCCATTTAGAAAGACTTCAAGTGTCATCATTTCAACTTATGGTCCTTGCTGTCAAATTGGCAACAGATATAAGGTCTTTTTGGATCTCTAAGAAACCTAGGGACCGCAGAAGGTTTACACTTCAGAATGCAAGAAGCTTAAGGCAGCTTCCATACCAGATATCAGTTCAGTACAAGCTATTTGCCAGATCATCAGGACCTGAAATCCATGGAGGCCAATTCTCTCCAGAGGAGGAAGTATTGAATAGGTAAGTGCTTCCCTTTCAGTGAAATAGAGCTCATTTACACATCAACTCGGCAGTTGATGTCAATTGCCTTATCCCTCAAAGTGGCCCAAATCTGGAGAATGCACCTGAAAGGGGTGCGTTGGGGAAGCACATTTGAGTTTCCCAGAGCCACAACACTTTCACACAAAACAAACGCAAAAGTACATGCAAAGAAGAAACTCTCAGTCCTGAGGACCAAAGCAAAGGGTGAGGATGAACAACATCCTCAGTGTTTTCGAACTACGTTCCCTCATTTTAACAACAAAACGACAAACAACATGCAAATTGAAAGATAGGGAATCAGGACCACAGTTGTCATGCCTACTGACCTGGGAAGCAGAAAGAGCCAAAAAGGAAAAAGCAAAGAAATTAGGAAAAGTTCAATTTGCTTCATGAACTTCCACATGTCTCCTGGAAATATGCTCGTTTTCTCAGGGTCACAATGATGAAAACCAAAAGTATTTACACTGAGCAAACTTTCTCTAACTGAATATTTTACATAGACTGGTTTTGGAGATATGAAAAAGATTCATTTGATGTCATGTTTCACCAGAATCTGTAGAATATGCTGGCCATGCAATGTAAAAAAACAAAAAAATACTTGCTTGTACCTTAGCGGACTACAAGATGGACTAGAGCTCTGCTGATCACAGCAGGTGTTATCCAATAGCAGAGAGACAAATGCAATGCCAAAAGGTCTCTGAGGATCGCAGTTCCCAGGCACCAAAGGGGAGATTCCTACCCATTGGAAAGGGAATATGTCAACCAATGTTCCACCACAGGAACGATACCTAGTGTGATCATATGCAAGCTCCGTTACTGTCCAAAGACGTCTCAAGTACTCAATGCAAGTGCTGTTTCACACACCTACAATGTACGAATCACAAACTGGATCCCACAAACCAAAGCACAGACTGCCGTGATTAACACCACATTGACACACACAAACACATGAAGAACAAATAAACACTCCAATCACAAAGACAGAAAGCCAGAGAAGGCATTTTGTCAACTTCCACTTCCACTCCCACATGGAGGCCCCCAGTTCTCAAGAGGGAATGGACTCAGAGGGGCTCCCATCCGCTAAGGGGAGCAGCCCAGTTGGAGTAGACCTATTTCCCAGCCTGTGCAAGCTGGAGCCACTTACCCCCAAATGACATGAACTGTATACCGTTGCTCTGGACATGTCTCCAAGACAAGCAGCCTCGTGCTGTAGGGCAGCCACTGCATATCAGGGAGAATCCCTGCCAGTATCCTGGAGCCAAATGTACTCTGGCATGTGCTGGGAACTTTAAATGGGGATGCCCCTGATCGAGATCAACACACCATGGGCACAGACCTCCTGGCTGGCTCGCTATAATTGGTAACCAAAGGCCAGGATGTGTGCCCGATGCACAGTGAGGCCAAGCAACAGCAAAACATTGGACTTTGGAGCCGAGAAATATTTGTTGTTGAGACATTCAAGGAAATGGGTGGCTTATGCCGGGTAATCCCCAACCTTGAAAGCTTTTAGCAAAGCCCTCTTAGAGGTAAGGTGATGGAGGGGTGTGGCTGTTCGTTGAAAACTTCTCCCTGTCCGATCCTTTGTTCCTGAGGACAGGTCATAGTCAGGTCTCAATGTTCCTATCAATCTCCAGCAAACAAATGTCACTCTCTGGGTGACAAGAAAGGGCAAGGTCCCAAGGCACAAGGCTCACCCTCTGAGGTCCAGACCCACCTAAGAGAAAGGGGTCCCTGGGAGGGGTGGTGGTCCGCCTGCCATGGAGGGTTTGTCCAGGAGCTGGTCTGGGTCCTCCCACCAGTGCCCACGCCTCCCAGAGGAGGCAGCTCTGCCTTGGTGGCTCCCTCAGGGCCAGGTCCCAGACCCTTGCTAGCTGTCATCACTGAGGGAGCCGGGTGCACATGACCCAACAGGTCTTAATGCTCCTCAGGCCACCCAAACAGTGGCGGTCAGGTACCCCAGACTGTGAGCCATACCCTTAGGGTCACAGTGGCTGTGTGTGGTAGAGGTTCAACACTGCCTCAAGGCCTGGTCTGGGCCAGTGGGCATTCATGGCCTTGGCTCTGGAGCCATGCAGGACACACCCCCAGCCTGTTCTCTGGGCCCCCCATCACACCAGCAGGCCCAAGGCCCTGTGAGCAGAAGAATGCTGGGGAGAAGGCTGGCACTTGCCTCTTACCTCACGCTCCAGGTCTGAAGGGGCAGCACTGCACTGACTGCTGCCTAAAAAAGGGCCCCCACTAAAGATGGCTGACAGACAGTGGCTTGCTTGGGGCAGGGGCCCACTACACTGCCCACCAATGGCTGAGCAGGGTGGTCACAGTGGCATTAGTGGTCTCCTGGTAACCATTGCCTGGTAACGGGGCAGTGGGTCACAGTGCACAGCAAGGGCTGCCTGGGAAGGGCTGCATTCAGCTGGCTATGGTACAATTCCCCCTTTTCGTTGGTCCTCTGCAACCCTGAGGAGAATATGTGGGTATGATTTGGATAGAGTGGTTAATCATAAACTCAGCAGCAGATCTCTGTTTTAGGGGACTTGCTTTCAACCTCCATTCCTGGTTCATCTTTTCCCAAGTCTTTCAGGGAATGGGGTGACGACCACTCTAGCTACATCCTGCTGCAGGAAAGCAAAGCCCTACAGTGCATTCTGAGTTGGAAGCAATGCCACGTTGCAAGTCTTGATCCAAGTCTTATATAAACTTGTATAAGGAATCCAGGAGAATAAGCCTGAAAAGCAGCGTGAGGGTGGCACTCTGGGGGAGACGTTCTGGCAGGTAATCCAGACACGCAGAAGCAGAAGGGAAGAAATTGTTGTAAGTTGTTAGGATGTTGAGGGGAAGAGCTTCCCTTAACGGGAGAACACAGATCAAAATCAGCATTATTGCAAAGCAAATCCATAAACGTTAGTAGCATATGCATCTGTTTACTCAGTTTGTCAAAACTGCATTGGTAAGAGTCTTCTTGAAGTTGAAGCACTTTGGGAAAGCCTCAGCCTAACTATCTGTTAGACACTTAAAGAGGCAAGGTTAAAGATCGGATGACAAGGGGTTGCGAAGGAAGCTTAATCAAGTGGCTCTCATGTAACCGTCAGCATGGCTGACCGATTATCCCAAGGCATACCTGCATTTCAGAAACTTTGTACCCTTTCTAGAATATCGACAGGTTGACATGTATCCATCCTGTGAAATTGGAAAAGCTTCTCCCCCATTTCACAATGTTTTCTCTGTAATTTCCATACCAGATATACGACTGAAATAGTCCTCCTTGAGTTGCCTTAAGGGCCCTGAAACTAATCCAAAGTTAACAAAATATTTCAAAACACCTGGTCCAATAAGCTCATCAGTCCTTTGAAGAGAATTCTTCTTCCTTCTCCAAAGTGAGAAGAGATCTTAAAAGCAAATAGAGATCCCTTCAAGGCAGGACAGTTCACATACCATGTTATTGAAAGCAGCATTCCAAGTAAAGGTGTTCTCTTGGCAGAGGGGAACCCAATCCAGCCTTGAAAAAAACGCATTTTTAATAACAGTATCCATTTCCCGAAGTGGAGATTCGTTTCAGCCCAATGATGCATCAAATGTTGGTTTTTGGCTCAACACATTTATCCCACCTTCCTACTCTATCCTGAAATGTGTTCCTTTTCATGAGTTTCTTAGCTTTAATTACATATTTCGATTACAATCCTCAAGTCCTTAACACCTTCACTTAGTGAAAACCAAGAAGCAAGCAATTGTCAGCTGGATGCCATACCAGCATTTCTGATTGCAAACGGATGCTTTTGAGACCTTCTGCTAAGTAGGCAAAGGTAGGGAATCTTAGATGTGCCCAGCATCCAATGTTCCAATCCTCTATCCTCTTTGAAATGACCCGGAGAGTCAAGGAATGCTTGCCACTTAACTTGGTGAAGTTTCATGCTCCCCAAATCTAGAGAGGCCATTTAGAAAGACTTCAAGTGTCATCATTTCAACTTATGGTCCTTGCTGTCAAATTGGCAACAGATATAAGGTCTTTTTGGATCTCTAAGAAACCTAGGGACCGCAGAAGGTTTACACTTCAGAATGCAAGAAGCTTAAGGCAGCTTCCATACCAGATATCAGTTCAGTACAAGCTATTTGCCAGATCATCAGGACCTGAAATCCATGGAGGCCAATTCTCTCCAGAGGAGGAAGTATTGAATAGGTAAGTGCTTCCCTTTCAGTGAAATAGAGCTCATTTACACATCAACTCGGCAGTTGATGTCAATTGCCTTATCCCTCAAAGTGGCCCAAATCTGGAGAATGCACCTGAAAGGGGTGCGTTGGGGAAGCACATTTGAGTTTCCCAGAGCCACAACACTTTCACACAAAACAAACGCAAAAGTACATGCAAAGAAGAAACTCTCAGTCCTGAGGACCAAAGCAAAGGGTGAGGATGAACAACATCCTCAGTGTTTTCGAACTACGTTCCCTCATTTTAACAACAAAACGACAAACAACATGCAAATTGAAAGATAGGGAATCAGGACCACAGTTGTCATGCCTACTGACCTGGGAAGCAGAAAGAGCCAAAAAGGAAAAAGCAAAGAAATTAGGAAAAGTTCAATTTGCTTCATGAACTTCCACATGTCTCCTGGAAATATGCTCGTTTTCTCAGGGTCACAATGATGAAAACCAAAAGTATTTACACTGAGCAAACTTTCTCTAACTGAATATTTTACATAGACTGGTTTTGGAGATATGAAAAAGATTCATTTGATGTCATGTTTCACCAGAATCTGTAGAATATGCTGGCCATGCAATGTAAAAAAACAAAAAAATACTTGCTTGTACCTTAGCGGACTACAAGATGGACTAGAGCTCTGCTGATCACAGCAGGTGTTATCCAATAGCAGAGAGACAAATGCAATGCCAAAAGGTCTCTGAGGATCGCAGTTCCCAGGCACCAAAGGGGAGATTCCTACCCATTGGAAAGGGAATATGTCAACCAATGTTCCACCACAGGAACGATACCTAGTGTGATCATATGCAAGCTCCGTTACTGTCCAAAGACGTCTCAAGTACTCAATGCAAGTGCTGTTTCACACACCTACAATGTACGAATCACAAACTGGATCCCACAAACCAAAGCACAGACTGCCGTGATTAACACCACATTGACACACACAAACACATGAAGAACAAATAAACACTCCAATCACAAAGACAGAAAGCCAGAGAAGGCATTTTGTCAACTTCCACTTCCACTCCCACATGGAGGCCCCCAGTTCTCAAGAGGGAATGGACTCAGAGGGGCTCCCATCCGCTAAGGGGAGCAGCCCAGTTGGAGTAGACCTATTTCCCAGCCTGTGCAAGCTGGAGCCACTTACCCCCAAATGACATGAACTGTATACCGTTGCTCTGGACATGTCTCCAAGACAAGCAGCCTCGTGCTGTAGGGCAGCCACTGCATATCAGGGAGAATCCCTGCCAGTATCCTGGAGCCAAATGTACTCTGGCATGTGCTGGGAACTTTAAATGGGGATGCCCCTGATCGAGATCAACACACCATGGGCACAGACCTCCTGGCTGGCTCGCTATAATTGGTAACCAAAGGCCAGGATGTGTGCCCGATGCACAGTGAGGCCAAGCAACAGCAAAACATTGGACTTTGGAGCCGAGAAATATTTGTTGTTGAGACATTCAAGGAAATGGGTGGCTTATGCCGGGTAATCCCCAACCTTGAAAGCTTTTAGCAAAGCCCTCTTAGAGGTAAGGTGATGGAGGGGTGTGGCTGTTCGTTGAAAACTTCTCCCTGTCCGATCCTTTGTTCCTGAGGACAGGTCATAGTCAGGTCTCAATGTTCCTATCAATCTCCAGCAAACAAATGTCACTCTCTGGGTGACAAGAAAGGGCAAGGTCCCAAGGCACAAGGCTCACCCTCTGAGGTCCAGACCCACCTAAGAGAAAGGGGTCCCTGGGAGGGGTGGTGGTCCGCCTGCCATGGAGGGTTTGTCCAGGAGCTGGTCTGGGTCCTCCCACCAGTGCCCACGCCTCCCAGAGGAGGCAGCTCTGCCTTGGTGGCTCCCTCAGGGCCAGGTCCCAGACCCTTGCTAGCTGTCATCACTGAGGGAGCCGGGTGCACATGACCCAACAGGTCTTAATGCTCCTCAGGCCACCCAAACAGTGGCGGTCAGGTACCCCAGACTGTGAGCCATACCCTTAGGGTCACAGTGGCTGTGTGTGGTAGAGGTTCAACACTGCCTCAAGGCCTGGTCTGGGCCAGTGGGCATTCATGGCCTTGGCTCTGGAGCCATGCAGGACACACCCCCAGCCTGTTCTCTGGGCCCCCCATCACACCAGCAGGCCCAAGGCCCTGTGAGCAGAAGAATGCTGGGGAGAAGGCTGGCACTTGCCTCTTACCTCACGCTCCAGGTCTGAAGGGGCAGCACTGCACTGACTGCTGCCTAAAAAAGGGCCCCCACTAAAGATGGCTGACAGACAGTGGCTTGCTTGGGGCAGGGGCCCACTACACTGCCCACCAATGGCTGAGCAGGGTGGTCACAGTGGCATTAGTGGTCTCCTGGTAACCATTGCCTGGTAACGGGGCAGTGGGTCACAGTGCACAGCAAGGGCTGCCTGGGAAGGGCTGCATTCAGCTGGCTATGGTACAATTCCCCCTTTTCGTTGGTCCTCTGCAACCCTGAGGAGAATATGTGGGTATGATTTGGATAGAGTGGTTAATCATAAACTCAGCAGCAGATCTCTGTTTTAGGGGACTTGCTTTCAACCTCCATTCCTGGTTCATCTTTTCCCAAGTCTTTCAGGGAATGGGGTGACGACCACTCTAGCTACATCCTGCTGCAGGAAAGCAAAGCCCTACAGTGCATTCTGAGTTGGAAGCAATGCCACGTTGCAAGTCTTGATCCAAGTCTTATATAAACTTGTATAAGGAATCCAGGAGAATAAGCCTGAAAAGCAGCGTGAGGGTGGCACTCTGGGGGAGACGTTCTGGCAGGTAATCCAGACACGCAGAAGCAGAAGGGAAGAAATTGTTGTAAGTTGTTAGGATGTTGAGGGGAAGAGCTTCCCTTAACGGGAGAACACAGATCAAAATCAGCATTATTGCAAAGCAAATCCATAAACGTTAGTAGCATATGCATCTGTTTACTCAGTTTGTCAAAACTGCATTGGTAAGAGTCTTCTTGAAGTTGAAGCACTTTGGGAAAGCCTCAGCCTAACTATCTGTTAGACACTTAAAGAGGCAAGGTTAAAGATCGGATGACAAGGGGTTGCGAAGGAAGCTTAATCAAGTGGCTCTCATGTAACCGTCAGCATGGCTGACCGATTATCCCAAGGCATACCTGCATTTCAGAAACTTTGTACCCTTTCTAGAATATCGACAGGTTGACATGTATCCATCCTGTGAAATTGGAAAAGCTTCTCCCCCATTTCACAATGTTTTCTCTGTAATTTCCATACCAGATATACGACTGAAATAGTCCTCCTTGAGTTGCCTTAAGGGCCCTGAAACTAATCCAAAGTTAACAAAATATTTCAAAACACCTGGTCCAATAAGCTCATCAGTCCTTTGAAGAGAATTCTTCTTCCTTCTCCAAAGTGAGAAGAGATCTTAAAAGCAAATAGAGATCCCTTCAAGGCAGGACAGTTCACATACCATGTTATTGAAAGCAGCATTCCAAGTAAAGGTGTTCTCTTGGCAGAGGGGAACCCAATCCAGCCTTGAAAAAAACGCATTTTTAATAACAGTATCCATTTCCCGAAGTGGAGATTCGTTTCAGCCCAATGATGCATCAAATGTTGGTTTTTGGCTCAACACATTTATCCCACCTTCCTACTCTATCCTGAAATGTGTTCCTTTTCATGAGTTTCTTAGCTTTAATTACATATTTCGATTACAATCCTCAAGTCCTTAACACCTTCACTTAGTGAAAACCAAGAAGCAAGCAATTGTCAGCTGGATGCCATACCAGCATTTCTGATTGCAAACGGATGCTTTTGAGACCTTCTGCTAAGTAGGCAAAGGTAGGGAATCTTAGATGTGCCCAGCATCCAATGTTCCAATCCTCTATCCTCTTTGAAATGACCCGGAGAGTCAAGGAATGCTTGCCACTTAACTTGGTGAAGTTTCATGCTCCCCAAATCTAGAGAGGCCATTTAGAAAGACTTCAAGTGTCATCATTTCAACTTATGGTCCTTGCTGTCAAATTGGCAACAGATATAAGGTCTTTTGGGATCTCTAAGAAACCTAGGGACCGCAGAAGGTTTACACTTCAGAATGCAAGAAGCTTAAGGCAGCTTCCATACCAGATATCAGTTCAGTACAAGCTATTTGCCAGATCATCAGGACCTGAAATCCATGGAGGCCAATTCTCTCCAGAGGAGGAAGTATTGAATAGGTAAGTGCTTCCCTTTCAGTGAAATAGAGCTCATTTACACATCAACTCGGCAGTTGATGTCAATTGCCTTATCCCTCAAAGTGGCCCAAATCTGGAGAATGCACCTGAAAGGGGTGCGTTGGGGAAGCACATTTGAGTTTCCCAGAGCCACAACACTTTCACACAAAACAAACGCAAAAGTACATGCAAAGAAGAAACTCTCAGTCCTGACGACCAAAGCAAAGGGTGAGGATGAACAACATCCTCAGTGTTTTCGAACTACGTTCCCTCATTTTAACAACAAAACGACAAACAACATGCAAATTGAAAGATAGGGAATCAGGACCACAGTTGTCATGCCTACTGACCTGGGAAGCAGAAAGAGCCAAAAAGGAAAAAGCAAAGAAATTAGGAAAAGTTCAATTTGCTTCATTAACTTCCACATGTCTCCTGGAAATATGCTCGTTTTCTCAGGGTCACAATGATGAAAACCAAAAGTATTTACACTGAGCAAACTTTCTCTAACTGAATATTTTACATAGACTGGTTTTGGAGATATGAAAAAGATTCATTTGATGTCATGTTTCACCAGAATCTGTAGAATATGCTGGCCATGCAATGTAAAAAAACAAAAAAATACTTGCTTGTACCTTAGCGGACTACAAGATGGACTAGAGCTCTGCTGATCACAGCAGGTGTTATCCAATAGCAGAGAGACAAATGCAATGCCAAAAGGTCTCTGAGGATCGCAGTTCCCAGGCACCAAAGGGGAGATTCCTACCCATTGGAAAGGGAATATGTCAACCAATGTTCCACCACAGGAACGATACCTAGTGTGATCATATGCAAGCTCCGTTACTGTCCAAAGACGTCTCAAGTACTCAATGCAAGTGCTGTTTCACACACCTACAATGTACGAATCACAAACTGGATCCCACAAACCAAAGCACAGACTGCCGTGATTAACACCACATTGACACACACAAACACATGAAGAACAAATAAACACTCCAATCACAAAGACAGAAAGCCAGAGAAGGCATTTTGTCAACTTCCACTTCCACTCCCACATGGAGGCCCCCAGTTCTCAAGAGGGAATGGACTCAGAGGGGCTCCCATCCGCTAAGGGGAGCAGCCCAGTTGGAGTAGACCTATTTCCCAGCCTGTGCAAGCTGGAGCCACTTACCCCCAAATGACATGAACTGTATACCGTTGCTCTGGACATGTCTCCAAGACAAGCAGCCTCGTGCTGTAGGGCAGCCACTGCATATCAGGGAGAATCCCTGCCAGTATCCTGGAGCCAAATGTACTCTGGCATGTGCTGGGAACTTTAAATGGGGATGCCCCTGATCGAGATCAACACACCATGGGCACAGACCTCCTGGCTGGCTCGCTATAATTGGTAACCAAAGGCCAGGATGTGTGCCCGATGCACAGTGAGGCCAAGCAACAGCAAAACATTGGACTTTGGAGCCGAGAAATATTTGTTGTTGAGACATTCAAGGAAATGGGTGGCTTATGCCGGGTAATCCCCAACCTTGAAAGCTTTTAGCAAAGCCCTCTTAGAGGTAAGGTGATGGAGGGGTGTGGCTGTTCGTTGAAAACTTCTCCCTGTCCGATCCTTTGTTCCTGAGGACAGGTCATAGTCAGGTATCAATGTTCCTATCAATCTCCAGCCAACAAATGTCACTCTCTGGGTGACAAGAAAGGGCAAGGTCCCAAGGCACAAGGCTCACCCTCTGAGGTCCAGACCCACCTAAGAGAAAGGGGTCCCTGGGAGGGGTGGTGGTCCGCCTGCCATGGAGGGTTTGTCCAGGAGCTGGTCTGGGTCCTCCCACCAGTGCCCACGCCTCCCAGAGGAGGCAGCTCTGCCTTGGTGGCTCCCTCAGGGCCAGGTCCCAGACCCTTGCTAGCTGTCATCACTGAGGGAGCCGGGTGCACATGACCCAACAGGTCTTAATGCTCCTCAGGCCACCCAAACAGTGGCGGTCAGGTACCCCAGACTGTGAGCCATACCCTTAGGGTCACAGTGGCTGTGTGTGGTAGAGGTTCAACACTGCCTCAAGGCCTGGTCTGGGCCAGTGGGCATTCATGGCCTTGGCTCTGGAGCCATGCAGGACACACCCCCAGCCTGTTCTCTGGGCCCCCCATCACACCAGCAGGCCCAAGGCCGTGTGAGCAGAAGAATGCTGGGGAGAAGGCTGGCACTTGCCTCTTACCTCACGCTCCAGGTCTGAAGGGGCAGCACTGCACTGACTGCTGCCTAAAAAAGGGCCCCCACTAAAGATGGCTGACAGACAGTGGCTTGCTTGGGGCAGGGGCCCACTACACTGCCCACCAATGGCTGAGCAGGGTGGTCACAGTGGCATTAGTGGTCTCCTGGTAACCATTGCCTGGTAACGGGGCAGTGGGTCACAGTGCACAGCAAGGGCTGCCTGGGAAGGGCTGCATTCAGCTGGCTATGGTACAATTCCCCCTTTTCGTTGGTCCTCTGCAACCCTGAGGAGAATATGTGGGTATGATTTGGATAGAGTGGTTAATCATAAACTCAGCAGCAGATCTCTGTTTTAGGGGACTTGCTTTCAACCTCCATTCCTGGTTCATCTTTTCCCAAGTCTTTCAGGGAATGGGGTGACGACCACTCTAGCTACATCCTGCTGCAGGAAAGCAAAGCCCTACAGTGCATTCTGAGTTGGAAGCAATGCCACGTTGCAAGTCTTGATCCAAGTCTTATATAAACTTGTATAAGGAATCCAGGAGAATAAGCCTGAAAAGCAGCGTGAGGGTGGCACTCTGGGGGAGACGTTCTGGCAGGTAATCCAGACACGCAGAAGCAGAAGGGAAGAAATTGTTGTAAGTTGTTAGGATGTTGAGGGGAAGAGCTTCCCTTAACGGGAGAACACAGATCAAAATCAGCATTATTGCAAAGCAAATCCATAAACGTTAGTAGCATATGCATCTGTTTACTCAGTTTGTCAAAACTGCATTGGTAAGAGTCTTCTTGAAGTTGAAGCACTTTGGGAAAGCCTCAGCCTAACTATCTGTTAGACACTTAAAGAGGCAAGGTTAAAGATCGGATGACAAGGGGTTGCGAAGGAAGCTTAATCAAGTGGCTCTCATGTAACCGTCAGCATGGCTGACCGATTATCCCAAGGCATACCTGCATTTCAGAAACTTTGTACCCTTTCTAGAATATCGACAGGTTGACATGTATCCATCCTGTGAAATTGGAAAAGCTTCTCCCCCATTTCACAATGTTTTCTCTGTAATTTCCATACCAGATATACAACTGAAATAGTCCTCCATGAGTTGCCTTAAGGGCCCTGAAACTAATCCAAAGTTAACAAAATATTTCAAAACACCTGGTCCAATAAGCTCATCAGTCCTTTGAAGAGAATTCTTCTTCCTTCTCCAAAGTGAGAAGAGATCTTAAAAGCAAATAGAGATCCCTTCAAGGCAGGACAGTTCACATACCATGTTATTGAAAGCAGCATTCCAAGTAAACGTGTTCTCTTGGCAGAGGGGAACCCAATCCAGCCTTGAAAAAAACGTATTTTTAATAACAGTATCCATTTCCCGAAGTGGAGATTCGTTTCAGCCCAATGATGCATCAAATGTTGGTTTTTGGCTCAACACATTTATCCCACCTTCCTACTCTATCCTGAAATGTGTTCCTTTTCATGAGTTTCTTAGCTTTAATTACATATTTCGATTACAATCCTCAAGTCCTTAACACCTTCACTTAGTGAAAACCAAGAAGCAAGCAATTGTCAGCTGGATGCCATACCAGCATTTCTGATTGCAAACGGATGCTTTTGAGACCTTCTGCTAAGTAGGCAAAGGTAGGGAATCTTAGATGTGCCCAGCATCCAATGTTCCAATCCTCTATCCTCTTTGAAATGACCCGGAGAGTCAAGGAATGCTTGCCACTTAACTTGGTGAAGTTTCATGCTCCCCAAATCTAGAGAGGCCATTTAGAAAGACTTCAAGTGTCATCATTTCAACTTATGGTCCTTGCTGTCAAATTGGCAACAGATATAAGGTCTTTTGGGATCTCTAAGAAACCTAGGGACCGCAGAAGGTTTACACTTCAGAATGCAAGAAGCTTAAGGCAGCTTCCATACCAGATATCAGTTCAGTACAAGCTATTTGCCAGATCATCAGGACCTGAAATCCATGGAGGCCAATTCTCTCCAGAGGAGGAAGTATTGAATAGGTAAGTGCTTCCCTTTCAGTGAAATAGAGCTCATTTACACATCAACTCGGCAGTTGATGTCAATTGCCTTATCCCTCAAAGTGGCCCAAATCTGGAGAATGCACCTGAAAGGGGTGCGTTGGGGAAGCACATTTGAGTTTCCCAGAGCCACAACACTTTCACACAAAACAAACGCAAAAGTACATGCAAAGAAGAAACTCTCAGTCCTGAGGACCAAAGCAAAGGGTGAGGATGAACAACATCCTCAGTGTTTTCGAACTACGTTCCCTCATTTTAACAACAAAACGACAAACAACATGCAAATTGAAAGATAGGGAATCAGGACCACAGTTGTCATGCCTACTGACCTGGGAAGCAGAAAGAGCCAAAAAGGAAAAAGCAAAGAAATTAGGAAAAGTTCAATTTGCTTCATTAACTTCCACATGTCTCCTGGAAATATGCTCGTTTTCTCAGGGTCACAATGATGAAAACCAAAAGTATTTACACTGAGCAAACTTTCTCTAACTGAATATTTTACATAGACTGGTTTTGGAGATATGAAAAAGATTCATTTGATGTCATGTTTCACCAGAATCTGTAGAATATGCTGGCCATGCAATGTAAAAAAACAAAAAAATACTTGCTTGTACCTTAGCGGACTACAAGATGGACTAGAGCTCTGCTGATCACAGCAGGTGTTATCCAATAGCAGAGAGACAAATGCAATGCCAAAAGGTCTCTGAGGATCGCAGTTCCCAGGCACCAAAGGGGAGATTCCTACCCACTGGAAAGGGAATATGTCAACCAATGTTCCACCACAGGAACGATACCTAGTGTGATCATATGCAAGCTCCGTTACTGTCCAAAGACGTCTCAAGTACTCAATGCAAGTGCTGTTTCACACACCTACAATGTACGAATCACAAACTGGATCCCACAAACCAAAGCACAGACTGCCGTGATTAACACCACATTGACACACACAAACACATGAAGAACAAATAAACACTCCAATCACAAAGACAGAAAGCCAGAGAAGGCATTTTGTCAACTTCCACTTCCACTCCCACATGGAGGCCCCCAGTTCTCAAGAGGGAATGGACTCAGAGGGGCTCCCATCCGCTAAGGGGAGCAGCCCAGTTGGAGTAGACCTATTTCCCAGCCTGTGCAAGCTGGAGCGACTTACCCCCAAATGACATGAACTGTATACCGTTGCTCTGGACATGTCTCCAAGACAAGCAGCCTCGTGCTGTAGGGCAGCCACTGCATATCAGGGAGAATCCCTGCCAGTATCCTGGAGCCAAATGTACTCTGGCATGTGCTGGGAACTTTAAATGGGGATGCCCCTGATCGAGATCAACACACCATGGGCACAGACCTCCTGGCTGGCTCGCTATAATTGGTAACCAAAGGCCAGGATGTGTGCCCGATGCACAGTGAGGCCAAGCAACAGCAAAACATTGGACTTTGGAGCCGAGAAATATTTGTTGTTGAGACATTCAAGGAAATGGGTGGCTTATGCCGGGTAATCCCCAACCTTGAAAGCTTTTAGCAAAGCCCTCTTAGAGGTAAGGTGATGGAGGGGTGTGGCTGTTCGTTGAAAACTTCTCCCTGTCCGATCCTTTGTTCCTGAGGACAGGTCATAGTCAGGTCTCAATGTTCCTATCAATCTCCAGCCAACAAATGTCACTCTCTGGGTGACAAGAAAGGGCAAGGTCCCAAGGCACAAGGCTCACCCTCTGAGGTCCAGACCCACCTAAGAGAAAGGGGTCCCTGGGAGGGGTGGTGGTCCGCCTGCCATGGAGGGTTTGTCCAGGAGCTGGTCTGGGTCCTCCCACCAGTGCCCATGCCTCCCAGAGGAGGCAGCTCTGCCTTGGTGGCTCCCTCAGGGCCAGGTCCCAGACCCTTGCTAGCTGTCATCACTGAGGGAGCCGGGTGCACATGACCCAACAGGTCTTAATGCTCCTCAGGCCACCCAAACAGTGGCGGTCAGGTACCCCAGACTGTGAGCCATACCCTTAGGGTCACAGTGGCTGTGTGTGGTAGAGGTTCAACACTGCCTCAAGGCCTGGTCTGGGCCAGTGGGCATTCATGGCCTTGGCTCTGGAGCCCTGCAAGACACACCCCCAGCCTGTTCTCTGGGCCCCCCATCACACCAGCAGGCCCAAGGCCGTGTGAGCAGAAGAATGCTGGGGAGAAGGCTGGCACTTGCCTCTTACCTCACGCTCCAGGTCTGAAGGGGCAGCACTGCACTGACTGCTGCCTAAAAAAGGGCCCCCACTAAAGATGGCTGACAGACAGTGGCTTGCTTGGGGCAGGGGCCCACTACACTGCCCACCAATGGCTGAGCAGGGTGGTCACAGTGGCATTAGTGGTCTCCTGGTAACCATTGCCTGGTAACGGGGCAGTGGGTCACAGTGCACAGCAAGGGCTGCCTGGGAAGGGCTGCATTCAGCTGGCTATGGTACAATTCCCCCTTTTCGTTGGTCCTCTGCAACCCTGAGGAGACTATGTGGGTATGATTTGGATAGAGTGGTTAATCATAAACTCAGCAGCAGATCTCTGTTTTAGGGGACTTGCTTTCAACCTCCATTCCTGGTTCATCTTTTCCCAAGTCTTTCAGGGAATGGGGTGACGACCACTCTAGCTACATCCTGCTGCAGGAAAGCAAAGCCCTACAGTGCATTCTGAGTTGGAAGCAATGCCACGTTGCAAGTCTTGATCCAAGTCTTATATAAACTTGTATAAGGA
Source organism: Hippopotamus amphibius kiboko (assembly GCF_030028045.1). NCBI lineage: Eukaryota > Metazoa > Chordata > Mammalia > Artiodactyla > Hippopotamidae > Hippopotamus > Hippopotamus amphibius. The sequence continues at coordinate 46,683,004 of NC_080195.1, forward strand.
ATCCAGGAGAATAAGCCTGAAAAGCAGCGTGAGGGTGGCACTCTGGGGGAGACGTTCTGGCAGGTAATCCAGACACGCAGAAGCAGAAGGGAAGAAATTGTTGTAAGTTGTTAGGATGTTGAGGGGAAGAGCTTCCCTTAACGGGAGAACACAGATCAAAATCAGCATTATTGCAAAGCAAATCCATAAACGTTAGTAGCATATGCATCTGTTTACTCAGTTTGTCAAAACTGCATTGGTAAGAGTCTTCTTGAAGTTGAAGCACTTTGGGAAAGCCTCAGCCTAACTATCTGTTAGACACTTAAAGAGGCAAGGTTAAAGATCGGATGACAAGGGGTTGCGAAGGAAGCTTAATCAAGTGGCTCTCATGTAACCGTCAGCATGGCTGACCGATTATCCCAAGGCATACCTGCATTTCAGAAACTTTGTACCCTTTCTAGAATATCGACAGGTTGACATGTATCCATCCTGTGAAATTGGAAAAGCTTCTCCCCCATTTCACAATGTTTTCTCTGTAATTTCCATACCAGATATACGACTGAAATAGTCCTCCTTGAGTTGCCTTAAGGGCCCCACAACTAATCCAAAGTTAACAAAATATTTCAAAACACCTGGTCCAATAAGCTCATCAGTCCTTTGAAGAGAATTCTTCTTTCTTCTCCAAAGTGAGAAGAGATCTTAAAAGCAAATAGAGATCCCTTAAAGGCAGGACAGTTCACATACCATGTTATTGAAAGCAGCATTCCAAGTAAACGTGTTCTCTTGGCAGAGGGGAACCCAATCCAGCCTTGAAAAAAACGTATTTTTAATAACAGTATCCATTTCCCGAAGTGGAGATTCGTTTCAGCCCAATGATGCATCAAATGTTGGTTTTTGGCTCAACACATTTATCCCACCTTCCTACTCTATCCTGAAATGTGTTCCTTTTCATGAGTTTCTTAGCTTTAATTACATATTTCGATTACAATCCTCAAGTCCTTAACACCTTCACTTAGTGAAAACCAAGAAGCAAGCAATTGTCAGCTGGATGCCATACCAGCATTTCTGATTGCAAACGGATGCTTTTGAGACCTTCTGCTAAGTAGGCAAAGGTAGGGAATCTTAGATGTGCCCAGCATCCAATGTTCCAATCCTCTATCCTCTTTGAAATGACCCGGAGAGTCAAGGAATGCTTGCCACTTAACTTGGTGAAGTTTCATGCTCCCCAAATCTAGAGAGGCCATTTAGAAAGACTTCAAGTGTCATCATTTCAACTTATGGTCCTTGCTGTCAAATTGGCAACAGATATAAGGTCTTTTGGGATCTCTAAGAAACCTAGGGACCGCAGAAGGTTTACACTTCAGAATGCAAGAAGCTTAAGGCAGCTTCCATACCAGATATCAGTTCAGTACAAGCTATTTGCCAGATCATCAGGACCTGAAATCCATGGAGGCCAATTCTCTCCAGAGGAGGAAGTATTGAATAGGTAAGTGCTTCCCTTTCAGTGAAATAGAGCTCATTTACACATCAACTCGGCAGTTGATGTCAATTGCCTTATCCCTAAAAGTGGCCCAAATCTGGAGAATGCACCTGAAAGGGGTGCGTTGGGGAAGCACATTTGAGTTTCCCAGAGCCACAACACTTTCACACAAAACAAACGCAAAAGTACATGCAAAGAAGAAACTCTCAGTCCTGAGGACCAAAGCAAAGGGTGAGGATGAACAACATCCTCAGTGTTTTCGAACTACGTTCCCTCATTTTAACAACAAAACGACAAACAACATGCAAATTGAAAGATAGGGAATCAGGACCACAGTTGTCATGCCTACTGACCTGGGAAGCAGAAAGAGCCAAAAAGGAAAAAGCAAAGAAATTAGGAAAAGTTCAATTTGCTTCATTAACTTCCACATGTCTCCTGGAAATATGCTCGTTTTCTCAGGGTCACAATGATGAAAACCAAAAGTATTTACACTGAGCAAACTTTCTCTAACTGAATATTTTACATAGACTGGTTTTGGAGATATGAAAAAGATTCATTTGATGTCATGTTTCACCAGAATCTGTAGAATATGCTGGCCATGCAATGTAAAAAAACAAAAAAATACTTGCTTGTACCTTAGCGGACTACAAGATGGACTAGAGCTCTGCTGATCACAGCAGGTGTTATCCAATAGCAGAGAGACAAATGCAATGCCAAAAGGTCTCTGAGGATCGCAGTTCCCAGGCACCAAAGGGGAGATTCCTACCCATTGGAAAGGGAATATGTCAACCAATGTTCCACCACAGGAACGATACCTAGTGTGATCATATGCAAGCTCCGTTACTGTCCAAAGACGTCTCAAGTACTCAATGCAAGTGCTGTTTCACACACCTACAATGTACGAATCACAAACTGGATCCCACAAACCAAAGCACAGACTGCCGTGATTAACACCACATTGACACACACAAACACATGAAGAACAAATAAACACTCCAATCACAAAGACAGAAAGCCAGAGAAGGCATTTTGTCAACTTCCACTTCCACTCCCACATGGAGGCCCCCAGTTCTCAAGAGGGAATGGACTCAGAGGGGCTCCCATCCGCTAAGGGGAGCAGCCCAGTTGGAGTAGACCTATTTCCCAGCCTGTGCAAGCTGGAGCCACTTACCCCCAAATGACATGAACTGTATACCGTTGCTCTGGACATGTCTCCAAGACAAGCAGCCTCGTGCTGTAGGGCAGCCACTGCATATCAGGGAGAATCCCTGCCAGTATCCTGGAGCCAAATGTACTCTGGCATGTGCTGGGAACTTTAAATGGGGATGCCCCTGATCGAGATCAACACACCATGGGCACAGACCTCCTGGCTGGCTCGCTATAATTGGTAACCAAAGGCCAGGATGTGTGCCCGATGCACAGTGAGGCCAAGCAACAGCAAAACATTGGACTTTGGAGCCGAGAAATATTTGTTGTTGAGACATTCAAGGAAATGGGTGGCTTATGCCGGGTAATCCCCAACCTTGAAAGCTTTTAGCAAAGCCCTCTTAGAGGTAAGGTGATGGAGGGGTGTGGCTGTTCGTTGAAAACTTCTCCCTGTCCGATCCTTTGTTCCTGAGGACAGGTCATAGTCAGGTCTCAATGTTCCTATCAATCTCCAGCCAACAAATGTCACTCTCTGGGTGACAAGAAAGGGCAAGGTCCCAAGGCACAAGGCTCACCCTCTGAGGTCCAGACCCACCTAAGAGAAAGGGGTCCCTGGGAGGGGTGGTGGTCCGCCTGCCATGGAGGGTTTGTCCAGGAGCTGGTCTGGGTCCTCCCACCAGTGCCCACGCCTCCCAGAGGAGGCAGCTCTGCCTTGGTGGCTCCCTCAGGGCCAGGTCCCAGACCCTTGCTAGCTGTCATCACTGAGGGAGCCGGGTGCACATGACCCAACAGGTCTTAATGCTCCTCAGGCCACCCAAACAGTGGCGGTCAGGTACCCCAGACTGTGAGCCATACCCTTAGGGTCACAGTGGCTGTGTGTGGTAGAGGTTCAACACTGCCTCAAGGCCTGGTCTGGGCCAGTGGGCATTCATGGCCTTGGCTCTGGAGCCATGCAGGACACACCCCCAGCCTGTTCTCTGGGCCCCCCATCACACCAGCAGGCCCAAGGCCGTGTGAGCAGAAGAATGCTGGGGAGAAGGCTGGCACTTGCCTCTTACCTCACGCTCCAGGTCTGAAGGGGCAGCACTGCACTGACTGCTGCCTAAAAAAGGGCCCCCACTAAAGATGGCTGACAGACAGTGGCTTGCTTGGGGCAGGGGCCCACTACACTGCCCACCAATGGCTGAGCAGGGTGGTCACAGTGGCATTAGTGGTCTCCTGGTAACCATTGCCTGGTAACGGGGCAGTGGGTCACAGTGCACAGCAAGGGCTGCCTGGGAAGGGCTGCATTCAGCTGGCTATGGTACAATTCCCCCTTTTCGTTGGTCCTCTGCAACCCTGAGGAGACTATGTGGGTATGATTTGGATAGAGTGGTTAATCATAAACTCAGCAGCAGATCTCTGTTTTAGGGGACTTGCTTTCAACCTCCATTCCTGGTTCATCTTTTCCCAAGTCTTTCAGGGAATGGGGTGACGACCACTCTAGCTACATCCTGCTGCAGGAAAGCAAAGCCCTACAGTGCATTCTGAGTTGGAAGCAATGCCACGTTGCAAGTCTTGATCCAAGTCTTATATAAACTTGTATAAGGAATCCAGGAGAATAAGCCTGAAAAGCAGCGTGAGGGTGGCACTCTGGGGGAGACGTTCTGGCAGGTAATCCAGACACGCAGAAGCAGAAGGGAAGAAATTGTTGTAAGTTGTTAGGATGTTGAGGGGAAGAGCTTCCCTTAACGGGAGAACACAGATCAAAATCAGCATTATTGCAAAGCAAATCCATAAACGTTAGTAGCATATGCATCTGTTTACTCAGTTTGTCAAAACTGCATTGGTAAGAGTCTTCTTGAAGTTGAAGCACTTTGGGAAAGCCTCAGCCTAACTATCTGTTAGACACTTAAAGAGGCAAGGTTAAAGATCGGATGACAAGGGGTTGCGAAGGAAGCTTAATCAAGTGGCTCTCATGTAACCGTCAGCATGGCTGACCGATTATCCCAAGGCATACCTGCATTTCAGAAACTTTGTACCCTTTCTAGAATATCGACAGGTTGACATGTATCCATCCTGTGAAATTGGAAAAGCTTCTCCCCCATTTCACAATGTTTTCTCTGTAATTTCCATACCAGATATACGACTGAAATAGTCCTCCTTGAGTTGCCTTAAGGGCCCCACAACTAATCCAAAGTTAACAAAATATTTCAAAACACCTGGTCCAATAAGCTCATCAGTCCTTTGAAGAGAATTCTTCTTTCTTCTCCAAAGTGAGAAGAGATCTTAAAAGCAAATAGAGATCCCTTAAAGGCAGGACAGTTCACATACCATGTTATTGAAAGCAGCATTCCAAGTAAACGTGTTCTCTTGGCAGAGGGGAACCCAATCCAGCCTTGAAAAAAACGTATTTTTAATAACAGTATCCATTTCCCGAAGTGGAGATTCGTTTCAGCCCAATGATGCATCAAATGTTGGTTTTTGGCTCAACACATTTATCCCACCTTCCTACTCTATCCTGAAATGTGTTCCTTTTCATGAGTTTCTTAGCTTTAATTACATATTTCGATTACAATCCTCAAGTCCTTAACACCTTCACTTAGTGAAAACCAAGAAGCAAGCAATTGTCAGCTGGATGCCATACCAGCATTTCTGATTGCAAACGGATGCTTTTGAGACCTTCTGCTAAGTAGGCAAAGGTAGGGAATCTTAGATGTGCCCAGCATCCAATGTTCCAATCCTCTATCCTCTTTGAAATGACCCGGAGAGTCAAGGAATGCTTGCCACTTAACTTGGTGAAGTTTCATGCTCCCCAAATCTAGAGAGGCCATTTAGAAAGACTTCAAGTGTCATCATTTCAACTTATGGTCCTTGCTGTCAAATTGGCAACAGATATAAGGTCTTTTTGGATCTCTAAGAAACCTAGGGACCGCAGAAGGTTTACACTTCAGAATGCAAGAAGCTTAAGGCAGCTTCCATACCAGATATCAGTTCAGTACTAGCTATTTGCCAGATCATCAGGACCTGAAATCCATGGAGGCCAATTCTCTCAAGACGAGGAAGTATTGAATAGGTAAGTGCTTCCCTTTCAGTGAAATAGAGCTCATTTACACATCAACTCGGCAGTTGATGTCAATTGCCTTATCCCTAAAAGTGGCCCAAATCTGGAGAATGCACCTGAAAGGGGTGCGTTGGGGAAGCACATTTGAGTTTCCCAGAGCCACAACACTTTCACACAAAACAAACGCAAAAGTACATGCAAAGAAGAAACTCTCAGTCCTGAGGACCAAAGCAAAGGGTGAGGATGAACAACATCCTCAGTGTTTTCGAACTACGTTCCCTCATTTTAACAACAAAACGACAAACAACATGCAAATTGAAAGATAGGGAATCAGGACCACAGTTGTCATGCCTACTGACCTGGGAAGCAGAAAGAGCCAAAAAGGAAAAAGCAAAGAAATTAGGAAAAGTTCAATTTGCTTCATTAACTTCCACATGTCTCCTGGAAATATGCTCGTTTTCTCAGGGTCACAATGATGAAAACCAAAAGTATTTACACTGAGCAAACTTTCTCTAACTGAATATTTTACATAGACTGGTTTTGGAGATATGAAAAAGATTCATTTGATGTCATGTTTCACCAGAATCTGTAGAATATGCTGGCCATGCAATGTAAAAAAACAAAAAAATACTTGCTTGTCCCTTAGCGGACTACAAGATGGACTAGAGCTCTGCTGATCACAGCAGGTGTTATCCAATAGCAGAGAGACAAATGCAATGCCAAAAGGTCTCTGAGGATCGCAGTTCCCAGGCACCAAAGGGGAGATTCCTACCCATTGGAAAGGGAATATGTCAACCAATGTTCCACCACAGGAACGATACCTAGTGTGATCATATGCAAGCTCCGTTACTGTCCAAAGACGTCTCAAGTACTCAATGCAAGTGCTGTTTCACACACCTACAATGTACGAATCACAAACTGGATCCCACAAACCAAAGCACAGACTGCCGTGATTAACACCACATTGACACACACAAACACATGAAGAACAAATAAACACTCCAATCACAAAGACAGAAAGCCAGAGAAGGCATTTTGTCAACTTCCACTTCCACTCCCACATGGAGGCCCCCAGTTCTCAAGAGGGAATGGACTCAGAGGGGCTCCCATCCGCTAAGGGGAGCAGCCCAGTTGGAGTAGACCTATTTCCCAGCCTGTGCAAGCTGGAGCCACTTACCCCCAAATGACATGAACTGTATACCGTTGCTCTGGACATGTCTCCAAGACAAGCAGCCTCGTGCTGTAGGGCAGCCACTGCATATCAGGGAGAATCCCTGCCAGTATCCTGGAGCCAAATGTACTCTGGCATGTGCTGGGAACTTTAAATGGGGATGCCCCTGATCGAGATCAACACACCATGGGCACAGACCTCCTGGCTGGCTCGCTATAATTGGTAACCAAAGGCCAGGATGTGTGCCCGATGCACAGTGAGGCCAAGCAACAGCAAAACATTGGACTTTGGAGCCGAGAAATATTTGTTGTTGAGACATTCAAGGAAATGGGTGGCTTATGCCGGGTAATCCCCAACCTTGAAAGCTTTTAGCAAAGCCCTCTTAGAGGTAAGGTGATGGAGGGGTGTGGCTGTTCGTTGAAAACTTCTCCCTGTCCGATCCTTTGTTCCTGAGGACAGGTCATAGTCAGGTCTCAATGTTCCTATCAATCTCCAGCAAACAAATGTCACTCTCTGGGTGACAAGAAAGGGCAAGGTCCCAAGGCACAAGGCTCACCCTCTGAGGTCCAGACCCACCTAAGAGAAAGGGGTCCCTGGGAGGGGTGGTGGTCCGCCTGCCATGGAGGGTTTGTCCAGGAGCTGGTCTGGGTCCTCCCACCAGTGCCCACGCCTCCCAGAGGAGGCAGCTCTGCCTTGGTGGCTCCCTCAGGGCCAGGTCCCAGACCCTTGCTAGCTGTCATCACTGAGGGAGCCGGGTGCACATGACCCAACAGGTCTTAATGCTCCTCAGGCCACCCAAACAGTGGCGGTCAGGTACCCCAGACTGTGAGCCATACCCTTAGGGTCACAGTGGCTGTGTGTGGTAGAGGTTCAACACTGCCTCAAGGCCTGGTCTGGGCCAGTGGGCATTCATGGCCTTGGCTCTGGAGCCATGCAGGACACACCCCCAGCCTGTTCTCTGGGCCCCCCATCACACCAGCAGGCCCAAGGCCGTGTGAGCAGAAGAATGCTGGGGAGAAGGCTGGCACTTGCCTCTTACCTCACGCTCCAGGTCTGAAGGGGCAGCACTGCACTGACTGCTGCCTAAAAAAGGGCCCCCACTAAAGATGGCTGACAGACAGTGGCTTGCTTGGGGCAGGGGCCCACTACACTGCCCACCAATGGCTGAGCAGGGTGGTCACAGTGGCATTAGTGGTCTCCTGGTAACCATTGCCTGGTAACGGGGCAGTGGGTCACAGTGCACAGCAAGGGCTGCCTGGGAAGGGCTGCATTCAGCTGGCTATGGTACAATTCCCCCTTTTCGTTGGTCCTCTGCAACCCTGAGGAGAATATGTGGGTATGATTTGGATAGAGTGGTTAATCATAAACTCAGCAGCAGATCTCTGTTTTAGGGGACTTGCTTTCAACCTCCATTCCTGGTTCATCTTTTCCCAAGTCTTTCAGGGAATGGGGTGACGACCACTCTAGCTACATCCTGCTGCAGGAAAGCAAAGCCCTACAGTGCATTCTGAGTTGGAAGCAATGCCACGTTGCAAGTCTTGATCCAAGTCTTATATAAACTTGTATAAGGAATCCAGGAGAATAAGCCTGAAAAGCAGCGTGAGGGTGGCACTCTGGGGGAGACGTTCTGGCAGGTAATCCAGACACGCAGAAGCAGAAGGGAAGAAATTGTTGTAAGTTGTTAGGATGTTGAGGGGAAGAGCTTCCCTTAACGGGAGAACACAGATCAAAATCAGCATTATTGCAAAGCAAATCCATAAACGTTAGTAGCATATGCATCTGTTTACTCAGTTTGTCAAAACTGCATTGGTAAGAGTCTTCTTGAAGTTGAAGCACTTTGGGAAAGCCTCAGCCTAACTATCTGTTAGACACTTAAAGAGGCAAGGTTAAAGATCGGATGACAAGGGGTTGCGAAGGAAGCTTAATCAAGTGGCTCTCATGTAACCGTCAGCATGGCTGACCGATTATCCCAAGGCATACCTGCATTTCAGAAACTTTGTACCCTTTCTAGAATATCGACAGGTTGACATGTATCCATCCTGTGAAATTGGAAAAGCTTCTCCCCCATTTCACAATGTTTTCTCTGTAATTTCCATACCAGATATACGACTGAAATAGTCCTCCTTGAGTTGCCTTAAGGGCCCCACAACTAATCCAAAGTTAACAAAATATTTCAAAACACCTGGTCCAATAAGCTCATCAGTCCTTTGAAGAGAATTCTTCTTTCTTCTCCAAAGTGAGAAGAGATCTTAAAAGCAAATAGAGATCCCTTAAAGGCAGGACAGTTCACATACCATGTTATTGAAAGCAGCATTCCAAGTAAACGTGTTCTCTTGGCAGAGGGGAACCCAATCCAGCCTTGAAAAAAACGTATTTTTAATAACAGTATCCATTTCCCGAAGTGGAGATTCGTTTCAGCCCAATGATGCATCAAATGTTGGTTTTTGGCTCAACACATTTATCCCACCTTCCTACTCTATCCTGAAATGTGTTCCTTTTCATGAGTTTCTTAGCTTTAATTACATATTTCGATTACAATCCTCAAGTCCTTAACACCTTCACTTAGTGAAAACCAAGAAGCAAGCAATTGTCAGCTGGATGCCATACCAGCATTTCTGATTGCAAACGGATGCTTTTGAGACCTTCTGCTAAGTAGGCAAAGGTAGGGAATCTTAGATGTGCCCAGCATCCAATGTTCCAATCCTCTATCCTCTTTGAAATGACCCGGAGAGTCAAGGAATGCTTGCCACTTAACTTGGTGAAGTTTCATGCTCCCCAAATCTAGAGAGGCCATTTAGAAAGACTTCAAGTGTCATCATTTCAACTTATGGTCCTTGCTGTCAAATTGGCAACAGATATAAGGTCTTTTGGGATCTCTAAGAAACCTAGGGACCGCAGAAGGTTTACACTTCAGAATGCAAGAAGCTTAAGGCAGCTTCCATACCAGATATCAGTTCAGTACAAGCTATTTGCCAGATCATCAGGACCTGAAATCCATGGAGGCCAATTCTCTCCAGAGGAGGAAGTATTGAATAGGTAAGTGCTTCCCTTTCAGTGAAATAGAGCTCATTTACACATCAACTCGGCAGTTGATGTCAATTGCCTTATCCCTAAAAGTGGCCCAAATCTGGAGAATGCACCTGAAAGGGGTGCGTTGGGGAAGCACATTTGAGTTTCCCAGAGCCACAACACTTTCACACAAAACAAACGCAAAAGTACATGCAAAGAAGAAACTCTCAGTCCTGAGGACCAAAGCAAAGGGTGAGGATGAACAACATCCTCAGTGTTTTCGAACTACGTTCCCTCATTTTAACAACAAAACGACAAACAACATGCAAATTGAAAGATAGGGAATCAGGACCACAGTTGTCATGCCTACTGACCTGGGAAGCAGAAAGAGCCAAAAAGGAAAAAGCAAAGAAATTAGGAAAAGTTCAATTTGCTTCATTAACTTCCACATGTCTCCTGGAAATATGCTCGTTTTCTCAGGGTCACAATGATGAAAACCAAAAGGATTTCACTGAGCAAACTTTCTCTAACTGAATATTTTACATAGACTGGTTTTGGAGATATGAAAAAGATTCATTTGATGTCATGTTTCACCAGAATCTGTAGAATATGCTGGCCATGCAATGTAAAAAAACAAAAAAATACTTGCTTGTACCTTAGCGGACTACAAGATGGACTAGAGCTCTGCTGATCACAGCAGGTGTTATCCAATAGCAGAGAGACAAATGCAATGCCAAAAGGTCTCTGAGGATCGCAGTTCCCAGGCACCAAAGGGGAGATTCCTACCCATTGGAAAGGGAATATGTCAACCAATGTTCCACCACAGGAACGATACCTAGTGTGATCATATGCAAGCTCCGTTACTGTCCAAAGACGTCTCAAGTACTCAATGCAAGTGCTGTTTCACACACCTACAATGTACGCATCACAAACTGGATCCCACAAACCAAAGCACAGACTGCCGTGATTAACACCACATTGACACACACAAACACATGAAGAACAAATAAACACTCCAATCACAAAGACAGAAAGCCAGAGAAGGCATTTTGTCAACTTCCACTTCCACTCCCACATGGAGGCCCCCAGTTCTCAAGAGGGAATGGACTCAGAGGGGCTCCCATCCGCTAAGGGGAGCAGCCCAGTTGGAGTAGACCTATTTCCCAGCCTGTGCAAGCTGGAGCCACTTACCCCCAAATGACATGAACTGTATACCGTTGCTCTGGACATGTCTCCAAGACAAGCAGCCTCGTGCTGTAGGGCAGCCACTGCATATCAGGGAGAATCCCTGCCAGTATCCTGGAGCCAAATGTACTCTGGCATGTGCTGGGAACTTTAAATGGGGATGCCCCTGATCGAGATCAACACACCATGGGCACAGACCTCCTGGCTGGCTCGCTATAATTGGTAACCAAAGGCCAGGATGTGTGCCCGATGCACAGTGAGGCCAAGCAACAGCAAAACATTGGACTTTGGAGCCGAGAAATATTTGTTGTTGAGACATTCAAGGAAATGGGTGGCTTATGCCGGGTAATCCCCAACCTTGAAAGCTTTTAGCAAAGCCCTCTTAGAGGTAAGGTGATGGAGGGGTGTGGCTGTTCGTTGAAAACTTCTCCCTGTCCGATCCTTTGTTCCTGAGGACAGGTCATAGTCAGGTCTCAATGTTCCTATCAATCTCCAGCCAACAAATGTCACTCTCTGGGTGACAAGAAAGGGCAAGGTCCCAAGGCACAAGGCTCACCCTCTGAGGTCCAGACCCACCTAAGAGAAAGGGGTCCCTGGGAGGGGTGGTGGTCCGCCTGCCATGGAGGGTTTGTCCAGGAGCTGGTCTGGGTCCTCCCACCAGTGCCCACGCCTCCCAGAGGAGGCAGCTCTGCCTTGGTGGCTCCCTCAGGGCCAGGTCCCAGACCCTTGCTAGCTGTCATCACTGAGGGAGCCGGGTGCACATGACCCAACAGGTCTTAATGCTCCTCAGGCCACCCAAACAGTGGCGGTCAGGTACCCCAGACTGTGAGCCATACCCTTAGGGTCACAGTGGCTGTGTGTGGTAGAGGTTCAACACTGCCTCAAGGCCTGGTCTGGGCCAGTGGGCATTCATGGCCTTGGCTCTGGAGCCATGCAGGACACACCCCCAGCCTGTTCTCTGGGCCCCCCATCACACCAGCAGGCCCAAGGCCGTGTGAGCAGAAGAATGCTGGGGAGAAGGCTGGCACTTGCCTCTTACCTCACGCTCCAGGTCTGAAGGGGCAGCACTGCACTGACTGCTGCCTAAAAAAGGGCCCCCACTAAAGATGGCTGACAGACAGTGGCTTGCTTGGGGCAGGGGCCCACTACACTGCCCACCAATGGCTGAGCAGGGTGGTCACAGTGGCATTAGTGGTCTCCTGGTAACCATTGCCTGGTAACGGGGCAGTGGGTCACAGTGCACAGCAAGGGCTGCCTGGGAAGGGCTGCATTCAGCTGGCTATGGTACAATTCCCCCTTTTCGTTGGTCCTCTGCAACCCTGAGGAGACTATGTGGGTATGATTTGGATAGAGTGGTTAATCATAAACTCAGCAGCAGATCTCTGTTTTAGGGGACTTGCTTTCAACCTCCATTCCTGGTTCATCTTTTCCCAAGTCTTTCAGGGAATGGGGTGACGACCACTCTAGCTACATCCTGCTGCAGGAAAGCAAAGCCCTACAGTGCATTCTGAGTTGGAAGCAATGCCACGTTGCAAGTCTTGATCCAAGTCTTATATAAACTTGTATAAGGAATCCAGGAGAATAAGCCTGAAAAGCAGCGTGAGGGTGGCACTCTGGGGGAGACGTTCTGGCAGGTAATCCAGACACGCAGAAGCAGAAGGGAAGAAATTGTTGTAAGTTGTTAGGATGTTGAGGGGAAGAGCTTCCCTTAACGGGAGAACACAGATCAAAATCAGCATTATTGCAAAGCAAATCCATAAACGTTAGTAGCATATGCATCTGTTTACTCAGTTTGTCAAAACTGCATTGGTAAGAGTCTTCTTGAAGTTGAAGCACTTTGGGAAAGCCTCAGCCTAACTATCTGTTAGACACTTAAAGAGGCAAGGTTAAAGATCGGATGACAAGGGGTTGCGAAGGAAGCTTAATCAAGTGGCTCTCATGTAACCGTCAGCATGGCTGACCGATTATCCCAAGGCATACCTGCATTTCAGAAACTTTGTACCCTTTCTAGAATATCGACAGGTTGACATGTATCCATCCTGTGAAATTGGAAAAGCTTCTCCCCCATTTCACAATGTTTTCTCTGTAATTTCCATACCAGATATACGACTGAAATAGTCCTCCTTGAGTTGCCTTAAGGGCCCCACAACTAATCCAAAGTTAACAAAATATTTCAAAACACCTGGTCCAATAAGCTCATCAGTCCTTTGAAGAGAATTCTTCTTTCTTCTCCAAAGTGAGAAGAGATCTTAAAAGCAAATAGAGATCCCTTAAAGGCAGGACAGTTCACATACCATGTTATTGAAAGCAGCATTCCAAGTAAACGTGTTCTCTTGGCAGAGGGGAACCCAATCCAGCCTTGAAAAAAACGTATTTTTAATAACAGTATCCATTTCCCGAAGTGGAGATTCGTTTCAGCCCAATGATGCATCAAATGTTGGTTTTTGGCTCAACACATTTATCCCACCTTCCTACTCTATCCTGAAATGTGTTCCTTTTCATGAGTTTCTTAGCTTTAATTACATATTTCGATTACAATCCTCAAGTCCTTAACACCTTCACTTAGTGAAAACCAAGAAGCAAGCAATTGTCAGCTGGATGCCATACCAGCATTTCTGATTGCAAACGGATGCTTTTGAGACCTTCTGCTAAGTAGGCAAAGGTAGGGAATCTTAGATGTGCCCAGCATCCAATGTTCCAATCCTCTATCCTCTTTGAAATGACCCGGAGAGTCAAGGAATGCTTGCCACTTAACTTGGTGAAGTTTCATGCTCCCCAAATCTAGAGAGGCCATTTAGAAAGACTTCAAGTGTCATCATTTCAACTTATGGTCCTTGCTGTCAAATTGGCAACAGATATAAGGTCTTTTTGGATCTCTAAGAAACCTAGGGACCGCAGAAGGTTTACACTTCAGAATGCAAGAAGCTTAAGGCAGCTTCCATACCAGATATCAGTTCAGTACTAGCTATTTGCCAGATCATCAGGACCTGAAATCCATGGAGGCCAATTCTCTCAAGACGAGGAAGTATTGAATAGGTAAGTGCTTCCCTTTCAGTGAAATAGAGCTCATTTACACATCAACTCGGCAGTTGATGTCAATTGCCTTATCCCTAAAAGTGGCCCAAATCTGGAGAATGCACCTGAAAGGGGTGCGTTGGGGAAGCACATTTGAGTTTCCCAGAGCCACAACACTTTCACACAAAACAAACGCAAAAGTACATGCAAAGAAGAAACTCTCAGTCCTGAGGACCAAAGCAAAGGGTGAGGATGAACAACATCCTCAGTGTTTTCGAACTACGTTCCCTCATTTTAACAACAAAACGACAAACAACATGCAAATTGAAAGATAGGGAATCAGGACCACAGTTGTCATGCCTACTGACCTGGGAAGCAGAAAGAGCCAAAAAGGAAAAAGCAAAGAAATTAGGAAAAGTTCAATTTGCTTCATTAACTTCCACATGTCTCCTGGAAATATGCTCGTTTTCTCAGGGTCACAATGATGAAAACCAAAAGTATTTACACTGAGCAAACTTTCTCTAACTGAATATTTTACATAGACTGGTTTTGGAGATATGAAAAAGATTCATTTGATGTCATGTTTCACCAGAATCTGTAGAATATGCTGGCCATGCAATGTAAAAAAACAAAAAAATACTTGCTTGTCCCTTAGCGGACTACAAGATGGACTAGAGCTCTGCTGATCACAGCAGGTGTTATCCAATAGCAGAGAGACAAATGCAATGCCAAAAGGTCTCTGAGGATCGCAGTTCCCAGGCACCAAAGGGGAGATTCCTACCCATTGGAAAGGGAATATGTCAACCAATGTTCCACCACAGGAACGATACCTAGTGTGATCATATGCAAGCTCCGTTACTGTCCAAAGACGTCTCAAGTACTCAATGCAAGTGCTGTTTCACACACCTACAATGTACGAATCACAAACTGGATCCCACAAACCAAAGCACAGACTGCCGTGATTAACACCACATTGACACACACAAACACATGAAGAACAAATAAACACTCCAATCACAAAGACAGAAAGCCAGAGAAGGCATTTTGTCAACTTCCACTTCCACTCCCACATGGAGGCCCCCAGTTCTCAAGAGGGAATGGACTCAGAGGGGCTCCCATCCGCTAAGGGGAGCAGCCCAGTTGGAGTAGACCTATTTCCCAGCCTGTGCAAGCTGGAGCCACTTACCCCCAAATGACATGAACTGTATACCGTTGCTCTGGACATGTCTCCAAGACAAGCAGCCTCGTGCTGTAGGGCAGCCACTGCATATCAGGGAGAATCCCTGCCAGTATCCTGGAGCCAAATGTACTCTGGCATGTGCTGGGAACTTTAAATGGGGATGCCCCTGATCGAGATCAACACACCATGGGCACAGACCTCCTGGCTGGCTCGCTATAATTGGTAACCAAAGGCCAGGATGTGTGCCCGATGCACAGTGAGGCCAAGCAACAGCAAAACATTGGACTTTGGAGCCGAGAAATATTTGTTGTTGAGACATTCAAGGAAATGGGTGGCTTATGCCGGGTAATCCCCAACCTTGAAAGCTTTTAGCAAAGCCCTCTTAGAGGTAAGGTGATGGAGGGGTGTGGCTGTTCGTTGAAAACTTCTCCCTGTCCGATCCTTTGTTCCTGAGGACAGGTCATAGTCAGGTCTCAATGTTCCTATCAATCTCCAGCCAACAAATGTCACTCTCTGGGTGACAAGAAAGGGCAAGGTCCCAAGGCACAAGGCTCACCCTCTGAGGTCCAGACCCACCTAAGAGAAAGGGGTCCCTGGGAGGGGTGGTGGTCCGCCTGCCATGGAGGGTTTGTCCAGGAGCTGGTCTGGGTCCTCCCACCAGTGCCCACGCCTCCCAGAGGAGGCAGCTCTGCCTTGGTGGCTCCCTCAGGGCCAGGTCCCAGACCCTTGCTAGCTGTCATCACTGAGGGAGCCGGGTGCACATGACCCAACAGGTCTTAATGCTCCTCAGGCCACCCAAACAGTGGCGGTCAGGTACCCCAGACTGTGAGCCATACCCTTAGGGTCACAGTGGCTGTGTGTGGTAGAGGTTCAACACTGCCTCAAGGCCTGGTCTGGGCCAGTGGGCATTCATGGCCTTGGCTCTGGAGCCATGCAGGACACACCCCCAGCCTGTTCTCTGGGCCCCCCATCACACCAGCAGGCCCAAGGCCGTGTGAGCAGAAGAATGCTGGGGAGAAGGCTGGCACTTGCCTCTTACCTCACGCTCCAGGTCTGAAGGGGCAGCACTGCACTGACTGCTGCCTAAAAAAGGGCCCCCACTAAAGATGGCTGACAGACAGTGGCTTGCTTGGGGCAGGGGCCCACTACACTGCCCACCAATGGCTGAGCAGGGTGGTCACAGTGGCATTAGTGGTCTCCTGGTAACCATTGCCTGGTAACGGGGCAGTGGGTCACAGTGCACAGCAAGGGCTGCCTGGGAAGGGCTGCATTCAGCTGGCTATGGTACAATTCCCCCTTTTCGTTGGTCCTCTGCAACCCTGAGGAGAATATGTGGGTATGATTTGGATAGAGTGGTTAATCATAAACTCAGCAGCAGATCTCTGTTTTAGGGGACTTGCTTTCAACCTCCATTCCTGGTTCATCTTTTCCCAAGTCTTTCAGGGAATGGGGTGACGACCACTCTAGCTACATCCTGCTGCAGGAAAGCAAAGCCCTACAGTGCATTCTGAGTTGGAAGCAATGCCACGTTGCAAGTCTTGATCCAAGTCTTATATAAACTTGTATAAGGAATCCAGGAGAATAAGCCTGAAAAGCAGCGTGAGGGTGGCACTCTGGGGGAGACGTTCTGGCAGGTAATCCAGACACGCAGAAGCAGAAGGGAAGAAATTGTTGTAAGTTGTTAGGATGTTGAGGGGAAGAGCTTCCCTTAACGGGAGAACACAGATCAAAATCAGCATTATTGCAAAGCAAATCCATAAACGTTAGTAGCATATGCATCTGTTTACTCAGTTTGTCAAAACTGCATTGGTAAGAGTCTTCTTGAAGTTGAAGCACTTTGGGAAAGCCTCAGCCTAACTATCTGTTAGACACTTAAAGAGGCAAGGTTAAAGATCGGATGACAAGGGGTTGCGAAGGAAGCTTAATCAAGTGGCTCTCATGTAACCGTCAGCATGGCTGACCGATTATCCCAAGGCATACCTGCATTTCAGAAACTTTGTACCCTTTCTAGAATATCGACAGGTTGACATGTATCCATCCTGTGAAATTGGAAAAGCTTCTCCCCCATTTCACAATGTTTTCTCTGTAATTTCCATACCAGATATACGACTGAAATAGTCCTCCTTGAGTTGCCTTAAGGGCCCCACAACTAATCCAAAGTTAACAAAATATTTCAAAACACCTGGTCCAATAAGCTCATCAGTCCTTTGAAGAGAATTCTTCTTTCTTCTCCAAAGTGAGAAGAGATCTTAAAAGCAAATAGAGATCCCTTAAAGGCAGGACAGTTCACATACCATGTTATTGAAAGCAGCATTCCAAGTAAACGTGTTCTCTTGGCAGAGGGGAACCCAATCCAGCCTTGAAAAAAACGTATTTTTAATAACAGTATCCATTTCCCGAAGTGGAGATTCGTTTCAGCCCAATGATGCATCAAATGTTGGTTTTTGGCTCAACACATTTATCCCACCTTCCTACTCTATCCTGAAATGTGTTCCTTTTCATGAGTTTCTTAGCTTTAATTACATATTTCGATTACAATCCTCAAGTCCTTAACACCTTCACTTAGTGAAAACCAAGAAGCAAGCAATTGTCAGCTGGATGCCATACCAGCATTTCTGATTGCAAACGGATGCTTTTGAGACCTTCTGCTAAGTAGGCAAAGGTAGGGAATCTTAGATGTGCCCAGCATCCAATGTTCCAATCCTCTATCCTCTTTGAAATGACCCGGAGAGTCAAGGAATGCTTGCCACTTAACTTGGTGAAGTTTCATGCTCCCCAAATCTAGAGAGGCCATTTAGAAAGACTTCAAGTGTCATCATTTCAACTTATGGTCCTTGCTGTCAAATTGGCAACAGATATAAGGTCTTTTTGGATCTCTAAGAAACCTAGGGACCGCAGAAGGTTTACACTTCAGAATGCAAGAAGCTTAAGGCAGCTTCCATACCAGATATCAGTTCAGTACAAGCTATTTGCCAGATCATCAGGACCTGAAATCCATGGAGGCCAATTCTCTCCAGAGGAGGAAGTATTGAATAGGTAAGTGCTTCCCTTTCAGTGAAATAGAGCTCATTTACACATCAACTCGGCAGTTGATGTCAATTGCCTTATCCCTCAAAGTGGCCCAAATCTGGAGAATGCACCTGAAAGGGGTGCGTTGGGGAAGCACATTTGAGTTTCCCAGAGCCACAACACTTTCACACAAAACAAACGCAAAAGTACATGCAAAGAAGAAACTCTCAGTCCTGAGGACCAAAGCAAAGGGTGAGGATGAACAACATCCTCAGTGTTTTCGAACTACGTTCCCTCATTTTAACAACAAAACGACAAACAACATGCAAATTGAAAGATAGGGAATCAGGACCACAGTTGTCATGCCTACTGACCTGGGAAGCAGAAAGAGCCAAAAAGGAAAAAGCAAAGAAATTAGGAAAAGTTCAATTTGCTTCATTAACTTCCACATGTCTCCTGGAAATATGCTCGTTTTCTCAGGGTCACAATGATGAAAACCAAAAGGATTTCACTGAGCAAACTTTCTCTAACTGAATATTTTACATAGACTGGTTTTGGAGATATGAAAAAGATTCATTTGATGTCATGTTTCACCAGAATCTGTAGAATATGCTGGCCATGCAATGTAAAAAAACAAAAAAATACTTGCTTGTACCTTAGCGGACTACAAGATGGACTAGAGCTCTGCTGATCACAGCAGGTGTTATCCAATAGCAGAGAGACAAATGCAATGCCAAAAGGTCTCTGAGGATCGCAGTTCCCAGGCACCAAAGGGGAGATTCCTACCCATTGGAAAGGGAATATGTCAACCAATGTTCCACCACAGGAACGATACCTAGTGTGATCATATGCAAGCTCCGTTACTGTCCAAAGACGTCTCAAGTACTCAATGCAAGTGCTGTTTCACACACCTACAATGTACGCATCACAAACTGGATCCCACAAACCAAAGCACAGACTGCCGTGATTAACACCACATTGACACACACAAACACATGAAGAACAAATAAACACTCCAATCACAAAGACAGAAAGCCAGAGAAGGCATTTTGTCAACTTCCACTTCCACTCCCACATGGAGGCCCCCAGTTCTCAAGAGGGAATGGACTCAGAGGGGCTCCCATCCGCTAAGGGGAGCAGCCCAGTTGGAGTAGACCTATTTCCCAGCCTGTGCAAGCTGGAGCCACTTACCCCCAAATGACATGAACTGTATACCGTTGCTCTGGACATGTCTCCAAGACAAGCAGCCTCGTGCTGTAGGGCAGCCACTGCATATCAGGGAGAATCCCTGCCAGTATCCTGGAGCCAAATGTACTCTGGCATGTGCTGGGAACTTTAAATGGGGATGCCCCTGATCGAGATCAACACACCATGGGCACAGACCTCCTGGCTGGCTCGCTATAATTGGTAACCAAAGGCCAGGATGTGTGCCCGATGCACAGTGAGGCCAAGCAACAGCAAAACATTGGACTTTGGAGCCGAGAAATATTTGTTGTTGAGACATTCAAGGAAATGGGTGGCTTATGCCGGGTAATCCCCAACCTTGAAAGCTTTTAGCAAAGCCCTCTTAGAGGTAAGGTGATGGAGGGGTGTGGCTGTTCGTTGAAAACTTCTCCCTGTCCGATCCTTTGTTCCTGAGGACAGGTCATAGTCAGGTCTCAATGTTCCTATCAATCTCCAGCCAACAAATGTCACTCTCTGGGTGACAAAAAAGGGCAAGGTCCCAAGGCACAAGGCTCACCCTCTGAGGTCCAGACCCACCTAAGAGAAAGGGGTCCCTGGGAGGGGTGGTGGTCCGCCTGCCATGGAGGGTTTGTCCAGGAGCTGGTCTGGGTCCTCCCACCAGTGCCCACGCCTCCCAGAGGAGGCAGCTCTGCCTTGGTGGCTCCCTCAGGGCCAGGTCCCAGACCCTTGCTAGCTGTCATCACTGAGGGAGCCGGGTGCACATGACCCAACAGGTCTTAATGCTCCTCAGGCCACCCAAACAGTGGCGGTCAGGTACCCCAGACTGTGAGCCATACCCTTAGGGTCACAGTGGCTGTGTGTGGTAGAGGTTCAACACTGCCTCAAGGCCTGGTCTGGGCCAGTGGGCATTCACGGCCTTGGCTCTGGAGCCATGCAGGACACACCCCCAGCCTGTTCTCTGGGCCCCCCATCACACCAGCAGGCCCAAGGCCGTGTGAGCAGAAGAATGCTGGGGAGAAGGCTGGCACTTGCCTCTTACCTCACGCTCCAGGTCTGAAGGGGCAGCACTGCACTGACTGCTGCCTAAAAAAGGGCCCCCACTAAAGATGGCTGACAGACAGTGGCTTGCTTGGGGCAGGGGCCCACTACACTGCCCACCAATGGCTGAGCAGGGTGGTCACAGTGGCATTAGTGGTCTCCTGGTAACCATTGCCTGGTAACGGGGCAGTGGGTCACAGTGCACAGCAAGGGCTGCCTGGGAAGGGCTGCATTCAGCTGGCTATGGTACAATTCCCCCTTTTCGTTGGTCCTCTGCAACCCTGAGGAGAATATGTGGGTATGATTTGGATAGAGTGGTTAATCATAAACTCAGCAGCAGATCTCTGTTTTAGGGGACTTGCTTTCAACCTCCATTCCTGGTTCATCTTTTCCCAAGTCTTTCAGGGAATGGGGTGACGACCACTCTAGCTACATCCTGCTGCAGGAAAGCAAAGCCCTACAGTGCATTCTGAGTTGGAAGCAATGCCACGTTGCAAGTCTTGATCCAAGTCTTATATAAACTTGTATAAGGAATCCAGGAGAATAAGCCTGAAAAGCAGCGTGAGGGTGGCACTCTGGGGGAGACGTTCTGGCAGGTAATCCAGACACGCAGAAGCAGAAGGGAAGAAATTGTTGTAAGTTGTTAGGATGTTGAGGGGAAGAGCTTCCCTTAACGGGAGAACACAGATCAAAATCAGCATTATTGCAAAGCAAATCCATAAACGTTAGTAGCATATGCATCTGCTTACTCAGTTTGTCAAAACTGCATTGGTAAGAGTCTTCTTGAAGTTGAAGCACTTTGGGAAAGCCTCAGCCTAACTATCTGTTAGACACTTAAAGAGGCAAGGTTAAAGATCGGATGACAAGGGGTTGCGAAGGAAGCTTAATCAAGTGGCTCTCATGTAACCGTCAGCATGGCTGACCGATTATCCCAAGGCATACCTGCATTTCAGAAACTTTGTACCCTTTCTAGAATATCGACAGGTTGACATGTATCCATCCTGTGAAATTGGAAAAGCTTCTCCCCCATTTCACAATGTTTTCTCTGTAATTTCCATACCAGATATACGACTGAAATAGTCCTCCTTGAGTTGCCTTAAGGGCCCCACAACTAATCCAAAGTTAACAAAATATTTCAAAACACCTGGTCCAATAAGCTCATCAGTCCTTTGAAGAGAATTCTTCTTTCTTCTCCAAAGTGAGAAGAGATCTTAAAAGCAAATAGAGATCCCTTAAAGGCAGGACAGTTCACATACCATGTTATTGAAAGCAGCATTCCAAGTAAACGTGTTCTCTTGGCAGAGGGGAACCCAATCCAGCCTTGAAAAAAACGTATTTTTAATAACAGTATCCATTTCCCGAAGTGGAGATTCGTTTCAGCCCAATGATGCATCAAATGTTGGTTTTTGGCTCAACACATTTATCCCACCTTCCTACTCTATCCTGAAATGTGTTCCTTTTCATGAGTTTCTTAGCTTTAATTACATATTTCGATTACAATCCTCAAGTCCTTAACACCTTCACTTAGTGAAAACCAAGAAGCAAGCAATTGTCAGCTGGATGCCATACCAGCATTTCTGATTGCAAACGGATGCTTTTGAGACCTTCTGCTAAGTAGGCAAAGGTAGGGAATCTTAGATGTGCCCAGCATCCAATGTTCCAAGCCTCTATCCTCTTTGAAATGACCCGGAGAGTCAAGGAATGCTTGCCACTTAACTTGGTGAAGTTTCATGCTCCCCAAATCTAGAGAGGCCATTTAGAAAGACTTCAAGTGTCATCATTTCAACTTATGGTCCTTGCTGTCAAATTGGCAACCGATATAAGGTCCTTTTGGATCTCTAAGAAACCTATGGACCACAGAAGGTTTACACTTCAGAATGCAAGAAGCTTAAGGCAGCTTCCATACCAGATATCAGTTCAGTACTAGCTATTTGCCAGATCATCAGGACCTGAAATCCATGGAGGCCAATTCTCTCCAGAGGAGGAAGTATTGAATAGGTAAGTGCTTCCCTTTCAGTGAAATAGAGCTCATTTACACATCAACTCGGCAGTTGATGTCAATTGCCTTATCCCTCAAAGTGGCCCAAATCTGGAGAATGCACCTGAAAGGGGTGCGTTGGGGAAGCACATTTGAGTTTCCCAGAGCCACAACACTTTCACACAAAACAAACGCAAAAGTACATGCAAAGAAGAAACTCTCAGTCCTGAGGACCAAAGCAAAGGGTGAGGATGAACAACATCCTCAGTGTTTTCGAACTACGTTCCCTCATTTTAACAACAAAACGACAAACAGCATGCAAATTGAAAGATAGGGAATCAGGACCACAGTTGTCATGCCTACTGACCTGGGAAGCAGAAAGAGCCAAAAAGGAAAAAGCAAAGAAATTAGGAAAAGTTCAATTTGCTTCATTAACTTCCACATGTCTCCTGGAAATATGCTCGTTTTCTCAGGGTCACAATGATGAAAACCAAAAGGATTTCACTGAGCAAACTTTCTCTAACTGAATATTTTACATAGACTGGTTTTGGAGATATGAAAAAGATTCATTTGATGTCATGTTTCACCAGAATCTGTAGAATATGCTGGCCATGCAATGTAAAAAAACAAAAAAATACTTGCTTGTACCTTAGCGGACTACAAGATGGACTAGAGCTCTGCTGATCACAGCAGGTGTTATCCAATAGCAGAGAGACAAATGCAATGCCAAAAGGTCTCTGAGGATCGCAGTTCCCAGGCACCAAAGGGGAGATTCCTACCCATTGGAAAGGGAATATGTCAACCAATGATCCACCACAGGAACGATACCTAGTGTGATCATATGCAAGCTCCGTTACTGTCCAAAGACGTCTCAAGTACTCAATGCAAGTGCTGTTTCACACACCTACAATGTACGAATCACAAACTGGATCCCACAAACCAAAGCACAGACTGCCGTGATTAACACCACATTGACACACACAAACACATGAAGAACAAATAAACACTCCAATCACAAAGACAGAAAGCCAGAGAAGGCATTTTGTCAACTTCCACTTCCACTCCCACATGGAGGCCCCCAGTTCTCAAGAGGGAATGGACTCAGAGGGGCTCCCATCCGCTAAGGGGAGCAGCCCAGTTGGAGTAGACCTATTTCCCAGCCTGTGCAAGCTGGAGCCACTTACCCCCAAATGACATGAACTGTATACCGTTGCTCTGGACATGTCTCCAAGACAAGCAGCCTCGTGCTGTAGGGCAGCCACTGCATATCAGGGAGAATCCCTGCCAGTATCCTGGAGCCAAATGTACTCTGGCATGTGCTGGGAACTTTAAATGGGGATGCCCCTGATCGAGATCAACACACCATGGGCACAGACCTCCTGGCTGGCTCGCTATAATTGGTAACCAAAGGCCAGGATGTGTGCCCGATGCACAGTGAGGCCAAGCAACAGCAAAACATTGGACTTAGGAGCCGAGAAATATTTGTTGTTGAGACATTCAAGGAAATGGGTGGCTTATGCCGGGTAATCCCCAACCTTGAAAGCTTTTAGCAAAGCCCTCTTAGAGGTAAGGTGATGGAGGGGTGTGGCTGTTCGTTGAAAACTTCTCCCTGTCCGATCCTTTGTTCCTGAGGACAGGTCATAGTCAGGTCTCAATGTTCCTATCAATCTCCAGCCAACAAATGTCACTCTCTGGGTGACAAGAAAGGGCAAGGTCCCAAGGCACAAGGCTCACCCTCTGAGGTCCAGACCCACCTAAGAGAAAGGGGTCCCTGGGAGGGGTGGTGGTCCTCCTGCCATGGAGGGTTTGTCCAGGAGCTGGTCTGGGTCCTCCCACCAGTGCCCACGCCTCCCAGAGGAGGCAGCTCTGCCTTGGTGGCTCCCTCAGGGCCAGGTCCCAGACCCTTGTTAGCTGTCATCACTGAGGGAGCCGGGTGCACATGACCCAACAGGTCTTAATGCTCCTCAGGCCACCCAAACAGTGGCGGTCAGGTACCCCAGACTGTGAGCCATACCCTTAGGGTCACAGTGGCTGTGTGTGGTAGAGGTTCAACACTGCCTCAAGGCCTGGTCTGGGCCAGTGGGCATTCATGGCCTTGGCTCTGGAGCCATGCAGGACACACCCCCAGCCTGTTCTCTGGGCCCCCCATCACACCAGCAGGCCCAAGGCCGTGTGAGCAGAAGAATGCTGGGGAGAAGGCTGGCACTTGCCTCTTACCTCACGCTCCAGGTCTGAAGGGGCAGCACTGCACTGACTGCTGCCTAAAAAAGGGCCCCCACTAAAGATGGCTGACAGACAGTGGCTTGCTTGGGGCAGGGGCCCACTACACTGCCCACCAATGGCTGAGCAGGGTGGTCACAGTGGCATTAGTGGTCTCCTGGTAACCATTGCCTGGTAACGGGGCAGTGGGTCACAGTGCACAGCAAGGGCTGCCTGGGAAGGGCTGCATTCAGCTGGCTATGGTACAATTCCCCCTTTTCTTTGGTGCTCTTCAACCCTGAGGAGAATATGTGGGTATGATTTGGATAGAGTGGTTAATCATAAACTCAGCAGCAGATCTCTGTTTTAGGGGACTTGCTTTCAACCTCCATTCCTGGTTCATCTTTTCCCAAGTCTTTCAGGGAATGGGGTGACGACCACTCTAGCTACATCCTGCTGCAGGAAAGCAAAGCCCTACAGTGCATCTGAGTTGGAAGCAATGCCACGGTGCAAGTCTTGATCCAAGTCTTATATAAACTTGTATAAGGAATCCAGGAGAATAAGCCTGAAAAGCAGCGTGAGGGTGGCACTCTGGGGGAGACGTTCTGGCAGGTAATCCAGACACGCAGAAGCAGAAGGGAAGAAATTGTTGTAAGTTGTTAGGAAGTTGAGGGGAAGAGCTTCCCTTAACGGGAGAACACAGATCAAAATCAGCATTATTGCAAAGCAAATCCATAAACGTTAGTAGCATATGCATCTCTTTACTCAGTTTGTCAAAACTGCATTGGTAAGAGTCTTCTTGAAGTTGAAGCACTTTGGGAAAGCCTCAGCCTAACTATCTGTTAGACACTTAAAGAGGCAAGGTTAAAGATCGGATGACAAGGGGTTGCGAAGGAAGCTTAATCAAGTGGCTCTCATGTAACCGTCAGCATGGCTGACCGATTATCCCAAGGCATACCTGCATTTCAGAAACTTTGTACCCTTTCTAGAATATCGACAGGTTGACATGTATCCATCCTGTGAAATTGGAAAAGCTTTTCCCCCATTTCACAATGTTTTCTCTGTAATTTCCATACCAGATATACGACTGAAATAGTCCTCCTTGAGTTGCCTTAAGGGCCCTGAAACTAATCCAAAGTTAACAAAATATTTCAAAACACCTGGTCCAATAAGCTCATCACTCCTTTGAAGAGAATTCTTCTTTCTTCTCCAAAGTGAGAAGAGATCTTAAAAGCAAATAGAGATCCCTTAAAGGCAGGACAGTTCATATACCATGTTATTGAAAGCAGCATTCCAAGTAAACGTGTTCTCTTGGCAGAGGGGAACCCAATCCAGCCTTGAAAAAAACGTATTTTTAATAACAGTATCCATTTCCCGAAGTGGAGATTCGTTTCAGCCCAATGATGCATCAAATGTTGGTTTTTGGCTCAACACATTTATCCCACCTTCCTACTCTATCCTGAAATGTGTTCCTTTTCATGAGTTTCTTAGCTTTAATTACATATTTCGATTACAATCCTCAAGTCCTTAACACCTTCACTTAGTGAAAACCAAGAAGCAAGCAATTGTCAGCTGGATGCCATACCAGCATTTCTGATTGCAAACGGATGCTTTTGAGACCTTCTGCTAAGTAGGCAAAGGTAGGGAATCTTAGATGTGCCCAGCATCCAATGTTCCAATCCTCTATCCTCTTTGAAATGACCCGGAGAGTCAAGGAATGCTTGCCACTTAACTTGGTGAAGTTTCATGCTCCCCAAATCTAGAGAGGCCATTTAGAAAGACTTCAAGTGTCATCATTTCAACTTATGGTCCTTGCTGTCAAATTGGCAACAGATATAAGGTCTTTTTGGATCTCTAAGAAACCTAGGGACCGCAGAAGGTTTACACTTCAGAATGCAAGAAGCTTAAGGCAGCTTCCATACCAGATATCAGTTCAGTACAAGCTATTTGCCAGATCATCAGGACCTGAAATCCATGGAGGCCAATTCTCTCCAGAGGAGGAAGTATTGAATAGGTAAGTGCTTCCCTTTCAGTGAAATAGAGCTCATTTACACATCAACTCGGCAGTTGATGTCAATTGCCTTATCCCTCAAAGTGGCCCAAATCTGGAGAATGCACCTGAAAGGGGTGCGTTGGGGAAGCACATTTGAGTTTCCCAGAGCCACAACACTTTCACACAAAACAAACGCAAAAGTACATGCAAAGAAGAAACTCTCAGTCCTGAGGACCAAAGCAAAGGGTGAGGATGAACAACATCCTCAGTGTTTTCGAACTACGTTCCCTCATTTTAACAACAAAACGACAAACAACATGCAAATTGAAAGATAGGGAATCAGGACCACAGTTGTCATGCCTACTGACCTGGGAAGCAGAAAGAGCCAAAAAGGAAAAAGCAAAGAAATTAGGAAAAGTTCAATTTGCTTCATTAACTTCCACATGTCTCCTGGAAATATGCTCGTTTTCTCAGGGTCACAATGATGAAAACCAAAAGGATTTCACTGAGCAAACTTTCTCTAACTGAATATTTTACATAGACTGGTTTTGGAGATATGAAAAAGATTCATTTGATGTCATGTTTCACCAGAATCTGTAGAATATGCTGGCCATGCAATGTAAAAAAACAAAAAAATACTTGCTTGTCCCTTAGCGGACTACAAGATGGACTAGAGCTCTGCTGATCACAGCAGGTGTTATCCAATAGCAGAGAGACAAATGCAATGCCAAAAGGTCTCTGAGGATCGCAGTTCCCAGGCACCAAAGGGGAGATTCCTACCCACTGGAAAGGGATTATGTCAACCAATGTTCCACCACAGGAACGATACCTAGTGTGATCATATGCAAGCTCCGTTACTGTCCAAAGACGTCTCAAGTACTCAATGCAAGTGCTGTTTCACACACCTACAATGTACGCATCACAAACTGGATCCCACAAACCAAAGCACAGACTGCCGTGATTAACACCACATTGACACACACAAACACATGAAGAACAAATAAACACTCCAATCACAAAGACAGAAAGCCAGAGAAGGCATTTTGTCAACTTCCACTTCCACTCCCACATGGAGGCCCCCAGTTCTCAAGAGGGAATGGACTCAGAGGGGCTCCCATCCGCTAAGGGGAGCAGCCCAGTTGGAGTAGACCTATTTCCCAGCCTGTGCAAGCTGGAGCCACTTACCCCCAAATGACATGAACTGTATACCGTTGCTCTGGACATGTCTCCAAGACAAGCAGCCTCGTGCTGTAGGGCAGCCACTGCATATCAGGGAGAATCCCTGCCAGTATCCTGGAGCCAAATGTACTCTGGCATGTGCTGGGAACTTTAAATGGGGATGCCCCTGATCGAGATCAACACACCATGGGCACAGACCTCCTGGCTGGCTCGCTATAATTGGTAACCAAAGGCCAGGATGTGTGCCCGATGCACAGTGAGGCCAAGCAACAGCAAAACATTGGACTTTGGAGCCGAGAAATATTTGTTGTTGAGACATTCAAGGAAATGGGTGGCTTATGCCGGGTAATCCCCAACCTTGAAAGCTTTTAGCAAAGCCCTCTTAGAGGTAAGGTGATGGAGGGGTGTGGCTGTTCGTTGAAAACTTCTCCCTGTCCGATCCTTTGTTCCTGAGGACAGGTCATAGTCAGGTCTCAATGTTCCTATCAATCTCCAGCAAACAAATGTCACTCTCTGGGTGACAAGAAAGGGCAAGATCTCAAGGCACAAGGCTCACCCTCTGAGGTCCAGACCCACCTAAGAGAAAGGGGTCCCTGGGAGGGGTGGTGGTCCGCCTGCCATGGAGGGTTTGTCCAGGAGCTGGTCTGGGTCCTCCCACCAGTGCCCACGCCTCCCAGAGGAGGCAGCTCTGCCTTGGTGGCTCCCTCAGGGCCAGGTCCCAGACCCTTGCTAGCTGTCATCACTGAGGGAGCCGGGTGCACATGACCCAACAGGTCTTAATGCTCCTCAGGCCACCCAAACAGTGGCGGTCAGGTACCCCAGACTGTGAGCCATACCCTTAGGGTCACAGTGGCTGTGTGTGGTAGAGGTTCAACACTGCCTCAAGGCCTGGTCTGGGCCAGTGGGCATTCATGGCCTTGGCTCTGGAGCCCTGCAGGTCACACCCCCAGCCTGTTCTCTGGGCCCCCCATCACACCAGCAGGCCCAAGGCCGTGTGAGCAGAAGAATGCTGGGGAGAAGGCTGGCACTTGCCTCTTACCTCACGCTCCAGGTCTGAACGGACAGCACTGCACTGACTGCTGCCTAAAAAAGGGCCCCCACTAAAGATGGCTGACAGACAGTGGCTTGCTTGGGGCAGGGGCCCACTACACTGCCCACCAATGGCTGAGCAGGGTGGTCACAGTGGCATTAGTGGTCTCCTGGTAACCATTGCCTGGTAACGGGGCAGTGGGTCACAGTGCACAGCAAGGGCTGCCTGGGAAGGGCTGCATTCAGATGGCTATGGTACAATTCCCCCTTTTCGTTGGTCCTCTGCAACCCTGAGGAGAATATGTGGGTATGATTTGGATAGAGTGGTTAATCATAAACTCAGCAGCAGATCTCTGTTTTAGGGGACTTGCTTTCAACCTCCATTCCTGGTTCATCTTTTCCCAAGTCTTTCAGGGAATGGGGTGACGACCACTCTAGCTACATCCTGCTGCAGGAAAGCAAAGCCCTACAGTGCATTCTGAGTTGGAAGCAATGCCACGTTGCAAGTCTTGATCCAAGTCTTATATAAACTTGTATAAGGAATCCAGGAGAATAAGCCTGAAAAGCAGCGTGAGGGTGGCACTCTGGGGGAGACGTTCTGGCAGGTAATCCAGACACGCAGAAGCAGAAGGGAAGAAATTGTTGTAAGTTGTTAGGATGTTGAGGGGAAGAGCTTCCCTTAACGGGAGAACACAGATCAAAATCAGCATTATTGCAAAGCAAATCCATAAACGTTAGTAGCATATGCATCTGTTTACTCAGTTTGTCAAAACTGCATTGGTAAGAGTCTTCTTGAAGTTGAAGCACTTTGGGAAAGCCTCAGCCTAACTATCTGTTAGACACTTAAAGAGGCAAGGTTAAAGATCGGATGACAAGGGGTTGAGAAGGAAGCTTAATCAAGTGGCTCTCATGTAACCGTCAGCATGGCTGACCGATTATCCCAAGGCATACCTGCATTTCAGAAACTTTGTACCCTTTCTAGAATATCGACAGGTTGACATGTATCCATCCTGTGAAATTGGAAAAGCTTCTCCCCCATTTCACAATGTTTTCTCTGTAATTTCCATACCAGATATACGACTGAAATAGTCCTCCTTGAGTTGCCTTAAGGGCCCATACAACTAATCCAAAGTTAACAAAATATTTCGAAACAGCTGGTCCAATAAGCTCATCAGTCATTTGAAGAGAATTCTTCTTTCTTCTCCAAAGTGAGAAGAGATCTTAAAAGCAAATAGAGATCCCTTAAAGGCACGACAGTTCACATACCATGTTATTGAAAGCAGCATTCCAAGTAAACGTGTTCTCTTGGCAGAGGGGAACCCAATCCAGCCTTGAAAAAAACGTATTTTTAATAACAGTATCCATTTCCCGAAGTGGAGATTCGTTTCAGCCCAATGATGCATCAAATGTTGGTTTTTGGCTCAACACATTGATCCCACCTTCCTACTCTATCCTGAAATGTGTTCCTTTTCATGAGTTTCTTAGCTTTAATTACATATTTCGATTACAATCCTCAAGTCCTTAACACCTTCACTTAGTGAAAACCAAGAAGCAAGCAATTGTCAGCTGGATGCCATACCAGCATTTCTGATTGCAAACGGATGCTTTTGAGACCTTCTGCTAAGTAGGCAAAGGTAGGGAATCTTAGATGTGCCCAGCATCCAATGTTCCAATCCTCTATCCTCTTTGAAATGACCCGGAGAGTCAAGGAATGCTTGCCACTTAACTTGGTGAAGTTTCATGCTCCCCAAATCTAGAGAGGCCATTTAGAAAGACTTCAAGTGTCATCATTTCAACTTATGGTCCTTGCTGTCAAATTGGCAACAGATATAAGGTCTTTTTGGATCTCTAAGAAACCTAGGGACCGCAGAAGGTTTACACTTCAGAATGCAAGAAGCTTAAGGCAGCTTCCATACCAGATATCAGTTCAGTACAAGCTATTTGCCAGATCATCAGGACCTGAAATCCATGGAGGCCAATTCTCTCCAGAGGAGGAAGTATTGAATAGGTAAGTGCTTCCCTTTCAGTGAAATAGAGCTCATTTACACATCAACTCGGCAGTTGATGTCAATTGCCTTATCCCTCAAAGTGGCCCAAATCTGGAGAATGCACCTGAAAGGGGTGCGTTGGGGAAGCACATTTGAGTTTCCCAGAGCCACAACACTTTCACACAAAACAAACGCAAAAGTACATGCAAAGAAGAAACTCTCAGTCCTGAGGACCAAAGCAAAGGGTGAGGATGAACAACATCCTCAGTGTTTTCGAACTACGTTCCCTCATTTTAACAACAAAACGACAAACAACATGCAAATTGAAAGATAGGGAATCAGGACCACAGTTGTCATGCCTACTGACCTGGGAAGCAGAAAGAGCCAAAAAGGAAAAAGCAAAGAAATTAGGAAAAGTTCAATTTGCTTCATTAACTTCCACATGTCTCCTGGAAATATGCTCGTTTTCTCAGGGTCACAATGATGAAAACCAAAAGGATTTCACTGAGCAAACTTTCTCTAACTGAATATTTTACATAGACTGGTTTTGGAGATATGAAAAAGATTCATTTGATGTCATGTTTCACCAGAATCTGTAGAATATGCTGGCCATGCAATGTAAAAAAACAAAAAAATACTTGCTTGTCCCTTAGCGGACTACAAGATGGACTAGAGCTCTGCTGATCACAGCAGGTGTTATCCAATAGCAGAGAGACAAATGCAATGCCAAAAGGTCTCTGAGGATCGCAGTTCCCAGGCACCAAAGGGGAGATTCCTACCCACTGGAAAGGGAATATGTCAACCAATGTTCCACCACAGGAACGATACCTAGTGTGATCATATGCAAGCTCCGTTACTGTCCAAAGACGTCTCAAGTACTCAATGCAAGTGCTGTTTCACACACCTACAATGTACGCATCACAAACTGGATCCCACAAACCAAAGCACAGACTGCCGTGATTAACACCACATTGACACACACAAACACATGAAGAACAAATAAACACTCCAATCACAAAGACAGAAAGCCAGAGAAGGCATTTTGTCAACTTCCACTTCCACTCCCACATGGAGGCCCCCAGTTCTCAAGAGGGAATGGACTCAGAGGGGCTCCCATCCGCTAAGGGGAGCAGCCCAGTTGGAGTAGACCTATTTCCCAGCCTGTGCAAGCTGGAGCCACTTACCCCCAAATGACATGAACTGTATACCGTTGCTCTGGACATGTCTCCAAGACAAGCAGCCTCGTGCTGTAGGGCAGCCACTGCATATCAGGGAGAATCCCTGCCAGTATCCTGGAGCCAAATGTACTCTGGCATGTGCTGGGAACTTTAAATGGGGATGCCCCTGATCGAGATCAACACACCATGGGCACAGACCTCCTGGCTGGCTCGCTATAATTGGTAACCAAAGGCCAGGATGTGTGCCCGATGCACAGTGAGGCCAAGCAACAGCAAAACATTGGACTTTGGAGCCGAGAAATATTTGTTGTTGAGACATTCAAGGAAATGGGTGGCTTATGCCGGGTAATCCCCAACCTTGAAAGCTTTTAGCAAAGCCCTCTTAGAGGTAAGGTGATGGAGGGGTGTGGCTGTTCGTTGAAAACTTCTCCCTGTCCGATCCTTTGTTCCTGAGGACAGGTCATAGTCAGGTCTCAATGTTCCTATCAATCTCCAGCCAACAAATGTCACTCTCTGGGTGACAAGAAAGGGCAAGATCTCAAGGCACAAGGCTCACCCTCTGAGGTCCAGACCCACCTAAGAGAAAGGGGTCCCTGGGAGGGGTGGTGGTCCGCCTGCCATGGAGGGTTTGTCCAGGAGCTGGTCTGGGTCCTCCCACCAGTGCCCACGCCTCCCAGAGGAGGCAGCTCTGCCTTGGTGGCTCCCTCAGGGCCAGGTCCCAGACCCTTGCTAGCTGTCATCACTGAGGGAGCCGGGTGCACATGACCCAACAGGTCTTAATGCTCCTCAGGCCACCCAAACAGTGGCGGTCAGGTACCCCAGACTGTGAGCCATACCCTTAGGGTCACAGTGGCTGTGTGTGGTAGAGGTTCAACACTGCCTCAAGGCCTGGTCTGGGCCAGTGGGCATTCATGGCCTTGGCTCTGGAGCCCTGCAGGTCACACCCCCAGCCTGTTCTCTGGGCCCCCCATCACACCAGCAGGCCCAAGGCCGTGTGAGCAGAAGAATGCTGGGGAGAAGGCTGGCACTTGCCTCTTACCTCACGCTCCAGGTCTGAACGGACAGCACTGCACTGACTGCTGCCTAAAAAAGGGCCCCCACTAAAGATGGCTGACAGACAGTGGCTTGCTTGGGGCAGGGGCCCACTACACTGCCCACCAATGGCTGAGCAGGGTGGTCACAGTGGCATTAGTGGTCTCCTGGTAACCATTGCCTGGTAACGGGGCAGTGGGTCACAGTGCACAGCAAGGGCTGCCTGGGAAGGGCTGCATTCAGATGGCTATGGTACAATTCCCCCTTTTCGTTGGTCCTCTGCAACCCTGAGGAGAATATGTGGGTATGATTTGGATAGAGTGGTTAATCATAAACTCAGCAGCAGATCTCTGTTTTAGGGGACTTGCTTTCAACCTCCATTCCTGGTTCATCTTTTCCCAAGTCTTTCAGGGAATGGGGTGACGACCACTCTAGCTACATCCTGCTGCAGGAAAGCAAAGCCCTACAGTGCATTCTGAGTTGGAAGCAATGCCACGTTGCAAGTCTTGATCCAAGTCTTATATAAACTTGTATAAGGAATCCAGGAGAATAAGCCTGAAAAGCAGCGTGAGGGTGGCACTCTGGGGGAGACGTTCTGGCAGGTAATCCAGACACGCAGAAGCAGAAGGGAAGAAATTGTTGTAAGTTGTTAGGATGTTGAGGGGAAGAGCTTCCCTTAACGGGAGAACACAGATCAAAATCAGCATTATTGCAAAGCAAATCCATAAACGTTAGTAGCATATGCATCTGTTTACTCAGTTTGTCAAAACTGCATTGGTAAGAGTCTTCTTGAAGTTGAAGCACTTTGGGAAAGCCTCAGCCTAACTATCTGTTAGACACTTAAAGAGGCAAGGTTAAAGATCGGATGACAAGGGGTTGAGAAGGAAGCTTAATCAAGTGGCTCTCATGTAACCGTCAGCATGGCTGACCGATTATCCCAAGGCATACCTGCATTTCAGAAACTTTGTACCCTTTCTAGAATATCGACAGGTTGACATGTATCCATCCTGTGAAATTGGAAAAGCTTCTCCCCCATTTCACAATGTTTTCTCTGTAATTTCCATACCAGATATACGACTGAAATAGTCCTCCTTGAGTTGCCTTAAGGGCCCATACAACTAATCCAAAGTTAACAAAATATTTCGAAACAGCTGGTCCAATAAGCTCATCAGTCATTTGAAGAGAATTCTTCTTTCTTCTCCAAAGTGAGAAGAGATCTTAAAAGCAAATAGAGATCCCTTAAAGGCACGACAGTTCACATACCATGTTATTGAAAGCAGCATTCCAAGTAAACGTGTTCTCTTGGCAGAGGGGAACCCAATCCAGCCTTGAAAAAAACGTATTTTTAATAACAGTATCCATTTCCCGAAGTGGAGATTCGTTTCAGCCCAATGATGCATCAAATGTTGGTTTTTGGCTCAACACATTGATCCCACCTTCCTACTCTATCCTGAAATGTGTTCCTTTTCATGAGTTTCTTAGCTTTAATTACATATTTCGATTACAATCCTCAAGTCCTTAACACCTTCACTTAGTGAAAACCAAGAAGCAAGCAATTGTCAGCTGGATGCCATACCAGCATTTCTGATTGCAAACGGATGCTTTTGAGACCTTCTGCTAAGTAGGCAAAGGTAGGGAATCTTAGATGTGCCCAGCATCCAATGTTCCAATCCTCTATCCTCTTTGAAATGACCCGGAGAGTCAAGGAATGCTTGCCACTTAACTTGGTGAAGTTTCATGCTCCCCAAATCTAGAGAGGCCATTTAGAAAGACTTCAAGTGTCATCATTTCAACTTATGGTCCTTGCTGTCAAATTGGCAACAGATATAAGGTCTTTTTGGATCTCTAAGAAACCTAGGGACCGCAGAAGGTTTACACTTCAGAATGCAAGAAGCTTAAGGCAGCTTCCATACCAGATATCAGTTCAGTACAAGCTATTTGCCAGATCATCAGGACCTGAAATCCATGGAGGCCAATTCTCTCCAGAGGAGGAAGTATTGAATAGGTAAGTGCTTCCCTTTCAGTGAAATAGAGCTCATTTACACATCAACTCGGCAGTTGATGTCAATTGCCTTATCCCTCAAAGTGGCCCAAATCTGGAGAATGCACCTGAAAGGGGTGCGTTGGGGAAGCACATTTGAGTTTCCCAGAGCCACAACACTTTCACACAAAACAAACGCAAAAGTACATGCAAAGAAGAAACTCTCAGTCCTGAGGACCAAAGCAAAGGGTGAGGATGAACAACATCCTCAGTGTTTTCGAACTACGTTCCCTCATTTTAACAACAAAACGACAAACAACATGCAAATTGAAAGATAGGGAATCAGGACCACAGTTGTCATGCCTACTGACCTGGGAAGCAGAAAGAGCCAAAAAGGAAAAAGCAAAGAAATTAGGAAAAGTTCAATTTGCTTCATTAACTTCCACATGTCTCCTGGAAATATGCTCGTTTTCTCAGGGTCACAATGATGAAAACCAAAAGGATTTCACTGAGCAAACTTTCTCTAACTGAATATTTTACATAGACTGGTTTTGGAGATATGAAAAAGATTCATTTGATGTCATGTTTCACCAGAATCTGTAGAATATGCTGGCCATGCAATGTAAAAAAACAAAAAAATACTTGCTTGTCCCTTAGCGGACTACAAGATGGACTAGAGCTCTGCTGATCACAGCAGGTGTTATCCAATAGCAGAGAGACAAATGCAATGCCAAAAGGTCTCTGAGGATCGCAGTTCCCAGGCACCAAAGGGGAGATTCCTACCCACTGGAAAGGGAATATGTCAACCAATGTTCCACCACAGGAACGATACCTAGTGTGATCATATGCAAGCTCCGTTACTGTCCAAAGACGTCTCAAGTACTCAATGCAAGTGCTGTTTCACACACCTACAATGTACGCATCACAAACTGGATCCCACAAACCAAAGCACAGACTGCCGTGATTAACACCACATTGACACACACAAACACATGAAGAACAAATAAACACTCCAATCACAAAGACAGAAAGCCAGAGAAGGCATTTTGTCAACTTCCACTTCCACTCCCACATGGAGGCCCCCAGTTCTCAAGAGGGAATGGACTCAGAGGGGCTCCCATCCGCTAAGGGGAGCAGCCCAGTTGGAGTAGACCTATTTCCCAGCCTGTGCAAGCTGGAGCCACTTACCCCCAAATGACATGAACTGTATACCGTTGCTCTGGACATGTCTCCAAGACAAGCAGCCTCGTGCTGTAGGGCAGCCACTGCATATCAGGGAGAATCCCTGCCAGTATCCTGGAGCCAAATGTACTCTGGCATGTGCTGGGAACTTTAAATGGGGATGCCCCTGATCGAGATCAACACACCATGGGCACAGACCTCCTGGCTGGCTCGCTATAATTGGTAACCAAAGGCCAGGATGTGTGCCCGATGCACAGTGAGGCCAAGCAACAGCAAAACATTGGACTTTGGAGCCGAGAAATATTTGTTGTTGAGACATTCAAGGAAATGGGTGGCTTATGCCGGGTAATCCCCAACCTTGAAAGCTTTTAGCAAAGCCCTCTTAGAGGTAAGGTGATGGAGGGGTGTGGCTGTTCGTTGAAAACTTCTCCCTGTCCGATCCTTTGTTCCTGAGGACAGGTCATAGTCAGGTCTCAATGTTCCTATCAATCTCCAGCCAACAAATGTCACTCTCTGGGTGACAAGAAAGGGCAAGATCTCAAGGCACAAGGCTCACCCTCTGAGGTCCAGACCCACCTAAGAGAAAGGGGTCCCTGGGAGGGGTGGTGGTCCGCCTGCCATGGAGGGTTTGTCCAGGAGCTGGTCTGGGTCCTCCCACCAGTGCCCACGCCTCCCAGAGGAGGCAGCTCTGCCTTGGTGGCTCCCTCAGGGCCAGGTCCCAGACCCTTGCTAGCTGTCATCACTGAGGGAGCCGGGTGCACATGACCCAACAGGTCTTAATGCTCCTCAGGCCACCCAAACAGTGGCGGTCAGGTACCCCAGACTGTGAGCCATACCCTTAGGGTCACAGTGGCTGTGTGTGGTAGAGGTTCAACACTGCCTCAAGGCCTGGTCTGGGCCAGTGGGCATTCATGGCCTTGGCTCTGGAGCCCTGCAGGTCACACCCCCAGCCTGTTCTCTGGGCCCCCCATCACACCAGCAGGCCCAAGGCCGTGTGAGCAGAAGAATGCTGGGGAGAAGGCTGGCACTTGCCTCTTACCTCACGCTCCAGGTCTGAACGGACAGCACTGCACTGACTGCTGCCTAAAAAAGGGCCCCCACTAAAGATGGCTGACAGACAGTGGCTTGCTTGGGGCAGGGGCCCACTACACTGCCCACCAATGGCTGAGCAGGGTGGTCACAGTGGCATTAGTGGTCTCCTGGTAACCATTGCCTGGTAACGGGGCAGTGGGTCACAGTGCACAGCAAGGGCTGCCTGGGAAGGGCTGCATTCAGATGGCTATGGTACAATTCCCCCTTTTCGTTGGTCCTCTGCAACCCTGAGGAGAATATGTGGGTATGATTTGGATAGAGTGGTTAATCATAAACTCAGCAGCAGATCTCTGTTTTAGGGGACTTGCTTTCAACCTCCATTCCTGGTTCATCTTTTCCCAAGTCTTTCAGGGAATGGGGTGACGACCACTCTAGCTACATCCTGCTGCAGGAAAGCAAAGCCCTACAGTGCATTCTGAGTTGGAAGCAATGCCACGTTGCAAGTCTTGATCCAAGTCTTATATAA
Organism: Hippopotamus amphibius kiboko; assembly: GCF_030028045.1. Lineage (NCBI taxonomy): Eukaryota > Metazoa > Chordata > Mammalia > Artiodactyla > Hippopotamidae > Hippopotamus > Hippopotamus amphibius. Next base: position 46,720,741 of record NC_080195.1, read on the forward strand.
ACTTGTATAAGGAATCCAGGAGAATAAGCCTGAAAAGCAGCGTGAGGGTGGCACTCTGGGGGAGACGTTCTGGCAGGTAATCCAGACACGCAGAAGCAGAAGGGAAGAAATTGTTGTAAGTTGTTAGGATGTTGAGGGGAAGAGCTTCCCTTAACGGGAGAACACAGATCAAAATCAGCATTATTGCAAAGCAAATCCATAAACGTTAGTAGCATATGCATCTGTTTACTCAGTTTGTCAAAACTGCATTGGTAAGAGTCTTCTTGAAGTTGAAGCACTTTGGGAAAGCCTCAGCCTAACTATCTGTTAGACACTTAAAGAGGCAAGGTTAAAGATCGGATGACAAGGGGTTGAGAAGGAAGCTTAATCAAGTGGCTCTCATGTAACCGTCAGCATGGCTGACCGATTATCCCAAGGCATACCTGCATTTCAGAAACTTTGTACCCTTTCTAGAATATCGACAGGTTGACATGTATCCATCCTGTGAAATTGGAAAAGCTTCTCCCCCATTTCACAATGTTTTCTCTGTAATTTCCATACCAGATATACGACTGAAATAGTCCTCCTTGAGTTGCCTTAAGGGCCCATACAACTAATCCAAAGTTAACAAAATATTTCGAAACAGCTGGTCCAATAAGCTCATCAGTCATTTGAAGAGAATTCTTCTTTCTTCTCCAAAGTGAGAAGAGATCTTAAAAGCAAATAGAGATCCCTTAAAGGCACGACAGTTCACATACCATGTTATTGAAAGCAGCATTCCAAGTAAACGTGTTCTCTTGGCAGAGGGGAACCCAATCCAGCCTTGAAAAAAACGTATTTTTAATAACAGTATCCATTTCCCGAAGTGGAGATTCGTTTCAGCCCAATGATGCATCAAATGTTGGTTTTTGGCTCAACACATTGATCCCACCTTCCTACTCTATCCTGAAATGTGTTCCTTTTCATGAGTTTCTTAGCTTTAATTACATATTTCGATTACAATCCTCAAGTCCTTAACACCTTCACTTAGTGAAAACCAAGAAGCAAGCAATTGTCAGCTGGATGCCATACCAGCATTTCTGATTGCAAACGGATGCTTTTGAGACCTTCTGCTAAGTAGGCAAAGGTAGGGAATCTTAGATGTGCCCAGCATCCAATGTTCCAAGCCTCTATCCTCTTTGAAATGACCCGGAGAGTCAAGGAATGCTTGCCACTTAACTTGGTGAAGTTTCATGCTCCCCAAATCTAGAGAGGCCATTTAGAAAGACTTCAAGTGTCATCATTTCAACTTATGGTCCTTGCTGTCAAATTGGCAACAGATATAAGGTCTTTTTGGATCTCTAAGAAACCTAGGGACCGCAGAAGGTTTACACTTCAGAATGCAAGAAGCTTAAGGCAGCTTCCATACCAGATATCAGTTCAGTACTAGCTATTTGCCAGATCATCAGGACCTGAAATCCATGGAGGCCAATTCTCTCCAGAGGAGGAAGTATTGAATAGGTAAGTGCTTCCGTTTCAGTGAAATAGAGCTCATTTACACATCAACTCGGCAGTTGATGTCAATTGCCTTATCCCTCAAAGTGGCCCAAATCTGGAGAATGCACCTGAAAGGGGTGCGTTGGGGAAGCACATTTGAGTTTCCCAGAGCCACAACACTTTCACACAAAACAAACGCAAAAGTACATGCAAAGAAGAAACTCTCAGTCCTGAGGACCAAAGCAAAGGGTGAGGATGAACAACATCCTCAGTGTTTTCGAACTACGTTCCCTCATTTTAACAACAAAACGACAAACAACATGCAAATTGAAAGATAGGGAATCAGGACCACAGTTGTCATGCCTACTGACCTGGCAAGCAGAAAGAGCCAAAAAGGAAAAAGCAAAGAAATTAGGAAAAGTTCAATTTGCTTCATTAACTTCCACATGTCTCCTGGAAATATGCTCGTTTTCTCAGGGTCACAATGATGAAAACCAAAAGTATTTCACTGAGAAAACTTTCTCTAACTGAATATTTTACATAGACTGGTTTTGGAGATATGAAAAAGATTCATTTGATGTCATGTTTCACCAGAATCTGTAGAATATGCTCTCCATGCAATGTAAAAAAACAAAAAAATACTTGCTTGTACCTTAGCGGACTACAAGATGGACTAGAGCTCTGCTGATCACAGCAGGTGTTATCCAATAGCAGAGAGACAAATGCAATGCCAAAAGGTCTCTGAGGATCGCAGTTCCCAGGCACCAAAGGGGAGATTCCTACCCATTGGAAAGGGAATATGTCAACCAATGATCCACCACAGGAACGATACCTAGTGTGATCATATGCAAGCTCCGTTACTGTCCAAAGACGTCTCAAGTACTCAATGCAAGTGCTGTTTCACACACCTACAATGTACGCATCACAAACTGGATCCCACAAACCAAAGCACAGACTGCCGTGATTAACACCACATTGACACACACAAACACATGAAGAACAAATAAACACTCCAATCACAAAGACAGAAAGCCAGAGAAGGCATTTTGTCAACTTCCACTTCCACTCCCACATGGAGGCCCCCAGTTCTCAAGAGGGAATGGACTCAGAGGGGCTCCCATCCGCTAAGGGGAGCAGCCCAGTTGGAGTAGACCTATTTCCCAGCCTGTGCAAGCTGGAGCCACTTACCCCCAAATGACATGAACTGTATACCGTTGCTCTGGACATGTCTCCAAGACAAGCAGCCTCGTGCTGTAGGGCAGCCACTGCATATCAGGGAGAATCCCTGCCAGTATCCTGGAGCCAAATGTACTCTGGCATGTGCTGGGAACTTTAAATGGGGATGCCCCTGATCGAGATCAACACACCATGGGCACACACCTCCTGGCTGGCTCGCTATAATTGGTAACCAAAGGCCAGGATGTGTGCCCGATGCACAGTGAGGCCAAGCAACAGCAAAACATTGGACTTTGGAGCCGAGAAATATTTGTTGTTGAGACATTCAAGGAAATGGGTGGCTTATGCCGGGTAATCCCCAACCTTGAAAGCTTTTAGCAAAGCCCTCTTAGAGGTAAGGTGATGGAGGGGTGTGGCTGTTCGTTGAAAACTTCTCCCTGTCCGATCCTTTGTTCCTGAGGACAGGTCATAGTCAGGTCTCAATGTTCCTATCAATCTCCAGCCAACAAATGTCACTCTCTGGGTGACAAGAAAGGGCAAGGTCCCAAGGCACAAGGCTCACCCTCTGAGGTCCAGACCCACCTAAGAGAAAGGGGTCCCTGGGAGGGGTGGTGGTCCTCCTGCCATGGAGGGTTTGTCCAGGAGCTGGTCTGGGTCCTCCCACCAGTGCCCACGCCTCCCAGAGGAGGCAGCTCTGCCTTGGTGGCTCCCTCAGGGCCAGGTCCCAGACCCTTGCTAGCTGTCATCACTGAGGGAGCCGGGTGCACATGACCCAACAGGTCTTAATGCTCCTCAGGCCACCCAAACAGTGGCGGTCAGGTACCCCAGACTGTGAGCCATACCCTTAGGGTCACAGTGGCTGTGTGTGGTAGAGGTTCAACACTGCCTCAAGGCCTGGTCTGGGCCAGTGGGCATTCATGGCCTTGGCTCTGGAGCCCTGCAGGACACACCCCCAGCCTGTTCTCTGGGCCCCCCATCACACCAGCAGGCCCAAGGCCGTGTGAGCAGAAGAATGCTGGGGAGAAGGCTGGCACTTGCCTCTTACCTCACGCTCCAGGTCTGAAGGGGCAGCACTGCACTGACTGCTGCCTAAAAAAGGGCCCCCACTAAAGATGGCTGACAGACAGTGGCTTGCTTGGGGCAGGGGCCCACTACACTGCCCACCAATGGCTGAGCAGGGTGGTCACAGTGGCATTAGTGGTCTCCTGGTAACCATTGCCTGGTAACGGGGCAGTGGGTCACAGTGCACAGCAAGGGCTGCCTGGGAAGGGCTGCATTCAGCTGGCTATGGTACAATTCCCCCTTTTCGTTGGTCCTCTGCAACCCTGAGGAGAATATGTGGGTATGATTTGGATAGAGTGGTTAATCATAAACTCAGCAGCAGATCTCTGTTTTAGGGGACTTGCTTTCAACCTCCATTCCTGGTTCATCTTTTCCCAAGTCTTTCAGGGAATGGGGTGACGACCACTCTAGCTACATCCTGCTGCAGGAAAGCAAAGCCCTACAGTGCATCTGAGTTGGAAGCAATGCCACGGTGCAAGTCTTGATCCAAGTCTTATATAAACTTGTATAAGGAATCCAGGAGAATAAGCCTGAAAAGCAGCGTGAGGGTGGCACTCTGGGGGAGACGTTCTGGCAGGGAATCCAGACACGCAGAAGCAGAAGGGAAGAAATTGTTGTAAGTTGTTAGGAAGTTGAGGGGAAGAGCTTCCCTTAACGGGAGAACACAGATCAAAATCAGCATTATTGCAAAGCAAATCCATAAACGTTAGTAGCATATGCATCTGTTTACTCAGTTTGTCAAAACTGCATTGGTAAGAGTCTTCTTGAAGTTGAAGCACTTTGGGAAAGCCTCAGCCTAACTATCTGTTACACACTTAAAGAGGCATGGTTAAAGATCGGATGACAAGGGGTTGAGAAGGAAGCTTAATCAAGTGGCTCTCATGTAACTGTCAGCATGGCTGACCGATTATCCCAAGGCATACCTGCATTTCAGAAACTTTGTACCCTTTCTAGAATATCGACAGGTTGACATGTATCCATCCTGTGAAATTGGAAAAGCTTTTCCCCCATTTCACAATGTTTTCTCTGTAATTTCCATACCAGATATACGACTGAAATAGTCCTCCTTGAGTTGCCTTAAGGGCCCTGAAACTAATCCAAAGTTAACAAAATATTTCAAAACACCTGGTCCAATAAGCTCATCACTCCTTTGAAGAGAATTCTTCTTTCTTCTCCAAAGTGAGAAGAGATCTTAAAAGCAAATAGAGATCCCTTAAAGGCAGGACAGTTCACATACCATGTTATTGAAAGCAGCATTCCAAGTAAACGTGTTCTCTTGGCAGAGGGGAACCCAATCCAGCCTTGAAAAAAACGTATTTTTAATAACAGTATCCATTTCCCGAAGTGGAGATTCGTTTCAGCCCAATGATGCATCAAATGTTGGTTTTTGGCTCAACACATTTATCCCACCTTCCTACTCTATCCTGAAATGTGTTCCTTTTCATGAGTTTCTTAGCTTTAATTACATATTTCGATTACAATCCTCAAGTCCTTAACACCTTCACTTAGTGAAAACCAAGAAGCAAGCAATTGTCAGCTGGATGCCATACCAGCATTTCTGATTGCAAACGGATGCTTTTGAGACCTTCTGCTAAGTAGGCAAAGGTAGGGAATCTTAGATGTGCCCAGCATCCAATGTTCCAAGCCTCTATCCTCTTTGAAATGACCCGGAGAGTCAAGGAATGCTTGCCACTTAACTTGGTGAAGTTTCATGCTCCCCAAATCTAGAGAGGCCATTTAGAAAGACTTCAAGTGTCATCATTTCAACTTATGGTCCTTGCTGTCAAATTGGCAACAGATATAAGGTCTTTTTGGATCTCTAAGAAACCTAGGGACCGCAGAAGGTTTACACTTCAGAATGCAAGAAGCTTAAGGCAGCTTCCATACCAGATATCAGTTCAGTACAAGCTATTTGCCAGATCATCAGGACCTGAAATCCATGGAGGCCAATTCTCTCCAGAGGAGGAAGTATTGAATAGGTAAGTGCTTCCCTTTCAGTGAAATAGAGCTCATTTACACATCAACTCGGCAGTTGATGTCAATTGCCTTATCCCTCAAAGTGGCCCAAATCTGGAGAATGCACCTGAAAGGGGTGCGTTGGGGAAGCACATTTGAGTTTCCCAGAGCCACAACACTTTCACACAAAACAAACGCAAAAGTACATGCAAAGAAGAAACTCTCAGTCCTGAGGACCAAAGCAAAGGGTGAGGATGAACAACATCCTCAGTGTTTTCGAACTACGTTCCCTCATTTTAACAACAAAACGACAAACAACATGCAAATTGAAAGATAGGGAATCAGGACCACAGTTGTCATGCCTACTGACCTGGGAAGCAGAAAGAGCCAAAAAGGAAAAAGCAAAGAAATTAGGAAAAGTTCAATTTGCTTCATTAACTTCCACATGTCTCCTGGAAATATGCTCGTTTTCTCAGGGTCACAATGATGAAAACCAAAAGGATTTCACTGAGCAAACTTTCTCTAACTGAATATTTTACATAGACTGGTTTTGGAGATATGAAAAAGATTCATTTGATGTCATGTTTCACCAGAATCTGTAGAATATGCTGGCCATGCAATGTAAAAAAACAAAAAAATACTTGCTTGTCCCTTAGCGGACTACAAGATGGACTAGAGCTCTGCTGATCACAGCAGGTGTTATCCAATAGCAGAGAGACAAATGCAATGCCAAAAGGTCTCTCAGGATCGCAGTTCCCAGGCACCAAAGGGGAGATTCCTACCCATTGGAAAGGGAATATGTCAACCAATGTTCCACCACAGGAACGATACCTAGTGTGATCATATGCAAGCTCCGTTACTGTCCAAAGACGTCTCAAGTACTCAATGCAAGTGCTGTTTCACACACCTACAATGTACGCATCACAAACTGGATCCCACAAACCAAAGCACAGACTGCCGTGATTAACACCACATTGACACACACAAACACATGAAGAACAAATAAACACTCCAATCACAAAGACAGAAAGCCAGAGAAGGCATTTTGTCAACTTCCACTTCCACTCCCACATGGAGGCCCCCAGTTCTCAAGAGGGAATGGACTCAGAGGGGCTCCCATCCGCTAAGGGGAGCAGCCCAGTTGGAGTAGACCTATTTCCCAGCCTGTGCAAGCTGGAGCCACTTACCCCCAAATGACATGAACTGTATACCGTTGCTCTGGACATGTCTCCAAGACAAGCAGCCTCGTGCTGTAGGGCAGCCACTGCATATCAGGGAGAATCCCTGCCAGTATCCTGGAGCCAAATGTACTCTGGCATGTGCTGGGAACTTTAAATGGGGATGCCCCTGATCGAGATCAACACACCATGGGCACAGACCTCCTGGCTGGCTCGCTATAATTGGTAACCAAAGGCCAGGATGTGTGCCCGATGCACAGTGAGGCCAAGCAACAGCAAAACATTGGACTTTGGAGCCGAGAAATATTTGTTGTTGAGACATTCAAGGAAATGGGTGGCTTATGCCGGGTAATCCCCAACCTTGAAAGCTTTTAGCAAAGCCCTCTTAGAGGTAAGGTGATGGAGGGGTGTGGCTGTTCGTTGAAAACTTCTCCCTGTCCGATCCTTTGTTCCTGAGGACAGGTCATAGTCAGGTCTCAATGTTCCTATCAATCTCCAGCCAACAAATGTCACTCTCTGGGTGACAAGAAAGGGCAAGGTCCCAAGGCACAAGGCTCACCCTCTGAGGTCCAGACCCACCTAAGAGAAAGGGGTCCCTGGGAGGGGTGGTGGTCCGCCTGCCATGGAGGGTTTGTCCAGGAGCTGGTCTGGGTCCTCCCACCAGTGCCCTCGCCTCCCAGAGGAGGCAGCTCTGCCTTGGTGGCTCCCTCAGGGCCAGGTCCCAGACCCTTGCTAGCTGTCATCACTGAGGGAGCCGGGTGCACATGACCCAACAGGTCTTAATGCTCCTCAGGCCACCCAAACAGTGGCGGTCAGGTACCCCAGACTGTGAGCCATACCCTTAGGGTCACAGTGGCTGTGTGTGGTAGAGGTTCAACACTGCCTCAAGGCCTGGTCTGGGCCAGTGGGCATTCATGGCCTTGGCTCTGGAGCCCTGCAGGACACACCCCCAGCCTGTTCTCTGGGCCCCCCATCACACCAGCAGGCCCAAGGCCGTGTGAGCAGAAGAATGCTGGGGAGAAGGCTGGCACTTGCCTCTTACCTCACGCTCCAGGTCTGAACGGGAAGCACTGCACTGACTGCTGCCTAAAAAAGGGCCCCCACTAAAGATGGCTGACAGACAGTGGCTTGCTTGGGGCAGGGGCCCACTACACTGCCCACCAATGGCTGAGCAGGGTGGTCACAGTGGCATTAGTGGTCTCCTGGTAACCATTGCCTGGTAACGGGGCAGTGGGTCACAGTGCACAGCAAGGGCTGCCTGGGAAGGGCTGCATTCAGCTGGCTATGGTACAATTCCCCCTTTTCGTTGGTCCTCTGCAACCCTGAGGAGAATATGTGGGTATGATTTGGATAGAGTGGTTAATCATAAACTCAGCAGCAGATCTCTGTTTTAGGGGACTTGCTTTCAACCTCCATTCCTGGTTCATCTTTTCCCAAGTCTTTCAGGGAATGGGGTGACGACCACTCTAGCTACATCCTGCTGCAGGAAAGCAAAGCCCTACAGTGCATTCTGAGTTGGAAGCAATGCCACGTTGCAAGTCTTGATCCAAGTCTTATATAAACTTGTATAAGGAATCCAGGAGAATAAGCCTGAAAAGCAGCGTGAGGGTGGCACTCTGGGGGAGACGTTCTGGCAGGTAATCCAGACACGCAGAAGCAGAAGGGAAGAAATTGTTGTAAGTTGTTAGGAAGTTGAGGGGAAGAGCTTCCCTTAACGGGAGAACACAGATCAAAATCAGCATTATTGCAAAGCAAATCCATAAACGTTAGTAGCATATGCATCTGTTTACTCAGTTTGTCAAAACTGCATTGGTAAGAGTCTTCTTGAAGTTGAAGCACTTTGGGAAAGCCTCAGCCTAACTATCTGTTAGACACTTAAAGAGGCAAGGTTAAAGATCGGATGACAAGGGGTTGCGAAGGAAGCTTAATCAAGTGGCTCTCATGTAACCGTCAGCATGGCTGACCGATTATCCCAAGGCATACCTGCATTTCAGAAACTTTGTACCCTTTCTAGAATATCGACAGGTTGACATGTATCCATCCTGTGAAATTGGAAAAGCTTCTCCCCCATTTCACAATGTTTTCTCTGTAATTTCCATACCAGATATACGACTGAAATAGTCCTCCTTGAGTTGCCTTAAGGGCCCTGAAACTAATCCAAAGTTAACAAAATATTTCAAAACACCTGGTCCAATAAGCTCATCAGTCATTTGAAGAGAATTCTTCTTTCTTCTCCAAAGTGAGAAGAGATCTTAAAAGCAAATAGAGATCCCTTAAAGGCACGACAGTTCACATACCATGTTATTGAAAGCAGCATTCCAAGTAAACGTGTTCTCTTGGCAGAGGGGAACCCAATCCAGCCTTGAAAAAAACGTATTTTTAATAACAGTATCCATTTCCCGAAGTGGAGATTCGTTTCAGCCCAATGATGCATCAAATGTTGGTTTTTGGCTCAACACATTTATCCCACCTTCCTACTCTATCCTGAAATGTGTTCCTTTTCATGAGTTTCTTAGCTTTAATTACATATTTCGATTACAATCCTCAAGTCCTTAACACCTTCACTTAGTGAAAACCAAGAAGCAAGCAATTGTCAGCTGGATGCCATACCAGCATTTCTGATTGCAAACGGATGCTTTTGAGACCTTCTGCTAAGTAGGCAAAGGTAGGGAATCTTAGATGTGCCCAGCATCCAATGTTCCAAGCCTCTATCCTCTTTGAAATGACCCGGAGAGTCAAGGAATGCTTGCCACTTAACTTGGTGAAGTTTCATGCTCCCCAAATCTAGAGAGGCCATTTAGAAAGACTTTAAGTGTCATCATTTCAACTTATGGTCCTTGCTGTCAAATTGGCAACAGATATAAGGTCTTTTTGGATCTCTAAGAAACCTAGGGACCGCAGAAGGTTTACACTTCAGAATGCAAGAAGCTTAAGGCAGCTTCCATACCAGATATCAGTTCAGTACTAGCTATTTGCCAGATCATCAGGACCTGAAATCCATGGAGGCCAATTCTCTCCAGAGGAGGAAGTATTGAATAGGTAAGTGCTTCCCTTTCAGTGAAATAGAGCTCATTTACACATCAACTCGGCAGTTGATGTCAATTGCCTTATCCCTCAAAGTGGCCCAAATCTGGAGAATGCACCTGAAAGGGGTGCGTTGGGGAAGCACATTTGAGTTTCCCAGAGCCACAACACTTTCACACAAAACAAACGCAAAAGTACATGCAAAGAAGAAACTCTCAGTCCTGAGGACCAAAGCAAAGGGTGAGGATGAACAACATCCTCAGTGTTTTCGAACTACGTTCCCTCATTTTAACAACAAAACGACAAACAACATGCAAATTGAAAGATAGGGAATCAGGACCACAGTTGTCATGCCTACTGACCTGGCAAGCAGAAAGAGCCAAAAAGGAAAAAGCAAAGAAATTAGGAAAAGTTCAATTTGCTTCATTAACTTCCACATGTCTCCTGGAAATATGCTCGTTTTCTCAGGGTCACAATGATGAAAACCAAAAGTATTTACACTGAGCAAACTTTCTCTAACTGAATATTTTACATAGACTGGTTTTGGAGATATGAAAAAGATTCATTTGATGTCATGTTTCACCAGAACCTGTAGAATATGCTGGCCATGCAAAGTAAAAAAACAAAAAAATACTTGCTTGTACCTTAGCGGACTACAAGATGGACTAGAGCTCTGCTGATCACAGCAGGTGTTATCCAATAGCAGAGAGACAAATGGAATGCCAAAAGGTCTCTGAGGATCACAGTTCCCAGGCACCAAAGGGGAGATTCCTACCCATTGGAAAGGGAATATGTCAACCAATGTTCCACCACAGGAACGATACCTAGTGTGATCATATGCAAGCTCCGTTACTGTCCAAAGACGTCTCAAGTACTCAATGCAAGTGCTGTTTCACACACCTACAATGTACGCATCACAAACTGGATCCCACAAACCAAAGCACAGACTGCCGTGATTAACACCACATTGACACACACAAACACATGAAGAACAAATAAACACTCCAATCACAAAGACAGAAAGCCAGAGAAGGCATTTTGTCAACTTCCACTTCCACTCCCACATGGAGGCCCCCAGTTCTCAAGAGGGAATGGACTCAGAGGGGCTCACATCCGCTAAGGGGAGCAGCCCAGTTGGAGTAGACCTATTTCCCAGCCTGTGCAAGCTGGAGCCACTTACCCCCAAATGACATGAACCGTATACCGTTGCTCTGGACATGTCTCCAAGACAAGCAGCCTCGTGCTGTAGGGCAGCCACTGCATATCAGGGAGAATCCCTGCCAGTATCCTGGAGCCAAATGTACTCTGGCATGTGCTGGGAACTTTAAATGGGGATGACCCTGATCGAGATCAACACACCATGGGCACAGACCTCCTGGCTGGCTCGCTATAATTGGTAACCAAAGGCCAGGATGTGTGCCCGACGCACAGTGAGGCCAAGCAACAGCAAAACATTGGACTTTGGAGCCAAGAAATATTTGTTGTTGAGACATTCAAGGAAATGGGTGGCTTATGCCGGGTAATCCCCAACCTTGAAAGCTTTTAGCAAAGCCCTCTTAGAGGTAAGGTGATGGAGGGGTGTGGCTGTTCATTGAAAACTTCTCCCTGTCCGATCCTTTGTTCCTGAGGACAGGTCATAGTCAGGTCTCAATGTTCCTATCAATCTCCAGCCAACAAATGTCACTCTCTGGGTGACAAGAAAGGGCAAGGTCCCAAGGCACAAGGCTCACCCTCTGAGGTGCAGACCCACCTAAGAGAAAGGGGTCCCTGGGAGGGGTGGTGGTCCTCCTGCCATGGAGGGTTTGTCCAGGAGCTGGTCTGGGTCCTCCCACCAGTGCCCACGCCTCCCAGAGGAGGCAGCTCTGCCTTGGTGGCTCCCTCAGGGCCAGGTCCCAGACCCTTGCTAGCTGTCATCACTGAGGGGGCCGGGTGCACATGACCCAACAGGTCTTAATGCTCCTCAGGCCACCCAAACAGTGGCGGTCAGGTACCCCAGACTGTGAGCCATACCCTTAGGGTCACAGTGGCTGTGTGTGGTAGAGGTTCAACACTGCCTCAAGGCCTGGTCTGGGCCAGTGGGCATTCATGGCCTTGGCTCTGGAGCCATGCAGGACACACCCCCAGCCTGTTCTCTGGGCCCCCCATCACACCAGCAGGCCCAAGGCCGTGTGAGCAGAAGAATGCTGGGGAGAAGGCTGGCACTTGCCTCTTACCTCACGCTCCAGGTCTGAACGGGCAGCACTCCACTGACTGCTGCCTAAAAAAGGGCCCCCACTAAAGATGGCTGACAGACAGTGGCTTGCTTGGGGCAGGGGCCCACTACACTGCCCACCAATGGCTGAGCAGAGTGGTCACAGTGGCATTAGTGGTCTCCTGGTAACCATTGCCTGGTAACGGGGCAGTGGGTCACAGTGCACAGCAAGGGCTGCCTGGGAAGGGCTGCATTCAGCTGGCTATGGTACAATTCCCCCTTTTCTTTGGTGCTCTTCAACCCTGAGGAGAATATGTGGGTATGATTTGGATAGAGTGGTTAATCATAAACTCAGCAGCAGATCTCTGTTTTAGGGGACTTGCTTTCAACCTCCATTCCTGGTTCATCTTTTCCCAAGTCTTTCAGGGAATGGGGTGACGACCACTCTAGCTACATCCTGCTGCAGGAAAGCAAAGCCCTACAGTGCATTCTGAGTTGGAAGCAATGCCACGTTGCAAGTCTTGATCCAAGTCTTATATAAACTTGTATAAGGAATCCAGGAGAATAAGCCTGAAAAGCAGCGTGAGGGTGGCACTCTGGGGGAGACGTTCTGGCAGGTAATCCAGACACGCAGAAGCAGAAGGGAAGAAATTGTTGTAAGTTGTTAGGATGTTGAGGGGAAGAGCTTCCCTTAACGGGAGAACACAGATCAAAATCAGCATTATTGCAAAGCAAATCCATAAACGTTAGTAGCATATCCATCTGTTTACTCAGTTTGTCAAAACTGCATTGGTAAGAGTCTTCTTGAAGTTGAAGCACTTTGGGAAAGCCTCAGCCTAACTATCTGTTAGACACTTAAAGAGGCAAGGTTAAAGATCGGATGACAAGGGGTTGAGAAGGAAGCTTAATCAAGTGGCTCTCATGTAACCGTCAGCATGGCTGACCGATTATCCCAAGGCATACCTGCATTTCAGAAACTTTGTACCCTTTCTAGAATATCGACAGGTTGACATGTATCCATCCTGTGAAATTGGAAAAGCTTCTCCCCCATTTCACAATGTTTTCTCTGTAATTTCCATACCAGATATACGACTGAAATAGTCCTCCTTGAGTTGCCTTAAGGGCCCCACAACTAATCCAAAGTTAACAAAATATTTCAAAACACCTGGTCCAATAAGCTCATCAGTCATTTGAAGAGAATTCTTCTTTCTTCTCCAAAGTGAGAAGAGATCTTAAAAGCAAATAGAGATCCCTTAAAGGCACGACAGTTCACATACCATGTTATTGAAAGCAGCATTCCAAGTAAACGTGTTCTCTTGGCAGAGGGGAACCCAATCCAGCCTTGAAAAAAACGTATTTTTAATAACAGTATCCATTTCCCGAAGTGGAGATTCGTTTCAGCCCAATGATGCATCAAATGTTGGTTTTTGGCTCAACACATTTATCCCACCTTCCTACTCTATCCTGAAATGTGTTCCTTTTCATGAGTTTCTTAGCTTTAATTACATATTTCGATTACAATCCTCAAGTCCTTAACACCTTCACTTAGTGAAAACCAAGAAGCAAGCAATTGTCAGCTGGATGCCATACCAGCATTTCTGATTGCAAACGGATGCTTTTGAGACCTTCTGCTAAGTAGGCAAAGGTAGGGAATCTTAGATGTGCCCAGCATCCAATGTTCCAAGCCTCTATCCTCTTTGAAATGACCCGGAGAGTCAAGGAATGCTTGCCACTTAACTTGGTGAAGTTTCATGCTCCCCAAATCTAGAGAGGCCATTTAGAAAGACTTTAAGTGTCATCATTTCAACTTATGGTCCTTGCTGTCAAATTGGCAACAGATATAAGGTCTTTTTGGATCTCTAAGAAACCTAGGGACCGCAGAAGGTTTACACTTCAGAATGCAAGAAGCTTAAGGCAGCTTCCATACCAGATATCAGTTCAGTACTAGCTATTTGCCAGATCATCAGGACCTGAAATCCATGGATGCCAATTCTCTCCAGAGGAGGAAGTATTGAATAGGTAAGTGCTTCCGTTTCAGTGAAATAGAGCTCATTTACACATCAACTCGGCAGTTGATGTCAATTGCCTTATCCCTCAAAGTGGCCCAAATCTGGAGAATGCACCTGAAAGGGGTGCGTTGGGGAAGCACATTTGAGTTTCCCAGAGCCACAACACTTTCACACAAAACAAACGCAAAAGTACATGCAAAGAAGAAACTCTCAGTCCTGAGGACCAAAGCAAAGGGTGAGGATGAACAACATCCTCAGTGTTTTCGAACTACGTTCCCTCATTTTAACAACAAAACGACAAACAACATGCAAATTGAAAGATAGGGAATCAGGACCACAGTTGTCATGCCTACTGACCTGGCAAGCAGAAAGAGCCAAAAAGGAAAAAGCAAAGAAATTAGGAAAAGTTCAATTTGCTTCATTAACTTCCACATGTCTCCTGGAAATATGCTCGTTTTCTCAGGGTCACAATGATGAAAACCAAAAGGATTTACACTGAGCAAACTTTCTCTAACTGAATATTTTACATAGACTGGTTTTGGAGATATGAAAAAGATTCATTTGATGTCATGTTTCACCAGAACCTGTAGAATATGCTGGCCATGCAAAGTAAAAAAACAAAAAAATACTTGCTTGTCCCTTAGCGGACTACAAGATGGACTAGAGCTCTGCTGATCACAGCAGGTGTTATCCAATAGCAGAGAGACAAATGCAATGCCAAAAGGTCTCTGAGGATCACAGTTCCCAGGCACCAAAGGGGAGATTCCTACCCATTGGAAAGGGAATATGTCAACCAATGTTCCACCACAGGAACGATACCTAGTGTGATCATATGCAAGCTCCGTTACTGTCCAAAGACGTCTCAAGTACTCAATGCAAGTGCTGTTTCACACACCTACAATGTACGAATCACAAACTGGATCCCACAAACCAAAGCACAGACTGCCGTGATTAACACCACATTGACACACACAAACACATGAAGAACAAATAAACACTCCAATCACAAAGACAGAAAGCCAGAGAAGGCATTTTGTCAACTTCCACTTCCACTCCCACATGGAGGCCCCCAGTTCTCAAGAGGGAATGGACTCAGAGGGGCTCACATCCGCTAAGGGGAGCAGCCCAGTTGGAGTAGACCTATTTCCCAGCCTGTGCAAGCTGGAGCCACTTACCCCCAAATGACATGAACCGTATACCGTTGCTCTGGACATGTCTCCAAGACAAGCAGCCTCGTGCTGTAGGGCAGCCACTGCATATCAGGGAGAATCCCTGCCAGTATCCTGGAGCCAAATGTACTCTGGCATGTGCTGGGAACTTTAAATGGGGATGACCCTGATCGAGATCAACACACCATGGGCACAGACCTCCTGGCTGGCTCGCTATAATTGGTAACCAAAGGCCAGGATGTGTGCCCGACGCACAGTGAGGCCAAGCAACAGCAAAACATTGGACTTTGGAGCCAAGAAATATTTGTTGTTGAGACATTCAAGGAAATGGGTGGCTTATGCCGGGTAATCCCCAACCTTGAAAGCTTTTAGCAAAGCCCTCTTAGAGGTAAGGTGATGGAGGGGTGTGGCTGTTCATTGAAAACTTCTCCCTGTCCGATCCTTTGTTCCTGAGGACAGGTCATAGTCAGGTCTCAATGTTCCTATCAATCTCCAGCCAACAAATGTCACTCTCTGGGTGACAAGAAAGGGCAAGGTCCCAAGGCACAAGGCTCACCCTCTGAGGTGCAGACCCACCTAAGAGAAAGGGGTCCCTGGGAGGGGTGGTGGTCCTCCTGCCATGGAGGGTTTGTCCAGGAGCTGGTCTGGGTCCTCCCACCAGTGCCCACGCCTCCCAGAGGAGGCAGCTCTGCCTTGGTGGCTCCCTCAGGGCCAGGTCCCAGACCCTTGCTAGCTGTCATCACTGAGGGGGCCGGGTGCACATGACCCAACAGGTCTTAATGCTCCTCAGGCCACCCAAACAGTGGCGGTCAGGTACCCCAGACTGTGAGCCATACCCTTAGGGTCACAGTGGCTGTGTGTGGTAGAGGTTCAACACTGCCTCAAGGCCTGGTCTGGGCCAGTGGGCATTCATGGCCTTGGCTCTGGAGCCATGCAGGACACACCCCCAGCCTGTTCTCTGGGCCCCCCATCACACCAGCAGGCCCAAGGCCGTGTGAGCAGAAGAATGCTGGGGAGAAGGCTGGCACTTGCCTCTTACCTCACGCTCCAGGTCTGAAGGGGCAGCACTCCACTGACTGCTGCCTAAAAAAGGGCCCCCACTAAAGATGGCTGACAGACAGTGGCTTGCTTGGGGCAGGGGCCCACTACACTGCCCACCAATGGCTGAGCAGGGTGGTCACAGTGGCATTAGTGGTCTCCTGGTAACCATTGCCTGGTAACGGGGCAGTGGCTCACAGTGCACAGCAAGGGCTGCCTGGGAAGGGCTGCATTCAGCTGGCTATGGTACAATTCCCCCTTTTCTTTGGTGCTCTTCAACCCTGAGGAGAATATGTGGGTATGATTTGGATAGAGTGGTTAATCATAAACTCAGCAGCAGATCTCTGTTTTAGGGGACTTGCTTTCAACCTCCATTCCTGGTTCATCTTTTCCCAAGTCTTTCAGGGAATGGGGTGACGACCACTCTAGCTACATCCTGCTGCAGGAAAGCAAAGCCCTACAGTGCATCTGAGTTGGAAGCAATGCCACGTTGCAAGTCTTGATCCAAGTCTTATATAAACTTGTATAAGGAATCCAGGAGAATAAGCCTGAAAAGCAGCGTGAGGGTGGCACTCTGGGGGAGACGTTCTGGCAGGGAATCCAGACACGCAGAAGCAGAAGGGAAGAAATTGTTGTAAGTTGTTAGGAAGTTGAGGGGAAGAGCTTCCCTTAACGGGAGAACACAGATCAAAATCAGCATTATTGCAAAGCAAATCCATAAACGTTAGTAGCATATGCATCTGTTTACTCAGTTTGTCAAAACTGCATTGGTAAGAGTCTTCTTGAAGTTGAAGCACTTTGGGAAAGCCTCAGCCTAACTATCTGTTAGACACTTAAAGAGGCAAGGTTAAAGATCGGATGACAAGGGGTTGCGAAGGAAGCTTAATCAAGTGGCTCTCATGTAACCGTCAGCATGGCTGACCGATTATCCCAAGGCATACCTGCATTTCAGAAACTTTGTACCCTTTCTAGAATATCGACAGGTTGACATGTATCCATCCTGTGAAATTGGAAAAGCTTCTCCCCCATTTCACAATGTTTTCTCTGTAATTTCCATACCAGATATACGACTGAAATAGTCCTCCTTGAGTTGCCTTAAGGGCCCCACAACTAATCCAAAGTTAACAAAATATTTCAAAACACCTGGTCCAATAAGCTCATCAGTCCTTTGAAGAGAATTCTTCTTTCTTCTCCAAAGTGAGAAGAGATCTTAAAAGCAAATAGAGATCCCTTCAAGGCAGGACAGTTCACATACCATGTTATTGAAAGCAGCATTCCAAGTAAATGTGTTCTCTTGGCAGAGGGGAACCCAATCCAGCCTTGAAAAAAACGTATTTTTAATAACAGTATCCATTTCCCGAAGTGGAGATTCGTTTCAGCCCAATGATGCATCAAATGTTGGTTTTTGGCTCAACACATTTATCCCACCTTCCTACTCTATCCTGAAATGTGTTCCTTTTCATGAGTTTCTTAGCTTTAATTACATATTTCGATTACAATCCTCAAGTCCTTAACACCTTCACTTAGTGAAAACCAAGAAGCAAGCAATTGTCAGCTGGATGCCATACCAGCATTTCTGATTGCAAACGGATGCTTTTGAGACCTTCTGCTAAGTAGGCAAAGGTAGGGAATCTTAGATGTGCCCAGCATCCAATGTTCCAATCCTCTATCCTCTTTGAAATGACCCGGAGAGTCAAGGAATGCTTGCCACTTAACTTGGTGAAGTTTCATGCTCCCCATATCTAGAGAGGCCATTTAGAAAGACTTCAAGTGTCATCATTTCAACTTATGGTCCTTGCTGTCAAATTGGCAACCGATATAAGGTCTTTTTGGATCTCTAAGAAACCTAGGGACCACAGAAGGTTTACACTTCAGAATGCAAGAAGCTTAAGGCAGCTTCCATACCAGATATCAGTTCAGTACTAGCTATTTGCCAGATCATCAGGACCTGAAATCCATGGAGGCCAATTCTCTCCAGAGGAGGAAGTATTGAATAGGTAAGTGCTTCCCTTTCAGTGAAATAGAGCTCATTTACACATCAACTCGGCAGTTGATGTCAATTGCCTTATCCCTCAAAGTGGCCCAAATCTGGAGAATGCACCTGAAAGGGGTGCGTTGGGGAAGCACATTTGAGTTTCCCAGAGCCACAACACTTTCACACAAAACAAACGCAAAAGTACATGCAAAGAAGAAACTCTCAGTCCTGAGGACCAAAGCAAAGGGTGAGGATGAACAACATCCTCAGTGTTTTCGAACTACGTTCCCTCATTTTAACAACAAAACGACAAACAACATGCAAATTGAAAGATAGGGAATCAGGACCACAGTTGTCATGCCTACTGACCTGGCAAGCAGAAAGAGCCAAAAAGGAAAAAGCAAAGAAATTAGGAAAAGTTCAATTTGCTTCATTAACTTCCACATGTCTCCTGGAAATATGCTCGTTTTCTCAGGGTCACAATGATGAAAACCAAAAGGATTTCACTGAGCAAACTTTCTCTAACTGAATATTTTACATAGACTGGTTTTGGAGATATGAAAAAGATTCATTTGATGTCATGTTTCACCAGAATCTGTAGAATATGCTCTCCATGCAATGTAAAAAAACAAAAAAATACTTGCTTGTACCTTAGCGGACTACAAGATGGACTAGAGCTCTGCTGATCACAGCAGGTGTTATCCAATAGCAGAGAGACAAATGCAATGCCAAAAGGTCTCTCAGGATCGCAGTTCCCAGGCACCAAAGGGGAGATTCCTACCCATTGGAAAGGGAATATGTCAACCAATGATCCACCACAGGAACGATACCTAGTGTGATCATATGCAAGCTCCGTTACTGTCCAAAGACGTCTCAAGTACTCAATGCAAGTGCTGTTTCACACACCTACAATGTACGCATCACAAACTGGATCCCACAAACCAAAGCACAGACTGCCGTGATTAACACCACATTGACACACACAAACACATGAAGAACAAATAAACACTCCAATCACAAAGACAGAAAGCCAGAGAAGGCATTTTGTCAACTTCCACTTCCACTCCCACATGGAGGCCCCCAGTTCTCAAGAGGGAATGGACTCAGAGGGGCTCCCATCCGCTAAGGGGAGCAGCCCAGTTGGAGTAGACCTATTTCCCAGCCTGTGCAAGCTGGAGCCACTTACCCCCAAATGACATGAACTGTATACCGTTGCTCTGGACATGTCTCCAAGACAAGCAGCCTCGTGCTGTAGGGCAGCCACTGCATATCAGGGAGAATCCCTGCCAGTATCCTGGAGCCAAATGTACTCTGGCATGTGCTGGGAACTTTAAATGGGGATGCCCCTGATCGAGATCAACACACCATGGGCACAGACCTCCTGGCTGGCTCGCTATAATTGGTAACCAAAGGCCAGGATGTGTGCCCGATGCACAGTGAGGCCAAGCAACAGCAAAACATTGGACTTAGGAGCCGAGAAATATTTGTTGTTGAGACATTCAAGGAAATGGGTGGCTTATGCCGGGTAATCCCCAACCTTGAAAGCTTTTAGCAAAGCCCTCTTAGAGGTAAGGTGATGGAGGGGTGTGGCTGTTCATTGAAAACTTCTCCCTGTCCGATCCTTTGTTCCTGAGGACAGGTCATAGTCAGGTCTCAATGTTCCTATCAATCTCCAGCCAACAAATGTCACTCTCTGGGTGACAAGAAAGGGCAAGGTCCCAAGGCACAAGGCTCACCCTCTGAGGTCCAGACCCACCTAAGAGAAAGGGGTCCCTGGGAGGGGTGGTGGTCCTCCTGCCATGGAGGGTTTGTCCAGGAGCTGGTCTGGGTCCTCCCACCAGTGCCCACGCCTCCCAGAGGAGGCAGCTCTGCCTTGGTGGCTCCCTCAGGGCCAGGTCCCAGACCCTTGCTAGCTGTCATCACTGAGGGAGCCGGGTGCACATGACCCAACAGGTCTTAATGCTCCTCAGGCCACCCAAACAGTGGCAGTCAGGTACCCCAGACTGTGAGCCATACCCTTAGGGTCACAGTGGCTGTGTGTGGTAGAGGTTCAACACTGCCTCAAGGCCTGGTCTGGGCCAGTGGGCATTCATGGCCTTGGCTCTGGAGCCATGCAGGACACACCCCCAGCCTGTTCTCTGGGCCCCCCATCACACCAGCAGGCCCAAGGCCGTGTGAGCAGAAGAATGCTGGGGAGAAGGCTGGCACTTGCCTCTTACCTCACGCTCCAGGTCTGAAGGGGCAGCACTCCACTGACTGCTGCCTAAAAAAGGGCCCCCACTAAAGATGGCTGACAGACAGTGGCTTGCTTGGGGCAGGGGCCCACTACACTGCCCACCAATGGCTGAGCAGGGTGGTCACAGTGGCATTAGTGGTCTCCTGGTAACCATTGCCTGGTAACGGGGCAGTGGGTCACAGTGCACAGCAAGGGCTGCCTGGGAAGGGCTGCATTCAGCTGGCTATGGTACAATTCCCCCTTTTCTTTGGTGCTCTTCAACCCTGAGGAGAATATGTGGGTATGATTTGGATAGAGTTGTTAATCATAAACTCAGCAGCAGATCTCTGTTTTAGGGGACTTGCTTTCAACCTCCATTCCTGGTTCATCTTTTCCCAAGTCTTTCAGGGAATGGGGTGACGACCACTCTAGCTACATCCTGCTGCAGGAAAGCAAAGCCCTACAGTGCATCTGAGTTGGAAGCAATGCCACGGTGCAAGTCTTGATCCAAGTCTTATATAAACTTGTATAAGGAATCCAGGAGAATAAGCCTGAAAAGCAGCGTGAGGGTGGCACTCTGGGGGAGACGTTCTGGCAGGGAATCCAGACACGCAGAAGCAGAAGGGAAGAAATTGTTGTAAGTTGTTAGGAAGTTGAGGGGAAGAGCTTCCCTTAACGGGAGAACACAGATCAAAATCAGCATTATTGCAAAGCAAATCCATAAACGTTAGTAGCATATGCATCTGTTTACTCAGTTTGTCAAAACTGCATTGGTAAGAGTCTTCTTGAAGTTGAAGCACTTTGGGAAAGCCTCAGCCTAACTATCTGTTAGACACTTAAAGAGGCAAGGTTAAAGATCGGATGACAAGGGGTTGCGAAGGAAGCTTAATCAAGTGGCTCTCATGTAACCGTCAGCATGGCTGACCGATTATCCCAAGGCATACCTGCATTTCAGAAACTTTGTACCCTTTCTAGAATATCGACAGGTTGACATGTATCCATCCTGTGAAATTGGAAAAGCTTTTCCCCCATTTCACAATGTTTTCTCTGTAATTTCCATACCAGATATACGACTGAAATAGTCCTCCTTGAGTTGCCTTAAGGGCCCCACAACTAATCCAAAGTTAACAAAATATTTCAAAACACCTGGTCCAATAAGCTCATCACTCCTTTGAAGAGAATTCTTCTTTCTTCTCCAAAGTGAGAAGAGATCTTAAAAGCAAATAGAGATCCCTTAAAGGCAGGACAGTTCACATACCATGTTATTGAAAGCAGCATTCCAAGTAAACGTGTTCTCTTGGCAGAGGGGAACCCAATCCAGCCTTGAAAAAAACGTATTTTTAATAACAGTATCCATTTCCCGAAGTGGAGATTCGTTTCAGCCCAATGATGCATCAAATGTTGGTTTTTGGCTCAACACATTGATCCCACCTTCCTACTCTATCCTGAAATGTGTTCCTTTTCATGAGTTTCTTAGCTTTAATTACATATTTCGATTACAATCCTCAAGTCCTTAACACCTTCACTTAGTGAAAACCAAGAAGCAAGCAATTGTCAGCTGGATGCCATACCAGCATTTCTGATTGCAAACGGATGCTTTTGAGACCTTCTGCTAAGTAGGCAAAGGTAGGGAATCTTAGATGTGCCCAGCATCCAATGTTCCAATCCTCTATCCTCTTTGAAATGACCCGGAGAGTCAAGGAATGCTTGCCACTTAACTTGGTGAAGTTTCATGCTCCCCAAATCTAGAGAGGCCATTTAGAAAGACTTCAAGTGTCATCATTTCAACTTATGGTCCTTGCTGTCAAATTGGCAACAGATATAAGGTCTTTTTGGATCTCTAAGAAACCTAGGGACCGCAGAAGGTTTACACTTCAGAATGCAAGAAGCTTAAGGCAGCTTCCATACCAGATATCAGTTCAGTACAAGCTATTTGCCAGATCATCAGGACCTGAAATCCATGGAGGCCAATTCTCTCCAGAGGAGGAAGTATTGAATAGGTAAGTGCTTCCCTTTCAGTGAAATAGAGCTCATTTACACATCAACTCGGCAGTTGATGTCAATTGCCTTATCCCTAAAAGTGGCCCAAATCTGGAGAATGCACCTGAAAGGGGTGCGTTGGGGAAGCACATTTGAGTTTCCCAGAGCCACAACACTTTCACACAAAACAAACGCAAAAGTACATGCAAAGAAGAAACTCTCAGTCCTGAGGACCAAAGCAAAGGGTGAGGATGAACAACATCCTCAGTGTTTTCGAACTACGTTCCCTCATTTTAACAACAAAACGACAAACAACATGCAAATTGAAAGATAGGGAATCAGGACCACAGTTGTCATGCCTACTGACCTGGCAAGCAGAAAGAGCCAAAAAGGAAAAAGCAAAGAAATTAGGAAAAGTTCAATTTGCTTCATTAACTTCCACATGTCTCCTGGAAATATGCTCGTTTTCTCAGGGTCACAATGATGAAAACCAAAAGGATTTCACTGAGCAAACTTTCTCTAACTGAATATTTTACATAGACTGGTTTTGGAGATATGAAAAAGATTCATTTGATGTCATGTTTCACCAGAATCTGTAGAATATGCTGGCCATGCAATGTAAAAAAAAAAAAAAAAAAGTACTTGCTTGTACCTTAGCGGACTACAAGATGGACTAGAGCTCTGCTGATCACAGCAGGTGTTATCCAATAGCAGAGAGACAAATGCAATGCCAAAAGGTCTCTGAGGATCGCAGTTCCCAGGCACCAAAGGGGAGATTCCTACCCACTGGAAAGGGAATATGTCAACCAATGTTCCACCACAGGAACGATACCTAGTGTGATCATATGCAAGCTCCGTTACTGTCCAAAGACGTCTCAAGTACTCAATGCAAGTGCTGTTTCACACACCTACAATGTACGAATCACAAACTGGATCCCACAAACCAAAGCACAGACTGCCGTGATTAACACCACATTGACACACACAAACACATGAAGAACAAATAAACACTCCAATCACAAAGACAGAAAGCCAGAGAAGGCATTTTGTCAACTTCCACTTCCACTCCCACATGGAGGCCCCCAGTTCTCAAGAGGGAATGGACTCAGAGGGGCTCCCATCCGCTAAGGGGAGCAGCCCAGTTGGAGTAGACCTATTTCCCAGCCTGTGCAAGCTGGAGCCACTTACCCCCAAATGACATGAACTGTATACCGTTGCTCTGGACATGTCTCCAAGACAAGCAGCCTCGTGCTGTAGGGCAGCCACTGCATATCAGGGAGAATCCCTGCCAGTATCCTGGAGCCAAATGTACTCTGGCATGTGCTGGGAACTTTAAATGGGGATGCCCCTGATCGAGATCAACACACCATGGGCACAGACCTCCTGGCTGGCTCGCTATAATTGGTAACCAAAGGCCAGGATGTGTGCCCGATGCACAGTGAGGCCAAGCAACAGCAAAACATTGGACTTTGGAGCCGAGAAATATTTGTTGTTGAGACATTCAAGGAAATGGGTGGCTTATGCCGGGTAATCCCCAACCTTGAAAGCTTTTAGCAAAGCCCTCTTAGAGGTAAGGTGATGGAGGGGTGTGGCTGTTCGTTGAAAACTTCTCCCTGTCCGATCCTTTGTTCCTGAGGACAGGTCATAGTCAGGTCTCAATGTTCCTATCAATCTCCAGCAAACAAATGTCACTCTCTGGGTGACAAGAAAGGGCAAGATCTCAAGGCACAAGGCTCACCCTCTGAGGTCCAGACCCACCTAAGAGAAAGGGGTCCCTGGGAGGGGTGGTGGTCCGCCTGCCATGGAGGGTTTGTCCAGGAGCTGGTCTGGGTCCTCCCACCAGTGCCCACGCCTCCCAGAGGAGGCAGCTCTGCCTTGGTGGCTCCCTCAGGGCCAGGTCCCAGACCCTTGCTAGCTGTCATCACTGAGGGAGCCGGGTGCACATGACCCAACAGGTCTTAATGCTCCTCAGGCCACCCAAACAGTGGCGGTCAGGTACCCCAGACTGTGAGCCATACCCTTAGGGTCACAGTGGCTGTGTGTGGTAGAGGTTCAACACTGCCTCAAGGCCTGGTCTGGGCCAGTGGGCATTCATGGCCTTGGCTCTGGAGCCCTGCAGGACACACCCCCAGCCTGTTCTCTGGGCCCCCCATCACACCAGCAGGCCCAAGGCCGTGTGAGCAGAAGAATGCTGGGGAGAAGGCTGGCACTTGCCTCTTACCTCACGCTCCAGGTCTGAACGGGAAGCACTGCACTGACTGCTGCCTAAAAAAGGGCCCCCACTAAAGATGGCTGACAGACAGTGGCTTGCTTGGGGCAGGGGCCCACTACACTGCCCACCAATGGCTGAGCAGGGTGGTCACAGTGGCATTAGTGGTCTCCTGGTAACCATTGCCTGGTAACGGGGCAGTGGGTCACAGTGCACAGCAAGGGCTGCCTGGGAAGGGCTGCATTCAGATGGCTATGGTACAATTCCCCCTTTTCGTTGGTCCTCTGCAACCCTGAGGAGAATATGTGGGTATGATTTGGATAGAGTGGTTAATCATAAACTCAGCAGCAGATCTCTGTTTTAGGGGACTTGCTTTCAACCTCCATTCCTGGTTCATCTTTTCCCAAGTCTTTCAGGGAATGGGGTGACGACCACTCTAGCTACATCCTGCTGCAGGAAAGCAAAGCCCTACAGTGCATTCTGAGTTGGAAGCAATGCCACGTTGCAAGTCTTGATCCAAGTCTTATATAAACTTGTATAAGGAATCCAGGAGAATAAGCCTGAAAAGCAGCGTGAGGGTGGCACTCTGGGGGAGACGTTCTGGCAGGTAATCCAGACACGCAGAAGCAGAAGGGAAGAAATTGTTGTAAGTTGTTAGGATGTTGAGGGGAAGAGCTTCCCTTAACGGGAGAACACAGATCAAAATCAGCATTATTGCAAAGCAAATCCATAAACGTTAGTAGCATATCCATCTGTTTACTCAGTTTGTCAAAACTGCATTGGTAAGAGTCTTCTTGAAGTTGAAGCACTTTGGGAAAGCCTCAGCCTAACTATCTGTTAGACACTTAAAGAGGCAAGGTTAAAGATCGGATGACAAGGGGTTGAGAAGGAAGCTTAATCAAGTGGCTCTCATGTAACCGTCAGCATGGCTGACCGATTATCCCAAGGCATACCTGCATTTCAGAAACTTTGTACCCTTTCTAGAATATCGACAGGTTGACATGTATCCATCCTGTGAAATTGGAAAAGCTTCTCCCCCATTTCACAATGTTTTCTCTGTAATTTCCATACCAGATATACGACTGAAATAGTCCTCCTTGAGTTGCCTTAAGGGCCCTGAAACTAATCCAAAGTTAACAAAATATTTCAAAACACCTGGTCCAATAAGCTCATCAGTCATTTGAAGAGAATTCTTCTTTCTTCTCCAAAGTGAGAAGAGATCTTAAAAGCAAATAGAGATCCCTTAAAGGCACGACAGTTCACATACCATGTTATTGAAAGCAGCATTCCAAGTAAACGTGTTCTCTTGGCAGAGGGGAACCCAATCCAGCCTTGAAAAAAACGTATTTTTAATAACAGTATCCATTTCCCGAAGTGGAGATTCGTTTCAGCCCAATGATGCATCAAATGTTGGTTTTTGGCTCAACACATTTATCCCACCTTCCTACTCTATCCTGAAATGTGTTCCTTTTCATGAGTTTCTTAGCTTTAATTACATATTTCGATTACAATCCTCAAGTCCTTAACACCTTCACTTAGTGAAAACCAAGAAGCAAGCAATTGTCAGCTGGATGCCATACCAGCATTTCTGATTGCAAACGGATGCTTTTGAGACCTTCTGCTAAGTAGGCAAAGGTAGGGAATCTTAGATGTGCCCAGCATCCAATGTTCCAAGCCTCTATCCTCTTTGAAATGACCCGGAGAGTCAAGGAATGCTTGCCACTTAACTTGGTGAAGTTTCATGCTCCCCAAATCTAGAGAGGCCATTTAGAAAGACTTTAAGTGTCATCATTTCAACTTATGGTCCTTGCTGTCAAATTGGCAACAGATATAAGGTCTTTTTGGATCTCTAAGAAACCTAGGGACCGCAGAAGGTTTACACTTCAGAATGCAAGAAGCTTAAGGCAGCTTCCATACCAGATATCAGTTCAGTACTAGCTATTTGCCAGATCATCAGGACCTGAAATCCATGGATGCCAATTCTCTCCAGAGGAGGAAGTATTGAATAGGTAAGTGCTTCCGTTTCAGTGAAATAGAGCTCATTTACACATCAACTCGGCAGTTGATGTCAATTGCCTTATCCCTCAAAGTGGCCCAAATCTGGAGAATGCACCTGAAAGGGGTGCGTTGGGGAAGCACATTTGAGTTTCCCAGAGCCACAACACTTTCACACAAAACAAACGCAAAAGTACATGCAAAGAAGAAACTCTCAGTCCTGAGGACCAAAGCAAAGGGTGAGGATGAACAACATCCTCAGTGTTTTCGAACTACGTTCCCTCATTTTAACAACAAAACGACAAACAACATGCAAATTGAAAGATAGGGAATCAGGACCACAGTTGTCATGCCTACTGACCTGGCAAGCAGAAAGAGCCAAAAAGGAAAAAGCAAAGAAATTAGGAAAAGTTCAATTTGCTTCATTAACTTCCACATGTCTCCTGGAAATATGCTCGTTTTCTCAGGGTCACAATGATGAAAACCAAAAGGATTTCACTGAGCAAACTTTCTCTAACTGAATATTTTACATAGACTGGTTTTGGAGATATGAAAAAGATTCATTTGATGTCATGTTTCACCAGAACCTGTAGAATATGCTGGCCATGCAAAGTAATAAAACAAAAAAATACTTGCTTGTACCTTAGCGGACTACAAGATGGACTAGAGCTCTGCTGATCACAGCAGGTGTTATCCAATAGCAGAGAGACAAATGCAATGCCAAAAGGTCTCTGAGGATCACAGTTCCCAGGCACCAAAGGGGAGATTCCTACCCATTGGAAAGGGAATATGTCAACCAATGTTCCACCACAGGAACGATACCTAGTGTGATCATATGCAAGCTCCGTTACTGTCCAAAGACGTCTCAAGTACTCAATGCAAGTGCTGTTTCACACACCTACAATGTACGAATCACAAACTGGATCCCACAAACCAAAGCACAGACTGCCGTGATTAACACCACATTGACACACACAAACACATGAAGAACAAATAAACACTCCAATCACAAAGACAGAAAGCCAGAGAAGGCATTTTGTCAACTTCCACTTCCACTCCCACATGGAGGCCCCCAGTTCTCAAGAGGGAATGGACTCAGAGGGGCTCACATCCGCTAAGGGGAGCAGCCCAGTTGGAGTAGACCTATTTCCCAGCCTGTGCAAGCTGGAGCCACTTACCCCCAAATGACATGAACCGTATACCGTTGCTCTGGACATGTCTCCAAGACAAGCAGCCTCGTGCTGTAGGGCAGCCACTGCATATCAGGGAGAATCCCTGCCAGTATCCTGGAGCCAAATGTACTCTGGCATGTGCTGGGAACTTTAAATGGGGATGACCCTGATCGAGATCAACACACCATGGGCACAGACCTCCTGGCTGGCTCGCTATAATTGGTAACCAAAGGCCAGGATGTGTGCCCGACGCACAGTGAGGCCAAGCAACAGCAAAACATTGGACTTTGGAGCCAAGAAATATTTGTTGTTGAGACATTCAAGGAAATGGGTGGCTTATGCCGGGTAATCCCCAACCTTGAAAGCTTTTAGCAAAGCCCTCTTAGAGGTAAGGTGATGGAGGGGTGTGGCTGTTCATTGAAAACTTCTCCCTGTCCGATCCTTTGTTCCTGAGGACAGGTCATAGTCAGGTCTCAATGTTCCTATCAATCTCCAGCCAACAAATGTCACTCTCTGGGTGACAAGAAAGGGCAAGGTCCCAAGGCACAAGGCTCACCCTCTGAGGTGCAGACCCACCTAAGAGAAAGGGGTCCCTGGGAGGGGTGGTGGTCCTCCTGCCATGGAGGGTTTGTCCAGGAGCTGGTCTGGGTCCTCCCACCAGTGCCCACGCCTCCCAGAGGAGGCAGCTCTGCCTTGGTGGCTCCCTCAGGGCCAGGTCCCAGACCCTTGCTAGCTGTCATCACTGAGGGGGCCGGGTGCACATGACCCAACAGGTCTTAATGCTCCTCAGGCCACCCAAACAGTGGCGGTCAGGTACCCCAGACTGTGAGCCATACCCTTAGGGTCACAGTGGCTGTGTGTGGTAGAGGTTCAACACTGCCTCAAGGCCTGGTCTGGGCCAGTGGGCATTCATGGCCTTGGCTCTGGAGCCATGCAGGACACACCCCCAGCCTGTTCTCTGGGCCCCCCATCACACCAGCAGGCCCAAGGCCGTGTGAGCAGAAGAATGCTGGGGAGAAGGCTGGCACTTGCCTCTTACCTCACGCTCCAGGTCTGAAGGGGCAGCACTGCACTGACTGCTGCCTAAAAAAGGGCCCCCACTAAAGATGGCTGACAGACAGTGGCTTGCTTGGGGCAGGGGCCCACTACACTGCCCACCAATGGCTGAGCAGAGTGGTCACAGTGGCATTAGTGGTCTCCTGGTAACCATTGCCTGGTAACGGGGCAGTGGGTCACAGTGCACAGCAAGGGCTGCCTGGGAAGGGCTGCATTCAGCTGGCTATGGTACAATTCCCCCTTTTCTTTGGTGCTCTTCAACCCTGAGGAGAATATGTGGGTATGATTTGGATAGAGTGGTTAATCATAAACTCAGCAGCAGATCTCTGTTTTAGGGGACTTGCTTTCAACCTCCATTCCTGGTTCATCTTTTCCCAAGTCTTTCAGGGAATGGGGTGACGACCACTCTAGCTACATCCTGCTGCAGGAAAGCAAAGCCCTACAGTGCATCTGAGTTGGAAGCAATGCCACGTTGCAAGTCTTGATCCAAGTCTTATATAAACTTGTATAAGGAATCCAGGAGAATAAGCCTGAAAAGCAGCGTGAGGGTGGCACTCTGGGGGAGACGTTCTGGCAGGGAATCCAGACACGCAGAAGCAGAAGGGAAGAAATTGTTGTAAGTTGTTAGGAAGTTGAGGGGAAGAGCTTCCCTTAACGGGAGAACACAGATCAAAATCAGCATTATTGCAAAGCAAATCCATAAACGTTAGTAGCATATGCATCTGTTTACTCAGTTTGTCAAAACTGCATTGGTAAGAGTCTTCTTGAAGTTGAAGCACTTTGGGAAAGCCTCAGCCTAACTATCTGTTAGACACTTAAAGAGGCAAGGTTAAAGATCGGATGACAAGGGGTTGCGAAGGAAGCTTAATCAAGTGGCTCTCATGTAACCGTCAGCATGGCTGACCGATTATCCCAAGGCATACCTGCATTTCAGAAACTTTGTACCCTTTCTAGAATATCGACAGGTTGACATGTATCCATCCTGTGAAATTGGAAAAGCTTCTCCCCCATTTCACAATGTTTTCTCTGTAATTTCCATACCAGATATACGACTGAAATAGTCCTCCTTGAGTTGCCTTAAGGGCCCTGAAACTAATCCAAAGTTAACAAAATATTTCAAAACACCTGGTCCAATAAGCTCATCAGTCCTTTGAAGAGAATTCTTCTTTCTTCTCCAAAGTGAGAAGAGATCTTAAAAGCAAATAGAGATCCCTTCAAGGCAGGACAGTTCACATACCATGTTATTGAAAGCAGCATTCCAAGTAAATGTGTTCTCTTGGCAGAGGGGAACCCAATCCAGCCTTGAAAAAAACGTATTTTTAATAACAGTATCCATTTCCCGAAGTGGAGATTCGTTTCAGCCCAATGATGCATCAAATGTTGGTTTTTGGCTCAACACATTTATCCCACCTTCCTACTCTATCCTGAAATGTGTTCCTTTTCATGAGTTTCTTAGCTTTAATTACATATTTCGATTACAATCCTCAAGTCCTTAACACCTTCACTTAGTGAAAACCAAGAAGCAAGCAATTGTCAGCTGGATGCCATACCAGCATTTCTGATTGCAAACGGATGCTTTTGAGACCTTCTGCTAAGTAGGCAAAGGTAGGGAATCTTAGATGTGCCCAGCATCCAATGTTCCAATCCTCTATCCTCTTTGAAATGACCCGGAGAGTCAAGGAATGCTTGCCACTTAACTTGGTGAAGTTTCATGCTCCCCATATCTAGAGAGGCCATTTAGAAAGACTTCAAGTGTCATCATTTCAACTTATGGTCCTTGCTGTCAAATTGGCAACAGATATAAGGTCTTTTTGGATCTCTAAGAAACCTAGGGACCACAGAAGGTTTACACTTCAGAATGCAAGAAGCTTAAGGCAGCTTCCATACCAGATATCAGTTCAGTACTAGCTATTTGCCAGATCATCAGGACCTGAAATCCATGGAGGCCAATTCTCTCCAGAGGAGGAAGTATTGAATAGGTAAGTGCTTCCCTTTCAGTGAAATAGAGCTCATTTACACATCAACTCGGCAGTTGATGTCAATTGCCTTATCCCTCAAAGTGGCCCAAATCTGGAGAATGCACCTGAAAGGGGTGCGTTGGGGAAGCACATTTGAGTTTCCCAGAGCCACAACACTTTCACACAAAACAAACGCAAAAGTACATGCAAAGAAGAAACTCTCAGTCCTGACGACCAAAGCAAAGGGTGAGGATGAACAACATCCTCAGTGTTTTCGAACTACGTTCCCTCATTTTAACAACAAAACGACAAACAACATGCAAATTGAAAGATAGGGAATCAGGACCGCAGTTGTCATGCCTACTGACCTGGCAAGCAGAAAGAGCCAAAAAGGAAAAAGCAAAGAAATTAGGAAAAGTTCAATTTGCTTCATTAACTTCCACATGTCTCCTGGAAATATGCTCGTTTTCTCAGGGTCACAATGATGAAAACCAAAAGGATTTCACTGAGCAAACTTTCTCTAACTGAATATTTTACATAGACTGGTTTTGGAGATATGAAAAAGATTCATTTGATGTCATGTTTCACCAGAATCTGTAGAATATGCTCTCCATGCAATGTAAAAAAACAAAAAAATACTTGCTTGTACCTTAGCGGACTACAAGATGGACTAGAGCTCTGCTGATCACAGCAGGTGTTATCCAATAGCAGAGAGACAAATGCAATGCCAAAAGGTCTCTCAGGATCGCAGTTCCCAGGCACCAAAGGGGAGATTCCTACCCATTGGAAAGGGAATATGTCAACCAATGATCCACCACAGGAACGATACCTAGTGTGATCATATGCAAGCTCCGTTACTGTCCAAAGACGTCTCAAGTACTCAATGCAAGTGCTGTTTCACACACCTACAATGTACGCATCACAAACTGGATCCCACAAACCAAAGCACAGACTGCCGTGATTAACACCACATTGACACACACAAACACATGAAGAACAAATAAACACTCCAATCACAAAGACAGAAAGCCAGAGAAGGCATTTTGTCAACTTCCACTTCCACTCCCACATGGAGGCCCCCAGTTCTCAAGAGGGAATGGACTCAGAGGGGCTCCCATCCGCTAAGGGGAGCAGCCCAGTTGGAGTAGACCTATTTCCCAGCCTGTGCAAGCTGGAGCCACTTACCCCCAAATGACATGAACTGTATACCGTTGCTCTGGACATGTCTCCAAGACAAGCAGCCTCGTGCTGTAGGGCAGCCACTGCATATCAGGGAGAATCCCTGCCAGTATCCTGGAGCCAAATGTACTCTGGCATGTGCTGGGAACTTTAAATGGGGATGCCCCTGATCGAGATCAACACACCATGGGCACAGACCTCCTGGCTGGCTCGCTATAATTGGTAACCAAAGGCCAGGATGTGTGCCCGATGCACAGTGAGGCCAAGCAACAGCAAAACATTGGACTTAGGAGCCGAGAAATATTTGTTGTTGAGACATTCAAGGAAATGGGTGGCTTATGCCGGGTAATCCCCAACCTTGAAAGCTTTTAGCAAAGCCCTCTTAGAGGTAAGGTGATGGAGGGGTGTGGCTGTTCATTGAAAACTTCTCCCTGTCCGATCCTTTGTTCCTGAGGACAGGTCATAGTCAGGTCTCAATGTTCCTATCAATCTCCAGCCAACAAATGTCACTCTCTGGGTGACAAGAAAGGGCAAGGTCCCAAGGCACAAGGCTCACCCTCTGAGGTCCAGACCCACCTAAGAGAAAGGGGTCCCTGGGAGGGGTGGTGGTCCGCCTGCCATGGAGGGTTTGTCCAGGAGCTGGTCTGGGTCCTCCCACCAGTGCCCACGCCTCCCAGAGGAGGCAGCTCTGCCTTGGTGGCTCCCTCAGGGCCAGGTCCCAGACCCTTGCTAGCTGTCATCACTGAGGGAGCCGGGTGCACATGACCCAACAGGTCTTAATGCTCCTCAGGCCACCCAAACAGTGGCGGTCAGGTACCCCAGACTGTGAGCCATACCCTTAGGGTCACAGTGGCTGTGTGTGGTAGAGGTTCAACACTGCCTCAAGGCCTGGTCTGGGCCAGTGGGCATTCATGGCCTTGGCTCTGGAGCCATGCAGGACACACCCCCAGCCTGTTCTCTGGGCCCCCCATCACACCAGCAGGCCCAAGGCCGTGTGAGCAGAAGAATGCTGGGGAGAAGGCTGGCACTTGCCTCTTACCTCACGCTCCAGGTCTGAAGGGGCAGCACTCCACTGACTGCTGCCTAAAAAAGGGCCCCCACTAAAGATGGCTGACAGACAGTGGCTTGCTTGGGGCAGGGGCCCACTACACTGCCCACCAATGGCTGAGCAGGGTGGTCACAGTGGCATTAGTGGTCTCCTGGTAACCATTGCCTGGTAACGGGGCAGTGGGTCACAGTGCACAGCAAGGGCTGCCTGGGAAGGGCTGCATTCAGCTGGCTATGGTACAATTCCCCCTTTTCTTTGGTGCTCTTCAACCCTGAGGAGAATATGTGGGTATGATTTGGATAGAGTGGTTAATCATAAACTCAGCAGCAGATCTCTGTTTTAGGGGACTTGCTTTCAACCTCCATTCCTGGTTCATCTTTTCCCAAGTCTTTCAGGGAATGGGGTGACGACCACTCTAGCTACATCCTGCTGCAGGAAAGCAAAGCCCTACAGTGCATCTGAGTTGGAAGCAATGCCACGGTGCAAGTCTTGATCCAAGTCTTATATAAACTTGTATAAGGAATCCAGGAGAATAAGCCTGAAAAGCAGCGTGAGGGTGGCACTCTGGGGGAGACGTTCTGGCAGGGAATCCAGACACGCAGAAGCAGAAGGGAAGAAATTGTTGCAAGTTGTTAGGAAGTTGAGGGGAAGAGCTTCCCTTAACGGGAGAACACAGATCAAAATCAGCATTATTGCAAAGCAAATCCATAAACGTTAGTAGCATATGCATCTGTTTACTCAGTTTGTCAAAACTGCATTGGTAAGAGTCTTCTTGAAGTTGAAGCACTTTGGGAAAGCCTCAGCCTAACTATCTGTTAGACACTTAAAGAGGCAAGGTTAAAGATCGGATGACAAGGGGTTGCGAAGGAAGCTTAATCAAGTGGCTCTCATGTAACCGTCAGCATGGCTGACCGATTATCCCAAGGCATACCTGCATTTCAGAAACTTTGTACCCTTTCTAGAATATCGACAGGTTGACATGTATCCATCCTGTGAAATTGGAAAAGCTTTTCCCCCATTTCACAATGTTTTCTCTGTAATTTCCATACCAGATATACGACTGAAATAGTCCTCCTTGAGTTGCCTTAAGGGCCCCACAACTAATCCAAAGTTAACAAAATATTTCAAAACACCTGGTCCAATAAGCTCATCACTCCTTTGAAGAGAATTCTTCTTTCTTCTCCAAAGTGAGAAGAGATCTTAAAAGCAAATAGAGATCCCTTAAAGGCAGGACAGTTCACATACCATGTTATTGAAAGCAGCATTCCAAGTAAACGTGTTCTCTTGGCAGAGGGGAACCCAATCCAGCCTTGAAAAAAACGTATTTTTAATAACAGTATCCATTTCCCGAAGTGGAGATTCGTTTCAGCCCAATGATGCATCAAATGTTGGTTTTTGGCTCAACACATTGATCCCACCTTCCTACTCTATCCTGAAATGTGTTCCTTTTCATGAGTTTCTTAGCTTTAATTACATATTTCGATTACAATCCTCAAGTCCTTAACACCTTCACTTAGTGAAAACCAAGAAGCAAGCAATTGTCAGCTGGATGCCATACCAGCATTTCTGATTGCAAACGGATGCTTTTGAGACCTTCTGCTAAGTAGGCAAAGGTAGGGAATCTTAGATGTGCCCAGCATCCAATGTTCCAATCCTCTATCCTCTTTGAAATGACCCGGAGAGTCAAGGAATGCTTGCCACTTAACTTGGTGAAGTTTCATGCTCCCCAAATCTAGAGAGGCCATTTAGAAAGACTTCAAGTGTCATCATTTCAACTTATGGTCCTTGCTGTCAAATTGGCAACAGATATAAGGTCTTTTTGGATCTCTAAGAAACCTAGGGACCGCAGAAGGTTTACACTTCAGAATGCAAGAAGCTTAAGGCAGCTTCCATACCAGATATCAGTTCAGTACAAGCTATTTGCCAGATCATCAGGACCTGAAATCCATGGAGGCCAATTCTCTCCAGAGGAGGAAGTATTGAATAGGTAAGTGCTTCCCTTTCAGTGAAATAGAGCTCATTTACACATCAACTCGGCAGTTGATGTCAATTGCCTTATCCCTAAAAGTGGCCCAAATCTGGAGAATGCACCTGAAAGGGGTGCGTTGGGGAAGCACATTTGAGTTTCCCAGAGCCACAACACTTTCACACAAAACAAACGCAAAAGTACATGCAAAGAAGAAACTCTCAGTCCTGAGGACCAAAGCAAAGGGTGAGGATGAACAACATCCTCAGTGTTTTCGAACTACGTTCCCTCATTTTAACAACAAAACGACAAACAACATGCAAATTGAAAGATAGGGAATCAGGACCACAGTTGTCATGCCTACTGACCTGGGAAGCAGAAAGAGCCAAAAAGGAAAAAGCAAAGAAATTAGGAAAAGTTCAATTTGCTTCATTAACTTCCACATGTCTCCTGGAAATATGCTCGTTTTCTCAGGGTCACAATGATGAAAACCAAAAGGATTTCACTGAGCAAACTTTCTCTAACTGAATATTTTACATAGACTGGTTTTGGAGATATGAAAAAGATTCATTTGATGTCATGTTTCACCAGAATCTGTAGAATATGCTGGCCATGCAATGTAAAAAAAAAAAAAAAAAAGTACTTGCTTGTACCTTAGCGGACTACAAGATGGACTAGAGCTCTGCTGATCACAGCAGGTGTTATCCAATAGCAGAGAGACAAATGCAATGCCAAAAGGTCTCTGAGGATCGCAGTTCCCAGGCACCAAAGGGGAGATTCCTACCCACTGGAAAGGGAATATGTCAACCAATGTTCCACCACAGGAACGATACCTAGTGTGATCATATGCAAGCTCCGTTACTGTCCAAAGACGTCTCAAGTACTCAATGCAAGTGCTGTTTCACACACCTACAATGTACGCATCACAAACTGGATCCCACAAACCAAAGCACAGACTGCCGTGATTAACACCACATTGACACACACAAACACATGAAGAACAAATAAACACTCCAATCACAAAGACAGAAAGCCAGAGAAGGCATTTTGTCAACTTCCACTTCCACTCCCACATGGAGGCCCCCAGTTCTCAAGAGGGAATGGACTCAGAGGGGCTCCCATCCGCTAAGGGGAGCAGCCCAGTTGGAGTAGACCTATTTCCCAGCCTGTGCAAGCTGGAGCCACTTACCCCCAAATGACATGAACTGTATACCGTTGCTCTGGACATGTCTCCAAGACAAGCAGCCTCGTGCTGTAGGGCAGCCACTGCATATCAGGGAGAATCCCTGCCAGTATCCTGGAGCCAAATGTACTCTGGCATGTGCTGGGAACTTTAAATGGGGATGCCCCTGATCGAGATCAACACACCATGGGCACAGACCTCCTGGCTGGCTCGCTATAATTGGTAACCAAAGGCCAGGATGTGTGCCCGATGCACAGTGAGGCCAAGCAACAGCAAAACATTGGACTTTGGAGCCGAGAAATATTTGTTGTTGAGACATTCAAGGAAATGGGTGGCTTATGCCGGGTAATCCCCAACCTTGAAAGCTTTTAGCAAAGCCCTCTTAGAGGTAAGGTGATGGAGGGGTGTGGCTGTTCGTTGAAAACTTCTCCCTGTCCGATCCTTTGTTCCTGAGGACAGGTCATAGTCAGGT
Source organism: Hippopotamus amphibius kiboko (assembly GCF_030028045.1). Lineage (NCBI taxonomy): Eukaryota > Metazoa > Chordata > Mammalia > Artiodactyla > Hippopotamidae > Hippopotamus > Hippopotamus amphibius. Next base: position 46,757,407 of record NC_080195.1, read on the forward strand.
CTCAATGTTCCTATCAATCTCCAGCAAACAAATGTCACTCTCTGGGTGACAAGAAAGGGCAAGATCTCAAGGCACAAGGCTCACCCTCTGAGGTCCAGACCCACCTAAGAGAAAGGGGTCCCTGGGAGGGGTGGTGGTCCGCCTGCCATGGAGGGTTTGTCCAGGAGCTGGTCTGGGTCCTCCCACCAGTGCCCACGCCTCCCAGAGGAGGCAGCTCTGCCTTGGTGGCTCCCTCAGGGCCAGGTCCCAGACCCTTGCTAGCTGTCATCACTGAGGGAGCCGGGTGCACATGACCCAACAGGTCTTAATGCTCCTCAGGCCACCCAAACAGTGGCGGTCAGGTACCCCAGACTGTGAGCCATACCCTTAGGGTCACAGTGGCTGTGTGTGGTAGAGGTTCAACACTGCCTCAAGGCCTGGTCTGGGCCAGTGGGCATTCATGGCCTTGGCTCTGGAGCCCTGCAGGACACACCCCCAGCCTGTTCTCTGGGCCCCCCATCACACCAGCAGGCCCAAGGCCGTGTGAGCAGAAGAATGCTGGGGAGAAGGCTGGCACTTGCCTCTTACCTCACGCTCCAGGTCTGAACGGGCAGCACTGCACTGACTGCTGCCTCAAAAAGGGCCCCCACTAAAGATGGCTGACAGACAGTGGCTTGCTTGGGGCAGGGGCCCACTACACTGCCCACCAATGGCTGAGCAGGGTGGTCACAGTGGCATTAGTGGTCTCCTGGTAACCATTGCCTGGTAACGGGGCAGTGGGTCACAGTGCACAGCAAGGGCTGCCTGGGAAGGGCTGCATTCAGATGGCTATGGTACAATTCCCCCTTTTCGTTGGTCCTCTGCAACCCTGAGGAGAATATGTGGGTATGATTTGGATAGAGTGGTTAATCATAAACTCAGCAGCAGATCTCTGTTTTAGGGGACTTGCTTTCAACCTCCATTCCTGGTTCATCTTTTCCCAAGTCTTTCAGGGAATGGGGTGACGACCACTCTAGCTACATCCTGCTGCAGGAAAGCAAAGCCCTACAGTGCATTCTGAGTTGGAAGCAATGCCACGTTGCAAGTCTTGATCCAAGTCTTATATAAACTTGTATAAGGAATCCAGGAGAATAAGCCTGAAAAGCAGCGTGAGGGTGGCACTCTGGGGGAGACGTTCTGGCAGGGAATCCAGACACGCAGAAGCAGAAGGGAAGAAATTGTTGTAAGTTGTTAGGATGTTGAGGGGAAGAGCTTCCCTTAACGGGAGAACACAGATCAAAATCAGCATTATTGCAAAGCAAATCCATAAACGTTAGTAGCATATGCATCTGTTTACTCAGTTTGTCAAAACTGCATTGGTAAGAGTCTTCTTGAAGTTGAAGCACTTTGGGAAAGCCTCAGCCTAACTATCTGTTACACACTTAAAGAGGCAAGGTTAAAGATCGGATGACAAGGGGTTGCGAAGGAAGCTTAATCAAGTGGCTCTCATGTAACCGTCAGCATGGCTGACCGATTATCCCAAGGCATACCTGCATTTCAGAAACTTTGTACCCTTTCTAGAATATCGACAGGTTGACATGTATCCATCCTGTGAAATTGGAAAAGCTTCTCCCCCATTTCACAATGTTTTCTCTGTAATTTCCATACCAGATATACGACTGAAATAGTCCTCCTTGAGTTGCCTTAAGGGCCCCACAACTAATCCAAAGTTAACAAAATATTTCGAAACACCTGGTCCAATAAGCTCATCAGTCATTTGAAGAGAATTCTTCTTTCTTCTCCAAAGTGAGAAGAGATCTTAAAAGCAAATAGAGATCCCTTAAAGGCAGGACAGTTCACATACCATGTTATTGAAAGCAGCATTCCAAGTAAACGTGTTCTCTTGGCAGAGAGGAACCCAATCCAGCCTTGAAAAAAACGTATTTTTAATAACAGTATCCATTTCCCGAAGTGGAGATTCGTTTCAGCCCAATGATGCATCAAATGTTGGTTTTTGGCTCAACACATTTATCCCACCTTCCTACTCTATCCTGAAATGTGTTCCTTTTCATGAGTTTCTTAGCTTTAATTACATATTTCGATTACAATCCTCAAGTCCTTAACACCTTCACTTAGTGAAAACCAAGAAGCAAGCAATTGTCAGCTGGATGCCATACCAGCATTTCTGATTGCAAACGGATGCTTTTGAGACCTTCTGCTAAGTAGGCAAAGGTAGGGAATCTTAGATGTGCCCAGCATCCAATGTTCCAATCCTCTATCCTCTTTGAAATGACCCGGAGAGTCAAGGAATGCTTGCCACTTAACTTGGTGAAGTTTCATGCTCCCCAAATCTAGAGAGGCCATTTAGAAAGACTTCAAGTGTCATCATTTCAACTTATGGTCCTTGCTGTCAAATTGGCAACAGATATAAGGTCTTTTTGGATCTCTAAGAAACCTAGGGACCGCAGAAGGTTTACACTTCAGAATGCAAGAAGCTTAAGGCAGCTTCCATACCAGATATCAGTTCAGTACTAGCTATTTGCCAGATCATCAGGACCTGAAATCCATGGAGGCCAATTCTCTCCAGAGGAGGAAATATTGAATAGGTAAGTGCTTCCGTTTCAGTGAAATAGAGCTCATTTACACATCAACTCGGCAGTTGATGTCAATTGCCTTATCCCTCAAAGTGGCCCAAATCTGGAGAATGCACCTGAAAGGGGTGCGTTGGGGAAGCACATTTGAGTTTCCCAGAGCCACAACACTTTCACACAAAACAAACGCAAAAGTACATGCAAAGAAGAAACTCTCAGTCCTGAGGACCAAAGCAAAGGGTGAGGATGAACAACATCCTCAGTGTTTTCGAACTACGTTCCCTCATTTTAACAACAAAACGACAAACAACATGCAAATTGAAAGATAGGGAATCAGGACCACAGTTGTCATGCCTACTGACCTGGGAAGCAGAAAGAGCCAAAAAGGAAAAAGCAAAGAAATTAGGAAAAGTTCAATTTGCTTCATTAACTTCCACATGTCTCCTGGAAATATGCTCGTTTTCTCAGGGTCACAATGATGAAAACCAAAAGTATTTCACTGAGCAAACTTTCTCTAACTGAATATTTTACATAGACTGGTTTTGGAGATATGAAAAAAATTCATTTGATGTCATGTTTCACCAGAATCTGTAGAATATGCTCTCCATGCAATGTAAAAACACAAAAAAATACTTGCTTGTACCTTAGCGGACTACAAGATGGACTAGAGCTCTGCTGATCACAGCAGGTGTTATCCAATAGCAGAGAGACAAATGCAATGCCAAAAGGTCTCTGAGGATCGCAGTTCTCAGGCACCAAAGGGGAGATTCCTACCCATTGGAAAGGGAATATGTCAACCAATGATCCACCACAGGAACGATACCTAGTGTGATCATATGCAAGCTCCGTTACTGTCCAAAGACGTCTCAAGTACTCAATGCAAGTGCTGTTTCACACACCTACAATGTACGAATCACAAACTGGATCCCACAAACCAAAGCACAGACTGCCGTGATTAACACCACATTGACACACACAAACACATGAAGAACAAATAAACACTCCAATCACAAAGACAGAAAGCCAGAGAAGGCATTTTGTCAACTTCCACTTCCACTCCCACATGGAGGCCCCCAGTTCTCAAGAGGGAATGGACTCAGAGGGGCTCCCATCCGCTAAGGGGAGCAGCCCAGTTGGAGTAGACCTATTTCCCAGCCTGTGCAAGCTGGAGCCACTTACCCCCAAATGACATGAACTGTATACCGTTGCTCTGGACATGTCTCCAAGACAAGCAGCCTCGTGCTGTAGGGCAGCCACTGCATATCAGGGAGAATCCCTGCCAGTATCCTGGAGCCAAATGTACTCTGGCATGTGCTGGGAACTTTAAATGGGGATGCCCCTGATCGAGATCAACACACCATGGGCACAGACCTCCTGGCTGGCTCGCTATAATTGGTAACCAAAGGCCAGGATGTGTGCCCGATGCACAGTGAGGCCAAGCAACAGCAAAACATTGGACTTTGGAGCCGAGAAATATTTGTTGTTGAGACATTCAAGGAAATGGGTGGCTTATGCCGGGTAATCCCCAACCTTGAAAGCTTTTAGCAAAGCCCTCTTAGAGGTAAGGTGATGGAGGGGTGTGGCTGTTCGTTGAAAACTTCTCCCTGTCCGATCCTTTGTTCCTGAGGACAGGTCATAGTCAGGTCTCAATGTTCCTATCAATCTCCAGCAAACAAATGTCACTCTCTGGGTGACAAGAAAGGGCAAGGTCCCAAGGCACAAGGCTCACCCTCTGAGGTCCAGACCCACCTAAGAGAAAGGGGTCCCTGGGAGGGGTGGTGGTCCGCCTGCCATGGAGGGTTTGTCCAGGAGCTGGTCTGGGTCCTCCCACCAGTGCCCACGCCTCCCAGAGGAGGCAGCTCTGCCTTGGTGGCTCCCTCAGGGCCAGGTCCCAGACCCTTGCTAGCTGTCATCACTGAGGGAGCCGGGTGCACATGACCCAACAGGTCTTAATGCTCCTCAGGCCACCCAAACAGTGGCGGTCAGGTACCCCAGACTGTGAGCCATACCCTTAGGGTCACAGTGGCTGTGTGTGGTAGAGGTTCAACACTGCCTCAAGGCCTGGTCTGGGCCAGTGGGCATTCATGGCCTTGGCTCTGGAGCCCTGCAGGACACACCCCCAGCCTGTTCTCTGGGCCCCCCATCACACCAGCAGGCCCAAGGCCGTGTGAGCAGAAGAATGCTGGGGAGAAGGCTGGCACTTGCCTCTTACCTCACGCTCCAGGTCTGAAGGGGCAGCACTGCACTGACTGCTGCCTAAAAAAGGGCCCCCACTAAAGATGGCTGACAGACAGTGGCTTGCTTGGGGCAGGGGCCCACTACACTGCCCACCAATGGCTGAGCAGGGTGGTCACAGTGGCATTAGTGGTCTCCTGGTAACCATTGCCTGGTAACGGGGCAGTGGGTCACAGTGCACAGCAAGGGCTGCCTGGGAAGGGCTGCATTCAGCTGGCTATGGTACAATTCCCCCTTTTCTTTGGTGCTCTTCAACCCTGAGGAGAATATGTGGGTATGATTTGGATAGAGTGGTTAATCATAAACTCAGCAGCAGATCTCTGTTTTAGGGGACTTGCTTTCAACCTCCATTCCTGGTTCATCTTTTCCCAAGTCTTTCAGGGAATGGGGTGACGACCACTCTAGCTACATCCTGCTGCAGGAAAGCAAAGCCCTACAGTGCATTCTGAGTTGGAAGCAATGCCACGTTGCAAGTCTTGATCCAAGTCTTATATAAACTTGTATAAGGAATCCAGGAGAATAAGCCTGAAAAGCAGCGTGAGGGTGGCACTCTGGGGGAGACGTTCTGGCAGGTAATCCAGACACGCAGAAGCAGAAGGGAAGAAATTGTTGTAAGTTGTTAGGATGTTGAGGGGAAGAGCTTCCCTTAACGGGAGAACACAGATCAAAATCAGCATTATTGCAAAGCAAATCCATAAACGTTAGTAGCATATGCATCTGTTTACTCAGTTTGTCAAAACTGCATTGGTAAGAGTCTTCTTGAAGTTGAAGCACTTTGGGAAAGCCTCAGCCTAACTATCTGTTAGACACTTAAAGAGGCAAGGTTAAAGATCGGATGACAAGGGGTTGCGAAGGAAGCTTAATCAAGTGGCTCTCATGTAACCGTCAGCATGGCTGACCGATTATCCCAAGGCATACCTGCATTTCAGAAACTTTGTACCCTTTCTAGAATATCGACAGGTTGACATGTATCCATCCTGTGAAATTGGAAAAGCTTCTCCCCCATTTCACAATGTTTTCTCTGTAATTTCCATACCAGATATACGACTGAAATAGTCCTCCTTGAGTTGCCTTAAGGGCCCTGAAACTAATCCAAAGTTAACAAAATATTTCAAAACACCTGGTCCAATAAGCTCATCAGTCATTTGAAGAGAATTCTTCTTTCTTCTCCAAAGTGAGAAGAGATCTTAAAAGCAAATAGAGATCCCTTAAAGGCACGACAGTTCACATACCATGTTATTGAAAGCAGCATTCCAAGTAAACGTGTTCTCTTGGCAGAGGGGAACCCAATCCAGCCTTGAAAAAAACGTATTTTTAATAACAGTATCCATTTCCCGAAGTGGAGATTCGTTTCAGCCCAATGATGCATCAAATGTTGGTTTTTGGCTCAACACATTGATCCCACCTTCCTACTCTATCCTGAAATGTGTTCCTTTTCATGAGTTTCTTAGCTTTAATTACATATTTCGATTACAATCCTCAAGTCCTTAACACCTTCACTTAGTGAAAACCAAGAAGCAAGCAATTGTCAGCTGGATGCCATACCAGCATTTCTGATTGCAAACGGATGCTTTTGAGACCTTCTGCTAAGTAGGCAAAGGTAGGGAATCTTAGATGTGCCCAGCATCCAATGTTCCAAGCCTCTATCCTCTTTGAAATGACCCGGAGAGTCAAGGAATGCTTGCCACTTAACTTGGTGAAGTTTCATGCTCCCCAAATCTAGAGAGGCCATTTAGAAAGACTTCAAGTGTCATCATTTCAACTTATGGTCCTTGCTGTCAAATTGGCAACAGATATAAGGTCTTTTTGGATCTCTAAGAAACCTAGGGACCGCAGAAGGTTTACACTTCAGAATGCAAGAAGCTTAAGGCAGCTTCCATACCAGATATCAGTTCAGTACTAGCTATTTGCCAGATCATCAGGACCTGAAATCCATGGAGGCCAATTCTCTCCAGAGGAGGAAGTATTGAATAGGTAAGTGCTTCCCTTTCAGTGAAATAGAGCTCATTTACACATCAACTCGGCAGTTGATGTCAATTGCCTTATCCCTCAAAGTGGCCCAAATCTGGAGAATGCACCTGAAAGGGGTGCGTTGGGGAAGCACATTTGAGTTTCCCAGAGCCACAACACTTTCACACAAAACAAACGCAAAAGTACATGCAAAGAAGAAACTCTCAGTCCTGAGGACCAAAGCAAAGGGTGAGGATGAACAACATCCTCAGTGTTTTCGAACTACGTTCCCTCATTTTAACAACAAAACGACAAACAACATGCAAATTGAAAGATAGGGAATCAGGACCACAGTTGTCATGCCTACTGACCTGGGAAGCAGAAAGAGCCAAAAAGGAAAAAGCAAAGAAATTAGGAAAAGTTCAATTTGCTTCATTAACTTCCACATGTCTCCTGGAAATATGCTCGTTTTCTCAGGGTCACAATGATGAAAACCAAAAGTATTTACACTGAGCAAACTTTCTCTAACTGAATATTTTACATAGACTGGTTTTGGAGATATGAAAAAGATTCATTTGATGTCATGTTTCACCAGAATCTGTAGAATATGCTGGCCATGCAATGTAAAAAAACAAAAAAATACTTGCTTGTACCTTAGCGGACTACAAGATGGACTAGAGCTCTGCTGATCACAGCAGGTGTTATCCAATAGCAGAGAGACAAATGCAATGCCAAAAGGTCTCTGAGGATCGCAGTTCCCAGGCACCAAAGGGGAGATTCCTACCCATTGGAAAGGGAATATGTCAACCAATGTTCCACCACAGGAACGATACCTAGTGTGATCATATGCAAGCTCCGTTACTGTCCAAAGACGTCTCAAGTACTCAATGCAAGTGCTGTTTCACACACCTACAATGTACGCATCACAAACTGGATCCCACAAACCAAAGCACAGACTGCCGTGATTAACACCACATTGACACACACAAACACATGAAGAACAAATAAACACTCCAATCACAAAGACAGAAAGCCAGAGAAGGCATTTTGTCAACTTCCACTTCCACTCCCACATGGAGGCCCCCAGTTCTCAAGAGGGAATGGACTCAGAGGGGCTCCCATCCGCTAAGGGGAGCAGCCCAGTTGGAGTAGACCTATTTCCCAGCCTGTGCAAGCTGGAGCCACTTACCCCCAAATGACATGAACTGTATACCGTTGCTCTGGACATGTCTCCAAGACAAGCAGCCTCGTGCTGTAGGGCAGCCACTGCATATCAGGGAGAATCCCTGCCAGTATCCTGGAGCCAAATGTACTCTGGCATGTGCTGGGAACTTTAAATGGGGATGCCCCTGATCGAGATCAACACACCATGGGCACAGACCTCCTGGCTGGCTCGCTATAATTGGTAACCAAAGGCCAGGATGTGTGCCCGATGCACAGTGAGGCCAAGCAACAGCAAAACATTGGACTTTGGAGCCGAGAAATATTTGTTGTTGAGACATTCAAGGAAATGGGTGGCTTATGCCGGGTAATCCCCAACCTTGAAAGCTTTTAGCAAAGCCCTCTTAGAGGTAAGGTGATGGAGGGGTGTGGCTGTTCGTTGAAAACTTCTCCCTGTCCGATCCTTTGTTCCTGAGGACAGGTCATAGTCAGGTCTCAATGTTCCTATCAATCTCCAGCAAACAAATGTCACTCTCTGGGTGACAAGAAAGGGCAAGGTCCCAAGGCACAAGGCTCACCCTCTGAGGTCCAGACCCACCTAAGAGAAAGGGGTCCCTGGGAGGGGTGGTGGTCCGCCTGCCATGGAGGGTTTGTCCAGGAGCTGGTCTGGGTCCTCCCACCAGTGCCCACGCCTCCCAGAGGAGGCAGCTCTGCCTTGGTGGCTCCCTCAGGGCCAGGTCCCAGACCCTTGCTAGCTGTCATCACTGAGGGAGCCGGGTGCACATGACCCAACAGGTCTTAATGCTCCTCAGGCCACCCAAACAGTGGCGGTCAGGTACCCCAGACTGTGAGCCATACCCTTAGGGTCACAGTGGCTGTGTGTGGTAGAGGTTCAACACTGCCTCAAGGCCTGGTCTGGGCCAGTGGGCATTCATGGCCTTGGCTCTGGAGCCATGCAGGACACACCCCCAGCCTGTTCTCTGGGCCCCCCATCACACCAGCAGGCCCAAGGCCGTGTGAGCAGAAGAATGCTGGGGAGAAGGCTGGCACTTGCCTCTTACCTCACGCTCCAGGTCTGAACGGGCAGCACTGCACTGACTGCTGCCTAAAAAAGGGCCCCCACTAAAGATGGCTGACAGACAGTGGCTTGCTTGGGGCAGGGGCCCACTACACTGCCCACCAATGGCTGAGCAGGGTGGTCACAGTGGCATTAGTGGTCTCCTGGTAACCATTGCCTGGTAACGGGGCAGTGGGTCACAGTGCACAGCAAGGGCTGCCTGGGAAGGGTTGCATTCAGCTGACTATGGTACAATTCCCCCTTTTCGTTGGTCCTCTGCAACCCTGAGGAGAATATGTGGGTATGATTTGGATAGAGTGGTTAATCATAAACTCAGCAGCAGATCTCTGTTTTAGGGGACTTGCTTTCAACCTCCATTCCTGGTTCATCTTTTCCCAAGTCTTTCAGGGAATGGGGTGACGACCACTCTAGCTACATCCTGCTGCAGGAAAGCAAAGCCCTACAGTGCATTCTGAGTTGGAAGCAATGCCACGTTGCAAGTCTTGATCCAAGTCTTATATAAACTTGTATAAGGAATCCAGGAGAATAAGCCTGAAAAGCAGCGTGAGGGTGGCACTCTGGGGGAGACGTTCTGGCAGGGAATCCAGACACGCAGAAGCAGAAGGGAAGAAATTGTTGTAAGTTGTTAGGAAGTTGAGGGGAAGAGCTTCCCTTAACGGGAGAACACAGATCAAAATCAGCATTATTGCAAAGCAAATCCATAAACGTTAGTAGCATATGCATCTGTTTACTCAGTTTGTCAAAACTGCATTGGTAAGAGTCTTCTTGAAGTTGAAGCACTTTGGGAAAGCCTCAGCCTAACTATCTGTTAGACACTTAAAGAGGCAAGGTTAAAGATCGGATGACAAGGGGTTGCGAAGGAAGCTTAATCAAGTGGCTCTCATGTAACCGTCAGCATGGCTGACCGATTATCCCAAGGCATACCTGCATTTCAGAAACTTTGTACCCTTTCTAGAATATCGACAGGTTGACATGTATCCATCCTGTGAAATTGGAAAAGCTTCTCCCCCATTTCACAATGTTTTCTCTGTAATTTCCATACCAGATATACGACTGAAATAGTCCTCCTTGAGTTGCCTTAAGGGCCCCACAACTAATCCAAAGTTAACAAAATATTTCAAAACACCTGGTCCAATAAGCTCATCAGTCATTTGAAGAGAATTCTTCTTTCTTCTCCAAAGTGAGAAGAGATCTTAAAAGCAAATAGAGATCCCTTAAAGGCACGACAGTTCACATACCATGTTATTGAAAGCAGCATTCCAAGTAAACGTGTTCTCTTGGCAGAGGGGAACCCAATCCAGCCTTGAAAAAAACGTATTTTTAATAACAGTATCCATTTCCCAAAGTGGAGATTCGTTTCAGCCCAATGATGCATCAAATGTTGGTTTTTGGCTCAACACATTTATCCCACCTTCCTACTCTATCCTGAAATGTGTTCCTTTTCATGAGTTTCTTAGCTTTAATTACATATTTCGATTACAATCCTCAAGTCCTTAACACCTTCACTTAGTGAAAACCAAGAAGCAAGCAATTGTCAGCTGGATGCCATACCAGCATTTCTGATTGCAAACGGATGCTTTTGAGACCTTCTGCTAAGTAGGCAAAGGTAGGGAATCTTAGATGTGCCCAGCATCCAATGTTCCAAGCCTCTATCCTCTTTGAAATGACCCGGAGAGTCAAGGAATGCTTGCCACTTAACTTGGTGAAGTTTCATGCTCCCCAAATCTAGAGAGGCCATTTAGAAAGACTTCAAGTGTCATCATTTCAACTTATGGTCCTTGCTGTCAAATTGGCAACAGATATAAGGTCTTTTTGGATCTCTAAGAAACCTAGGGACCGCAGAAGGTTTACACTTCAGAATGCAAGAAGCTTAAGGCAGCTTCCATACCAGATATCAGTTCAGTACTAGCTATTTGCCAGATCATCAGGACCTGAAATCCATGGATGCCAATTCTCTCCAGAGGAGGAAGTATTGAATAGGTAAGTGCTTCCCTTTCAGTGAAATAGAGCTCATTTACACATCAACTCGGCAGTTGATGTCAATTGCCTTATCCCTCAAAGTGGCCCAAATCTGGAGAATGCACCTGAAAGGGGTGCGTTGGGGAAGCACATTTGAGTTTCCCAGAGCCACAACACTTTCACACAAAACAAACGCAAAAGTACATGCAAAGAAGAAACTCTCAGTCCTGAGGACCAAAGCAAAGGGTGAGGATGAACAACATCCTCAGTGTTTTCGAACTACGTTCCCTCATTTTAACAACAAAACGACAAACAACATGCAAATTGAAAGATAGGGAATCAGGACCACAGTTGTCATGCCTACTGACCTGGGAAGCAGAAAGAGCCAAAAAGGAAAAAGCAAAGAAATTAGGAAAAGTTCAATTTGCTTCATTAACTTCCACATGTCTCCTGGAAATATGCTCGTTTTCTCAGGGTCACAATGATGAAAACCAAAAGGATTTCACTGAGCAAACTTTCTCTAACTGAATATTTTACATAGACTGGTTTTGGAGATATGAAAAAGATTCATTTGATGTCATGTTTCACCAGAATCTGTAGAATATGCTGGCCATGCAATGTAAAAAAACAAAAAAAATACTTGCTTGTACCTTAGCGGACTACAAGATGGACTAGAGCTCTGCTGATCACAGCAGGTGTTATCCAATAGCAGAGAGACAAATGCAATGCCAAAAGGTCTCTCAGGATCGCAGTTCCCAGGCACCAAAGGGCAGATTCCTACCCATTGGAAAGGGAATATGTCAACCAATGTTCCACCACAGGAACGATACCTAGTGTGATCATATGCAAGCTCCGTTACTGTCCAAAGACGTCTCAAGTACTCAATGCAAGTGCTGTTTCACACACCTACAATGTACGAATCACAAACTGGATCCCACAAACCAAAGCACAGACTGCCGTGATTAACACCACATTGACACACACAAACACATGAAGAACAAATAAACACTCCAATCACAAAGACAGAAAGCCAGAGAAGGCATTTTGTCAACTTCCACTTCCACTCCCACATGGAGGCCCCCAGTTCTCAAGAGGGAATGGACTCAGAGGGGCTCCCATCCGCTAAGGGGAGCAGCCCAGTTGGAGTAGACCTATTTCCCAGCCTGTGCAAGCTGGAGCCACTTACCCCCAAATGACATGAACTGTATACCGTTGCTCTGGACATGTCTCCAAGACAAGCAGCCTCGTGCTGTAGGGCAGCCACTGCATATCAGGGAGAATCCCTGCCAGTATCCTGGAGCCAAATGTACTCTGGCATGTGCTGGGAACTTTAAATGGGGATGCCCCTGATCGAGATCAACACACCATGGGCACAGACCTCCTGGCTGGCTCGCTATAATTGGTAACCAAAGGCCAGGATGTGTGCCCGATGCACAGTGAGGCCAAGCAACAGCAAAACATTGGACTTTGGAGCCAAGATATATTTGTTGTTGAGACATTCAAGGAAATGGGTGGCTTATGCCGGGTAATCCCCAACCTTGAAAGCTTTTAGCAAAGCCCTCTTAGAGGTAAGGTGATGGAGGGGTGTGGCTGTTCGTTGAAAACTTCTCCCTGTCCGATCCTTTGTTCCTGAGGACAGGTCATAGTCAGGTCTCAATGTTCCTATCAATCTCCAGCCAACAAATGTCACTCTCTGGGTGACAAGAAAGGGCAAGGTCCCAAGGCACAAGGCTCACCCTCTGAGGTCCAGACCCACCTAAGAGAAAGGGGTCCCTGGGAGGGGTGGTGGTCCGCCTGCCATGGAGGGTTTGTCCAGGAGCTGGTCTGGGTCCTCCCACCAGTGCCCACGCCTCCCAGAGGAGGCAGCTCTGCCTTGGTGGCTCCCTCAGGGCCAGGTCCCAGACCCTTGCTAGCTGTCATCACTGAGGGAGCCGGGTGCACATGACCCAACAGGTCTTAATGCTCCTCAGGCCACCCAAACAGTGGCGGTCAGGTACCCCAGACTGTGAGCCATACCCTTAGGGTCACAGTGGCTGTGTGTGGTAGAGGTTCAACACTGCCTCAAGGCCTGGTCTGGGCCAGTGGGCATTCATGGCCTTGGCTCTGGAGCCCTGCAGGACACACCCCCAGCCTGTTCTCTGGGCCCCCCATCACACCAGCAGGCCCAAGGCCGTGTGAGCAGAAGAATGCTGGGGAGAAGGCTGGCACTTGCCTCTTACCTCATGCTCCAGGTCTGAACGGGCAGCACTGCACTGACTGCTGCCTAAAAAAGGGCCCCCACTAAAGATGGCTGACAGACAGTGGCTTGCTTGGGGCAGGGGCCCACTACACTGCCCACCAATGGCTGAGCAGGGTGGTCACAGTGGCATTAGTGGTCTCCTGGTAACCATTGCCTGGTAACGGGGCAGTGGGTCACAGTGCACAGCAAGGGCTGCCTGGGAAGGGCTGCATTCAGCTGGCTATGGTACAATTCCCCCTTTTCTTTGGTCCTCTGCAACCCTGAGGAGAATATGTGGGTATGATTTGGATAGAGTGGTTAATCATAAACTCAGCAGCAGATCTCTGTTTTAGGGGACTTGCTTTCAACCTCCATTCCTGGTTCATCTTTTCCCAAGTCTTTCAGGGAATGGGGTGACGACCACTCTAGCTACATCCTGCTGCAGGAAAGCAAAGCCCTACAGTGCATTCTGAGTTGGAAGCAATGCCACGTTGCAAGTCTTGATCCAAGTCTTATATAAACTTGTATAAGGAATCCAGGAGAATAAGCCTGAAAAGCAGCGTGAGGGTGGCACTCTGGGGGAGACGTTCTGGCAGGTAATCCAGACACGCAGAAGCAGAAGGGAAGAAATTGTTGTAAGTTGTTAGGATGTTGAGGGGAAGAGCTTCCCTTAACGGGAGAACACAGATCAAAATCAGCATTATTGCAAAGCAAATCCATAAACGTTAGTAGCTTATGCATCTGTTTACTCAGTTTGTCAAAACTGCATTGGTAAGAGTCTTCTTGAAGTTGAAGCACTTTGGGAAAGCCTCAGCCTAACTATCTGTTAGACACTTAAAGAGGCAAGGTTAAAGCTCGCATGACAAGGGGTTGAGAAGGAAGCTTAATCAAGTGGCTCTCATGTAACCGTCAGCATGGCTGACCGATTATCCCAAGGCATACCTGCATTTCAGAAACTTTGTACCCTTTCTAGAATATCGACAGGTTGACATGTATCCATCCTGTGAAATTGGAAAAGCTTCTCCCCCATTTCACAATGTTTTCTCTGTAATTTCCATACCAGATATACGACTGAAATAGTCCTCCTTGAGTTGCCTTAAGGGCCCCACAACTAATCCAAAGTTAACAAAATATTTCAAAACACCTGGTCCAATAAGCTCATCAGTCCTTTGAAGAGAATTCTTCTTTCTTCTCCAAAGTGAGAAGAGATCTTAAAAGCAAATAGAGATCCCTTAAAGGCACGACAGTTCACATACCATGTTATTGAAAGCAGCATTCCAAGTAAACGTGTTCTCTTGGCAGAGGGGAACCCAATCCAGCCTTGAAAAAAACGTATTTTTAATAACAGTATCCATTTCCCGAAGTGGAGATTCGTTTCAGCCCAATGATGCATCAAATGTTGGTTTTTGGCTCAACACATTGATCCCACCTTCCTACTCTATCCTGAAATGTGTTCCTTTTCATGAGTTTCTTAGCTTTAATTACATATTTCGATTACAATCCTCAAGTCCTTAACACCTTCACTTAGTGAAAACCAAGAAGCAAGCAATTGTCAGCTGGATGCCATACCAGCATTTCTGATTGCAAATGGATGCTTTTGAGACCTTCTGCTAAGTAGGCAAAGGTAGGGAATCTTAGATGTGCCCAGCATCCAATGTTCCAAGCCTCTATCCTCTTTGAAATGACCCGGAGAGTCAAGGAATGCTTGCCACTTAACTTGGTGAAGTTTCATGCTCCCCAAATCTAGAGAGGCCATTTAGAAAGACTTCAAGTGTCATCATTTCAACTTATGGTCCTTGCTGTCAAATTGGCAACAGATATAAGGTCTTTTTGGATCTCTAAGAAACCTAGGGACCGCAGAAGGTTTACACTTCAGAATGCAAGAAGCTTAAGGCAGCTTCCATACCAGATATCAGTTCAGTACTAGCTATTTGCCAGATCATCAGGACCTGAAATCCATGGAGGCCAATTCTCTCCAGAGGAGGAAGTATTGAATAGGTAAGTGCTTCCCTTTCAGTGAAATAGAGCTCATTTACACATCAACTCGGCAGTTGATGTCAATTGCCTTATCCCTCAAAGTGGCCCAAATCTGGAGAATGCACCTGAAAGGGGTGCGTTGGGGAAGCACATTTGAGTTTCCCAGAGCCACAACACTTTCACACAAAACAAACGCAAAAGTACATGCAAAGAAGAAACTCTCAGTCCTGAGGACCAAAGCAAAGGGTGAGGATGAACAACATCCTCAGTGTTTTCGAACTACGTTCCCTCATTTTAACAACAAAACGACAAACAACATGCAAATTGAAAGATAGGGAATCAGGACCACAGTTGTCATGCCTACTGACCTGGGAAGCAGAAAGAGCCAAAAAGGAAAAAGCAAAGAAATTAGGAAAAGTTCAATTTGCTTCATTAACTTCCACATGTCTCCTGGAAATATGCTCGTTTTCTCAGGGTCACAATGATGAAAACCAAAAGGATTTCACTGAGCAAACTTTCTCTAACTGAATATTTTACATAGACTGGTTTTGGAGATATGAAAAAGATTCATTTGATGTCATGTTTCACCAGAATCTGTAGAATATGCTGGCCATGCAATGTAAAAAAACAAAAAAAATACTTGCTTGTACCTTAGCGGACTACAAGATGGACTAGAGCTCTGCTGATCACAGCAGGTGTTATCCAATAGCAGAGAGACAAATGCAATGCCAAAAGGTCTCTCAGGATCGCAGTTCCCAGGCACCAAAGGGCAGATTCCTACCCATTGGAAAGGGAATATGTCAACCAATGTTCCACCACAGGAACGATACCTAGTGTGATCATATGCAAGCTCCGTTACTGTCCAAAGACGTCTCAAGTACTCAATGCAAGTGCTGTTTCACACACCTACAATGTACGAATCACAAACTGGATCCCACAAACCAAAGCACAGACTGCCGTGATTAACACCACATTGACACACACAAACACATGAAGAACAAATAAACACTCCAATCACAAAGACAGAAAGCCAGAGAAGGCATTTTGTCAACTTCCACTTCCACTCCCACATGGAGGCCCCCAGTTCTCAAGAGGGAATGGACTCAGAGGGGCTCACATCCGCTAAGGGGAGCAGCCCAGTTGGAGTAGACCTATTTCCCAGCCTGTGCAAGCTGGAGCCACTTACCCCCAAATGACATGAACTGTATACCGTTGCTCTGGACATGTCTCCAAGACAAGCAGCCTCGTGCTGTAGGGCAGCCACTGCATATCAGGGAGAATCCCTGCCAGTATCCTGCAGCCAAATGTACTCTGGCATGTGCTGGGAACTTTAAATGGGGATGCCCCTGATCGAGATCAACACACCATGGGCACAGACCTCCTGGCTGGCTCGCTATAATTGGTAACCAAAGGCCAGGATGTGTGCCCGATGCACAGTGAGGCCAAGCAACAGCAAAACATTGGACTTTGGAGCCAAGATATATTTGTTGTTGAGACATTCAAGGAAATGGGTGGCTTATGCCGGGTAATCCCCAACCTTGAAAGCTTTTAGCAAAGCCCTCTTAGAGGTAAGGTGATGGAGGGGTGTGGCTGTTCGTTGAAAACTTCTCCCTGTCCGATCCTTTGTTCCTGAGGACAGGTCATAGTCAGGTCTCAATGTTCCTATCAATCTCCAGCCAACAAATGTCACTCTCTGGGTGACAAGAAAGGGCAAGGTCCCAAGGCACAAGGCTCACCCTCTGAGGTCCAGACCCACCTAAGAGAAAGGGGTCCCTGGGAGGGGTGGTGGTCCGCCTGCCATGGAGGGTTTGTCCAGGAGCTGGTCTGGGTCCTCCCACCAGTGCCCACGCCTCCCAGAGGAGGCAGCTCTGCCTTGGTGGCTCCCTCAGGGCCAGGTCCCAGACCCTTGCTAGCTGTCATCACTGAGGGAGCCGGGTGCACATGACCCAACAGGTCTTAATGCTCCTCAGGCCACCCAAACAGTGGCGGTCAGGTACCCCAGACTGTGAGCCATACCCTTAGGGTCACAGTGGCTGTGTGTGGTAGAGGTTCAACACTGCCTCAAGGCCTGGTCTGGGCCAGTGGGCATTCATGGCCTTGGCTCTGGAGCCCTGCAGGACACACCCCCAGCCTGTTCTCTGGGCCCCCCATCACACCAGCAGGCCCAAGGCCGTGTGAGCAGAAGAATGCTGGGGAGAAGGCTGGCACTTGCCTCTTACCTCATGCTCCAGGTCTGAACGGGCAGCACTGCACTGACTGCTGCCTAAAAAAGGGCCCCCACTAAAGATGGCTGACAGACAGTGGCTTGCTTGGGGCAGGGGCCCACTACACTGCCCACCAATGGCTGAGCAGGGTGGTCACAGTGGCATTAGTGGTCTCCTGGTAACCATTGCCTGGTAACGGGGCAGTGGGTCACAGTGCACAGCAAGGGCTGCCTGGGAAGGGCTGCATTCAGCTGGCTATGGTACAATTCCCCCTTTTCTTTGGTCCTCTGCAACCCTGAGGAGAATATGTGGGTATGATTTGGATAGAGTGGTTAATCATAAACTCAGCAGCAGATCTCTGTTTTAGGGGACTTGCTTTCAACCTCCATTCCTGGTTCATCTTTTCCCAAGTCTTTCAGGGAATGGGGTGACGACCACTCTAGCTACATCCTGCTGCAGGAAAGCAAAGCCCTACAGTGCATTCTGAGTTGGAAGCAATGCCACGTTGCAAGTCTTGATCCAAGTCTTATATAAACTTGTATAAGGAATCCAGGAGAATAAGCCTGAAAAGCAGCGTGAGGGTGGCACTCTGGGGGAGACGTTCTGGCAGGGAATCCAGACACGCAGAAGCAGAAGGGAAGAAATTGTTGTAAGTTGTTAGGATGTTGAGGGGAAGAGCTTCCCTTAACGGGAGAACACAGATCAAAATCAGCATTATTGCAAAGCAAATCCATAAACGTTAGTAGCTTATGCATCTGTTTACTCAGTTTGTCAAAACTGCATTGGTAAGAGTCTTCTTGAAGTTGAAGCACTTTGGGAAAGCCTCAGCCTAACTATCTGTTAGACACTTAAAGAGGCAAGGTTAAAGCTCGCATGACAAGGGGTTGAGAAGGAAGCTTAATCAAGTGGCTCTCATGTAACCGTCAGCATGGCTGACCGATTATCCCAAGGCATACCTGCATTTCAGAAACTTTGTACCCTTTCTAGAATATCGACAGGTTGACATGTATCCATCCTGTGAAATTGGAAAAGCTTCTCCCCCATTTCACAATGTTTTCTCTGTAATTTCCATACCAGATATACGACTGAAATAGTCCTCCTTGAGTTGCCTTAAGGGCCCCACAACTAATCCAAAGTTAACAAAATATTTCAAAACACCTGGTCCAATAAGCTCATCAGTCCTTTGAAGAGAATTCTTCTTTCTTCTCCAAAGTGAGAAGAGATCTTAAAAGCAAATAGAGATCCCTTAAAGGCACGACAGTTCACATACCATGTTATTGAAAGCAGCATTCCAAGTAAACGTGTTCTCTTGGCAGAGGGGAACCCAATCCAGCCTTGAAAAAAACGTATTTTTAATAACAGTATCCATTTCCCGAAGTGGAGATTCGTTTCAGCCCAATGATGCATCAAATGTTGGTTTTTGGCTCAACACATTGATCCCACCTTCCTACTCTATCCTGAAATGTGTTCCTTTTCATGAGTTTCTTAGCTTTAATTACATATTTCGATTACAATCCTCAAGTCCTTAACACCTTCACTTAGTGAAAACCAAGAAGCAAGCAATTGTCAGCTGGATGCCATACCAGCATTTCTGATTGCAAACGGATGCTTTTGAGACCTTCTGCTAAGTAGGCAAAGGTAGGGAATCTTAGATGTGCCCAGCATCCAATGTTCCAAGCCTCTATCCTCTTTGAAATGACCCGGAGAGTCAAGGAATGCTTGCCACTTAACTTGGTGAAGTTTCATGCTCCCCAAATCTAGAGAGGCCATTTAGAAAGACTTCAAGTGTCATCATTTCAACTTATGGTCCTTGCTGTCAAATTGGCAACAGATATAAGGTCTTTTTGGATCTCTAAGAAACCTAGGGACCGCAGAAGGTTTACACTTCAGAATGCAAGAAGCTTAAGGCAGCTTCCATACCAGATATCAGTTCAGTACTAGCTATTTGCCAGATCATCAGGACCTGAAATCCATGGATGCCAATTCTCTCCAGAGGAGGAAGTATTGAATAGGTAAGTGCTTCCCTTTCAGTGAAATAGAGCTCATTTACACATCAACTCGGCAGTTGATGTCAATTGCCTTATCCCTCAAAGTGGCCCAAATCTGGAGAATGCACCTGAAAGGGGTGCGTTGGGGAAGCACATTTGAGTTTCCCAGAGCCACAACACTTTCACACAAAACAAACGCAAAAGTACATGCAAAGAAGAAACTCTCAGTCCTGAGGACCAAAGCAAAGGGTGAGGATGAACAACATCCTCAGTGTTTTCGAACTATGTTCCCTCATTTTAACAACAAAACGACAAACAACATGCAAATTGAAAGATAGGGAATCAGGACCACAGTTGTCATGCCTACTGACCTGGGAAGCAGAAAGAGCCAAAAAGGAAAAAGCAAAGAAATTAGGAAAAGTTCAATTTGCTTCATTAACTTCCACATGTCTCCTGGAAATATGCTCGTTTTCTCAGGGTCACAATGATGAAAACCAAAAGTATTTACACTGAGCAAACTTTCTCTAACTGAATATTTTACATAGACTGGTTTTGGAGATATGAAAAAGATTCATTTGATGTCATGTTTCACCAGAATCTGTAGAATATGCTGGCCATGCAATGTAAAAAAACAAAAAAATACTTGCTTGTACCTTAGCGGACTACAAGATGGACTAGAGCTCTGCTGATCACAGCAGGTGTTATCCAATAGCAGAGAGACAAATGCAATGCCAAAAGGTCTCTGAGGATCGCAGTTCCCAGGCACCAAAGGGGAGATTCCTACCCATTGGAAAGGGAATATGTCAACCAATGTTCCACCACAGGAACGATACCTAGTGTGATCATATGCAAGCTCCGTTACTGTCCAAAGACGTCTCAAGTACTCAATGCAAGTGCTGTTTCACACACCTACAATGTACGAATCACAAACTGGATCCCACAAACCAAAGCACAGACTGCCGTGATTAACACCACATTGACACACACAAACACATGAAGAACAAATAAACACTCCAATCACAAAGACAGAAAGCCAGAGAAGGCATTTTGTCAACTTCCACTTCCACTCCCACATGGAGGCCCCCAGTTCTCAAGAGGGAATGGACTCAGAGGGGCTCCCATCCGCTAAGGGGAGCAGCCCAGTTGGAGTAGACCTATTTCCCAGCCTGTGCAAGCTGGAGCCACTTACCCCCAAATGACATGAACCGTATACCGTTGCTCTGGACATGTCTCCAAGACAAGCAGCCTCGTGCTGTAGGGCAGCCACTGCATATCAGGGAGAATCCCTGCCAGTATCCTGGAGCAAAATGTACTCTGGCATGTGCTGGGAACTTTAAATGGGGATGCCCCTGATCGAGATCAACACACCATGGGCACAGACCTCCTGGCTGGCTCGCTATAATTGGTAACCAAAGGCCAGGATGTGTGCCCGACGCACAGTGAGGCCAAGCAACAGCAAAACATTGGACTTTGGAGCCGAGAAATATTTGTTGTTGAGACATTCAAGGAAATGGGTGGCTTATGCCGGGTAATCCCCAACCTTGAAAGCTTTTAGCAAAGCCCTCTTAGAGGTAAGGTGATGGAGGGGTGTGGCTGTTCGTTGAAAACTTCTCCCTGTCCGATCCTTTGTTCCTGAGGACAGGTCATAGTCAGGTCTCAATGTTCCTATCAATCTCCAGCCAACAAATGTCACTCTCTGGGTGACAAGAAAGGGCAAGGTCCCAAGGCACAAGGCTCACCCTCTGAGGTCCAGACCCACCTAAGAGAAAGGGGTCCCTGGGAGGGGTGGTGGTCCTCCTGCCATGGAGGGTTTGTCCAGGAGCTGGTCTGGGTCCTCCCACCAGTGCCCACGCCTTCCAGAGGAGGCAGCTCTGCCTTGGTGGCTCCCTCAGGGCCAGGTCCCAGACCCTTGCTAGCTGTCATCACTGAGGGAGCCGGGTGCACATGACCCAACAGGTCTTAATGCTCCTCAGGCCACCCAAACAGTGGCGGTCAGGTACCCCAGACTGTGAGCCATACCCTTAGGGTCACAGTGGCTGTGTGTGGTAGAGGTTCAACACTGCCTCAAGGCCTGGTCTGGGCCAGTGGGCATTCATGGCCTTGGCTCTGGAGCCCTGCAGGACACACCCCCAGCCTGTCCTCTGGGCCCCCCATCACACCAGCAGGCCCAAGGCCGTGTGAGCAGAAGAATGCTGGGGAGAAGGCTGGCACTTGCCTCTTACCTCACGCTTCAGGTCTGAAGGGGCAGCACTCCACTGACTGCTGCCTAAAAAAGGGCCCCCACTAAAGATGGCTGACAGACAGTGGCTTGCTTGGGGCAGGGGCCCACTACACTGCCCACCAATGGCTGAGCAGGGTGGTCACAGTGGCATTAGTGGTCTCCTGGTAACCATTGCCTGGTAACGGGGCAGTGGGTCACAGTGCACAGCAAGGGCTGCCTGGGAAGGGCTGCATTCAGCTGGCTATGGTACAATTCCCCCTTTTCTTTGGTCCTCTGCAACCCTGAGGAGAATATGTGGGTATGATTTGGATAGAGTGGTTAATCATAAACTCAGCAGCAGATCTCTGTTTTAGGGGACTTGCTTTCAACCTCCATTCCTGGTTCATCTTTTCCCAAGTCTTTCAGGAAATGGGGTGACGACCACTCTAGCTACATCCTGCTGCAGGAAAGCAAAGCCCTACAGTGCATTCTGAGTTGGAAGCAATGCCACGTTGCAAGTCTTGATCCAAGTCTTATATAAACTTGTATAAGGAATCCAGGAGAATAAGCCTGAAAAGCAGCGTGAGGGTGGCACTCTGGGGGAGACGTTCTGGCAGGGAATCCAGACACGCAGAAGCAGAAGGGAAGAAATTGTTGTAAGTTGTTAGGAAGTTGAGGGGAAGAGCTTCCCTTAACGGGAGAACACAGATCAAAATCAGCATTATTGCAAAGCAAATCCATAAACGTTAGTAGCATATGCATCTGTTTACTCAGTTTGTCAAAACTGCATTGGTAAGAGTCTTCTTGAAGTTGAAGCACTTTGGGAAAGCCTCAGCCTAACTATCTGTTAGACACTTAAAGAGGCAAGGTTAAAGATCGGATGACAAGGGGTTGCGAAGGAAGCTTAATCAAGTGGCTCTCATGTAACCGTCAGCATGGCTGACCGATTATCCCAAGGCATACCTGCATTTCAGAAACTTTGTACCCTTTCTAGAATATCGACAGGTTGACATGTATCCATCCTGTGAAATTGGAAAAGCTTCTCCCCCATTTCACAATGTTTTCTCTGTAATTTCCATACCAGATATACGACTGAAATAGTCCTCCTTGAGTTGCCTTAAGGGCCCCACAACTAATCCAAAGTTAACAAAATATTTCAAAACACCTGGTCCAATAAGCTCATCAGTCCTTTGAAGAGAATTCTTCTTTCTTCTCCAAAGTGAGAAGAGATCTTAAAAGCAAATAGAGATCCCTTAAAGGCACGACAGTTCACATACCATGTTATTGAAAGCAGCATTCCAAGTAAATGTGTTCTCTTGGCAGAGGGGAACCCAATCCAGCCTTGAAAAAAACGTATTTTTAATAACAGTATCCATTTCCCGAAGTGGAGATTCGTTTCAGCCCAATGATGCATCAAATGTTGGTTTTTGGCTCAACACATTTATCCCACCTTCCTACTCTATCCTGAAATGTGTTCCTTTTCATGAGTTTCTGAGCTTTAATTACATATTTCGATTACAATCCTCAAGTCCTTAACACCTTCACTTAGTGAAAACCAAGAAGCAAGCAATTGTCAGCTGGATGCCATACCAGCATTTCTGATTGCAAACGGATGCTTTTGAGACCTTCTGCTAAGTAGGCAAAGGTAGGGAATCTTAGATGTGCCCAGCATCCAATGTTCCAATCCTCTATCCTCTTTGAAATGACCCGGAGTGTCAAGGAATGCTTGCCACTTAACTTGGTGAAGTTTCATGCTCCCCAAATCTAGAGAGGCCATTTAGAAAGACTTCAAGTGTCATCATTTCAACTTATGGTCCTTGCTGTCAAATTGGCAACCGATATAAGGTCTTTTTGGATCTCTAAGAAACCTAGGGACCGCAGAAGGTTTACACTTCAGAATGCAAGAAGCTTAAGGCAGCTTCCATACCAGATATCAGTTCAGTACTAGCTATTTGCCAGATCATCAGGACCTGAAATCCATGGATGCCAATTCTCTCCAGAGGAGGAAGTATTGAATAGGTAAGTGCTTCCCTTTCAGTGAAATAGAGCTCATTTACACATCAACTCGGCAGTTGATGTCAATTGCCTTATCCCTCAAAGTGGCCCAAATCTGGAGAATGCACCTGAAAGGGGTGCGTTGGGGAAGCACATTTGAGTTTCCCAGAGCCACAACACTTTCACACAAAACAAACGCAAAAGTACATGCAAAGAAGAAACTCTCAGTCCTGAGGACCAAAGCAAAGGGTGAGGATGAACAACATCCTCAGTGTTTTCGAACTACGTTCCCTCATTTTAACAACAAAACGACAAACAACATGCAAATTGAAAGATAGGGAATCAGGACCACAGTTGTCATGCCTACTGACCTGGGAAGCAGAAAGAGCCAAAAAGGAAAAAGCAAAGAAATTAGGAAAAGTTCAATTTGCTTCATGAACTTCCACATGTCTCCTGGAAATATGCTCGTTTTCTCAGGGTCACAATGATGAAAACCAAAAGGATTTCACTGAGCAAACTTTCTCTAACTGAATATTTTACATAGACTGGTTTTGGAGATATGAAAAAGATTCATTTGATGTCATGTTTCACCAGAATCTGTAGAATATGCTCTCCATGCAATGTAAAAAAACAAAAAAATACTTGCTTGTACCTTAGCGGACTACAAGATGGACTAGAGCTCTGCTGATCACAGCAGGTGTTATCCAATAGCAGAGAGACAAATGCAATGCCAAAAGGTCTCTGAGGATCGCAGTTCCCAGGCACCAAAGGGGAGATTCCTACCCATTGGAAAGGGAATATGTCAACCAATGTTCCACCACAGGAACGATACCTAGTGTGATCATATGCAAGCTCCGTTACTGTCCAAAGACGTCTCAAGTACTCAATGCAAGTGCTGTTTCACACACCTACAATGTACGAATCACAAACTGGATCCCACAAACCAAAGCACAGACTGCCGTGATTAACACCACATTGACACACACAAACACATGAAGAACAAATAAACACTCCAATCACAAAGACAGAAAGCCAGAGAAGGCATTTTGTCAACTTCCACTTCCACTCCCACATGGAGGCCCCCAGTTCTCAAGAGGCAATGGACTCAGAGGGGCTCACATCCGCTAAGGGGAGCAGCCCAGTTGGAGTAGACCTATTTCCCAGCCTGTGCAAGCTGGAGCCACTTACCCCCAAATGACATGAACTGTATACCGTTGCTCTGGACATGTCTCCAAGACAAGCAGCCTCGTGCTGTAGGGCAGCCACTGCATATCAGGGAGAATCCCTGCCAGTATCCTGCAGCCAAATGTACTCTGGCATGTGCTGGGAACTTTAAATGGGGATGCCCCTGATCGAGATCAACACACCATGGGCACAGACCTCCTGGCTGGCTCGCTATAATTGGTAACCAAAGGCCAGGATGTGTGCCCGATGCACAGTGAGGCCAAGCAACAGCAAAACATTGGACTTTGGAGCCGAGAAATATTTGTTGTTGAGACATTCAAGGAAATGGGTGGCTTATGCCGGGTAATCCCCAACCTTGAAAGCTTTTAGCAAAGCCCTCTTAGAGGTAAGGTGATGGAGGGGTGTGGCTGTTCGTTGAAAACTTCTCCCTGTCCGATCCTTTGTTCCTGAGGACAGGTCATAGTCAGGTCTCAATGTTCCTATCAATCTCCAGCAAACAAATGTCACTCTCTGGGTGACAAGAAAGGGCAAGTTCCCAAGGCACAAGGCTCACCCTCTGAGGTCCAGACCCACCTAAGAGAAAGGGGTCCCTGGGAGGGGTGGTGGTCCGCCTGCCATGGAGGGTTTGTCCAGGAGCTGGTCTGGGTCCTCCCACCAGTGCCCACGCCTCCCAGAGGAGGCAGCTCTGCCTTGGTGGCTCCCTCAGGGCCAGGTCCCAGACCCTTGCTAGCTGTCATCACTGAGGGAGCCGGGTGCACATG
The DNA here is from genome assembly GCF_030028045.1 of Hippopotamus amphibius kiboko. Classification (NCBI taxonomy): domain Eukaryota; kingdom Metazoa; phylum Chordata; class Mammalia; order Artiodactyla; family Hippopotamidae; genus Hippopotamus; species Hippopotamus amphibius. The sequence goes on from NC_080195.1 coordinate 46,782,867, forward strand.
ACCCAACAGGTCTTAATGCTCCTCAGGCCACCCAAACAGTGGCGGTCAGGTACCCCAGACTGTGAGCCATACCCTTAGGGTCACAGTGGCTGTGTGTGGTAGAGGTTCAACACTGCCTCAAGGCCTGGTCTGGGCCAGTGGGCATTCATGGCCTTGGCTCTGGAGCCCTGCAGGACACACCCCCAGCCTGTTCTCTGGGCCCCCCATCACACCAGCAGGCCCAAGGCCGTGTGAGTAGACGAATGCTGGGAAGAAGGCTGGCACTTGCCTCTTACCTCACGCTCCAGGTCTGAAGGGGCAGCACTCCACTGACTGCTGCCTAAAAAAGGGCCCCCACTAAAGATGGCTGACAGACAGTGGCTTGCTTGGGGCAGGGGCCCACTACACTGCCCACCAATGGCTGAGCAGGGTGGTCACAGTGGCATTAGTGGTCTCCTGGTAACCATTGCCTGGTAACGGGGCAGTGGGTCACAGTGCACAGCAAGGGCTGCCTGGGAAGGGCTGCATTCAGCTGGCTATGGTACAATTCCCCCTTTTCGTTGGTCCTCTGCAACCCTGAGGAGAATATGTGGGTATGATTTGGATAGAGTGGTTAATCATAAACTCAGCAGCAGATCTCTGTTTTAGGGGACTTGCTTTCAACCTCCATTCCTGGTTCATCTTTTCCCAAGTCTTTCAGGGAATGGGGTGACGACCACTCTAGCTACATCCTGCTGCAGGAAAGCAAAGCCCTACAGTGCATTCTGAGTTGGAAGCAATGCCACGGTGCAAGTCTTGATCCAAGTCTTATATAAACTTGTATAAGGAATCCAGGAGAATAAGCCTGAAAAGCAGCGTGAGGGTGGCACTCTGGGGGAGACGTTCTGGCAGGTAATCCAGACACGCAGAAGCAGAAGGGAAGAAATTGTTGTAAGTTGTTAGGATGTTGAGGGGAAGAGCTTCCCTTAACGGGAGAACACAGATCAAAATCAGCATTATTGCAAAGCAAATCCATAAACGTTAGTAGCATATGCATCTGTTTACTCAGTTTGTCAAAACTGCATTGGTAAGAGTCTTCTTGAAGTTGAAGCACTTTGGGAAAGCCTCAGCCTAACTATCTGTTACACACTTAAAGAGGCAAGGTTAAAGATCGGATGACAAGGGGTTGTGAAGGAAGCTTAATCAAGTGGCTCTCATGTAACCGTCAGCATGGCTGACCGATTATCCCAAGGCATACCTGCATTTCAGAAACTTTGTACCCTTTCTAGAATATCAACAGGTTGACATGTATCCATCCTGTGAAATTGGAAAAGCTTCTCCCCCATTTCACAATGTTTTCTCTGTAATTTCCATACCAGATATACGACTGAAATAGTCCTCCTTGAGTTGCCTTAAGGGCCCTGAAACTAATCCAAAGTTAACAAAATATTTCAAAACACCTGGTCCAATAAGCTCATCAGTCCTTTGAAGAGAATTCTTCTTTCTTCTCCAAAGTGAGAAGAGATCTTAAAAGCAAATAGAGATCCCTTAAAGGCAGGACAGTTCACATACCATGTTATTGAAAGCAGCATTCCAAGTAAACGTGTTCTCTTGGCAGAGGGGAACCCAATCCAGCCTTGAAAAAAACGTATTTTTAATAACAGTATCCATTTCCCAAAGTGGAGATTCGTTTCAGCCCAATGATGCATCAAATGTTGGTTTTTGGCTCAACACATTTATCCCACCTTCCTACTCTATCCTGAAATGTGTTCCTTTTCATGAGTTTCTTAGCTTTAATTACATATTTCGATTACAATCCTCAAGTCCTTAACACCTTCACTTAGTGAAAACCAAGAAGCAAGCAATTGTCAGCTGGATGCCATACCAGCATTTCTGATTGCAAACGGATGCTTTTGAGACCTTCTGCTAAGTAGGCAAAGGTAGGGAATCTTAGATGTGCCCAGCATCCAATGTTCCAAGCCTCTATCCTCTTTGAAATGACCCGGAGAGTCAAGGAATGCTTGCCACTTAACTTGGTGAAGTTTCATGCTCCCCAAATCTAGAGAGGCCATTTAGAAAGACTTCAAGTGTCATCATTTCAACTTATGGTCCTTGCTGTCAAATTGGCAACAGATATAAGGTCTTTTTGGATCTCTAAGAAACCTAGGGACCGCAGAAGGTTTACACTTCAGAATGCAAGAAGCTTAAGGCAGCTTCCATACCAGATATCAGTTCAGTACAAGCTATTTGCCAGATCATCAGGACCTGAAATCCATGGAGGCCAATTCTCTCCAGAGGAGGAAGTATTGAATAGGTAAGTGCTTCCCTTTCAGTGAAATAGAGCTCATTTACACATCAACTCGGCAGTTGATGTCAATTGCCTTATCCCTAAAAGTGGCCCAAATCTGGAGAATGCACCTGAAAGGGGTGCGTTGGGGAAGCACATTTGAGTTTCCCAGAGCCACAACACTTTCACACAAAACAAACGCAAAAGTACATGCAAAGAAGAAACTCTCAGTCCTGAGGACCAAAGCAAAGGGTGAGGATGAACAACATCCTCAGTGTTTTCGAACTACGTTCCCTCATTTTAACAACAAAACGACAAACAACATGCAAATTGAAAGATAGGGAATCAGGACCACAGTTGTCATGCCTACTGACCTGGGAAGCAGAAAGAGCCAAAAAGGAAAAAGCAAAGAAATTAGGAAAAGTTCAATTTGCTTCATTAACTTCCACATGTCTCCTGGAAATATGCTCGTTTTCTCAGGGTCACAATGATGAAAACCAAAAGGATTTCACTGAGCAAACTTTCTCTAACTGAATATTTTACATAGACTGGTTTTGGAGATATGAAAAAGATTCATTTGATGTCATGTTTCACCAGAATCTGTAGAATATGCTGGCCATGCAATGTAAAAAAACAAAAAAATACTTGCTTGTCCCTTAGCGGACTACAAGATGGACTAGAGCTCTGCTGATCACAGCAGGTGTTATCCAATAGCAGAGAGACAAATGCAATGCCAAAAGGTCTCTGAGGATCGCAGTTCCCAGGCACCAAAGGGGAGATTCCTACCCACTGGAAAGGGAATATGTCAACCAATGTTCCACCACAGGAACGATACCTAGTGTGATCATATGCAAGCTCCGTTACTGTCCAAAGACGTCTCAAGTACTCAATGCAAGTGCTGTTTCACACACCTACAATGTACGCATCACAAACTGGATCCCACAAACCAAAGCACAGACTGCCGTGATTAACACCACATTGACACACACAAACACATGAAGAACAAATAAACACTCCAATCACAAAGACAGAAAGCCAGAGAAGGCATTTTGTCAACTTCCACTTCCACTCCCACATGGAGGCCCCCAGTTCTCAAGAGGGAATGGACTCAGAGGGGCTCCCATCCGCTAAGGGGAGCAGCCCAGTTGGAGTAGACCTATTTCCCAGCCTGTGCAAGCTGGAGCGACTTACCCCCAAATGACATGAACTGTATACCGTTGCTCTGGACATGTCTCCAAGACAAGCAGCCTCGTGCTGTAGGGCAGCCACTGCATATCAGGGAGAATCCCTGCCAGTATCCTGGAGCCAAATGTACTCTGGCATGTGCTGGGAACTTTAAATGGGGATGCCCCTGATCGAGATCAACACACCATGGGCACAGACCTCCTGGCTGGCTCGCTATAATTGGTAACCAAAGGCCAGGATGTGTGCCCGATGCACAGTGAGGCCAAGCAACAGCAAAACATTGGACTTTGGAGCCGAGAAATATTTGTTGTTGAGACATTCAAGGAAATGGGTGGCTTATGCCGGGTAATCCCCAACCTTGAAAGCTTTTAGCAAAGCCCTCTTAGAGGTAAGGTGATGGAGGGGTGTGGCTGTTCGTTGAAAACTTCTCCCTGTCCGATCCTTTGTTCCTGAGGACAGGTCATAGTCAGGTCTCAATGTTCCTATCAATCTCCAGCCAACAAATGTCACTCTCTGGGTGACAAGAAAGGGCACGGTCCCAAGGCACAAGGCTCACCCTCTGAGGTCCAGACCCACCTAAGAGAAAGGGGTCCCTGGGAGGGGTGGTGGTCCGCCTGCCATGGAGGGTTTGTCCAGGAGCTGGTCTGGGTCCTCCCACCAGTGCCCACGCCTCCCAGAGGAGGCAGCTCTGCCTTGGTGGCTCCCTCAGGGCCAGGTCCCAGACCCTTGCTAGCTGTCATCACTGAGGGAGCCAGGTGCACATGACCCAACAGGTCTTAATGCTCCTCAGGCCACCCAAACAGTGGCGGTCAGGTACCCCAGACTGTGAGCCATACCCTTAGGGTCACAGTGGCTGTGTGTGGTAGAGGTTCAACACTGCCTCAAGGCCTGGTCTGGGCCAGTGGGCATTCATGGCCTTGGCTCTGGAGCCATGCAGGACACACCCCCAGCCTGTTCTCTGGGCCCCCCATCACACCAGCAGGCCCAAGGCCGTGTGAGCAGAAGAATGCTGGGGAGAAGGCTGGCACTTGCCTCTTACCTCACACTCCAGGTCTGAAGGGGCAGCACTGCACTGACTGCTGCCTAAAAAAGGGCCCCCACTAAAGATGGCTGACAGACAGTGGCTTGCTTGGGGCAGGGGCCCACTACACTGCCCACCAATGGCTGAGCAGGGTGGTCACAGTGGCATTAGTGGTCTCCTGGTAACCATTGCCTGGTAACGGGGCAGTGGGTCACAGTGCACAGCAAGGGCTGCCTGGGAAGGGCTGCATTCAGCTGGCTATGGTACAATTCCCCCTTTTCGTTGGTCCTCTGCAACCCTGAGGAGAATATGTGGGTATGATTTGGATAGAGTGGTTAATCATAAACTCAGCAGCAGATCTCTGTTTTAGGGGACTTGCTTTCAACCTCCATTCCTGGTTCATCTTTTCCCAAGTCTTTCAGGGAATGGGGTGACGACCACTCTAGCTACATCCTGCTGCAGGAAAGCAAAGCCCTACAGTGCATTCTGAGTTGGAAGCAATGCCACGTTGCAAGTCTTGATCCAAGTCTTATATAAACTTGTATAAGGAATCCAGGAGAATAAGCCTGAAAAGCAGCGTGAGGGTGGCACTCTGGGGGAGACGTTCTGGCAGGTAATCCAGACACGCAGAAGCAGAAGGGAAGAAATTGTTGTAAGTTGTTAGGATGTTGAGGGGAAGAGCTTCCCTTAACGGGAGAACACAGATCAAAATCAGCATTATTGCAAAGCAAATCCATAAACGTTAGTAGCATATGCATCTGTTTACTCAGTTTGTCAAAACTGCATTGGTAAGAGTCTTCTTGAAGTTGAAGCACTTTGGGAAAGCCTCAGCCTAACTATCTGTTACACACTTAAAGAGGCAAGGTTAAAGATCAGATGACAAGGGGTTGCGAAGGAAGCTTAATCAAGTGGCTCTCATGTAACCGTCAGCATGGCTGACCGATTATCCCAAGGCATACCTGCATTTCAGAAACTTTGTACCCTTTCTAGAATATCGACAGGTTGACATGTATCCATCCTGTGAAATTGGAAAAGCTTCTCCCCCATTTCACAATGTTTTCTCTGTAATTTCCATACCAGATATACGACTGAAATAGTCCTCCTTGAGTTGCCTTAAGGGCCCCACAACTAATCCAAAGTTAACAAAATATTTCAAAACACCTGGTCCAATAAGCTCATCAGTCCTTTGAAGAGAATTCTTCTTTCTTCTCCAAAGTGAGAAGAGATCTTAAAAGCAAATAGAGATCCCTTAAAGGCACGACAGTTCACATACCATGTTATTGAAAGCAGCATTCCAAGTAAACGTGTTCTCTTGGCAGAGGGGAACCCAATCCAGCCTTGAAAAAAACGTATTTTTAATAACAGTATCCATTTCCCGAAGTGGAGATTCGTTTCAGCCCAATGATGCATCAAATGTTGGTTTTTGGCTCAACACATTTATCCCACCTTCCTACTCTATCCTGAAATGTGTTCCTTTTCATGAGTTTCTTAGCTTTAATTACATATTTCGATTACAATCCTCAAGTCCTTAACACCTTCACTTAGTGAAAACCAAGAAGCAAGCAATTGTCAGCTGGATGCCATACCAGCATTTCTGATTGCAAACGGATGCTTTTGAGACCTTCTGCTAAGTAGGCAAAGGTAGGGAATCTTAGATGTGCCCAGCATCCAATGTTCCAAGCCTCTATCCTCTTTGAAATGACCCGGAGAGTCAAGGAATGCTTGCCACTTAACTTGGTGAAGTTTCATGCTACCCAAATCTAGAGAGGCCATTTAGAAAGACTTCAAGTGTCATCATTTCAACTTATGGTCCTTGCTGTCAAATTGGCAACAGATATAAGGTCTTTTTGGATCTCTAAGAAACCTAGGGACCGCAGAAGGTTTACACTTCAGAATGCAAGAAGCTTAAGGCAGCTTCCATACCAGATATCAGTTCAGTACTAGCTATTTGCCAGATCATCAGGACCTGAAATCCATGGAGGCCAATTCTCTCCAGAGGAGGAAGTATTCAATAGGTAAGTGCTTCCCTTTCAGTGAAATAGAGCTCATTTACACATCAACTCGGCAGTTGATGTCAATTGCCTTATCCCTCAAAGTGGCCCAAATCTGGAGAATGCACCTGAAAGGGGTGCGTTGGGGAAGCACATTTGAGTTTCCCAGAGCCACAACACTTTCACACAAAACAAACGCAAAAGTACATGCAAAGAAGAAACTCTCAGTCCTGAGGACCAAAGCAAAGGGTGAGGATGAACAACATCCTCAGTGTTTTCGAACTACGTTCCCTCATTTTAACAACAAAACGACAAACAACATGCAAATTGAAAGATAGGGAATCAGGACCACAGTTGTCATGCCTACTGACCTGGGAAGCAGAAAGAGCCAAAAAGGAAAAAGCAAAGAAATTAGGAAAAGTTCAATTTGCTTCATGAACTTCCACATGTCTCCTGGAAATATGCTCGTTTTCTCAGGGTCACAATGATGAAAACCAAAAGGATTTCACTGAGCAAACTTTCTCTAACTGAATATTTTACATAGACTGGTTTTGGAGATATGAAAAAGATTCATTTGATGTCATGTTTCACCAGAATCTGTAGAATATGCTGGCCATGCAATGTAAAAAAACAAAAAAATACTTGCTTGTACCTTAGCGGACTAC